>NC_142872.1:25351250-25965625 GCF_051225735.1 Oryctolagus cuniculus
CAAGCCAGGACCTCCTAGTCAGCTGGGTGGCCCTGGCGTGGTGTGTGTTGGTTCAGTGTACACATAACTGGCTAGTAACTACCACTGCCAGGAATCCCACAAGGACAACCCACCCCATGACAGAGACCCCTGGCCTCCCCCCGACACCTGACCCCATCCCGTGGGATCCTCTTCACCTCCAGATCCGACTGGCTGCAGTCGGCATTGTTTACCATGTCAGTGTCACTTTCGCTCCATTGGCGTTTGCTGTGTGCTCCGTTCTGGGGGATGTAGCAGCACTGGCACCAGCAGCAATAATGAGACAGCAGCAGGGCTCACAAGTATGAGGGCTCATTAAGGGCCAGGCATCGTGCTGTCTGTCACATTGATACTGACGGTCACTGCCCATTGTAACCCTGCAGTTCTGCTATTGCCCGTGTTCAGGAGAAAACAATTGAGGCCCAGCTAGGTCGGCCCGACTTCTCCACTTCCAGTCCAGCTCCCTGCTAACGTGCCTGGGAAAACAACAGAGGGTGGTCCAGGTGCTCAGGCTCCTGCCACCCACATGGATAGAATTCCAGATTCTTCAGCCTGGCCCGGCCCCATCTATTGAGGTCATTGGGGAGTGAGCCAGCAGATGGAAGAACTCTCTCTGACTCTCTCTCTCTCTCTGTCACTCTGTCACTCTCTGTGTGTCTATCTCTCTGTAATTCTGCTTCTCAAATAAATAAATAAATCTTTTCTTTTTGTTTTTGTTAAATATTTGAGAGGTGGAGTTACAGACAGAGAGAGGGAGACAGAGAGGTCTTCTGTCTGTTGGTTCACTCCCCGAATCACCACAATGACTGGAGCTGGGCCTATCTGAAGCCAAGAGCCAGGAGCTTCTTCTGGGTTTCCCATGTGGGTGCAGGGGCCCAAGCACTTGGGCCACCTGCTGCTGCTTTCCCAGGAGCTGGATTGGAAGTGGAGCAGCCGAGACTCAAACCAGCGCCCGTATGGTAGGCTGGCACTGCAGGTGGAGGCTTAGCCTACTATGCCACAGCACCGGCTCCAGTAAATCTTTAAAAACACCCTGGGGCCCAGATAGGTTAAGCAGCTTGATTTGGGTCACATGGGTGGCAACTGGCAAGGTGCAATTCACACTCAGATCTTTGTTCTGTGATTATGCTGTGAGAAACGACACCAAAATGCCACAAAATTCTCCTGAAAGCTGTGGTTCTCATAGCGAAAGCCCGCCCCTCCCTCCTCTGAGCGCCCAGCGCTTTCTTCAGGAATTTCCTATGACTCTGAGGCTTTGTGCGCGTCACACAACCCCTGAAGTGGACGGGCACCGTTCAGGACGAGCGTGGCTGTGCCAGGATTTCCCCGCTCAGCTGCTTTCCCAGTGGCCCGCAACGTTCTCTGCAGAGGACGCGTGTGCCAGGGACTGCTAGGACCCAGAGCCGCCCCTGGCCCCCGCCAGCCTCTTGCTCTTAGACTCCAGCTTTCCTGGAAACCCCGCTTCCCGATCCATGTCTTCATTATCATGCCGAAGTCAGCGCAGAGGCCATTCATCCCTGCAGTGTCTCCTTGGCAGGCCTCCTGAAAGCAGGGCTGTGCGCTGTGTTCCAGGAACTGCCCCGTGCGTGACCGGCTGGACAGACTGGCACTCACCCATCCCTCCACGCACCAGTGAGGGCCAGCCGTGTGTCAGCCGCTGCGCTGGAGACCGGGGCCAGAGCCACAGGCAGCGCAGCCCCGCTCCCCTGAGGACAGAGCGTGCTGTGACCCTCACCGTGGCCCACGTGCAGCTCCCTGTGTCAGCCCGTGTCGGGACCCCTGCGGAAGTCAAGGGTACCATGAAAGTGGGTGTCGGAGCCTAGGCTGGAGTGGTGGGCAGTAGGAAGAAGGCACGGCACAAGTTGTGCTCCAGATGGCACGTGACGGGTCAGCCCCCGGCAAGCAGGCGCAGCGTGAGTGAGATCGGTGTTGGGCGTTCTGGGGTTTAGTGAGTAGGAGCAGGAGTGTGAGGGTACGAGGCCAGTGCGGGGCGGGAGCGCTTTCCTGAGAAGGGGCGACAACCCAAGGACAGAAAAGAAAAACCACCTGACAATGGTACGGAGGGGGAATCCCAAAGGCTCCCCTCCCCCACAAGGAAAGTGAGAACACCTGGTTGCTCTCCTAGAAAAGCTTGTCCTGGGCAAAAATCTTATCCTATGGACAGGGGAAAGCATTGTTGCCAAAGTAAGCCCAGACAGGCCAAGACAGAAAATACGGCCCAGTCTGTCATGGCTGGGACATGGCCTCAGCTAGGACTCTTAGCCAGCAGTGGTAGACACCATCCCAGTTAGCGTCAGGGGGAAGAGAAGTGTACTGACTCGGACAACAGGAATGCAGGGAAGCGGCTGGCGGGGAGGGAGGGCTCACACTCGTCACTGCCCCCTCTGCTCCTCCGCTGTCTGTGTGGTCCGCTCGCTCTCCTCGCTGACTGACCCGGAGTGGCTGCTTCCCCAGACAGACCAAGATGGCTTCCGCTCCTTCCGATGGAAGAGGAAGGCTGCTGAGCTCTGAATGTGTGTGCCCCTGCCCAACCCCCACGACAGAGGGGTCTGGTGGCTCTGGATCTGCCCCAGCCACCCAACCAGATGGCTCAATTTTCAGGAGTATGGGAAGCGGTCCCCAAGATGCAGACAAAACCAGGTCCCCTGGTATCCGAGGGGATGAGACTTTTCATTACTTCCATATGTGGAATTTCATTGTTCCATTAGTTTTTTTAGTTTTGCTTTTACACATTCTACATTATTTTTTTTAAATTAGCCTGCCATAGATGTATTGAGTTTTTTTTTTTATTTAACAGATAGAGTTAGACAATGAGAGAGAGAGAGAGACAGAGAGAAAGGTCTTCCTTCCGTTGGTTCACCCCTCAAATGGCCACTACGGCTGGCACACTGCGCCAATCCGAAGCCAGGAGCCAGATGCTTCCTCCTGGTCTCTCATGCAGGTGCAGGGCCCAAGGACTTAGGCCATCCTCCACTGCCTTCCCGGACCACAGCAGACAGCTGGACTGGAAGAGAAGCAGCCGGGACTAGAACCTGGCACCCATATGGGATGCCGGCACTGCAGGTGTACAATTAACCAAGTGAGCCACAGCGCCGGCCCCAACATTATTTTTTAATATTTGTTTTCATCCACTTGAATGGCAGGCAGCAGAGACAGGAAGGGAAGTCTAGAGACATCTTCCATTGGCTAGTTCACATTCCACGTGCCCACAATAGCCAGAGCTGGGCAGGCCAAAGCCAGGAACCTGGAGCTCTATCAGGTCTCCCACTTGGATAGCAGGGGCCCAGGAATTTGGGCCACTATCTGTTACCTTGGGGGATGCATTAGCAAGAAGCTGGATTGGAAGCAGAGTAGACAGGACTCAAACTGACACTTCAAGAGGTGGCCTAACCCTCTTTGCCACAATGCCTGCCCTAGTTCCATTATTTTCACAAATGAAAAAGGAGAACCGAGTTACCCATAATCCCACTATTTACTTTTTTTTTTAAGATTTATTTTATTTATTTGAAAGACAGACTTACAGAGAGAGGTAGAGCCAGAGAGAGACAGAGAGGTGTTCCATCTGCAGAATCACTCCCCAAATGACTGCAATGGCCAGAGTTAAACTGATCAGAAGCCAGGGACCTGGAACTTCTGGGTCTCCCCCATGGGTGCAGGGGCCCCAGGACTTGGGCCATCTTCTGCTGCTTTCCCAGGCCATAGCAGAGAGCTGGATGGGAAGTGGAGCAGCCTGGACTAGAACCGGAGCCCATGTGGGATGCCAGCACTGCAGGCCAGGGCTTTAACCTGTGCCACAGAGCTGCCCCTCCACTATTCACTGTTAATATTTTGCTGAATAACCTGTCAATTATACATACATGTACATATTTAATTGTTTTGTTTTGTACTTAAGTCATTTGGTAGCAGAATTTTATAATATTAAAATTTAATTTTTGCGAAGAAACTTAAGCCTGTATTTCTCTACTCAGTAATGTGCTATGTGAAACTTGTGTTGGTACTTCTCTATGTAAGCCTCAGGTAAGAGATTCCATTCCCTCTCGTCTTTCTTCATCTTGTTTATAAGATTTATCTTACTTATTTGAAAGACAGAGTTACAGAAAGGCAGAGACAGAGAAGGAAGGAGATCTTGTATCCACTGCTTCATTCCCTAGATGGCTGCAATGACCCCGGGCTGGTTCAGGCTGAAGGCAGGAGCCAGGAGCTTTTTCTAGGTCTCCCACATGGGTGCAGGGGTCCAAGCACTTGGGCCATCTTCCACTACTTCCCCAAGTGCATTAGCAGTAATGCTGGATCAGAAGTGGAGCAGGCAGGACCCGAACTGATGCCCATATGGGATTCTGCACCACAGGCCAGGGCTTTAACCTGCTGTGCCACAGAGCTAGCCCCCCTCTCGTCTTTCTTACTACTTTACACTGATGTTACCATCCCCATCACGTCACCATCCCTGGCTTTAGATTTAACTGTAAATGTTCATGTTCCCAAAGGTTTTTGTACTCTTCCTCTTATCTTAGCTTGAAATCTGCACTTTTGAATTTAAATTTAATCTGGTTGAAGTACTTACTACTTTCTGGAAGACATTGCTATATTTATGAGTTGTTGAATGACCAGAAAAAGAATCTATACCCACGGATGATAACTTGGCTGGATGTCAGATTCTTGGAATGTAGTCATTTCTTGGAATATCTGGCATCATTGTTTCACAGCCTGATCATTTCCACTGTTGTAGATGAGGACTTTCAAGAGTCTGATTAATCTTCTTTCTCTGTGTTTGGAAACAGGTTGGACTTTCCCTTTAATCTCAGCTTTGAGAAACTTCAGGATGTGACTGGCCTTGGTTTTCGTCTTATTGTTTCATTTTGTGTGTCTGCAGCTTGGAATTTAGGGAGACCTTTAGTTTAGTTCTAAAAGTGCAGCTTTTTCTACAGCTTCGCATTTTCTTTCATTACTTCTTTTATTGTTATTTTTCTCCTGCTATGACATTTGCCTAAAACATCTTCTGCAGTTAGCATATCCGAACCCTCAGGGTGAATGTTTATGAACTTTATCTTCATTAAGTTTTTAAAGATTTATTTTATTTATTTGGAAGGCAGAGATAGAGAAGGAGAGAGAAAGAGAGAAAGATTTTCCATCCACTGGTTCAGTCTCCAGATGGCTGCTACAGCAGGCGCTAGACTGGTTGAAGCCAGGAACCAGGAGCTTCCTCTGGTCTCCTAAGTGGGTGGCAGAACTTGGGCCACCTTCTGTTTCCCTCCCAGGCACATTAACAGGGAGCTGGATTGGAAATGAAGCAGCCAGGACTCAAACTGGCGCCATATTGGATGCCAGTACTGCAGGGGGCAGCTTAACCTTCTAAGCCACTTGTATTCATTCTTTGAATCTTTGCCTTTGTTTGTGTCTTGGCTTTTGTGACCTGTGGGGCAGCTTGTGGCTGTTCTTTAGCATGTATGTGTGTGGAAGCACAGATGCTTCCTGCATCTGATTTTCCAGGCCACGAATTCCTTCGTCTTCAGGATTTGCCCTGATGCTGTCTTCATTTTTGCAGTCTTCAGTTCACGACGTGTTTAAAATCGTCCATTTTACAGACCTCTTGTCTTTCTTGCATCAAAACTCCCTGCACAGGTCCCTGAGCGCGTGTTGAGAGCTTGGCTTCCCCCTTGAAAACACGTTGTGGACTTTCTTTCCTGGAGATGTGGACGATTGTGTCAAGTTGCCTTCTGTTACGTAGTATTCTCGGGGGAAAGTCGGATGCGAACCTCATGTTTTGGGAGAGCACAGAGTTTCTTTTTCCTGGGAAGCACTGAGAAAGGGGAGCCGGGGCTGGCCAGGCAGCTTCAGCTGAGCGCAGCCCACCCGGGGATCGCTGGGAAAGCCCCAGGCAAGGCTGAGCAATACAACAGCTGTGGCAGTGGGGAGCAATACAACAAGGCAAGGCAGAGCAATCCACCCACAGGGCACACTTGACCTCCACCCAGGACACCTCAGAGGCGCCTGGTCCTTAATGCCCCTTGATTCGCTTCTCTGATGACAACGATATATGAACTCCGCAGCTTCCAGGCCCTGTGCTTAGGGGACTGCCGGGTCCCAGAGTTTCTCAGCAGTACTGAGTCCCAGCTTCCAGCCAGCACTGGGAGATGGTTTGACATCACAAGTTGTTTTTGAACAAGGGTCAGCCACCTGCCACCTGCTGATCACCTGAGCTCATTGCACTTAGCGCTTTCTTCCCTGCAGGTCTGCTAAGACAGCTGGTGAGGCCCGTGGAGAAGCTGGCTCAGAGTACCTGAAACAATAAGGCTGAGGAGTTTCTGCTCCCTTTCCCACTTCCTCGATAAGGCATGCAGAACTCATGCTTTATCCTGAATTCCCACCCTGTGCGTGCTCTGTGAGCCAGGAGTCATTGCCCTCCCAGTCACTAACTTGCAGAGGACTCGCTTTGCCATGCAAAGACAGCACAAGGTGATGGTCAGTGTGGTGCAGACTGTGGTAGCAAACAAGCAGCACACATGTCAACAGACCAAGGAAGAGGCTGTGCATCCCCCAGTGGATACAGGGCAGTGCCTAGCAACACTGCTACCGATTTGCAGGCACCGCTAGGGACAGATGCTCAAAATGTACTGTTAACAGGAAAAATCAAATTGCCAAAAAACATTATCGGTTATTTTTCACCAATGGATAAATCAGTAAATATTGATTGTCGACTCTGTGCCCCCTTTTCGTTGTCCCATTTTTGAAAGTTTCACCTGGGGCTGGCCTTGTGGCACAGTGAGTTAAGCCTTCACTCGCACCACCAGCAGCATCCCATGTGAGTGAATCAGACTAAGTTCTGCTCTACCCTCAGCTCCAGCTCCCCGCTAAAGCACCTGGGAAAGTAGCGGAAGATGGTCCAAGCGCTTGGACCCCTGCTCCCAAGTGGGAGACCAGGATGGAGTTCCTGGCTCCTGCCTTTGGCCTGGCCCAGACTGGACTATTGGGTGCATTTTGGGAAGTGAATGGAAGCCCTTGCTCTCCCCCCCCCACACGCCCTTTCTCCTTCCTTCCTTCCCTCCCTCCCTCCTCCTCCTTTCTGTCACTTTGCCTTTCAAATGAATAAATCTTTAAAATGTCACCAGTTGTATTACCTCAATCTTGTACTGTTTGAAAGACAACCTGTCTTGCAAAAGCATTCAAAGCAGATGAGAAAACAGAGCTCAGAGTAGCTCTTGAAAGCCATTAGAGTTCATAGTTTGATAGAAGCGTTTTCCCCAAGTGTGAAATAAAAGGCTAACTGGAAGCTAGACCTCGCATACGTGTATCTGTATACACGAGTCTGGGCGTCATCTTGCGGCTGTGAACAGAACCTGGGTCACCCTGTTCCTTTCTGTGCTGCTTGGGTTTTTACCCTGAGGATGAATTACTTGTATAGCATACAAGTGTCCATGCATGCAAGTCTCTCCACCTGAGCGCCCCGCTCCGTGACTTGCTACGCCCTGGAAGCTTTGTCCCTTTGTCCTTCTTGGCCAGGGGCAGCACCATTTCCCTTGACTTGGTGGCCTTGCTGGGCCAGATGCTGTGTTCAGTCATCCTGGGGTGACTGTTGGCTTTTGCTCCCAGGGCCTTAGTGATTGTATCTCTCCCAAAGATATTCCAAGAAGATGAAGAAGAACACAGGGGAACATTCTTGAACCCTTCTGCGCTCATAGCTTGAATACCTTAATAAAAAGCTTTGAGAAATACGTTGTGCCGTAAAAGACTGAAGCTGAAGGAAAACATACCCTGGCCTATTTTGCTAAGCCCCACCCTGGGCCTAATGGGCAGAAGGAGCCGCTCATTGTAAAGCTATTGGTTAGTCTGCCTCGCACAGGCGGCCGCGCGCCTCCCTCCATAAACGGGAGGAAACAATGGGGTCTTTTACGTGCCGGTAGATATGGTGCTCATTAGCTAAATGCGGACTTTGTTGGGCTCTGGAACAGAACAAAATATCCTACAGCAAGGTCATGGCTATGGCAAGCTGGGATGAAAGGGGACTCTCACACCTGTGTCTGGGTTCTGGGTGGGGAAGGAGCCAGGCTGGCGGGGCCAGGGCCAGAGGTGCTGTCCAGGTGGCCGCCTCCCCCTCTCTAGGGTGAGGCGGGAAAGAGATGGAGTGTGGACCCCGGGCGAACAACCGGGCAGAGCCAGAGGGTCTCAGCCCTGCTCTTGCCTAGCTAGTTTGATCACAAGTACCTCTTTTAGTAGAAAATGTCTGAGCTGTGCTTCCAATTTACATTGTAATGAGGTGCTGAGTGTCTCATTCGAAACTGTGAAGGGAGAATTGTGGAGACCAGAACAGAGGTTGCTTCTATAGATGAGGCAGCACAGCACCTGCGGTCCCCACGATCTTCGGCTGAAATGAACTGGCAGTTCTAGCTGCAAGCAAGCAGCCCCCTACTAACTTCTGGCCCAATTTCCCACCAAAATATCTGTGAAGGTACAGAGGACGCCCAAGACTCATAGTAGCTGTCAAGTGGCTATAAACTGAGCGTGGAAAGAGTTTCCACCAAACACAGGGCAAGTGGAGCAGGACCCAGGGAAACAGCACTGGCAACTGGCTTCCCCCGTGCAGCAGGCGATCCCGCGGCCTTGACAGACGCAGAGCGAAGCCACAGGAGCCTCCTGGGGTCTGCAGCAGTCATAACAACGGGCAGGATTTCAGAACCGGGGCCTGGCACGTCCTGTTCCTCACCAGTGCTGCTCCCGCCCACGGCCCTTCAGAGGTCGCCCATTCCCAGAAAGGTCGAGAGTAGGGAGGTTGGGGATGGGCGAGAGAGCAAGGGGGAGTGTAGAGAGGTTTCCAGAGGATGCAGTTCCCAAGGTCAGTGTTTTCAGGCAGAGTGGGGAAATCTTCATCACAGCACAGAAGGAGGGTCGCGTCTCTCCTGCAGTTCATCAGTTCAAGCTATCAGCGAGCCAGGGACAAGGCTACAGGAGCCAGTGCACCTGCACGCGAGATGGGTACCTGACAGGAGTGGTCTTCTGGGCCTTTATTCCTCAGTACAGTAGAGTTATGACTCTGTGTTTGGATTCTAAGATTTTTTTCTGAAACAGCATTCTGCTGAAAACCAGGACCGTGCTTCCTGCCAGGTGTTGGGAATTGGGTCCTACACCATTCCAGCTCTCAGAATGTGTGAGAAGTGGGGCTGGACTGTGCGCTCATGCATCTATCCTGGGAACTCTCTCTTTGGGTAGAGTCAGGTAGGAAAGGGGAACTGGACAAGGAACAACCAGGAGTGGCTATTGTGCTGCAGTAGGTTAAGCCACGGCCCGCAACACCAGCATTCCTTATCAGAGTGCCAGCTCAAGTCCCAGCTACTCTGCTTCTGATCCAGCTCCCTGCTAATGCACCTGGGAAAGCAGCAGAGGGTGGCCCTAGCACTTGGGTCCCTGCCACCTATGTGGGAGGCCTGAATGGAGTTACAGACTTCTGGCTTCACCCTCAACCAGACCTGGCTCTTGTGGCCATCTGGAGAGTGAACCAATGGGTAGAATATTATCTGTCTCTCGCTCTCTTTTTTTGCCACCCTGCCTTTCAAATAAACAAATCTTTTTTTTTTAAAGGAACAGGAACACAAATAACATCTCAACAACTCAGAAGGACATGAAAACAAAAATTATTTATGGCAAAATCGAGAAGGCATTTTTGGAAAACTGTTTGGCACTTTGAATAGGCAGGGTTTCTATGAAATGGGTCTAGAAAGCTGCAAGGAGAAAACAAGATGAGTTGAGAAGGGATTGAAGGAGGGCCAGGAAACTCAGACTCATATTAATGCTAAGATTAAAATCATCGAATTGGAGGCAGTGAAAAATCAGATTAATGCCCAGAAAATTAAATCATTGACATGGAGGATAAATGCTAGCATGCTTTACGAAATGCAGAGGAAATGGGCAAAGCAATAAAGATTATGAGAAAGGAAATGATATACTTGGAAGATAAATAATGGAGACAAAATCCAAGTGTAGGCCGTTCCAAGAAAGAATCCAAATATGTGGGTGTAGAACCCATAAAGCGTAGCTGAATAAAACAATGCAGAGATTTTGTATGAACATGTGAATCAAAAATAAACTCATAAAAAAGGAAGATGTAGGTGTGTTTTTGCTATGTCCGGAGCGGTGAGAACTCCCTAAGCTTGCTCCCAGGCACGCCGGAAAGCACACGTTCAAATGATGAAACGTGAGGACCGGGTTAGCTCCCTTTGTTCCCAGCAGACAGACGCGGGAGTGTGGCGAGCTGGTGCGAGGGGCTTTCAGATTGAGGGGAAAGAGACAAGCAGGGAGCTGGAAGAGAAAGGGCTTCCAGAGACGGACTGTGAGTAGCGGGGGAGAGGCAGCGAGGGGAAGATGCTGTGTTTTGTAGGGGGGACGCTTCCTGCGTCTGTGATCGGCCACAGCCCCCTCGCGCAGGCATCACCCAGAGCACAGTGTGCCGGACAGTGGTGGAAGAAGCCCGGCTCTGGTCCTGGAGAGGTCCGACTTGGAGTCTGAGCTCCATAGCTTTCCCCTGTGGTGCTTAACCTCCCTGAGGGAGACCAGATGGTGGTGAGGGCCCGGGAGGTAAGCAAGAGAAGTGCTTACGGAGGAGCCTGGTGCGGCATGGGCTCTCAATCTGTGCTGGGCACGGATAGTTCACCGAGGCAACTGGCCTGCCTGTGGACATGGCCCTTCCTTTCTGTCTTAATTATTTTTCTTTATGTCTTAATTATTTTAATAGAAACACGTTAAGCTGAAGCACACATTTTCCAGGCTCATTAAATAGAACATAATGAATGCAATGAGCGCTTCAGTTTTTATTGGGTGTTTGTTTTCCTTTGTGTGCCTTGCTGTACGACGTAAACCCAGCAGAGTCTGTGCAGCTGAGGCGGGCAGTGGTCCAGCCTTGTCCTCCCCTCCAGGCGCCCACTCAAGCGGTGAGCAGTGTGTCCTGACTTGGTCTTCCCGAGAGTGCCATCAGGGATGTGCTGCAGGCTGCGGTTGTCTGCAGCCACACGATGTGTGGGGTGGCCAATCCTGTTACAGACTCCGTGGCAGCCTGGTGCCCCTCCCTTGAGGTCAGCCTGTAGCTTTTCCCAAACACCCTTTCCTACATTGGTTTTCGTGTCAATATCCTTTGTTGGAAAAAAAAAATCAAGCTGATTACGAGTGTACCATTGGGAGAGTCTTTCAGAGACTCCAGATCTAAGATAGTTCATTTATCCTGTGGTTACACCACAGAAAGAGATGTAGTTAGCTCAGAAAGGAGGTTAGAGGAGAGATCTGCTGAAGACCTGATTTCTGGTTCTGGCCCTACTCTTTAGTACCTGTACAAACGTGGAAAAGTCATCAAAATTTGATAAGCTTCAGTTGCTGCACAGAAAAAAAATTTTTAAAAACAGTTTATTTTGGTGCCCCCCAAAAATTTGAATCCATGCACACAAAGTCCATAGAAAATGTATATCATGGAAAAAATATGCAGAGATCTCCAGTTTTTTCCAGCAAAATAAACTTAGGTTTTAATTGCATTTTCTACTCCCTTTTTGCAGTATCTACGTGTCTCTGAGCACTGTGCACACAGCAGTGAACAAGACAGGCCATTCGCCTCAAGCATCCATTCAGGAAGGGGAAACAGAGAGGGTGAACAAAATGCGTCCCCGAGCTGGTGTCTGAGAGCGCTTTCAGGTAAGGGCCATGAGGTGACTAACAAGGCAGCCTGCCTGTCTCTCAGCCTTGCTAGGCCTTCGTGTTTGTCCCACAAAGGGTTTTGTAAACTATAAAATAGAATTGATTCTCAGAAAACAATGAAGTACCCGTACACTTGCAGTCCTAATTACCCACAATTCTGTGATTCTCAAAGGAGAAGTGGTACTTGGAAGGAGGAAGAAGCATCCGGAAAGTTGTCAGAGGGATGCCAAGCGCTGCTTTCCAGTTCATCAGACACTTTGTCTGCACTTACCTCGGCCTGTCCATCCTCTAAGTTTTCAAACTGTCTCCCGAATCCTCGGGCAGGGACTGGCAGGAGGAAAGGAAGAACTTTTCTTCTACACACAAACGGCTGCTCGTGGCACTTGGGGGAGACCCTTCCCTTAGTCCTGGAATGCTCTCCAGCAATGAATGAGGAACTGAAATGGCGCCCAGGACAAAAGCTCCGCTCTGCCCTTTTGTGGTGCGTCCTCTGCAGAGTTCCCTGATGGACAACTCGATCTTGAATGGAAAGAGAAACTCGGAACAAACTGATGACCAATACGTCTAATGCCACGACAAAGCAAACTTAGTACGGGATAAAGGCACATTTGTGTACCTTGCTTTGAGATTTTTGCTTTCCTGGGCTGGAACTTGATAATTCTCTCAACCGTCCAGTGAGGTTGGTATCACTCTGTGTGCTTTACTGATGGGAAAGTGGAGGTTCCCCATGAAGGCGTCATCCACAGCGTGTTGTTGCACCTGCTGCTGGTCTAGCAGCCTCCTGGAGCTTAGGCCACGGTGGTTTTCTTCGATGCTTCCAGGGACCCATGGTATGAGGGGGCTCCAAAACATTCCTGGACAATGGGATGAAAGGTAAGTTTATTTTGGAGAAAAAAAAAAAAAGAAACTGAAATCCATGCAAAGTGTTTTCATAATACATGTTTACTATTAACTTTTTTTTTTAAATATTGATTTATTTATTTGAGAGGCAGAGTTACAGACAGGGAGAGTGAGAAACAGAGAGAGGTCTTCTGTCCACTGGTTCACTCCCCAAATGGCTGCAATGGCCAGAGCTAGCCCCAATTGAAAACCAGGAGCCAGGAGTTTCCTCGAGATCCCTCACGTGAGTGCAGAGGCCCAAACACTTGGACCATCCGCCACTGCTTTCCCAGGCCATTAACAGGAAGCTGGATTGGAAGTGGAGCAGCCAGAACAACCAGCATGCATATGGGATGCCAGTGCTTCAGGCAAAGGCTGGGCCACTACACTACAGCGCCAGCCCCTTCTATTAAGTTTTTGAAGACACCTGGTGTCCTTGCCTGTGCTGGGCCTTTGTGGTCACCCTCTTTTCACCTGTCCTTCTCTCCCTCTTGGTCTCCTGTCTCCTCCCCAATCCTGTACAAATCCCCATTAGTTTTTGCTGGCCACAATTCTTTGCTTCCAGCCACGTAGGAAGAGTTCTGTTTTCCCCTAGGTTTATTTGTGTCTTGTCAGTCATCCCCATCGCCAAGTTGAAGTTCATTCCTGCTGGTTTGTGGCTGTATCCCCAGCACCAGGCACAACAT
Organism: Oryctolagus cuniculus; assembly: GCF_051225735.1. Taxonomy (NCBI): domain Eukaryota; kingdom Metazoa; phylum Chordata; class Mammalia; order Lagomorpha; family Leporidae; genus Oryctolagus; species Oryctolagus cuniculus. The sequence continues at coordinate 25,364,501 of NC_142872.1, forward strand.
CCAATAAATATCTGGTCAATGACAAACAGAGGAGAGAAGGAAGCCCAACACACTGTTTTTATTGGAAGGTTTAATCACACAATACAACAGTTTCTCCTGACGTAGTGAAAATGTTCGAATGTATAGCATGTTGAATTGTATAGTATTGGTTCAAAAACTGTTGACATAAAGTAAGGGCTATCAGCTGAGGTTTGTCTCAAGGAAAAGTGAATTTACAGCTGAGTGGATTGGTTGCTTATGACAAACAGTCACTGGACCAGCAGTCACTATCTCATTTGGGATTCCTTGGTGTCAAAAGATTGGCTAGGCCCTGTGTGAGCAAAGGAGGTCCCTGAGGGCCACAGGTCCCCTCACACAGAGCTGGGTCGTCTGTACAGCTCCTCCTGACACCCGATGTCAGCCCGGAGGCCTGGTGGAGGCTGCGGGTCGACTTCCTTCTCTTCCCTGGGTCCGTTTCTCTTTCTGTGAAAGCAGAATTCGTGTCCCCAGCCTGCCTGCATCCTTGGTCACCAGGGTGAGATGGTGGGGAACAGATGGAGGACACTGTGCTTCGTGGAGGTACAAGTGCAGTTGAAATGGAAGGGCTCGTGGCCGTGAAAGGCACACACGAAGCATCGGGGCATCTGGTTTCTTTCCTTGAGGATAATTTGCACTGTGATGAAGAATTCCAGGTCAACTCCCAGCTTCTGTTATCTGGTTGGACTCTGGATGGAGGCCTCGGGGATCCTCCCGAAAACACAGGCTTGGGCCAGGCAAACCTGTACGGGCTCCTCAGACGCCGCGCACTCCCCGGAAGCCCGTTCGCTTTGAATATTTTGCCAAGTCGCCTGCCCACTCTTGCAAGGAGATTTGAGCCGAAAGCATATAGGAAGCATTGTCTGCCAGTGCTTCCCCTCCCCCGGCCACAGACTCCCGCCTTGCCCGCACCCTCCTCCTGCCTTGCTTCTGCTCCCTCCCACACCCACATTCGTGGGGGACCTTTTGCCCTGAATTTCAGCAGGAAACGCAACCAGCAACCAGATGTCTGACTTTTCCACCCCGTTGGCAAGGATTAGCCATCTTTCCTGTAAACTTCCGGCCTTTCCTCTCCGTTGTGGCTTTCAGCTTCTTCACGCTCCATCTCCTTCAGCACAGACACGTGAACACCCTCCAGAGGAGAAACAAAAGGCAGCCGGCCCAGCGCTGCAGCCCAGGGCTCCGAGGGGCTGGCGTGGGGAGGGCAGCGGCCCAGCTCCCAGCTTCGTGCTGTCGGTCGCCAATGCAGACCCAGTGGGGAGTGGGAGACCACAATCAAAGATGGATCTAATATTGAACAAATCTTAACGTAACGCACCAAGGACAATTATGCAGGTTCCAAGTGTGAAAAATAATAGGAAAGGGAGCGTTCTTAGATCCGGGAATATGAGACGCCCAGCAGAGCACTTCGGAGCTGGGAGAGACTGGATACAGCAGCTCAGTCCATCCCTTGACTTTCCAGGGACAGAAACCAAGGCTGTGCCTGGGCGGAAGGGACCTGCCCCACGTCCCTTGCTTGAAGGCAATGTGGGGTACTCCAAGGGACTCACAGGATAGCAGCTCAGGCCTGAGCAGCCCGCTTAATCTCTCTGCTTTCTGACTCTGCCTGGGGCCAGTGGGCTGGGCTCCTTCTCAGGCGGCCACTGTGAGCCACAGCTCTTGGCCACAAAGCAGCAGTGGCTCTGGGGCCTTCTCGTCCTGTGTCTTGCAGCCACCCGCTAACAACCCTGAGCAGAGCAATTATCTTACCAGGAAGCAACTCTGGCTTCAAATCAGCCCTCGTGGACAATCCACACACGAAAAGGAGCAAGTGGCTCTCAAAGCAACGTGTGAGAAGCAGATGGGTTGGCGCAAGAAGTCCTTAAAGGAGATTTTCGGGAGTTCTCACTCAGCTGCAGAGTACTTTGTACCCCCTCCACCTCTCCACCTCCTGGCTTTCCCCAGGCCCCTGTGTCTTTGGTGATGTAAACCCTCATTCCTCCATGCCTACATGTGTGACTAGTCAAACCACCACCCCCTCAGTGCCTCAGTTTCTCACCTATAAAATGGGGATATTAGTTCTTATCTGAACTATTGCTTGGGAATCAGGAGAAGCGAGGCTCTCACCTGTGGCTCCTAGCTGGCATTTAATGAGCTTCAGTTCTCCTAAAACCCTCTTCCTATAACACACATCCCTTCAGCAGCAGGTCCAGCAGAGCGGGAGGGCCCGTCTTCAGCAGACCCTCGAGCACCGAGCTTCCCCCTGCACTTGACTTTGTCCTGCAGCCTCTGCTGCTTCCGGGAAGGAGAACAGGTGTGGGTCTTACCGGGGGTGGTCACCTTGTCCAGGTGGCAGAGTGACTGTAGAAAGAGCCCCCCCATCCCAGGCCCGGAGGGGTCTCTCTTCCTTCCTCTAATTGTTCAACTTTGTTCAAAGCATGAATTTTTCTTCCAAGGAAAAAAAAGAAAACAGGAAAAAAGCATCCAAGGCCCCAACCTCCATGTAAGCGGATCCCGAGGAGCCTGTGGCCGTGGGCTCAGAACGACTTCACTGAACACGGTGGTGAGGGTGAGCAGCTCCAGGCCAGGCCAGCGCCAGACGTGGGCTTTCCAGCCGACCAAGATGTCACCGTCTCTGGAAACAGTTGACTAAGGAGTCCCAAACCTCCAACAGCATCTGAGCTCATCTGCAGGTCTGCCACCTGGCTGGGAGGACCCCGGGGTGGCCCAGTGCTTGGAGGACATCCCCCAGACCTGAGGACCAGCACCCAACACAGACAATCAGCTGGGGTCTCCTGGGAGGCCCCACAGCCAGCAGATCTGCTTCATATGCCAACTGCACCACTCCTGTAGGGGCTTCAGGCAAAACAGTCCTCAGTTTCCCCAACCGGCAAACAGGTTCATTCATCGCTGTCTTCTCAGGCCTCCAGCCTGGATTTGTTCTAGCATCAAAGAGGATGTATCTGGGCTGCTTTGTAATGTGAGAGTTGTGTTCAGAACGTGGGAAAGCTCAGCAGAGTACAGCGAGGGACCAGGCTAGCTCACTACTCAGGTGAGACACAGAGGATAACGAGCCACACCCAGACGACCGATGAGAGATTGGAATATGTAGTATTGGGAATGGTAGTGCTGAATTAAAGGTAACTGTCATTGCTTTTGGGTTATTCTTCTCCGGACCACCTTGTCTTGTAGTAACTGATCTAACCCTATGGCCAGAGGCCCAGTTTGGTCTTGTACTTAGCTGTTTTTTCTTGTCACATGGATGGAACACTCTTCTGCCCACGGTAATCTTGCATCACACAGAGAGGGGCAGGCTGAGTAGGTAGAGCAGTGGGGGGTTTTTAAGACAGTGAGTCACCGTGCAGCTGAGAGCTGACCAGTGGCCATGTCATTCTCACTCTGCACTGTGAGCTCATTGCTCACGCGTCCACCTGCAGGGCCAAGGAGGGGTGCAATGGAATCTTCAGTGATCCTTGTATCTGGATAACTGAGTGAGTCTGGAGCACAGGAACCTGGGAAGTGTGTGTGTGTGTGTATGTGTGTGTGTGCGTGTGGCAGAAAGGATGTGCAATTTCCACCATGACAAAGTGATAACGCTCCTTGGGTAAGGCAGAGGATGCTTTGCCCAGGGGCCTTCCCCACTGCCGCTTCCATCCTGCCGCCGCCAGCCTCTTAGAGCTTTTCAGAAGGTTTCCTTAGATCATCTCATCATTCATGTGCAGCCTCAAGGAGGGCTTTGTGGCAGGTGCAGAGTGATGACGACCACACTGTGCTGGGCAGAAATCCCACGGCAAGTGCAGGAGCGGACTCTGTGGCTGTGTCTTAGCATGTCCTTCAGTCAAAGCCAAGGACAACATTCAAGCACAACCGAGTGATTCACACTCTGCCAGGAGGAATGAAAATTGGCACAACCTTTTTAGAGCACAATTTGGCAGTATGTTGCAGAACTGAAGATGTACCTCCCCTGTAACTCAGCTTTTCCTTTGAGAACTCTGTCCTGCAGAAAACATGCCCCTGCGTGCACGGAGGCACAGGCGCAGCTTGTCTGTTGCAGCGTGCCAGTGACAGAGAAGACCGGGAGGGCCCAGGTGCTCATCCAGATGCACAAACATGCAAGGCTGCTAACTATGCCAAGTCTGCAATTGCAAAACAAAGTGAGACGATGCACATTCCATTGATAGGAGCTGTAAGAAACCTTGAGGCGATTCAGTGTGCAGACTGCGGAGACATGGAAAGCCTCCAAATATAGATTAAGCAGGAAAAGTGGGTTGCAAAATGCTTAGTGTAGTGATATCCTTTTTGATAGTAGATGCATAGGAACAAAATGGAGATGAATAGAGTCAGAGCTGTTAGTAGTCGTGATCTTGGAGGAGGAAGGCGGGGAGTATGGGAGACTTGTCATGTCCTGCATTAATTTCTGCGGTACTTAACTTCACGGTGAGGATACGTCAGCTTTAAAAAAAAAAGAAGTCAGTAGAGGAGATTAAGGAAACACACACACAGCCACACCTCAGGGTAAATAGATCCAAGGTACTGGGGCTAGAGTGGGGCGGGTATGGCTTTGGAAGCATGCCACGTACAGCACGGTTTCAGAAATCCAGAGAGGAAGCTCTTCGGTGGGCAGTGGCCCTGGTTTGTGGGGATCTGCGGCACAGGCAGCTCACAGGTTTAGAGAACACCAACCATGATTGTGTGGTCTGAAGTGCTCATGGAGAGGGAAGCTCTGGGCCTCAGGGCAGAGGGGTGGTGGCCCCGGGCTACCTGGCTGCGTGGAGAGCCCCTTCTGTTTCTCCCCATGCTGGGTACAAAGGTTCTGTGCTCACAACTGGCTCTGGCTTAGGAACAGATCTGGGTGCCAGCCAGCAAGGGAGGAAGAGCTTCCTGACGGGCTCCCACCCAGTGCCAGCTGGGGTCACGGAACAGCAGGTCTGCCCTCCTTCCGTACCTCCCAGAGGCCTGGGAAAAACTTCCCTCTGTTAACCCACTAAAGCTTCTGAGTTAGCGAGGTAACACAAGTCCGCCTGCAAAAAAACTGGGGCCGTTAACTGGGAAGCAGAACTCCGCGCACTCTGCTGTGGCCTTCGCATGTCCCAGCAGCTGTCGCACTAGGCTTGAACCTGGGAAACTGGCAAACACCAGACACGCACTGCCCAGAGCTCTGGAGGCTGGGGAAGTCCAGGGTCACGGTGCTGGCAGAGTCAGTGCCTGCCGACGGTCCCTTCTCAGAGATGGTGCCTTCCTTGCCTCCTCACGTGGTGGGAGGGAGGAACAAGCACCCTGGGGCCTCAGGGATTCAGGGCTCATGAGAGTACAGCCCTCACGACCCAGTCGCCTCCCACACGCCCCGCCTCGTGATGCCATCTCTGTGGGGGTCAGGACACAACACGTGGATTTGGGGAGTTCACCAGCACTCAGGCCATGGCAGCTGGTTCCCACAGACAAGTGACAGGGTGAGGCCCCCACCCCAGCAAGACCTCAACTTCCTGAGTCTGAGGAAGAGAACACCTGCCTTTGTTGGATCAATAAAATCCACTGCACCTGCTGCAAATGTGGCCTGGGGTCCCCCTTGGTCTTTGGTCCACTTTTACTGTTTCTAAGGAAAGGCCCAGACTGTCGTGTGAGGCTTTGGGACACTGAGAAGATGGAGAGAAAAAACGCATCAAACCCATCCTGTGGATTTCCTAAGTGTGTTTATTCCTTTCAGTGTGGTTGTGTGAGGCCAGTGCTGTGGCAGGTTAGGCCACCACTTGGGACTGTCATCCACACGGGAGTGCAGGTTCCAGTCCCGCCTGTGTGCTTCCAGTCCAGCTCCCTGCTAATGCTCCTGGGAAGGCAGTAGAAGGTGACCCAAATGCTTGGGCCCCTGCACCCATGTGGGAGACCCAGAGGAAGCTCCTGGCTCCTGGCTTTGGCCTGATCCATGTGGGGAGTCAACAGGTGGAAAGAATCTCTCCCTCTCTCTCTGTCTCACTCTGACCTTCAAACAGATAAATCTATTTTTAAAACTGGTTTTGAGTTCAAGGGGAAGGGAACACGTGTTTTACCTGCTGCAAGGAATTGCCTTGGTAGAAAACTGAGTAAGGGAAGGACTGAGCCATTCCCCGGGGGCAGTGAGCCCTCTGTCCCAGGAAGCATGTAAGAGAGCTAAGGGCTGTCTGCCAGGCTTGCTGGAGGAGGGGAGGGTAAGCAGGGAGTGGCGTTCCTCCCGGCGTCACATCAGAACGTGGGCTTCGTGAGCACGGCAGCCGCGTCTGCTCGGTCACGGTTCTGTGCCAAGCACCTGGGCAGTGCTCCAGGCAGAGCATGTGTGGGACCTATTTTTTGGAACAAGGAAGTAAAAAGGTGCATGAAGGAAGGACACGGAAGCCCTGTGCATTTGCTGCCCAGCACGCATCCTGGCAGAGCAGCAGAGGCTCCATCAGGTGCCTGCTGGGACTCAGAGTTCTCGTCCTTGCTCCATCAATCCAGTTCAGCATTCCCACCCGCTGGAAACTATGGCCCTCCAGGGGTAGACAGGACTACTCACCCTTATGGATGAACTAGGCTTTTTTTTTTTTTTTTTTAATTGAGATCTGAACTTTCCTTAGGACACATAGTAGTGGCAACATGGAACAGAATAGAGAACCCAGAAATTTCTCCACATGCGTATAGCCAACTGATTTTTGATAAAAGGGCTCAGATCATACAGTGGACTAAAGAGAATCTCTTCAACAAATGGTGTTGGCAAAACTGGATTTATATATGTAGAAGGATGAAATTAGATCCATACCTCTCACCATATATAAAAATCAACTCAAGATGGATCAAAGACCTAAGCTTAAGGCCTAAGACTATGAAGTTGCTGGAGGAAAATGTAGGGCAGACACTTCAAGACATTGGTGTAGGGAATGAATTCTTGGACAAGACCCCCAAAGCACAGGCAACAACAGCAAAACTAAATAAGTGGGAATATATTAAACTCAGAGAAGGAAATGATCAATAGAGCAAAAAGACGTCCAACAGAATGGGTAAAAATATTTGCAAACAACCCATCTGACAAAGGATTGATATCCGAATATATCAGCAACTCTAAAAACTCAACAACAAATAATTAATCCTTGAGAAATGGGCAAAGGACTCAACAGACAGTTCTCAAAAGAATAAATACAAATGGCCAAAAAATATATGAAAAAATGTTCAGCATTGCTAGCCATCAGGGAAATGCAAATCAAAACTGCAATGAGATATCACCTCACCCCTGTCAGAATGGATAAAACCCAAAACACAGAGAGTAACAGATGCTGGGGAGGATGTGGAGAAAGCTTGTACATTGTTGGTGGAAATGTAAATTTGTGCAGCCACTGTGGAAAACGTGTGGGGATTTCTTAAAAAACTAGAGACAGACTTGCCATATGATCCAGCAACCCCACTACGGGGTATATACCCAGAAGACTGGAACAGAATGTATCACAGAGATTCCTGCACCTCCATGCTCATAGCAGCACTGCTCACAACAGCCAAAATTTGGAATCCACCAAGGTGTCCATCCTCAGGTGAATGGGTAAAGAAAATGTGGTATATATACACAATGGAATATTATTCAGCTATGAAAAAGAATGAAATTCTGCCATTTATAGCTAAATGGATACAACTGGAGGACATGATGTTGAGTGAAATAAACTGGGCCCAGAAACATGTTCTCCCTTGTTTGTGGGGACTAAAATTCACAAAACAAAGCAAAAAAAGTAAGAAACATCTGTGTGTATCAGTGTTGCTGCAAGTAGTTTTGTAAAACTTTGTTGTATACCTTTATGAAACCAATGGTTCAGAATGTTATACTACAATAGCTGTAATGATCTATGATTACTTTAGAATTTACTGTAAATGAGTGAAATGGTCATTTTTCCATTGTTATGATTTATAGCTGTTTATATTTCCACTAAACTGGGGTCCTTTTGCTTTTTTACTTGTTAAACTTCTTACTCGGTGAAATATTAAGCCTTTCTACTGTAATGTAAATTTAAAATGTATTATCTCAGAAGCTACCAAACAAAAAAGAAATAAAGGGAGAAGGAAGGAGAGTGGGAGGTAAGGAATGAGGGAGGAAGGGAACATCATTGTTCTTAAAGTTTTATCTACAAAGCACACTGCATCTGTTAGAAACGAAGTAAAAATTAACATTGGGCTCTGGACTGTCCTCTGGCACAGCACAGCACAGCACGGCACTGCAGCTCTGGCCTTGGATGCAGGCAGACCTGACCTCGTCCCTTACAAGCCTGACCTTGAACAAGTGACCTCCGCCCAGCGCTGTCAACCTCAGCTTTCTCACCTGTAAAACAGGCCAGTAAGAATTCACTCAACTGGACACTCAGATTACTGTCAAACTGTTTCCTATGCCTGTCTCGCAGGCAGACCACAGAGAGGGGGTGACCCCTAAACTGCTAGTCCTGGATCTTTCAGTCCTGAGCACCTTAGTAAGAAGAGTAAAGATCAAAACAAGAACAGACAGAAGCCCAGTGTGCTTGTGTTCAGAACTCCCTTAGAGAGCAGACAGCTGGGTGTGAGTGCTGGCTTGCTCACAACTTCACATGGGCCCCAGCCAAAGAAGCATGTTCTTCCCTAGTGAGCTCATCTTAGGACCACACAACGGCCTCTTATCCTTTGCTTCCCTCTTTGCTATATAATTTTGCCAATCCCTGTATCGAAAGGTAGACTCCATTCCTCCAGCCTCAGATCTGGACTTGCTTTGGCCAGCAGGTAAAAAGTGATGTGACTGAAGACTTGGACATTTCTGTGCACTGAGACTTACCCAGCACTGGAGCTTTGGACGTGGACAACACCTTGTGAACGATCTTCAGCTGTCTGTTGGACAGGTCGCTCGGAGGAGAACTGAGACCCGCAGGTCAGCAGCCTATCAACTCGTGAGTGACGTTGCTCTAGACCTTTCTCTCTTAGAAGAGCAGACAAACCACTCAGCTAACCCCAGACCAAATTGCCAGCTCCAGCAATTGCTGCTTCATGGTGTGAAGAGCAGGGCAGTCTGTCACACAGCAGCAGCCCCTGGACCCCAGGGCTGCGGATGCCCTGGGGACACAGAGCACCCACTGAGCACCCACTGAGTGCCCTGCTTGCAGCTGCTGCATATCTCAGGGCATCTGCAGTTTTCACACATCCAGAACAGAGCTCTCGATCTCTTCTCACCAAACCTGCTCTTCCTCTAATCTCTCCTGGGTACTTACAGCACCCAGTTGTTCAAAGCAGGAGCCTCACACCTCCCTGTTCCTCACCACCACCCCAAACTGACATCTGGTTCGTCCCGCAGTCCTTTAGCCATACCTGAACCATTCCTTTGTAGTTTGCCTTTCTGTCCACCTCCACTGTCACCATCCTGAACCAAAGCAGGTGACCTTTCTCTTGCCTGGACAGCAGCAATAGCCTCCTGACCAGGCTTGCCCTTGGCGGTCCAGTCTCTGCCCAACGGCAGCATGAACGGAGCACAGCGCCCCAGCCCCATCTCACCGAGCCCTGCAGTGATGGCTCGCCGCACAGGCTTTTCTCCAGCATCTCTAAGGCTTGGGGAGTCTGGCCCTGCTCCTCTCTGTGGCCCTGTCTCTCACCGCCTCCTCACTTTTCAGCCTGCTTCTTGCCTTTTTTTCCTACCTCCAGCCTCCCTGCATATTCTGTCCTTGTCTTGGCCTGGCGAGCTCCTCTTCTAGCTCTGGAGGTCCTCTCAGAGGGCACAGTCTTAGAGGAAGTGCATGTACATGTACATGGATATGGATATATTTCCCTCTGGACCACAAGTTCCTTGTCTGTCATGCACATTAAGAAACACACAGATCCTAACCTAGTGCCTGGCGCACAGTAGCTCCTCAACATGATTTTTGTTGGATAAATGAATGAACAAGTAGTTGCCAGACGCCTTCAGTCATCTGTGTGTTTCATATATGTTTCCCTTATTCAAAAAGATTTATTTACGGGGCCAGCATTGTGGTGCAGTGGGTTAAACTGCTGCCCGGGAAGCTGGCACCCCATATGGGGGCACTGATTCAAATTCTGGCTGCTCTGCTTCTGATCCAGCTCCCTGCTAATGCGCTTGGGAAAGCAGCAGAAGATGGCCCAGGTGCTTGGGCTCCTGCCACCCATGTGGGAAACCCAGATGAGCTCCTGGCTTTTGGAAAGAGACAATGAGAGAGAGAGAGAGAGAGAGAGAGAAGAACGAGAGAGAACTTTCCCATCCACTAGAGTCTCCCCAAATGCCAGAACAGTCTGGGCTGAGGCAGACCGAAGCCAGGGGCCAGGAACTCCATTTGGGTCTCCCACCTGGGTGGAAGGCTCCAAGCATTTGTGTCCTCATTGGCTGCCTTTCCAGGTACATTTGCAGGAAGATGGACTGGGGACAGAGCGTCCAGGACTCTAATTGGCTCTCTGATATGGGATACGGGCTTTGTAAAGCAGAGACTTAACCTACCGCCCCACAACACTGGCTACCACCCGTATTTCTTGAGCACCTCCTGGGAACCAGCCCCATGCTAACTCCCACTGATACACTCGTGAACACACCAGGCATGCTCAACCTCAGGGAGCTTACAGTTTAGTGAGGAAGATACCCTCTGATTAAGTAATAACCATACAAAACACGTAACAGCGAAGCGAGATGTATGCTCTGAAAGAAGTGGGTTTTAGAGGAACATGGAGTCAAAGAGCCTGAGCCTGGTGATTGCCTTTGACATGTGATGCGCATTTAGGATGATTTTAGAATACTGCCTCCCCACCCCTTGCTTTCTCTGTCCACACATTGTTCTTTCCTCATTGTCACTGCCGTACTCCCCCCGTCACTGAGGTCTCTGTGCACACCAGCTCCTCTGCCAAGCAGAATTCCCCCACCCAGCTTGCCCTCACTTAATTCCTGCTCATGCTAGGTCTCAGCTTCGGCACCTGTTTTTGGAGCAGAGCTCCTTGCCTGGCCTGTGCTCGCATTGGCCCAAGCTCTTTTCAGCACAGTGTGGTTATTTGATTACTGCCCCTGCTCCCACTGGGTTATACAGTCTGCGTGTGCAGGGACGGTCTGTTTTTGCTCACCACTGCATCTGGCCCCTGTCTCAGAGTCTGCCACAGGGAAGGCTCTCAGTAGAAGTATGCCAAGGGCATGCTGCGACAGTGCATCCGTGAATGCCTTGTATGGGGAGTGCATGCCTTGGCCCTCAATTTACATGCTGGCCTGGCAGCAGGGGAGTCGAGGACACCCAGGGTGTCTGCTGTGCCCGCAGCCACCTTGTCCGGAAAGTAACTTGAGCCCCTTCCTGCCTGGATCATTGGTTTTGACTTGTGCTAAAAACCAGCAGTGAACTCTGGGCATAGCGACCAAGAAAGGACAGTTACCCTGCCAAATTGCAAATGGCCTCAGGAGGCTCCGCATGCGCTTCCTCTCAGTGGAGGGGCTTCGTTTCGGGTGGTGGCAAACTTGGAAGTTTCTCTTGAGCTGTTTGGCTATTCAGGACTCTGGAAAAGGGAAAAAAAAATGAGCAGGTCCATTCTAGGGCTGCCTGTATCCCTGACCATGGCCTGAGCTGTTGTTCTAGAACTTGCTGGACAACCCAGTCCCAGTATCCACGGGACCAGAGTGACTTATGTCCAAGAAAATCACACTCCTTGCCCCTCCACACTCCTTGTGATGCACCTCCTTTACCAGGGAGAGCTTGTGTTGACCCCTTTCTTTTCAACTTTAGAGTAGGAACTACCCAAGTGTGAGACAGAAATGGGTTTCTCTCCATGTGTTTGCCCTCACTAGGTGCTGTGGAGGCAAAACAAGAACCTTACTGGTCCAAGTTTGCTGCAAGTCTCTAAAGCAGCTGCTAGAAAAACACTCAGCACACACACACGCACACACGCATGCACGCACACACACACCACACAGCCTTGTGTCTGCTTCCTTGTGCTCACTGAGCTGTGCGGTGGCCAGTGGAATGGGTCGTGACATCCTTCCAGTCCCAGGACTGTGGGGGTCCTGACGGTGAAAGCGGAAGTCCTTCTGGAGTCAGTACAGGTGTGCGTGCCTGGGTGTCCAGGTGCCTCCAGGTACTCCAATCTGTGGCTTCATCAGTGTCACAGACAGGGCAAGCAAGGCATGGCTGTGTCTATTTCCATGACGTTGGTTATATGAGTAGACTTCAAAAATGAATCCCAGGTCTACGGCGATGAGTACAAGGAGGAACAAAATTTGCAGTTTAAAAGCTTGAGCTCAGCTAATGCTGACAGTAATGTGAAGGTGGAATTGGGGGATCATCTTAGGCAGAATAAACAGGGAATAATTTGCATTAGTCTCTGTCCTGAAGGCATTCCAGGAGAGCGGTGCTCCTGTGTGGTTTTGCTTTCAAAGCCATCCCCAGCCTCTTGCCCAGTGCCGGGATATAACAAGCATTCAACCAGTTTGTTGATTGAATAAATGAATCAGAAAGGAAGTTGCAGAAATCAGAGAGATCTGACCAGAGAAAGAGATGAGGAGGGAAGTTCGAGGAGAAAGGTGGCCATTCTTTCTCACTGATACCCTCACGTCTGAATTTCCTTACTTTTCATGAATAGATAGAGGAACGTTTGGAGCCACTTTCTTACCATCATAGTTCCTAGCATACAGCACAGTCTCATGCAGCAAACACAAAGTAGGTAAAATAAATATTTTATCTCACTTGCGAAATAGACTTCTCTCCTGGGCCCCCGCTGGTTATTGCGCTGACCTTGTGGACAGGATCGCAGGGACCACGGTGGAGCTCTGACTTTGTGCAAATTCTCGTTTCTGCCAGAATGGCCTGGAAGGGGGCTCCTCCTATTCCACCTGTGTCACATTCTGGGCAGGGGACTCGGTGGACTTCTTACTTTGTTTCTGAGCTGTTCGAACTTTGTAGAACACAGCGCAACAGTGCACTACAAAAAACAGGTTTGTGGGAGCCACGCAGATGAGATCAACTGCTTAGCATGCTCTTTCTGCAATGGAAACATTACACGGTGTGACTTGGGTCACCAGAGTTGACTTAGAGGAGCTTAACTGATTTGATTCATCAGTCCAAATCGCCTCTAATGTGGCACATTAGCAGTGCCCCCATATTGTAAATGATGCATTCACAGAAACATTAGTCATTACACAAATAGAATAAATAGACTTCACTGCCCTTCAAGATAAACACACTGGAACACTAGCTCCATTCAGTCAGGGCCCTTTGAGCTTGCTCGGGGTCCTTACCTGGCTGCGTGAATAAATACAACGTTTTATGGCCTACTTGCTCTGTGTGACTTTGCCATCACCCCATGGCACACATTCAGGTGAGAAATTGCAATTGTGTGTGTTGACACATTTATTTATTCCCTTACTTAATAACTTGTTTTCCAAGCTCAGTTTGTAGAGTATGTAGTTCTGTGATAGTTAGCGTAAGATTTCTAAGAATGGTTCTGTTGGGGTGCAAACATTTAAAACTGTTCTGTGTCTCAGTGAGAGTGACTCAAGTGAGCAAGCAGTGTTGCGTGGTGGTTAGAGCAGGAGTTTGAGTTAGATTCAGCTGCATTTGGATTCTAGCTTCCTCATCTACTTTGTGTATAAACTCTGGAATTGAGTTATCTGCCCTTCCACTTTCTTATCTGTATTTTTTTTTTTTTGACAGGCAGAGTGGACAGTGAGAGAGAGAGACAGAGAGAAAGGTCTTCCTTTGCTGTTGGTTCACCCTCCAATGGCCGCCACTGCAGCCGGCGCACCGCGCTGATCCGATGGCAGGAGCCAGGATCCAGGTGCTTTTCCTGGTCTCCCATGGGGTGCAGGGCCCAAGCACCTGGGCCATCCTCCACTGCACTCTCTGGCCATGGCAGAGAGCTGGCCTGGAAGAGGGGCAACCGGGACAGAATCCGGCGCCCCGACCGGGACTAGAACCCGGTGTGCCGGCGCCCCACTTTCTTATCTGTAAAATGGCTGTGAGAGCCCTCACCTGTTTGCCACTCTTCCTTGCACTCACCCCTATTCCTTCTTTTCCACCTTCCAGAATCCCAAGCAGTAGAAAAGATCCTTGATGACCAGCAAGGCCCCATGAAGAAGGACAGCAGGAGTAAAAGGTGACCTGGGAAGGAAAGACAGGGCGGGCTGTGGGTCGGGCATTCCCTCCAAAGGTGACCATGAAAGCAAAAATGTGCAGATAGAAACATGAGGGCCAGCTGAGACCTGGGGGCGGTGGCGGTAGCAGAGACCAGTGAATGACCAGGAAAAAGTGTGCATAGAAAGCAGAAGATGCAAGATTTTACAGACTGTAAAGTGAGGAACAGGCCTCATATACCAAATATTTCAAACAAATTCTGTTATTGCCTCTCATGATTAGCAAAGCATTTTGCAAACACTAGTTTTTTTTTTTCTTTTAAAGATTTTTAAAAATTATTTATTTGAAAGACAGAGTTACAGAGAGGCAGAGGCAGAGAGAGAGAGAGGGGGGGGGGTCTTCTATCCACTGGTTCACTCCCCAGATGGCCACAACAGCCAGAGCTGTGCTGTTCCAAAGCCAGGAGCCAAGAGCTAGGAGCTTCCTCCAGATCTCCCACGCAGGTTCAGGGGCCCAAAGACTTGGGGCATCTTCTGCTTTCCCAGGGCACAGCAGAGAGCTGGATTGGAAGTGGAGTAGCCAGGACTCAAACTGGTACCCACATGGGATGCTGGCATTGTAGACGATGGCTTTACCCACTAAGCCACAGCACCAGCCTGCAAACACTAATTCTTAATAGACAATTTTTGTGGGGGTGAGAAGGGAGTAGGAAGAAGGGCTTCCACAGGGCGGTGTGTGTGTGTGTGTGTGTGTGTGCACGTGTACCACTCATCCTTGTCTTCCTTGCATATGACAGAGTGCTAGGTGCACAGTAGGTGCCACATAAATGTTTTTACATTGAGTAAATAAGTGAATCAATGAATGCTAATTCTGAGGGCTGAGCTTCTGCTTGGGAAGTTGCGGGAACCATACTTTCTATTACATATTAAAATTTGATTAGGAAATTTTAAAAGAATGGAAACAATGTGATTTGAAGCAAGAGCAAACATAAGACCAAGATTGAAGTAGAAAATTCTATGATTTTTTTTTTCCTGAGGGCCTGTAGCATGCTAGTCGCTGGTCTAAGTGTTGAGGATTCAGCTGTGAAGGTGAACTTAATTACAGTGGGGGAAATAGACTTTGATCAAGTCATGACATGTGAGACGCGCGCTCCAGCAGAGAAAGTGTGTGGGGGAGGGGTGGGGAGCAGATGTGGCCAGGGAAGCCTTTGTAGCAAGGTGGTGTTTATGCTGAGACCCAAGGTTGAAGAGAAGGAGTGAGACAGGCCAAGAGTGGTAGGCAAAACATTTCGGAAGTTTCCAAGGTGGAGAGAACATGGCAGAGGGAACCAAATATACAAGGACGCTAACTTGGGGAAGGGCTTATGGCATGTGGGGAGATAAAGAACAGAGTGAGCCAGGCACGCGCTAGAAGCTTGGGAGTGGCAGGCTGGGCTGGGGTACGGAGTTGGGATTTTTGTCTTAAATGCAGTGGGAAGAATTTAAGGTGCTTTGATATGAGATGGCCATGATTTTATTTGCATTTCAACGTGGAATAGCTGTTGGGAGATAAGGGAAGGGGAAGGAAGTAGAATGGAAGCAGAAGATAGTGCAAGTGACCTGGAAAGGGCTTGACCTTGACTATCTGTGGAGCAGACATGGGGAGAAGCTAGCGTTGAGATATAGTTTACAGGCAGAACTGCTAAAACCTACGGCTGCATTGAAAGTGGAAGAGCCAGCTTTTTGGATCTGTGCTACTCCACCTGAACAGCAGCTGTCACTCATCTTCCATCCTGTCAACTGCTCTGTCCCCTCAACCCTGTTCATGGATTCGTTTTTCTCCCAGATGTTCATTACCATGAAACATACAAAATTTTACTTGTCATATTTTTAAAGATTGCTATAACTTAGATTTTTGTCTATTCTATTTATTGTGTTATCCCTGATGCCCCAAACGTGCTTGATACATGTAGGCGTTCAATCAGTATTTCTCACCTTATCTAGTAAGGGCATTCGTAAGTGAATAAACGAATGAGGGTGAAAGACAGGGTTAAATGAAAATGCTTCCGAGCTGGCTACTGTAGCATAACAAAGAAGTCCAGAGCAAACCCTGAGTTTTCCTCCTGCTTGGTCCATGGATCGGCTTGGGCAGCAGTCCTTCAGGCTGTAGATCTGTTGAGCTCACTCCAGGCTGGGGGTGAGGTTAGCTCTGTTCCATGTGCATTTTCATCTTCCTTGGATCAGGAGCTGCCTAGAGTCTACACCTCTCATTGTAGAGATGGCAAAACACAAAAGACAGGGCTAAACCGTCAAGTACATGTAAAGATATGTTCGTGTCAGATCTGCTGTCCGGAGTCATCACGGTCAATTCTCCCTCCTCTAGTGGAAGACATTGCAGAGTCACATGGATGAGGGCAGAAGTATACACTCTCACAACGGAGGGGGTGAAGATTTAAGAACACTCATCCAGGCTACCAATACAATCCCAAGGTCTGGTTGGAGCAACTACATGGGTGGAACTGCAAGACTGTAGCAGGAGCAGCTGGAGCTGGGAAGATGACAAATAACCATGACTGCAAGTTTTGACCTGCTAAATGCAATGAGACTTCCATTGGTAGATATTACCAGTGGTAGAAGTGTAACTAGCTTGAAGAAAATCAGGATGTACTGGCTAATGGAATTGCAAAGTCTAAGGAGGAACTTTAGAGCTACCAGTATTGCTGGATCAAGGGACTGAACAGTCCCCCCCTGCCCCGAAATTTGTCTTTGCATCTGTTCCTCAGCTCTGCTTCTCTCTTTTGGCTTCCTTTCCAAGGAAACTCTCCATATGATGGCAAGATGGTCCTTGGCAGCCTCACAGCGAACCTTAGGGTAGCAATGTTAGAAAAAAGGGCTTTTCTCTCTCAGAATTCATGCATCAACTCGAGGGGCCTAGGTCATATGTTCATTTGTGAGCCAGTGACTGTGGCCTGGGCAAGTTGGGACACTACAACCCCTCTGGATCGTGCATGCATCTCTGAGGTGGGGTGTCTGGTGCGGTGGTTAATATAGTAAGGGAATGGTACCACAAAGGGGACAGGTGAAAGAGTATTGGAAAATATGGGGCAGAGAATCTATGAACATTGCTGTCTAGCAGAGAGGCTAAGAGGGTAGCTGAATTTAAGGGTCTGTAGTTTATTAGCCAAGTCCAAGACGGAAACAGAAACTTGGATATCATAACAGCTGGAAGTGAATTAGATTACCTGAGTAAAAAGGAAAGTGCTAATGTCCTGCAAACTAAACACACATATTATATAACAATGGACCTGCTAAGTGTATTTTAGAAGTTGCTGCCATTTTGGGAAAAAGAGTGTATTTTATTTTTAAATATTTTATTTATTTATTTATTTGAGAGGCAGAGTTACAGAGAGAGAGAGAGACAGAGAAAGAGGTCTTCCATCCTCTGGTTCACTCCTCAACTGACCATAGTGGCCAGCGCTGGGCCAATCCGAAGCCAGGAGCCAGGAGCTTCTTCTGGGTCTCCCACACGGGTACAGGGGCCCAAGCACTTGGGCCATCTTCCACTGCTTTCCCAGGCCATAACAGAGAGCTGGATTAGAAGAGGAGCAGCCAGGAATTGAACTGGCTGGTACCCATATGGGGTGCTGGTGCCATAGGCAGAAGCTTAGCTTACTACACCAAAGTGTCAGCCCTGAGAGGGTATACGTTAAAAATAAACTCTTAACGTGGGCCACCCACCATTTGAAGCACCTTGCATGTCTCTGTGTATTAAATCCTCATGATCATAGTTAATTCCACCGTTACCCCAGCTTTCACATGTGAAGACTGAGGCCCAGGTTGGTTAAGGAACGTGTGCACAGTCACCCAGGTACTAGGTGAGAGGGCCCTGTTGCTACTAAGAAGTCTGGCTTCAGAGTTCTCATGATGAAATTGGTTAAAGGGTGGCCAGCGCCATGGCTCACTTGGCTAATCCTCTGCCTACGGCGCCAGCACCCGGGGTTCTAGTCCCAGTTGCTCCTCTTCTAGTCCAGCTCTCTGCTGTGGCCCGGGAGGGCAGTGGAGGATGGCCCAAGTGCTTGGGCCCTGCACCCGCATGGGAGACCAGGAGGAAGCACCTGGCTCCTGGCTTCGGATCAGCGCAGCGCCGGCCGTAGCAGCCATTAGGGGGGTGAACCAATGGAAGGAAGACCTTTCTCTCTCTCTCTCTCTCACTGTCTATAACTCTACCTGTCAAACAAACAAAAAAAAATAAAGAAATTGGTTAAAGGGCTTCCTAGAGAAGGTAAAGTTTCTGTCTTGTTCTCCTCCCCCAGCTCCGTAGCATGCCCTGATTTTCACCTGCTGCTCTGCATTTGTGGCAGGGCACACATGTGGTTTGGCTCATCCGAGACCACGTCTCTGAAGATGAAAACTGAGCCTGTAGAACCAGGAGGGCAGTCAAGTTCGAGGGTGTTTGCTGTCAGGAGAAGCAGATGCTGCTCTAGTCAGGGAGAAGGGAGTGCTTGCTCCAAGCTCCGCTTTAGAAAGCGTCTTTGTTTTATGACTCCGGGTGCAAGCAACCCTTTTCATTTTGTGTTTTGGATTTCAGCCATGGGAGGCCTTCTTTAATGTAGCAGGTGGCTGGAGACAGGCAAGCCTGGCTCCTACACTCTGCTCAAGCTGTCTTTCCCTGGAGAGAGTCTCCTGATTACATTCCTGTAAAAAAGAGAAGAAAAGATAACCTAAAATGGATATGTTACACTTCTGCCGTGTGTACAGTAACCGCCCTCGAAAGCATGTGCAAGCATACGGAGGCCCAGAAACCTTTTGAGAATCTGATGAAAGCTCTGGGCTTTGCACACAGGTGTACACAGAAACGTGCACGTTCATTCCAGCGGCTCCGAGAGGCTCTGATCTTCATTCCATTCCCGAACCTCCAAGGAGTCTGCGGCTGCCAGACTCCTGGGCTTTGAGCGCAGGCAGCTGCTACTCTTTAACTTTTTCAACTATATTCAGATCAACTTCTTACGTGAAAAGAAAGGCCTGTGGATTCTGAAGGAAGCAGTCACACTGCAACAGCAATATTTTACCGGAAAAACGTCCTTCCAAATGTTGGAGAAAATGACTTCAGTGTAGAGCTCATTCTGTTAAAGACTACCCGGAAAGCTGCGGATCATGGGGTGTGGCTTTGCGCATCATTTCTTTGGAAGCTCACTCTCCTGGCACCGTTGCCAGCATTTATGACTGGGGGCCGGGGTTGGTCGGCAATGGAAGAACAAACACGAATTCTCAGACCCTTGAACGGCAGCTCGACTGTCTCCAAGGTCTTTGGAGGAGAGATACAAAGGTAGACATTTCTCCCTCTGATGTCCACTGAGCCGTGACTGAAAGAGCCGGAAGTGTTTAAGGTGGCTCCCTGGACCCTGTGAGGATCTCTGTGACGTCATTCACTGATGCCTCTCCGTCGGGTGACTGCTGAACATCATTGCTTTCTTCCAACCCCACTGGGTGTGGAGCAGTCATTTAGGGAGTGCCAGCTGAGCTACAGCAAGAGCGTAATTGACGTAGGTCTTAAGGATAGTCACACTACAAGCAATTTGACTCAACTCCTGTACACATTTTTAAAATTAATTTATTTACTTGAAATGGAGGGAGAAACAGAGAAATAAATCTTCCATCTGAAACTAGGAGCCAGGCCCTTCTTCCAGGTCTCCTACTTCAGTCCTGAGGCCCAAGGACTTGGGCCATCTTCTACTGCTTTCCCAGGCCATAGGAGAGAGCTGGATTGGAAGTGGAGTGTCCCCATGGAAAGCTGGGGTCACAGGCGGTGGCTTTACTTGCTTTGCCACAGTGCTGGCCCCAACTCCTATACATTTAAAAATAAAACTTTAAAAACATAGACTTAGTTGATTATTCCAGTTCTTCATATTCCATCTGTTGTTCCACTTCTGAAAATTGATTCCATCTTGGATCTGGAGAATTCAAAGTCTGAGTAGGTCAAAGGCTAGACATTTCGGCTAGCTCCCTATGCTAAATGAATAATTTCAACAACTCCTGGAAAAATCCAAAGGAAAGGCCCATTTCCTCCCTAATTAAAGACAACCTATCTGGAGTTGAAGTCAGGGTTTCTCAGCCTCAGCACTGTTGGCGTGCGTGGCGGGGTAGTTCTTAGGAGAGGCTGTCCTGTGCTTATTAGGGCATTGAGCAGCAGCCCTGCCCTCTCGCCACTGGACACCAGCAGACCTATTTCCTGGCTGTGACAATGCAGAATGTCCTCAGGCACTGTCAGATGTTTCCTGAGGGGTGGGGAGGGCTGCAGCAGTTAAGTCAGCGCTTGGTGTGCCAGCATCCCACATCAGAGCGCCTGGCTCGAGTCTGGCTCCCCTGCTTCCTATCCAGCTCCCTGCTAAGGCACACCCTGGAAGGCCGCAGGCAATGGCTCATGTACCTGGGTCCTGCCAACCACACGGGAGACCCAGATTGGGTTCCTGATTCTTGACTTTGTCCTGGTCCAGCCTTGTCCATTTTTCAGCCATCTGGAGAGTGATCCGCCGGATAGAAGACCTCCCTCTTACAAATAAAATGAAAATAAATCAATAAAAACTTTAAAAATTGAATATTGAAGCTGCTTTTATCTGACCTTCCGGATCAGATGAATGGCCAAACTGAAAAGTGGCTTGTCCACTCTAATAACATCTGTTCAGATTGTCCTGTTCTACATTGGTTTGTAGATCCTGTTTGACTGCTCAAAACAGAGACCCCCAGGTCCGTTCCTCGGCTCTGGCAGGCTCGTTCATTTGCTGTTTTACCATCTTTTTGGCTACATAGATGCTTAGTGACCTTCCACTACTTTTGAAGATGCTTTTGCTGTGCTGCTCAAATCTCCCTTCTCCCCTTCTTCTCCTCCAAAGGACAGCCTCCGCTGAAGCCACACAGACCTGGGAGAGGCTGGAGTCTCTGGTGTGTCAGGCCAGCGTGCAGATACACAGTCCAGAAAGCACAACTGCTGGCTTTGGGATTTTGAAAAGGAATCCTGAGTTCACAGAATGTTCTTATATATGTGCACTGACTGCAAGACAGCAAACAAATTGTTTGGGGAAGGATTTTACCGGCTGTATGAAGGAGTGGTTTTGGTGGACAAAATATTTAAACCAAATTGTTCTGTGCTACAGTGTTCAATAAAGTGCTCTGCAAACATCAGCTCTGAAATTAAAAAAAAAAAAAAGGCAGGGTTATAGGCACTTCTGGGAGTTGTAAACTCATGCAGGCTCCAGAAATATGTGCCTTCCAAGGACTGGAAACTTCTGAATTAACAACAACTAGCCAGTGAGTGTGATAAAGAGTTAAAGTACACAGACTTGACTTTCACGAAGTTTATGATGTAGTAAAGAAGTTTAAGATGCAGACCTGAGATTGCAAACTGATGGCCAGCAGCCTAAATCAGGACCATGGATTTGTTTTGTTTGCTTGTACAGGGCTGGCCTCTGGACTTAAGAAGGGGAAGGGGTGGGGAGAGGGAGGGAGGAGGGAGAAAAAGGAGGAGAGAGAGAGAGAGAGAGAAAGAGAGAGAGAGAGCGCTAAAAAGATAAAACTGAGATTTTAGGGCCAGTAAAGTGGTGCAACAGGTTAAGCAGCTGTCTGTGACACTGGCATCCCATATGAGGACCAGTTCAAGTCAAAGCTGCTCCCTTTCCAATGCAGATCCCTGTTACTGCACCGGGAAAAGCAGTGGAAGATGGCCCAAGCACTTGGGTCCTGCCACCGACGTGGGAGACCCAAATGGAATTCCTGGCTCCTGGCTTCAGCCAGACCCAGCCTCAGCCCTTGCAGCCTTTTGGGGAGTGAACCAGCACATGGAAAATCTTTCTCTGTCTTTCCCCCCACCTTTCTGCCACTCCTTCAAAAAAAAAAATCTTTTCAAAACACTGAGGTTTTAGTTTTGCATAAAAATCCAAATTTCCAACTTTTATTTAAAAAAAATCAGAAGATTTGTCCACAGTGGGCCCTTCTTCCTACGTTTCCCCATGATGGCAGTTGGAGTGCAGTAGCAGCCAGCATGCCCTTTGCTGGGAGCTGGCATGCCCTGGCTGCCCACCCTGGCCCACTCGCCTCCCTCGTCAGACCTCTGTCATCCCTTGGGATGGCCACACCCCGATGCAGGGACTTCTGCAGCATTTATTCAGTCTCTTTCACCTGAAACAATGGCTGGAGCTGGAGCAAAGGTAGCGCTCTGTGGGTCAGGTGAGATGAAGCAGTTTGCAGCCATGGAGGTGGCAACAGAGGTAATGAGAAATGGTCAGAGTGAGGATCTATTCTGAAGGTAGAGTTAACTGGACTTGTTATTGAATTAGGGTGTGAAAGAGGATTCCAAAACGACTCACTTTTATTTGTACTTTGTAAAAAAGACCTATTTATTTAATTCAAAGAGCTACAGACAGAGGAGGGAGAGAGCTCTTGCGTCTGCTAGTTCGTTCCCCAGATGGCCGCCAACACTGGCCTGGGAGCTTCATCCGGGTCTCCCGCAGGGGCTCAAAGTTGGCCTTTGCCAAGATGGGACGATGGCGTAGCAGGCAACTGCTCCACTGTCAACGCCGCAGTGCTGGCCCCTCTACTTAATCTATTTTAAAAGGAAGCCCTTAGTGGAGTATCTGAAAAGCGGTATTGATTTTTTAAAAATAAAAATTATTTAAAGCTTTGCCTCACTAGCTACTCTGTCAGTCATACCCTGGGAAATAGTGACAAAGTGGGGGGTTTGTAAGGAGAAACATCCCGAAGAGCCCCAGTGACTACGCGGAGGAGGACATTAGCCTCCGGGCGGCCCCTCCTCGTGGACAGGAGGCCCGAGTCCCCACGGGGTCTCCCTCTCCCTGGCAGTGGAGCCCAGTCCCGCCGCACAGGGTCGGGCCCTGCCCACTTCCCTAGGACCGCAAGAGCTCCAGGGTTGCCCCATGGGAGGGGCTTCGCAGAAGGTGTGAGGTGGCAGAAACTTATTTTGAAGCGCTGCACCGAAAGACATCTCTTTGTTCAGATTTATACCACAATCAACTCCGAAGATGTTCTGGTGGACCATTTATGTTAAGATCCAGGACGAATCCTTTATTATAACTGCGTAGGCTTGGTCAGGCAGGCTGCTGCTGGGAGAACAGCAGGCCTCGCCATCTCCGCGAGAAGCCTGGACTCATCAGAAGCCGGGCTTGGCTGGCGCGGAGCCAAGCATAAAAGCTTCCTTCGGCCTCCGGGGCTGCGGGCCCGCCCTCGGTCCCGCAGCGGTCACTCGGGCCTGGCGCGCATGCGCCGATCCCAGCGGGCGTCCTCCCAGGCTCCTTCCCTCGCTCCCTCCCTCCCTCATCCGGGTCCTGGGCGAGCGGGCGCCGTACGCGTGTCCCGCGACCGGGCTGCTAATAAAGTTGCAGCGAGGGGAAGCGCAGCCGCGGCGCGGGGAGAGCGCGCCCAGCCGGCTCGTGAGTGAGTGAGGGGCCCCGGGGCGGGAGAGCGAGCGGGGCCGGGGTCAGCCTGGACGTCGCTTGCCCTCGGGCCCTGGCTGCCGGACTCTCCGGCCCAAGCGGGGGCGTGCGGCCGCGGGCGGAGCCGAAACGACCCGGGGCCTGCAGGGCGGGAGGTAGGCCGAGTCCGGGCCTGCCGGGGTCCCGGCGGGCGGCGGAGGCCTCGCTCGCCTCCCGGTCGGATCTGAGGCGGGGCCGGGGCTGGCCGTCGTCCCGGTCGCGCCGCGACCGCGGGGACAGTGGAGGGCGGCGTTCGGGCCGCCCTCGCGGGGGTGGGGGCTCCCTGGCCCGGCCGCTGTCGGGGGAGCGGTCTGCTGGGCGACCTCCTCCAGGCACCGCCCTCGGTACCCCGCCCCGAGAGGGCTGCCGGCCGACTGCCGTCCCCCGGCTGGACGGGTCCGAGCGGCCGTCGCTTTGTGTTTCAGAGATAAGGATCCACGCTTATCGGTGGGAATTACACTCTGGGCGCTGGGGATCTGCTACCGCGCGCAGCTGGTCGTTAGCCCTGGCTTCCGCCGCTTGCCCTGTCAGTTTTCCCCCACTGCAGAGGTCGCTTCGGCTTCCCGGAAGCCCCTGCAGGCTGCCGGAGCCGCGCCAGAGCGGGGTCTCTTGGCCCCGACCACGCTCAGCCTCTGCCGGGCCCCCCACTTCGGCATCTGTGCTCGGAGCCGCGCTCCGGGCGCTTCCCCCTCCCTCTTCCCCTTTTAGCCGCGGTTATTACGTGGAGTTTGGAGCCTAAGCTTTGAAAACTCCCATGTGGCGCCTGTCTTAAGTCGGAGCATGCTCAGTAGCCCAAACAGAGTCTCGGTGCAGAAAGAACTGGGGCGAGGATAGTCGGGGTATTTGGACGCGTGCCCGCTCGCGAACAAAATGTTCCAATTCTGGCTTCGATGGCATTGGAGAGCGGCGCTGCGGCCGGCCTGGAGGTGCGCCGCGCCTGAACACCCCGGGCCGGATGGTTATCTTGATTGTAAGAGACGGCGTTTCCTGACCAGCTGGAGGGCCGCGGCGGGGGGTGGCTGCGTGTGCGTGTCAGAGGGTGTGGTGCTAAGTGTATCTTGTTTACCTTCACTTTTCTGTGGAAAAAGTTTTGAAGTCTGGTTGGGTTTGTCACATCGCGCCTGTTGCCTAGCACTGCCCCAAGTGTTCTTACCTCGTCTCACGCAAGCTCCGAGGAAGGACGGCGTCCGTCTTGTTCACGCTGCTTCTCTGAAACTGCGGTCCTTGAGTCCTCAGAGGACAGGAATTCCCCGGCATGAATTAGTTTGTAATTTTAAAGCTGAAAAGTTAAAAGCCTTAGTCCCATAGGTTCAGTACCAGTCCATATAGTTTGAAAATTTTAAACATGCGGATGCTGCGGTGTTGATTGGGGGAAATTAACACTCACTGTGGCAGTTTCACACTTTGATCCCAGTACCAGTAGGAAATTACTGTGTTCCAAGATCGGAAAGTAAGAAGCTATTTGCGGATATGTAACAAGTTGTTTTGTATTCTTACTGTTTTGGTAACTATTGTGTTCCTCTAAAGTGCACCTCCAAATTACGGAACAGCTCAGAAGAGACAAGTTAACAAAGTTTAACTTTCATAAAGGTTGTAACATACTATGTTTAGGTTTTCAAAATCAGATTTTTGTTTATGATAGCATGTTTGCCCCCAGCATTGTTGCCCTCTGGCAGTGCCCTTTACTTAACAGCTTACCAGGGTAGCTTTTTCTTTTCAGATATTCATTCATCAAATCATACATCTATTTTTTTGTGTTGTAGCTGAACTAGGCAGCGCAGATTAGATTAGCTTTCTCAATTGATTTTCCTCTTAGGTTTCAAGTGCATCTCTAGGATATGGTCTAGTTATCAGGAGGAAGAGAGCAGCAAACTGGATGGAAAACTGACATAGTGCTTTTGTAGATTCTTTGCAGACCTGGTTGTATTATCTGCTTGTCTGGTTCTCTGGTAGGCGCCATAGAAATGGGTGGATTGATAAGTGCTGGGTTTCTTTCCCCCTCTGGCAAAGTCAGCCATTAATTTCAGTGGGAGACAGTGGTAGAATGTTGTTACTAATGAGGTTTGAATCAGATCCTTGTTTACTGTTGGTTATGTAACACGTTGCGGGGAGTATTATTAAAAGTTGCATTCTGTAGCAAGGTAGAGGCAAGTAAATTCTGCTTACTGTCTTCACTGAGTTTTAATTCTTGGCTGAAGCTGAAGGCACATTAGACTACAACCATAATTATACCTGGGCAGCCTGTCTGTTTCCTGTTTTCATCATGAACCCAAACATTATGATTTGCAGTGATGATCTTTTTTGTCCTTTGCGTTAAACAGAGTTAGTGTGTTTTTCCCTCACAACTGAAAACAGATTTGTAACTTCGTCGAATCAAAGATTTTAATGTTTTGGAAGACTAGGCAGTGATATACAAAGGATTTTTTTTTGTTTCTTAGTAATTTAAATTGAAATACCATCTGAAAATCTTTTTCACATATCTTCTTTGATTTGTTTTATGTAACTTTTATTATTACCAGTAGTTTGAGGGGTCTTTTTAAAAATTTTTTTTAAAGATTTATTTTATGTATTTGAAAGAGTTACAGAGCAAGGTAGAGCCAGAGAGAGAGAGAGAGAGACAGAGAGGTCTTCCATCTGCTGGTTCACTACCCAAATGTTTGTTTTTTAAAGATTATTTATCTGGGGCCGGCACTGTGGTGCAGTGGGTTAAAGCCCTGGCCTGAAGTGCTGGCATCCCATAAGGACACTGGTTCTAGTCCTGGCTGCTCCTTTTCTGATCCAGCTCTCTGCTGTGGCTTGGGAAAGCAGTAGAAGATGGCCCAGGTCCTTGGGCCCCTGCACCCATGAAGGAGACCCGGAAGAAGCTCCTGGCTTTGGATTGGCGCAGCTCCTGGCTGTTGCGGCCATCTGGGGGGTGAATCAATGGATGGAAGACCTCTCTCTGTCTCGACCTCTCTCTGTAACTCTGTCTTTCAAATAAATAAAATAAATCTTTAAAAAAAAATCATTTATCTGAAAGGTAGAGTAAGGGAGAGATGGAGAGATCTTCCATCTGCTGATTCACTCCCCAGATGGCCGTAACTCCTAGGGTCAGGACCTAGGAAACTCCATCTGGACCTCACATGGTGGCAGGGGCCCAAGTACTTGAGCCATCATTGACTGCTTTCCCAGGTGTGCTAGCTGGAAGCTGGATCAGAAGCAGAACAGCTGGGGCTCAACTGTTGGTCCACTATCACAAACAGCAGTTTAACTTGCTGTACCACAATACCAGCTCCACTTAAAGGAGTCTGAATTTAAGAACATATTTATTATTTCTATATGTGTTGGTAGTGCCACATCTAGGTGAATTTTAGAGCTGACTAACATGTACTGTGAGATGAAGGGGTTTTTATTCTCCTGGTCTATCAGTCTTTGTTCTCTTTATTTCTGGAATGTTCTCCCACCTCCAACCCTTGGCTTTGTACTAAGAGTGAAGAAACAAGATAGTTCAGTTCTTCAAAGATGTCAAGGCTTCTTCTATTCTGATTTGCTAGTGCTCATAAGGTCACAGGCATTGGCGAAGAGTCCTTATAAGGCACAGTGCCAGCCTGAGGAATGATTATCTCCACCAGTCTGGATATTCTGGAGAAAAGGGTATCTGGGAAGGTAGCATCCACAAGAAATGGAATGCCCAGATATATCTTCCTGATGAAGAAGATGATGAAGGACCTCCAAAAGTTGACCCATGTCCTTTTTTCTTCTTTAAATTTTTATTTGTTTATTTGGCAGAGAGAGGAAGAGACAAAAAGAGAGAGAGCGAGGAGAAACATCCATCCTGTCTGATGGTTCACTCCCTAAGTGTCTGTAATGGCCAGACCCAGCGGAAGCTGAGAGCCAGGAACCCAGTCCAGGTGTTCCACTTGAGTGATAGGAACCCACTGCTTGAGCTGTCACTGCTGTCTTCCAGGGACTGTCTGTATTAGCAGGAAGCTGGAGTCAGGAGCTAGAATGGAGTGTCAAACCCAGGTAGTCTGATGTGGGATATGGGCATCATTAACCAATAGACTAAACACTTGCCCCAACCCATTTCCCTTTTCACTTCTGAAGTTAATTAAATAGTAATAATGGAAATGTTCAGCTTATTCCTGCAGTCACACACCCTTTACCTCTAATCAGAGCTCTGAATCTAAGAGGTGTCTTTACTAAGTGGAAGATTACGATTTAGAACTCTAGAAAGAATTCTTAACTAGATTGCTGAGGCCCATGTTGTAGCACAGCAGTTAAGCCTCTGCTTGTGATGCTTGTATCCCATATGCAGACTGTTGAGTCCTGGCTATTCTGCTGTTGATCTAGGTTCCTGCTAATGCACCTGGGAAGACAGCAGAAGATGGCCCAAGTACTTGGGACCTTGCCACCCAAGTGGGAGACCAGGATGGAGTTCCTGGCTTCAGTCTGGCAGACCATTTGGGGGAGTGAAGCAGTGGATGGAAGATGTCTCTCTCTCCTCTCTCTTCTTCCATCTTTATATCTGCCCCTCTCTTCTACAAGATTATAAATCTGGAAAAACAACAACTACAGCAACTAAATTTTGTCAGGACCAGCTGATTTCCCAGTCTCATAGGTCACCTTCCTATTCAGATAGCTTTTATTGTATCTCAGTTTGGAAAGATGGAGTAATCTTAGCATTTTTGGTTTTTTCATAAATAATCAGCCAGTTCTGGGCTAAATTTAGTTGTGATTTTTTTTTTTAAACCTTGGGCAGCCAGCAAGGGAGGTTTTTCGTCCAGTTTTAGTAGAGTGGTGCTTTTAGCGATTTTTCTTCCTGCTTTTACTGTGTCCTAATTTGGTTGAGATAATGTCTTGGAATAAAGAGTTTCTTACTAAGAGTTCTGTGTGTGCAGTACTGTAGTTGTAATTCACTTTTGGAAGCTAGTTGTTAAAGTATATTTTATAAGCAGATTTTGGTCTTGTACCCTTTGGGTAGTTTCTGCCTATAATTTATAGACTGCTCATGTATGGGAATTTGAAAATAGTTTTATCTGTTGTGACAAGATACTAAGTGGATTTTCCTTTGCATTTCCGTATGTTTTTGTTCAAATGAAAATAATAATAAAAAAGACTAGGTTCCCTTGCCACCATTCACTCAGTACATCAAGCTGGTATCTTGGGAAGCTTATACTTTACAGATTTAACTGTGATCTCAGAATATGGCTGCTGCTTTCAAGACAAGTTTTGTTTTGTTCAGTTTTGTTTTCATGGTGTGTTGGGAACTGCCTAGTGCTTTGTATGGTAGGCTGTATAACTTAAGACCTGGTCATTCTGGTTTTTATCTTCTCAGGAAGAGGGGTACTGCAGAAATAATTAAAAGACAGGCCTCGATTTTCTTCCTTCCAGCTTCCTTCCCACATAAGTGAGTGTGTACTTAGCTTGCTGAACATTTTCCACTCTTTGGAGTTGAAAGTGCAGATTACATAAATGAAGACTAGAGTGGAAAAGGTACCAGAGTCATCTGTATTCTCATTGCTTTTAAGTAGGGAACTTGAATTCTGGGGTGCATGTTGAAGTATATGGAGAATGTCTTCACAATGCATTGAAGTAAGTGTTTGTGTACATGGATAGCTCATTGTGTTCCAAAAACACATTTTACACTAATGATTTAGTATGTGTACTTGACGATTTTATGATTTAAAGGAAAGCATTGTAACGACTGACCAGCTCTGTCTCCTCCTGTGCCTACAAGCCTATACTGGCCCACTTGGATACATCTGGGAGCAGTGTAGGTAGCAGTGTAGGAATCTTGGAGGCTTGGGGGTGAGGGGCTGAGTGATACATAAACATCAGGCTCAGCTTACTTAGAGAATTTAGAGAAGCAGGTGAAGCTTAAAGAATGGTTAAACACTGCGAAACAAAAGTCTAAAGTGGGAGACAAACGTAGAGACGATTGTGTGGGCACAACGTCTAGGCAAGAGGATTATGACGTGGAAAGTGTCGGGGATGATGAGTTCTACTCCTAAAGGGCTTTGAAATCCACTGTGAGAATGTCTGATGTCTTTGGAAATTGGGGGTCACTACTGGGAAAATGGTGATTTAAATGTTTCCTATAGAAAAATACATTTGGCCGGCGCCGCGGCTCTCTAGGCTAATCCTCCGCCTTGCGGCGCTGGCACACCGGGTTCTAGTCCCGGTTGGGGCGCCAGTTCTGTCCCGGTGCCCCTCTTCCAGGCCAGCTCTCTGCTGTGGCCAGGGAGTGCAGTGGAGGATGGCCCAAGTGCTTGGGCCCTACACCCCATGGGAGACCAGGATAAGTACCTGGCTCCTGCCATCGGATCAGCGCGGTGCGCCGGCCGCAGTGGCCACTGGAGGGTGAACCAACGGTAAAGGAAGACCTTTCTCTCTGTCTGTCTCTCTCTCACTGTCCACTCTGCCTGTCAAAAAAATAAAAAAATAAAAAAAAAATAAAAAGAAAAATACATTTGGTGCCGTGTGATCGTATCCTTTCTTCCTTACAGATGTTCTCACAGGGACTAGGATATCTGAATCTAGAAGAGCTGTGGGCAAACTTACTTTTGTTTTTTTTTTCCTCTTCTCTGCCTGCAATTGTGAAAGAGACAAGTTTTTTAAAATTGGTGTAACTGAATCTAGGGTTGATGAGACAGTGGTGGTGATTATCTGCTCTTGCTGACACTTGGTGACTACTATTAGAGCCACAAGAGTAAGATTTTTACAGCTTTACCCCTACTAAGCTGTATGCAAGTGGCTTTTCCCATTTCAAGTGACCCTGGGCACCTTGGTTCATAAACCTGCATAATCTGGGACTTTTACTAAAAATGTGGGTAGTAGGGGTGAGCATGGATGCAGCGGTTAAGATGCTGGTTGAGATACCCGCATCACATATCAGAATGTCTTTTTTTTTTTTTTTTTTGACAGGCAGAGTGGACAGTGAGAGAGAGAGAGAGAGAAAGGTCTTCCTTTGCCGTTGGTTCACCCTCCAGTGGCTGCCGCGGCCGGCACACTGCAGCCGGCGTACCGCGCTGATCCGAAGGCAGAAGCCAGGTGCTTATCCTGGGATCCGAAGGCAGAAGCCAGGTGCTTATCCTGGTCTCCCATGGGGTGCAGGGCCCAAGCACTTGGGCCATCCTCCACTGCACTCCCTGGCCACAGCAGAGGGCTGACCTGGAAGAGGGGCAACCGGGACAGAATCCGGCGCCCTGACCAGGACTAGAACCCGGTGTGCAGGTGCCGCAAGGCGGAGGATTAGCCTATTGAGCCGCGCTGCCAGCCGCAGAATGTCTTGTTTGAGTCCCTGGTTCTGCTTCTACCTCCAGTTTCCTGATCATGCACATTCTAGAAGGGAGCAGATAATAGATCAGATCCCTTCTGTCTGTGGGTCCCTGCTGTCCACGTGGGAGACCTGGATTGAATTCCTGGCTCCTGGCTTCAACCTCGCCTAGCCTTGAGTGTTGGGGGCATTGGGGAGTGAACTCATAGATGGAAGATCTCTGTCTTTAAGGTGGGACCCCTGCATTCTAAACCCTAATGAATCTGATTTTTTTGAAAAACAGACTTGTTCTATTTATTTGAAAGGCAGAGTGACAGGGAAAGGCAGAGAAGGATCTTCAATCTGCTGGTGTACTCCCCAGATGTCTGCAATAGCCAGGACTGGGCCAGGCCTCAGCCAGGAGTCTGG
The DNA here is from genome assembly GCF_051225735.1 of Oryctolagus cuniculus. Taxonomy (NCBI): domain Eukaryota; kingdom Metazoa; phylum Chordata; class Mammalia; order Lagomorpha; family Leporidae; genus Oryctolagus; species Oryctolagus cuniculus. The sequence continues at coordinate 25,395,672 of NC_142872.1, forward strand.
AACTCCATCTGGGTCTCCCACGTGGGTAGCAAGGGCCGATGTGCTTGGGCCATCTTCTGGTGCTTTCCCAGGTGCACCAGCAGGGAGCTGGATCCGGAGTGGAACAGCTGGGACTCAAGTCATCACTGCAATGTGAGATACTGTCAGTGTCTTAACTTACTGTGCCACAATGCCAGCCCCTGGGCAGTGTCTTTTGAGCCTGAGTTCCTAATATGGAGTATTCCTGGCATATGGTAAGCACCCAGTAAATCTTGAATAAATCTAGTTTCTACTGTCACAGATTCTACTCTCATTTCTGCTCATATGATCTCCAGATTTATGTATTTTTTTATTCTTTCAAGTTTTAATTTCACATCTTCTTGGAAGTATGTCAATGCTTGCTTCCTTGTATCCTTCCATTGTCATCTTCTTTCTCATTTTGTCCTTTACTAGAATGCTCTTTTTTTGTAGTTAAATGATATTTTCATTCTTCCAACTATTAAACCTTCACCTTTCTGTTATGCTCATTTCCATTCTAGTTCGTTGCTAAGCCTTATTGAGTGTTTATTTATGGTGTCACTCATACCTCTTCCTTTTCTATCTGTACTGCAATCACCACTCTGGTCTGTGTACCTGAGTGTGTGTGCTCATCTCATAATTGGCTTACTACCATGTTTTCCGTTTGCCCCCTAACTAGTCTCTTATTTGGTCATGTGCTGTTGCCGATTTTTATCTTCTTGAAGTGGCTCTTTGAACATACCTTCACGTTTAGATAGAACTCTGCAATGAACATTGATGATATCGAGCATTCTGATTCCTTAGCTGGGCTTTCATTCTGTCCTGCTGCCTTTCCCTCATGTTTTGCCGACATGGTTTGCTGATTGTCCCCTCCTTGTTTGGCCTATCTCATTTAAAAAAAAATTTTTTTTAATTTTACTTAATGAACATAAATTTCCAAAGTACAGCTTATGGATTACAATAGCTTCCCCCCCACCATAACTTCCCTCCCACCCACAACACTCCCCTCTCCCACTCCCTCTCCCCTTCCATTCACATCAAGATTAATTTTCAATTATCTTTATATACAGAAGATCAATTTAGCATATATTAAGTAAAGATTTCAACAGTTTGCACCCACACAGAAACACAAAGTGTAAAATACTATTTGAGTACTAGTTATAGCATTAATTAAACACCTAAGAGTAATTGTGTATTAATTAGAGTTCAACCAATAGTTTTAAGTAGAACATAAAAAATACTAAAAGGGTAAAATATTAAGTTCTTTTTTTTTCTTTTTCTTTCTTTTTGTTTGTTATATAATTTTTTTTTTATTTAATAAATGTGAATTTACAAACTTTTGTATTGTTGTGGCTTCCCCCCACCCCCCGCCAACCTCCCTCCCTCCCGTGGCCCTCCCCTCTCCCACTCCCTCTCCCATCCCACCCTTCATCGAGTTTCATTTTCAATTACTTTCATATACTGAAGATCAACTTAGTATATACTAAGCAAGGATTTCAACAGGCTGCACTCACACAACCACACAAGGTATAGGGCGTTGTTCGACTAGTAGTGTTGTTTTTAAGTTTCATAGTAGAACACATTAAGGACAGAGATCCTATGTGGGGAGCATGTACCCAGTGACTCCCGTTGTTGATTTAACAATTGGCACGCTTATTTATGACGTCAGCAATCACCCGAGACTCTTGCTATGAGCTGTCTAGGCTGTGGAAGCCCCTTGAGTTCACCGACTCTGAACTTGTGTAGTCAAGGCCGTATCCCAGTGGAGGTTCCTTCCTCCCTTCAGAGAAAGGCACCTCTCTCCTTGATGGCCTGTTCCTTCTGCTGGGGTCTTGTTCACCAGGATCTTTCATTTTGGCCAATCTCATTTTGCTTACTGATTGATACTTGGTTTTTCTTGTTAGTGTCCTTTCTTATCCAGTGGACTGTGAATTATAGGTGGCCGTATTCTTAGTTGGTATTCTGTGCTTTGGTAGTTTGAAAATCTGTGGAAGTGTGGTAAGCTGGTATCTGTCTCATCCTTCAGGCTTGTATTCCCCTGAGTGCAGTGTGTTTGTGTTGGGGTGTGTGGGGAGTCTGAGCTAGGTATTTTTAAATACTTGTTAAGCATTCCACGGTTGGTATGTTACTGGACACTCGTGAATCAGAATGCTCGATATCATCAATGTTCATTGTAGAGTTCTATCTAAACGTGAAGGTATGTTCAAAGAGCCACTTCAAGAAGTTAATTACTTCTTAAGCAGTCTTCTTCACAAGTATACGATCTTTTCACTTTTTCCTTTCTCTGCTTTCCAATTGTATTGGTATAATCCCTCCTCCTTTCTGTTCCATTTAAGTCCCCTAAATAGATCTGAATTTGAAAGAGTTGCAGAGAGAGGTAGAGCCAGAGAAAGAGAAGTCCTCCATCCGCTGGTTCACTCCTCAAATGATCGCAACAGCCAGAGCTGAGCTGATCCGAAGCCAGGATCCAGGAGCTTATTCCAGGTCTCCCACGCTGGTGCAGGGGCCCAAGGACTTGGGCCATCTTCTATTGCTGTCCCAGGCCATAGCAGAGAGCTGGATCGGAAGAGGAGCAGCCAGTACAGGAACTGGTGCCTATATGGGATGCCAGTGCTGCAGGCTGGGGCTTTAACCCCTTGTGCTACAGCGCCGGCCCCAATCATTTGTGTAAAGTTTGTAAAATCTTGTAGATTTTGCAAAATTTGGAATGTCTAAAGCCATTGTGGTGAGGGGGATACTAATGAATGGGCACTAATTTTATAAGCAGTCTGTCACTAGTAAATTTTCTAAAGATTTTAAAATATTTTAGTAAATTTAGTTATTTGAGAGTCAGAGAGCTCCTATCTACTGGCTGCTCCTCAGATTCCTACAGTGGAGTGGGGGTGGGAGTGGGTGAAACTAGAGCCTGGAATTCAATCCAGGTCTCCCATGTGGGTGGCAGGAACCCAGCTACTTGGGTCATCATTGCTGCCTCCCAGGGTCTGCAGTTAGCAGGAAGCTGCCATCAGGAGCCAGAGCTTAGATTGAACCCAGGTTTACCGATGTGTCCCAGATATCCTAAAGGACATTCTAACACGTGTCTTAAATGGTAGACCAAATGCCTGCCCCTAGATTTTTTTTAATAATTCCTAAAATGATTTATTCATGTATTTATTTATTTGAAAAGCAGAGCAATGCAGGGGGGTGGGGGAGCTATCTTCCATCCACTGATTCATTTCACAAATGTCTGCAACAGCCAAGTCTGAACCATGCTAAAGCCAGTAGCCAGGAACTCCATCCTGGTCCCTCCACATAGGTGCAGGGACCCACGTACGTGGCCATCTTCCATCGCTTTTCCAGGCGTATCAACAGGAAGCTGGGTTGGAGGAGTAGCCTTGATTGTGGTAGATGGGATGTCGGTGTTGGAAGCTTAATGTGCTGTGTTACAACATTGGCTCTAGCAGATATTTTAAGTTGAAGTATATAAATAATAAAGTGCACACATCTTAGGTCTATAGCTCAATAAACTTTTTTAATTTTTTTGACAGAGTGGACAGTGAGAGAGAGACAGAGAGAAAGGTCTTCCTTTGCCGTGGGTTCACCCTCCAATGGCTGCCACGGCCGGCGCGCTGCGGCTGGTGCACCGCACTGATCCGATGGCAGGAGCCAGGTGCTTCCTCCTGGTCTCCTGTGGGGTGCAGGGCCCAAGCACCTGGGCCACCCTCCACTGCACTCCCTGGCCACAGCAGAGAGCTGGCCTGGAAGAGGGGCAACCGGGACAGAATCTGGCGCCCCGACCGGGACTAGAACCCGGTGTGCTGGCGCCGCTAGGCGGAGGATTAGCCTAGTGAGCCGCGGTGCCAGCCGCTCAATAAACTTTTACACATGCTCCCACCTATGTCTTCACCACCTATATCAAGATAGAGAAAATGTCACGCTCCCTAGAGGTCTCTCCTGGGAGCCCTAGTATCATACTAGCCTCTGACACCATAGGGTAGTTTTATCTGTTTTTGAATGTTATAGGATGGAATGGTTTAGTACATAATCTTTCCATTAGTATTATGTCTGAGAAATTAGTTCACGTTTTATGTATATTAGTTTATTTTTTGTTGCTGTGACATTCCATTGTATGAATTTATTAGCATGATTTATTTACTCCATTGTTAATGGATACTTGGGTTCCAAATTGGCACTACTATCAATAAAATTCCCATGAACATATACTTGTCTTTTGTTGGACATAGCATTCACTTACATTGGGTATGTACTTGGGAATGGAGTTGATGGGTCATGGAGATTTATTTTGACTATTAGAGACTACTGTCAAATAATTTTCCACAGGGACTAAAGCTAATTTATGTTCCTTCTTGCCATATGTTAGTGTTCCAGTTGTTCTGGATCATCTTTTTTTTTTTTTTTTTTTTTTTTTCTTAATAGCCATACTGGAGTATTCTCTGTCTCACTGTGTGGTGTTGGTGGTTTTTGTTTTTGCATTTGTCTTTTTTTTTTTTTTTTTTTTTTTACAGGCAGAGTGGACAGTGAGAGAGACAGAGAGAAAGGTCTTCCTTTACCATTGGTTCACCCTCCAATGGCCGCCGCGGCCGGTGCACCACGCTGATCCGAAGCCAGGAGCCAGGTGCTTCTCTTGGTCTCCCATGGGGTGCAGGGCCCAAGCACTTGGGCCATCCTCCACTGCACTCTCTGGCCATAGCAGAGAGCTGGCCTGGAAGAGGGGCAACCGGGACAGAATCCCGCGCCCCTACTGGGACTAGAACCCGGTATGCTGGCGCCGCTAGGTGGAGAATTAGCCTAGAGAGCCGCGGCGCCGGCCTGCATTTGTCTTATAGCTAGTATTGAGCCCGTCTTCTCATCTGTTAAACATTTTGACACCTTCTTTTGTGAAATGTCTGTTCATCTCTTTGGCTATCCACTAATAAATTTTTATGGTGCATTTTGCTTCCTTGTATAACTTTGTTAAGATTTAAGTAATGAATACTGGGATAGCTTAAATATATCAGTTATACAGCTGGAAAGTAAAGAATTCCATTTCACATGTTGAAAATTTCGAATTGTTCCATATTTAAAGACTTGGAACCAGTTTTTTGGCCTAGTGGTTGAGGCCCCTGTGATCCACATGTGAATACCTGGGTTCATGTCATGCTCTGGCTTTTGACTCCAACTTCCTGCTAATGCAGACCCTGGCACTGTGGTGATGGCTTAAGTAATTGGGTTCCTGCCACACATGTGCTAGAATTGGATTGAGTTCCTGGCCTAGCCCCAAATGTTATAGGTATTTGAGGAGTGGAGGAGCTCGCTCTCTGCTTTTTAGATAAGTAATTAAAAAAAAAAATTGAGGGAACCAGTGTTGTGGCACACCGGGTTAAGCCACTGGCTGCAATGCTAGCATCTGAGTATTAGTTTGAATTCTGACTGCTCCACTTTCCATCCTCCTTCCTGCTAATGCACCTAGGAAAGCGGCAGAGGATGGCCCAAGTGCTTGGGCCCCTGCCACCCACATGGGAGACCCAGAAGGAGTTGCTGGCTCCTTGGTTTGTCGTGGCTCAGTCCTGGCCATTTGGTGAGTGAAGCAGATTGAAGATCCATCTCTCTGTCTTTGTCCCTTCTCTATTCTCCGTTAACTCTGCCTTTCAATTAAATAAATAAATCTTGGGAAAAAAAATGTTGATTGCAAGGGTTGTCCTTTCCCAAAGTGCTAGTTTTAAGAAAATATTAGTTTTGAGTCTTAGGTTTTAAAAGTATGATTCCCATTGTTCTTTCTGAAGCCAGTCTCTTGAAATGTAACTGACAAGCCTGTTTACTAAAATCACTAGTCTTTCCCTTGTTTATATTTAAACTTTCCCATATGTGTGATCTTCTGTAGTACCATTTGATCTAATTATAAGCCTGTCTTTTTTTTTTTTTTTTAGCAATTCTTCATAAGTAACTTCTTGACTAATAATTGAATGTTTCGTAATATTCAGATATTTGCTTGCTGTTCTTTTCACTTTATTGAAAATCTATTTTTTATTGTTAATCTATTTTTTTATTGTTACATCTCTTTGTGCAGAATCTTAAATCTATTTCTCATCTTTACCTCCTAGTCGTGCCTTCTCAGTGGAGTTTACCATCACTTATACTGATAGAGCAGTCTTCCCAGGGCATATATGTGGTATCCACCAGCGCTTGGGATTCTGAATCCTGCATCCAAGTACCTGGTCGGAATTCTGGCACTCTGCACTTCCTACCTGGCTTCAGAGTAATCTGCCTGGGGGCAGCAGATGGTGTGTCATGTATTTGAGACTGAGATAGGCCAAGATGGGGTTCCTGGCTCCTGGCTTCCACCTGGCCTATCCTGGCTGTTGCTGACATTTGGGAAGTAAACCACTGGGTGGAAGATCTATGTGACTCTTCCCTTTGCTCTGTCACATTGCCTTTCAATTAAAGATGGAAAGAAAGATACATATTTTTTTGAGCAACCATCCAAATGCCCTTAGTTCAGATGGTGGAATTATTAATATTTTAGTTACTTGAATTTAAAATGTAAAATATCTGTAATTTTAAAGTACAGTTGACAGAAAAATCAATGATCATTCATCATTACTATTGTAGTGTGTGGTATGGTGCGTGGAATAATGCCAAGTCTTGGACGGATTTTATACTGGCAAGTGAATATATGCTCTTATTATTGTCATTAATTAGTTTTTAATGATGAATATTCAGTGAACATAGTGTGTGGGGAAGGGAAGTCTTCACAAAAGGGAACTGGACTTGAACTTGTCATTAAAGATGACTAAGATTTCTCTTTGAAGACTCAAACGGGTAGAGGTGCAGGGATCTGGGCTGTGTCAGGATGTGTGTACATTTTGTGGTACAGTAATAGGTAAAGTTAGATTGGAAATACGACTTTTTTCATCTGAGTAGTAATAATTTTTTTCTTATTATTTTATTTTATTGACAGGCAGAGTGGACAGTGAGAGAGAAAAACAGAGAGAAAGGTCTTCCCTTACGGTTGGTTCACCCTCCAATGGCTGCTGCGGCCGGCGCACCGCGCTGATCCGATGGCAGGAGCCAGGTGCTTCTCCTGGTCTCCCATGGGGTGCAGGGCCCAAGCACTTGGGCCATCCTCCACTGCACTCCCGGGCCACAGCAGAGAGTTGGCCAGGAAGAGGGGCAACTTGGACAGAATCGGCGCCCCAACTGGGACTAGAACCCGGTATGCTGGCGCCGCTAGGCGGAGGATTAGCCTATTGAGCTGCTGTGCCGGCCTGAGTAGTAATAATCTTAATTGGTGTTTGAATAGCTGTAACATTGTTAAGGGTGTGCACACACACATCACACATTATTTAAACTTTCAGTGAATGAGGAGTTATCTCTTTTACAGAGAACTTAATAAGTTTTGAAAGAGTCATACCTGCTTGTAGTCATTTATTTATTAAAGTACAGAATCTAGTATCCTGATTTCATTATACTACTTTTAGTTAAAAATAGTAGATTTTGGGGGCTTTGTGGTGTATTGGGTGTTGGCATCCCATTTGGGCACTGATTCAAATCCCGGCTGCTCCACTTCCAGTCCAGCTCACTGCCAATATGCCTGGGAAAGCTGCAGAAGATGGTCTAAGTCTTTGGGCCTATGACACCCACACAGGAGACCCTGAAGAAGCTCCTGTCTTTAGTCTGGCCCAACCCTAGCTGTTGCAGACACTTGGGGAGTGAACCGGTGTATAGAAAATGTATCTCTCCCTCTCCCTAATTCTTCCTTTCAAAGAAATTCAAATAATAAATCTTTTTTAAAAAGTTAAAAAATGAATTTTTTGAGTTATGGAATACTTCAACACTTGAAAGAAGAGAGGTAATGATGTATCTGTGCACTGTGACAGATGGTAGAGCAGTTTGCTTCAAATCTAGTTTTTTTTTTTTTTAAACACAGCTCATTTTTTTTTTCATGTTTGCTTTATCTTTCTTTTCCTGCTCACCAAAATACCCTGAGGTTGTTGTGTCTCAATTCCACAGATATTTTTATTATCTCATTGTTAATTTTATCCAGATATTTGTATAAAAGTGTGTTTATGTAGTTGGCCCTTTGTATCTGTGAGTTCCTTAACCACAGGTTCAACCAGATGTGGATTGAAAATATTATGGAAATAAATGGATGGGTACTAGACACATACAGATTTTTTTCCCTTGTTTTTATTCCCTAAACATTTTAGTGACAGCTGTTTACAAACCATTTATATTGTATTGGATATTATAAGTAATGTAGATATGATTTAAAGAATATGAGGGGCAGGTGTTTGTTGCAATGGTTAGGATGCCTGCATGCAATATTGGAGTGCCTGAGTTTGAGTGCTGGCATTGCTTCTGATTCGAGATTTTCTTGTTAATGCACATGGTTGGGTGCCAACCATCCATAAGGGAGATCCAGATTGAGTTCCTGGCTCCTGAGAAGTCAACCAATGAGTGGGTAATCTCTTTGTCTGTCTCCCCACCTTTCATGTAAATAAAATAAGTAAAATATTTAAAATAAGTAAAAAATTTAAAAAGACCAAATTGTAGCATAATGCTTTAAAAAATATATAAGAGGGTGTGTAGGTTATATGCAGATACTACACCTTTTTACATAAGGGACTTGAGCATCTATGGATTTTACTTTCTGTATGTTTTTGTGAAAAAAAATTTTTTTTTGAACATTTATTTCATTTATTTGAAAGAGTTACAGAGGGAGAGGTCTTCCCATCTGCTGGTTCACTCCCCAGATGGCTGGAGCTGTGTTGATCCGAAGCCAGGAGCCAGGTCTTCTTCCTGGTCTCCTACGCTGGTGCAGAGGCCCAAGGACTGGGGCCATCTTTTACTGCTTTCCCAGGCCATAGCAGAGAGCTGGATTGGAAGAGGAGCAGCCCGGACAAGAACCGGTGCCCATATGGGATGCCGGGACTTCAGGCCAGGGCGTTAACCCTCTGTGCCACAGCACTAGCCCCAATCTCACTTAATTTAAAATAAGGTAGTATTGTAGGTCCAGGGGATCTGACATTGGGTTGGGAAGATGAGACTGTGTACTAACATTTCAGTAGAGAAGACAGAGTAAATAAATAAAAAGCAATACTGTAATATCTGGTTAGAGAACATACTATGAAAGAAAACTGAATAGGATGAGGAGGTGGAGAGTGAGAGAAGGCATGGTCTTTATGCTACTTTAATTAGTGGGTTTCTCTTTCAGGAGTTGGCATGGGAGCAACTGTATTAATAGAGTAAGTCATGACAGATCTGGGAGGAGAATTCCAGGGGAGAGAACATTAATGCCAAGACTTTGAGGCAGAAATAACCTTGGAATACATGAGAAGTGGAAAAGATCTACTGTACTGGGTTAGTTGGGAGAATGGTTAAGAAATTAACTTGAGGGTCCGGCACTTTGTTGCAGAAGGTTAAGTCTCCGCCTACAGTGCCGGCATTCCTTGTGGGTGCTGGTTTGAGACCCAGCTGCTCCACTTCCGATCAAGCGCTCTGCTAATGGGCCTGGAAAAGCAGTAGAAGATGGCCCAAGTACTGGCTCCTGGCTCCTGGCTCCTGGCTTGACCTGGCCCAGCCTTGGCCATTGCAACCATTTGGGGAATGAACCAGCAGATAAAAGATTATCTTTTTCTCTGTCTCTTTCTCTGTATCTCTGCCTTTCAAATAAATTTTAAATAAATCGCAAAAGCAACGAAATTATTTCAGAGAAAGAGCCAAGGGCAAGATAGTGTGGATCCTATAATGTAGCTTAAGTTTAAATTTGGATTATAGTGGTGAGCCAGTGGGTGCTTTTTGAGCAGGGGAACGACATGATTTGACCTATGTACATGATTACTTCTACACTGGACTTTTGTTGAGTAGAAAAGAACGTAGAAACTTTTGTATAAAAGATCTTGAAGATATGTTGTCATAGGTTCTTCTGTACCTTTTTTCTCTTTAATATGCAATCTTGTAAAAAAAGATAATTGCGAGTTTTGTATTTGCTTGTTCAAATGTAAAATTGCTCTTGAAGGACTGAAGAGGTAAAGGTATTGGGAGCCTGAGAGAAGGGGAACTAATGATAAAGAATAGGATGAAAAAAAGCCAGATACCTTAAGCTTCTTACATGCCAAGAAAAGTGTACAAGTAAGGATCCAGTTAGCCAAATTTTCATAAACTGAGCTCTCCTGTTTGGTGACCCAGAGTGAGAACCAGCACTTTCCCAGGACAGCAGAAGCCACTCGTGTTTTCTTGTGGTTTCCACCCCACTCTTACTTTCACAGGGTAACACTCTACCCCTAACCTCCTGGCAGCTTCTGATAGCATGCATTAGTCTCTCCTCATTTTTGTACCTGCACTCTTAATTTCATCCTATTCATTGTAACTTGATTCTGTGATTCTTTGATCGATACCCTTTGTTAAAAGGTTAAAACAGTGCAGAAGTCAAATAGAACATATAATGAAGGGCTCCTGTGTTTCCTCCTGGTCCGTGCCTCTCCCCAGAGGCAGCTGCAATGAATACTTGTAGGGAGGCTGCTGGTCCTTGTTCTCTGTTATATACACAAACCATTCCCTTTTTCATGTTAGTAGTTAATTATGATAATGGTAGGTTATTAGTTAAACATTTATTAAGTGCTTTCCATGTACCCTGTGCAGTTCTAAGTGATTTATATGTAATAACCCATTCTCATTTTATGGTTCAAACTTCCCCAGAGTTATAGTACCCACATTATTGTTTTTATTGACTGCATAGTATTCTTGCACTGTATCAAATTTAAGCCCATTTTGTCTTTAGTTTAAAAAATTTTTACTTGTCTACTTGAGAGGCAGAGACACATCAAGAGCTCCCATTTACTGGTTCACTCTCCAAATAAAACGGCTGGGGCTGTGCTGGAGCTAAAGCCAGAAACTCAATCTAGGTCTCCTGTGTATGTGGCAGGGACCCAACCGTTTGAGCTAAGCTGCCTTCCAGGGTCCAGATTGGTGGGAAGTTGGAATCTGGGGCCAAAGCCAAAGAACCACCCCAGTTACTCATGAAATGGGAGGCAAGTGTCTTTTTCTTTTTCCTTTTCTTTTTTAAAGATTTATTTATGTATTTGAAAGTCAGAGTTACACAGAGAGAGGAGGGGGGTGGTCATCCGATGGTTCACTCCCCAATTGGCTTCAATGGCTGGAGCTGTGCTGATCCGAAGCCAGGATCCAGGAGCCTCTTCCAGGTCTCCCACGTGGGTGCAGGAGCCCAAGGACTTGGGCCATCATCTACTGCTTTCCCAAGCCATAGCAAAGAGCTGGATCAGAAATGGAGCAGCTGGGTCTCAAACCTGCGCCTGTATGGGATGCCAGTGCTTCAGGCCAGGGCGTTAACCTGCTGCGGCACAGCACCGGCCCCTTTTTTTCTTTTTTAAAGATTGATTTATTTATTTTCAAAGTAAAGAGTTACAGCTCTCTGGGATGCAGTGCCAGCTCTGGAAGCAAGTGTCTTAATGGCTAAGCCAAACACACTTCTTTCCCTTTATCACAGTTGGTTGAATTGTTTCCATATTCACTGCTACATGTAGAATGATGAGTGTATTATGAATTGTGATCTTCAGCCTCCTCTCCTTGGCCTCCTTCCTTAACATATTTCATTGCTCATGGATTCTTTCACATGCATTGCCTTACCTACATCCCTTATATTCCAGTATTCCTGATTAAATCTCAGCCCAGCCTGTGCTGTCTCTCTTCTTGGAAAGTCTCTGTTCATGTCCACCTATATTTTGTTTGTGTCCCTTTACCTTTGAAATTTCCCTTCTGTCTCAGTCAAAACCAGGCCTTTGCTTTCTGATTAAATCGGATTATTTTCTACATGATCGCTGTAGTTAGAACTGGAGGTCAGCCTTCTTATAATTTTTTTAGCACATAGTGCTTCAGGCTCTGTGACCTGTAGCTTTCATTCTTTGTTACATTTGTCTTGTTACATGTGTCAGTCTTCATTGCCTTGGAAAAATTATCCTACACTGGATTGGGAAAGACAAGGTACAAGGCCTATCCATAGATAAGGAGTGGCCTTCACTTCCTTGTCACCTTTCAGTCTGGTGCCATGATAGCAAGCTGGAAAGGATCAGTATCCAGAGCAGTGCCCGGCTCATACTGACTGTGAGTAAGTACATGGAATGAACAGTTGTTGGCTCTCGAAGTGAAATGTATTTGGTTTAAATTTTTTTTAAAGCCCCATTATGGCTGTTTACCCCATTTGACACTTAATAAACCATCAGTAATTGTACCAACCATTGATTTTAACTGAGTTTTCTTTATGTTTACCTGGGGTTTAATTGAGCCCACATGTTCTTTTCTGGTATGATGTATCCCAATCCAAAATAATCTTGATGCTAGAATTTGAAAAGGTGGAGCCATAACACTGCTTGGTGATTCTGGGCATAAGAAAGGAAGTGCCTTTGTTACTGACTGGACCAGGTGCCCATTGTCTGTAGTTGGCTGGGCAGTGCTCTGCAGGGGGTTTTACCCACTCTTCCCAGGAGAGCACTGCTGCACTACCCTTTCTCCTGTCGTTGTCTTTTCTCTGAAAGCTTTGCAGTGGTGCACGTGGTAGTTTACCTAGAGCTGCTGTATTCTTATCCTTAAAATACCACAGAAGCAGGTAAGAATGATAAAATTGTAAACTGACCCTCCCCCCCTTTTTTTTCCTAAATTGTGAATTTTCTTTAAATATATTTGGCATTCATAACTTTAAAAAGAGATACTTGGTAGTTTTTTTCTGGAAATTTTATGTGCTTACGATTTGAGGGTTTGGTATATCTTAATACTGTTTGCATCTAATTACATGGCTTGAGAGGATCATAGCTTTTGTTGAAACCATGTAAGTCAGTGCAACATTTTAAAGAACATGATGACTTAAGGAAAGAACTAGATTTCTGTTAAGTCTTTTGTTCAAATCAGTACTTATGTTCAAAACTGATACAGCATGTAGCATGGCTTACAGTGTAGGAAGGTACTTCGGAATCAAACCTTACGAGAGTGTTTTAGGGCTTAGTGGCCTGACCAAAGGAAAGCAGGGCTATTTTTGCTTTTGGTTTTCGTTTGATGTTGCCATTGAATTGTTTATGTTAAAGAGAAGATAGTGATTAATAAATCAGTACAGAACTTTAATTATTATAAGTCAGAAATAGAGACAGAGAGATCTATCTTCTATCTGCTGGTTCATTCCCCAAATGGCCACAATGACCAGCGCTGGTCCAGGCCAAACCCAGGAGCCAGGAGCTTCTTCCAGGTCTCACACGTGGGTGCAGTAGTCCAAGCACTTGGACCATCCTCTGCTGCTTTCCCAGGAAGATGCAGCTAGCTGGGTCAGAAGTGAAGCAGCCAGGACTTGAACTGGAGCCCATATGGTATATAGCAGCTTTACCTGCTGTTCCACCGCACTGGCTCCAAGTACAGAACTTTGAGAGAAAATTTCTTCTTGAGTTAATTTTTTGTGTTACTTTGTAGTGCTTTTCTGCTCTTACTGACAAATACCATTTTTTGAAATAGACTTAATATATGTAATTTGATTTGATTTAAATTAGGATTCTTTCCCCCTTTCTCTTTCAGGACTTGAACCAATGAAAGGAACATGTGGCACTTGTGGAGAGAAATGTCACTCTTCCCCGCTTAAGGGGAGCTTCGGCTTAGGACCTGTGTATGACTTTCACCCACGACCTGTTCTTGAATAGCCACTGACTTTGATTACAGGAAGGTCTCTGAAGATTTGTATCAAATGACGTCAATGGCCAGCTTGTTTTCTTTTACTAGTCCAGCGGTAAAGCGATTGTTGGGCTGGAAACAAGGTGATGAGGAGGAGAAATGGGCAGAAAAGGCAGTTGATGCTTTGGTAAAAAAGCTAAAAAAGAAAAAGGGTGCCATGGAGGAACTGGAGAAAGCCTTGAGCAGCCCAGGACAGCCAAGCAAATGTGTCACTATTCCCAGATCTTTGGATGGACGCCTGCAGGTTTCTCACAGAAAAGGCTTACCCCACGTTATATATTGCCGTGTTTGGCGCTGGCCTGATCTACAGAGTCATCATGAGCTGAAGCCATTGGATATTTGTGAATTTCCTTTTGGATCCAAGCAGAAAGAAGTTTGCATCAACCCATACCACTATAAAAGAGTGGAGAGTCCAGGTAGGTTTTACACCCTTGAGAAGTATTAAAAACAAACAAGAGCTTTTCTCTTCCTGATTCGTATGTAACTGTATTTAGTAATTAAGATATTCACCTTGTATTTCTTTCTTGAAGATTTTAATATTGCATTATTGGATTTTTCAATTTAGCTTTTTGTAACATAGGCAATAAAATTCCCAAGCACCCATTATCTGTACTCTGCCTTCGTTTTGGAGAGTTTGTTCAAGAACTGGGTGTTCCGTGGGTGAGTGTTTGGCATGGTGCTGAAAACGTCTGTATCCTGTATTGGAATGCCTTGGTTCGAGTCCCAGCTCTTCTCCTAATTTCAGCTTAGTGCTGATGTGTAGGTGTTGGCTCAAGTAATTGAGTCCCTGCTATTCTCCATGGAAGACATACATTGAGTTCTAGGCTCCTTTTCCTGGCTGAGCCCCAACTATTACAAACCTTTGGGCAGAGAACCAGAACTCAGTCTGCCTTTAAGTAAAAATGAAAATAAATAAATATTAAGAAAATAACTGTTTTGCACAATTATTCCACTTTCTAGCATTATATTTTCCCCTTAGCCAGATTATTTCTGACAGCATACACGCATGGCATGATACTGTATAAATTGTCCCTTGTAAAATGATGGTTACCAATGAATTTTGCTTTTGACTTCATTCATCTACCCCTGGTCTATTGCACTACTTCCTCAGACCATTTTATAACATTCTGTGTTACATTTTGACATGTTTATTTCCCATTCTTTCTTGTCATAGTTCGTTAGTCTTTGTTCCCTACTTTTTGCTGTTTTCTTTAGCACTCTCCCTCCAGGATCTTTCGTTGTACATTTTCTTTTTAGTTTTTTAAGATTGATTTATTTTATTTGAAAGGCAGAGTTACAGAGAGAGGGGAAAGATAGAATCTTCCATCTGCTGGTTTAATCCCTAAATGACTTGAATAGCCAAGGCCGGTCCCGGAGCTTCATTGGGGTCTCCCATGTGGGTGCAGGGGCCCAAGTACTTTGGCCGTCTTTCATTGCGTTCCTAGGCACGTTAGCAGGGAGCTGGGTTGAAAGCAGCTGGAAATTGAAGTGGTGCGCATATGGGAAGCTGACATTGCAGACAGGAACTTAACTTGCTACAAGACAGTGCCGGCACCTTGTTGCACACTTTCTTGATCCAGTCAGTCCTCCAGGATCTTTTCATGGCCACTCTTCATTGATCCATTCAGTCCCTGCTTAAATATTCCTGTCACTAATTGACTTTTAGATAGTTATTTTGTGTATTGACTGACATGAACAGAACCTTCCTGTGTATAAAATAGTATTGCTTCCTGACACTTAGTAGATGGTGCTCAGTAAATATGTTTTTGGTAATGAATGAACTGTATAAACTGATGTCTTAATCCATTTTTTGCTGCCATAACATATACCACAGATGGGGTAAAACAAATTTGACCTAGTTCTGGAGTCTGAGTAGTTCAAGATTGAGGGGCTACATCTGGTGAGGGCATTCTTGCTGTGCCATGACATGATGAAAGGACCGGGAATCAAAAGGGGGCTGAACTTAAATCTCTCTCTAGATAAGTAATCCACTCCCAAGGTAATGACACTGTTCCATTCCTGAGCCCTCATCACTTGATCAACTGTTGTTAAGCCCTGTCCTGCCCGGCACTTCCATTGGGGATTTAGTTTTCCAACACATAAACTTCAGGAGACATATTCAAACTATAGTAGCTGAGATACTAACTAGGTACATTACTTATTCATTGCTACATAACCAACTTGGTGGCTGAACAGGACATGCATTTATTAGCTCCTACTTTCTGTGGATCAGGAGTTTCACCATAGCTTAACTGCATCCTTTGCAATGCTGTAATCCAGATATTGGTCAGAAGCTTAACAGAGCAAGGATCTGCTTCCAATTCCCTCTGATGACAGAATTCAGTTCCTTGCAGGCCATTGTACTTCAGATGATTGTGAGCTGGAGGCAGCATTTGGTTGTTTACCATATGATCTTCCTAGGTAGGTCACATTCTTGTCAGCTTCTTCAGTGTGAATAAGAAAGAGAGCATCTCTTGTAAGAAGGGCATTATGTCCTTAATGTGATCCCATTTATCTTGTTATCTTTGCCATAATCTGTTGGTTGGAAGCAATTTCCAGGTCGCTGTGATATTCAAGGGAGGGAGTTTACCCAAGGACATGAATAGCTGGAAGTGAGAATCGTGGTGGTCACCCCAGAGTCTGTCTGCCGCACTGAGTTTCACATAGAGAATAGTGTAAGTTCGATGTGGTAAAAAAAATTGAAAAAGACATTGACTGTAGGAAGTCACAAAAAAATAGCAGTGATTGTGCAGTCAGATAAAGTTCAATTTTAAGAGCTTGAAATCTGCCAGTTGACATTGAGGTGATTCTCAGCATCTTGTTGGATCCATGGAGCTTTGTAGCCTTAAGGAATGGATGAGGAAAGGAAGATGTGAAGATTTAATAAGGAAAGGTAGTCTGAGAAACTCCCAGGCTTGATGTTTGCCAATTGTAAGTCTAGGGATTTCATGTACTCATATTCCCCCATAGCCAGGATGTGACTGATGATCAGATGGGAGAAGTGTCTTTTTTTGTAATCCATTTTTGTCAGCTATGATTCATTCTGATTCTTCTAATTGATGCTGAAAATTCTGTGTCTTGTTCAGCTATCGGAAAGAGACTGAGAGACCTTGTTTTTGTCCTGGGAAAGGACTGATAGGCCCAGTGGATTAATTTGCTTTTCTCTTGATCAAGCAGCCATGACACAGGGTAGATCATTATATAATAGTATTAATAAGGTGGTCATGGTGGTGGTAATAGTAGTAGCAATTAGCATTTAGTGAGCACTTACGGAGCAAGCCCTTTCATAACTATGCAGTGATTCCTTCAGAGAGTTAGACAATGCTACTAACCCTCTAAGTGTACTTACAGGTTTACAGATGCAGAAACCAGGACTTAAAAGGGAAGTAACACATAGGATTACATAGCTGATAAAGACTTGGAAAAAGGTAAAAAGATGAAAGATAGTTGGGGAGTGATAATGAACATAATAAAAATAGAAGAAAGCCTAGGTGGTTCATTATTTATAATTTTTTTTTATAATTTATTTTATTTATTTGAAAGGGAGAGAAGGAGACATTTTAATCCACTGTTTAACTCCCCAAATGGCTACAGCAGCCAGGCTGAACCAAACTGAAGCCAATATCCTGGAACTCCATCTGGGTCTCCCATGTGGGTGGCAGATATCCAAGTACTTGGGCTGTCTTTGCTGTTTTCCCAGCACATTAGTAAGGAGGCAAATGAGAAGCCAAGCAAATGAGACTCAACTGGTGCTCCAGTATGGGAAGCCTGCTTTGCTGTGTCATAGGCCATACCTCAACTATCTCCTGCAACCCAGACCCCTCATCCAGTATTTAACAGGTAGTTTTGTATAGTGGTTGAACCTTGGTTCTGGAGCCAACTTTGTGAGCCTGAATCTTGGGTTTACTGCATACTACCAGTGTGACCTCAAGAAAGACCTTTTTGTGAATTAGATTGCTCACCTGTAAAATTAGAGTAATAATGCCAGCCTGATGACATTGTTGAGGGGCTTAGATGAATCAATGCATGAAAAAGAACTTAGGTTAAAACAGCTGGCCTAAATATCAGTTCTAATAGAATTATCAGTTGTAATAGAATAATACATTCTAGATAGGGGAAAATGATGGAGAGAAAATTTTTAAAGAAGTACTACTAGAACAATTCTCATAACTGAAAATTGAAAGAGCACAGTGATAAAATAATCAGAACAAGGTTCAGTAAAGGACCCATGTGAGGAATTTGAGTATATTATAGAAGAAAAGATATATTACAAAGGGTTGGAAATCAGAATATTGGGTTTCTCAGTGCAAGTGTGGATTTTAGAAGAAAGTGAAGCACTATTCAAGTTTCAGATGGAAAATGTTGTCAGGAATTCTGCCTCCAAATAGACAAAACCAAATTATTTTCATGCAGGCGAGGGATCGAAAACTTTTATCTTCCTTAAGCTTTTTGAAGAGGTCAGTTGAGGATGAGGCCCTGAGAATGCCATCCAGCCAAAAGGAAGGAAGGTTTGAAAGAGTTAAGTAGCAACCAGTCTGGGTTGGAACATGAAGATGGAAGACCTAGGGGAAGATGTGCGATCAGTAAATTACTTGTGACCCGTGGCATCTGAAAAATAGTATTGATAGGCATTTGATAGATCTGTTGAGATTCTGGAAATGTTAGTGGCACATATTTGAAATTCAAAGAACAAGGAAATAACTTCAATGGAAGTACTGTT
The DNA here is from genome assembly GCF_051225735.1 of Oryctolagus cuniculus. Lineage (NCBI taxonomy): Eukaryota > Metazoa > Chordata > Mammalia > Lagomorpha > Leporidae > Oryctolagus > Oryctolagus cuniculus. The sequence goes on from NC_142872.1 coordinate 25,414,093, forward strand.
AAAAAAACCTAGTTCACTTGGCTCACAATGAATAACAAATATATAAATATTGGATATTGATTTAACCAGAAATGTTTATGTAGCACTTTTGTTTTATTATTATTATTATTTTATTTATTTGAAAGTCAGAGTTACACAGAGAGAGGAGAGGCAGAGAGAGAGAGAGGTTTTCCATCTGTTGGTTCACTCCCCAGATGGCTGCAACAGCCAGGAGCTGCGCCAATCCAAAGCCAGGAACCAGAAGCTTCTTCTGTGTCTCCCACACCGGTGCAGGGGCCCAAAGACTTGGGCCATCTTCTACTGCTATCCCAGGCCATAGCAGAGAGCTGGATCGGAAGAGGAACAGCTGGGACTAGAACCAGCGCTCATGTGGGATGTTGGTGCTTCAGGCCAGGGCTTTAACCCTCTGCACCACAGTGCCAGCCCCATATGTAACTCTTCTGTGAAGAAAGAGATCAAGTAATACAAGAAAGCTGACTTAATTTGTTTATAAATTTTGTCTTGACAAATCAGTAATAGCCACATAAGCATATAATTTAGCTATAAGTGAAGTAAATGTTAAAAGGAACTTCTCAGTTTAGCTTTGTTTATGGTAACAGTATTGGAGGGGACTAAATTGCTGTCTTTGTTATGATTGCTTTTTAATTTTGTTATAATCTTGTCTGTCATTTTTGTAATTATTCATAGATTATTTTGTCTGAAGATAATTTTTAAAAATCTTGTGCATAGATACCATAGAAGCAAGAGAGAAGCCAGTGATTGTAGTTATGCCTCAAAGTAAATCATTACTGCTCTGAATTCCTAAGTAGTTATTTCACTAAGTCTTTCAGATTACTCCCCAGCTAAACATAGAAATTTTTGCCATCTAATGCCCTGCTCTTCACTAGCAGCTGCCCCATCATTCTGTAAGAGGAACAGCAGTTGTTAACACAGTAGAACAAAACAGTTGCAGTCCAAATGTTAACCATGCATTTACAACACTAATTGACTTACACGAAAAGAAACTGTAAACACTGACTTGCATAGCCTCTGCAAGAGAAGTATGAACTTGGTAACTAAAAACAAGCTGATTTTGTTGGTGCTGAATGATGTCAGAATCAAAGTGAGATTCTCCAAAATGAAGTTATATTGACAAACAGAGAAAGGTTGTACAAAGAGATGAATTGGTACAGTAAGAGTTTGAAGAAAGTTTGTTTTTATTTGAAGAGTTCGAAGGTTTGTTTTCATTTCCTGTAGGGAAAGGTAATCAAATATTTGCATGTGATTGATGATTTGATGTTTCAGGAAACCGAACATTTTAATTACATTAACATTTACTGTTTTTAAAAAAATCTGTTAAAATGTCTAAATACTTGAGTATGTTTTCATTATGATCATATTTAGAAGGGTGATTTTAAATGGAAGGTATGTATGGAAAGAATGTTACTGTTTGTGGAGAATTGTTTAGGAGAAAATCTTTTGATGGATATAAAATGTGAAGATATCTCTCACACTAAGAAAGATGAAAGTGTTCACAATTAGAAACCTGGAGGTTTCTAGTAACCCACCTCAACTTCACTGTAGTGTTACCTCCCAGATCAGTTCCTAGACTAGTTAACCATTAACAAATTAATCACCTTTCTCCTCTACCTCTCCCTATTAGCACCCCTACATGAAATTCTCCAGATTCTTTTTTTAAAAAAAATTTTAAAAGTTTATTTGAAAGGCAGAGTTAGAGAGACGCAGTGGGTGGGGAGACACAGAGAGATCTCTTTCATCCATCTGAGTTCTCTCAAGTGGGTGGCAGCAGTCATAGTCCGCTGTATTCACAGGCCCATTAGTAGGGAGCTGGATCAGAAGAGGAGCAGCTTGGACTAATCAGTGCTCAGATGAGATGCTGGAGTCAGATGGTGGCTTAACCCTCTGTGCCATAGTGCTGACCCCCTCCTGATTCTTTAAGGCCCAATCAGATGTTGTCTTTCCCACAGGATTTTGGTGGATTCCATACTAGCTGGGAGTGCTCACCCCTTTTGAATTCCTATTGCATTACATTTTCTGTATTATGATTGCTTTAAAATCTGCCTTAAATCCTGTAGAACAGGAATGCTGTCTTTGTTGCATTTTATGTCTTTTAGGGTGCCTTAACAGACTAAATGCTTTCAGAGTTTTTGATGTAGTATTAGGTAAAGATGGATTCAGGGTTCTACAAAACAGCCCTTCCTAAAAGTAAGTTGTTTTAATAGGTTTGCAATTGTATGTAATTCCTTTATCGACTCTGTCATGTGGATAGGGATGTTTCTGACAGAAAATTCTTTGATTTTTGTCTTTCAGTCTTACCTCCAGTATTAGTGCCTCGTCATAATGAATTCAATCCACAACACAGCCTTCTGGTTCAGTTTCGGAACTTGAGCCATAACGAACCACACATGCCGCAGAATGCCACGTTTCCAGATTCTTTCCACCAGCCCAACAACACTCCTTTCCCCTTATCTCCAAACAGCCCCTATCCGCCTTCCCCTGCTAGCAGCACGTATCCCAATTCCCCGGCAAGTTCTGGACCGGGAAGTCCCTTTCAGCTCCCAGGTAAGACTTCATTTTATTTTTATTCTCCCTGTGGGCTCTTTGGGCAGATGTTATATGTGAAGAGCTAGCTATTCCTGAGCCTTTTCTTAGATAATTGATTTTCAGAAGAGTGTGGATATTCTTTCTTGTTGTATACCTTATATTTAAAATAAGGAGGTTCAGTGTTTCCTGTAAAGTTTTTTCATGTAATTTTTAATACAAAGGACAATTAGTAGTCTTTTCTATAACTGACAAAGTTTTTAAATTTGCTAATGCGTGCCACATACAGACATCATTTTGTTACTCTGTCAATAAATTGTCAGTCATGTAAGATTCTTGTATCTCCTGTGGTGAAATATCATTTGATGAAGGTTTTTTTTTTTTTGGTTTTGTTTTTAGTGTGTATATTTTTTAAGGGGCATCAAATACCAGCTGTTTAACTTTCTATTAGAAATTTACTCAAAGAAATGTTCAGGGAGTTTCATGTATGAGATATATGAAATTTGTTCACTTTGAAAACTAAATTAATTAATTAAAAACCCAAATGGTCATACATTCTATTAGATTCAGTGCTGATTATAGCTCTCTCTCAAATGTGTTTTATACAAACCTTGAGGTAAAAGACAAATTATATTCATTATTTATAGTTACCGAGACAAAGAAATATAACCATGGCTTTTGTAAAGATTTTTTTTTTTTTTTAAATTTACATTTATCTATTTGAAAATCGGAGCTACACAGAGAGAGGAAAGGCGGGGGGGGGGGGTCCTACATCTGATGGTTCACTCCCCGGTTGGCCGCAGTGGCCGGAGCTGCGCTAGTCTGAAGCCAGGAGCCAGGAGCTTCTTCTGGATCTCTGACACAGGTGCAGGGGCCCAAGGACCCAGGCCATCTTCCACTGCTCTCCCAGGCCACAGCAGAGAGCTGGGTCAGAAGTGGAGTAGCCAGGAATTGAACTGGCGCCCATATGGGATGTCGGCGCTTCAGGCCAGGGTATTAACCCACTGCACCAAAGCATCGCCACCCCCCTTTTTTTTAAAACTTATTTTGCAAAGACTTTTCAACCACAAGTGTTGGAATTCAAGAGATTTTCTGGTTAACATTAAATTTCTTCATCAAATTATCATCTCATGACATACAACAGCTGTTTCTGTACATTGCAAAAGAATCGTAGAATTGCTGTTGGTGTTGATGGCAAAATTGGAAGGGTCACAATTTTATATTCTTTTAAATAACAATATACACTATGTGATGATTTGATAATTTAGATGTGTTTGTAGTTTACACATAACCTCAAACAGAATAACCTATTTTTCCAATAGATTTTTTCAGCAGCTATAGTTTCTCTGAACATTATTGTAAGTAAATAACGGGAAAATTCTTGACCTTGAAATTTTTTCATTTTAGTGAATTTTAGCACTGAACTTAGTATCCTGATTTATCGGGGATCTAGGCTTAGTAGATGTGAGCTTATTATGTTTTCAGCAGCTATTTAATGTGTTTTTCCCCCTTTCTGTTGGCCATAGGATAGTGTCCTGAATTTTTTTATGTGTAATTTTCAGTAAAGACCCTGCTGGTAACCTTAGGAATTTTTAAGTGCTTTCAGTGTGATAACTTGTGTGGGTTTAAGAGTTTAACTGTTATTTTGGGACTTTAACCTCTCTCATTTTCTTCCTCTAAGCTGATACACCTCCTCCTGCTTATATGCCCCCTGATGATCAGATGGGTCAAGATAATTCACAGCCGATGGATACAAGCAATAATATGATTCCTCAGGTTATGCCCAGTATATCCAGCAGAGGTAAGAGAAGTACTTACCATCTGTATCTTGTTGCTGCTGTTTTAGTATTTAAACTTCTTGGCCACATTTTAAAAATCACTTGATTGAAGTATAGTTTATATACTATAAAACTGATCCATTTTAAGTGTATGGTTCAGTGATTTTGATAAATGTGTACAATTTTGCACAATATACTTTCAAAACATTTCTATAACCCTTTAAAAGATCCTTGTGCATCTGTATGTGTATCCCTATCCCATCCCCAGGTCCGTGCACACTCTAATCTGGTATCTGTATGTACAAATTTACCTTCTCTGAACATTTCGTGTCAATAGAATCAGATAACATGGATAAAGTTTTCAAGGTTAGTTCATGATAGAGTATATCAATAGTTTGTTCTTTTTTATTGCTAACCTTTTTGCTGCCATCTTATGTTTATCCTTTTGAATTATTCCCAGATTTTTTTTAGTACAAGCAATTCTTTTATGAATATTTGCATACAGATCTTTGTATGGGCATTGTTTTTATATTTGTCTCTCAGGCTGCTAGTGCTGGAGTTGCTGAGTCATAAGATAAACTTAACTATTTAAGAAAAGCCACCAAAGTTCTCCACAGTGGCAGCACAATTTATTTTCTCATTACCCTTGTTTAAGGGTTTCTGACGTCTCCTTAACATTTGTTTTTCTTGTCTGCCTTTTTGATGATAGACATTGTATCTATGTGTGAAGTGTTCATTGTAGTTTTTTTTTTATTAATTTGTTTTATTTAAAATGAAAGAGTTACAGAGAGAGAGAGAGAGAGAGACAGAGAAAGTCTTCTTCTATCTGCTGGTTCACTCCCCAAATGGCTTCAAGGGCCAGAGCTGAGCTGATCCGAGGCCAGGAGCCAGGAGCTTTTTATGTGTCCCCCCCCCACCCCCACCCCGCCGGGTGCAGAGGCCCAAGGACTTGGGCCATCCTCTGCTGCTTTTCCAGGCACATTAGCAGGGAGCCGAATTAGAAGTGAAGCAGCCAGGACTCGAACCAGCACCCATATGGATGCCAGTGCCTCAGGCTGGGGCTTTAACCTGCTTCGCCACAGTGCCAGACTCTCATTATTAGTTTTAATTTGCATATCCCTAATGATGTTGAGTATGTGAAAAATAAATTTATTAGCCATTCATGTCACTTCTTTGAAATGTTTACTTTAAATCTTATGCCCGCTGGCTTGTTTGTTTCCTTACTGAATTTATTATAAGATTTTTTATATACTCTGACTATGACTTCTTTATCAGATATGTTGTAAACATTTCTTTGAGTTTGTAGACTTCTTTTCATCTTTTACTGGTGTCTTTTGAAGTGTAATAGCTTTCAATTTTGATGAAGTCCAGTATATTGATGATAATGCTCTGATGTTGCATATCAGATGTTTTTTCTATCCCAAGGGTCATGAACATATTTTCTTATGTGGTCTTCTCAGTGTTCTAGTTTTAACCCTTAAATTTAGGTCTGTGATTAATTTCAAACTATGTTTGTGTGTGGTTTATAACAGATCTTTAAAGTAATTTGTGAGTGTGAAGAAATCCAGTTGGTTCTAGCATCATTTGATGGAAAAGATACTGTTTCTCCATTGAATGTAAATCTTGATCAGAAATGAATTTATTATAAATGTAAGGATTTATATCAGAATTCTGATGGCCTTGACCATTAAAGCTTTATAGAAAGGATATTTTCCTCCCTTTTTTTTCTGTTGTAAAATACACATAACATTGTCATCTTAGCAGATTTTTTTACTTTTATAATGTATTTACTTGAGAGGCAGAGAGAGAGAGAGAGGCAGAAAGATAGACACAGAGCTCCTGTCTCGTGGTTTGTGCCCCAGTGCCCACATTGGTTGTCAGGGCTGAAGCTCAGTCCAAGTCTCACAGAGGTGGCAGGACCCGAATCTCTTGAGCCATCACTGTTCCTGATAGGAGCCTGAGCCCAGAATTGAACCCAAACACTCGAATTAGGGATGAGAGTATCCCCAACCACTAGACTACAGATCTGTGAACCTTAACTATTTTTAAATGTAGAGTTCAGTAGCATTATGTACATTTGTAATGTGTGACCAATACCACTCATCCACCTTCATAATTCTTCACCTTGTAAAACTGAATCTGTATACCCATTCTCCCTTTCCCCCTTCCCCGACCCTGGCAGCCTCCATTCTATTTTCTGTCTCTGTGATTTTGACTATCCTTAAGTGTCTCATGAGTGTAATTGTATAGTATTTGTTTCTTTGTGACTTGCTTATTTCACGTAGCATTAATATTCTTAGGGTTCATCCATATTTTATCATATGTCAGAATTTCATTCCTTTTTGAAGCTGAATAATAATCAGTATACGTATATACCAGATTTGTTTTTCTGGTCATCCATTGATGAATGGTTGGCTTATTTCCACTTTTTGGTTATTGTGAATAATGCTGCTATGAACATCAGTGTACCAAGAACCTCTTTAAGACCCTGCTTTCAGTTCTTATGAGTGTATACCCGGAAGTGAAACTGCTGTATTATATGGTAATTATATTTTTAATTTTTTGAGAACCAGGCATACTGTTCTCCATGCAGCTGTAATATGTTATGTTCCCACCTATGCTGTACTAGGGTTCTAGTTTTCCACATCCTTGCCAGTGCTTGTTATTTTGCTTTTTGAGGGGGTAGTAGCCATCCTAATGAGTGTGAAGTGGTATCTCTTTGATTTGCATTTCTCTAATGACTTGTGCTGTTGAGCATCTTCTCATGTGCATGTCTTCTTTGGAGAAATGTCTGTTCAAATACTTGTTCACTTTTGAATTGGGTTTTTTGTTACTGAGTGATAGGAGTTTTAAAACATATTGTGGATATTAATCCTTACCAGACACATGATTTGCAAATAATTTCCTCAATTTTAGTAAGTTTTAAAGTGAGAAGTGTTAGTCCTCTAGTTTTGTTGTGATTTTAAAAAAAAAATTTTTGGCTCTTCTGTGTTCTTTGTACTTACATATAATTTTGGTATTAATTTGTCAGTTTCGGCCCATACAAATTCCTTGGACTTTAGGAGAGATCACATTGAATCTCTATGTCAATTAGGGAAGCTTTGTCATCTTAACATAGAATCTTCTTTGATATAGATATGAAGTATCTCTATTTTTATCTTCTCAGTTCTCATTATGTATGTCTTGCATTTCCACTTCTCTTTAAACCTGTTCCTGAATTAATAGAATTCCTTTTTAATTTATTTTTGAATTCTTCTTTATTGGTTATAGGAATTCAGTTGATTTTTGAATGTTAATCTTTACTACCCATGACCTTGCTGAGCTCATTTCTTAGAGGTAGTATGGTAGGTGTTTCTGGTGGTGTATGTGGATTCTTAGAGTTTACTACATTCTCAGGGCTTGTAAATGTCGTGTATGAATCAAAACAGCTCTATTTGTTCATTTTCAGTCAGGATGCCTATAACTTCTCTCTTTCTTTACCTTTGCCAAAGGGTATCTTTGAAAAACTGACAGCTCTCATAATGTATTGCTTTCCCCTTATTATTAGGAATAAGACAAGGATGTCTGTTCTTACTACTTCTGTTTCTCGTTGTTCAAGAAGATCTAGCTAGTAAACAACTTTTATTCCTAGTTTGTGGTAAATTGTTATGGTGAATGGGTGTTGAATTTTGTCAGTTTTTTTTTTTTTATCAAATCATGTGGTTTTAAAATTATTTATATTTGGTAATAACAGTATATTACATTAATTTTCTGATGTTAAATTAGTTTTGTAATTCTGGGATAAATCCTACTTGCTCCTTATATAATCCTTTTTATATACTGCTGCATTAGGTTTACTAATATTTTATTGAATGTTTTAGTTTGCTTATTCATGGAGGATTTTGTTTTGTAGCTTTCTTGTGATCTCTTTGTTTGGTACGAATATCATGGCAGTAATAGCTTCATGGAGTGAGTTGAGAAGTGTTCCATCCTATTTCTGGAAGAGTGAAATAGTGGTGTTACTTCTTCATTCAGTAGTTGCTAGGTTTTATTGGTGAAGCTTTCACAAAGACTTGGACTTGGAAGAATGATGTTTATTTACTGATACAGTTAATTGTTACATGACTATTCAGATTTTCTACATTTTTCTTGAATCAGTTTTGGCACTTTGTGTCTTTAAGAGTTTGTCCATTACATTGATATTGTCTAATGTTGGCATATGGTTTCTCATAATATTCCTTTATTAATTATTTTAATATATGTAGAGTTGGTAGTGATGTCTTCATTTCTGATTTTGGTAGTTTGTGTCTTTTTTTTTTTTTTTTTTTTTGGTTGGTTTAGCTAAGGGTATGTCAATTTTGATGATTTTTTTTTCAATAAACCAGCTTTTAGTTTTCAGTGATCCCTTCTCCACCTTCTCTTTTAATGATTTCTACTCTTATCTTTTTGTTTAAAAAATTCTGCCTGCTTTACGTTTAGTTTGTTCTTTGTATACTTTGTTTTTTAGTTTTTTTTTTTTTTAAGATTTATTTATTTATTTGAAAGTCAGAGTTACAAGAGAGAGAAGAGGCAGAGAGAGAGAGAGAGAGGTCTTCCATCTGCTGGTTCACTCCTCAATTGGTGGCAACTGCTAGAGTTGCGCTGATCAGGAGCCAGGAGCTTCTTCCGGGTCTCCCAGGCGGGTGCAGGGGACCAAGGACTTGGGCCGTCTTCTGTTGCTTTCCCAGGCCATAGCAGAGAGCTAGATTGGAAGTGGAGCAGCCGGGACCCAAACTAGCTCCCCTATGGGATCCTGGCACTTCAGGCGGTGCCTTTACCTGCTATACCACAGCGCCAGCCCTTGTATACTTTCTTAAGGTAGAATCTTGGGTTACTGATTTTTTTTTTTTAATTTATTTTATTGATTTGAAAGGCAGAGTTACAGAGAAGGCAGAGAAGGGGAGAGAGACAGAGAAAGAAAGAGATCGTCCATCTGTTGTTTACTTCTTGAATGGCCACAATGACCAGAGCTGGTCAGGGTTGAAGCTAGGAGCCAGGAGCATCATCCAGGTCTCCCACGTGGTTGTAGGGGCCCAAGCATTTGAGCAGCCAGGACTCGAACTGGCACTCATATGGGATGCTGGCATTGCAGGTGGTGGCTTAAACTACTGTGACACAACAACAGCCCCTGATTCTACTATTCAAAATAGTTTTCTTACAACCACAGCTTTGGTTGCTGTGTTCCTTAAAATAAGACATATTTTATTTTTATTCAGTTCCAGGTATTTTTCAAAATTTATTTATTTATTTATTTGGAAGTCAGAGCCAGAGAGAGAGAGAAGGAAGGAGGGCGAGAGAGAGCGCGAGAGAATCAGCTGATCAATCTTCCATCTACTGGTTCACTCCACAGATGGCCAGGATGACTGGGGCTGAGTCAAGCTGAAATCAGGAGCCAACAGCTTCATCTGGGTCTCCCACTTAAGTGCAGGGCTCTGAGCACTTGGGCATTCTTCAGCTGCTTTTCCGGGGCCATTAGCAGGGAGCTAGATCAGAAGTAGAGCGGCTGGAACAGGAAGTAATCTGCATATGGGTTTCTGGCATTACAGCTGCTGGCTTTATCCACTGTGCCACAACAGTAGCTCCCAGTTTTAAATATTTTTTTAAAGACTTATTTATTTTACTTGAAAGAGTTACACAGAGAAGGAGCAGCAGGGGGCAGGGGGTCAGGGGTTGGGGGTGTCTTCCATCGCTGGTTCACTCTTCAGTTGGCCGCAGCTATGCAAGCCAAAGCCAGGAGCCAAGAGCTTCTTCCAGATCTCCCACATGGGTGCAGGGGACTAAGCACTTGGGCCATCTTCTAATGCTTTCCCAGGCCATAGCAGAGAGCTGGATCAGAAGTGGAGCAGCTCACTCGGACTTACCCCTAATGATAGAGCTAGAAAAGTGCCAGGGGATTCCAAATCAATCCCATCAAGGTGGCATGTACCAATGTCATCTCACTAGTCAAAGTGATCAGTTTAAGTTCATAATTGATCATAAAGATAGGTTTAAGTGTCAGAGGAATCACATAAACAAGACTAGTGTCTGCTAATAATAACTGATAGAATTAAAAAGAGAGAACGATCCAATATGGGTAGTGGGATACACAGCAGACTCATAGAATGGCAGATGTCCTAAATAGCACTTGGGCCTCAGAATCAGCTCTTAAGGCATTCGGATCTGGCTAAAAAGCCCATGAGAGTTTCTCAGGCATGGAAAGCCAATACACTGTGGCAAAACAAACAAACAAACAAAAAAACACAAACACCTAAATGAAGGATCTCTGTGAGTGATATCCCAGCGGAAAGAATAGGGCATCAAAGAAGGAGGTACCTTTCTTAGAAGGGAGGAGAGAACTTCCACTTTGATTATGGCCTTGTCTAAATAAGGTCAGAATTTGAACTCAAGAGGCTTCCATAGTCTTGGCAGCTCATGACAAGAGCCTCGGGTGATTACTGATGTCATAAATAAGAGTGTCAATTGTTAAAACAACAACAAGAGTCCCTGTGTACTTACTCCCCATGTAGGATCTCTGTCCTTAATGTGTTGTACTATGCAAATTAATGGTAAAACTAGTACTCAAACAGTACTTTATACTTTGTGTATCTTTGTGGGTGCAAACTGTTGAAATCTTTACTTAGTATATACTAAGTTGATCTTCCGTATATAAGGATAATTGAAAATGAAAAAAAAGTATATGAGAGCATCATGCATAGCCTGGCCTGAATTTGCTGCCACTGTGATCTTGAACTTCCTGCCTCCAGAATGATAAATAAATTTCTGTTAAATGTCTTAGCCTGTGGTGTTTTGTTGTATCAGCCTGCAGCACCTAAGACAGAAATTGGCCTCAGGGGTGGGGTGCTGTTTTAACAAATATCTGAAAAATGCGGAAGCGACTTTGGAACCAGGTAATAGATAGAATTTTGAGGTCCATATTAGAAAAAAGCCCTGCTGTGAGTGGCAGGTGCCTGAGTACCTGGCCATCTTTTGGTTTCTCAGGCATGTTAACAGGAAGCTGGACAGCAAGCAGAGCAGCTGGGACTCAAAGCAGCGATCCAGTGTGGGACATCAGTGTGGCAAATGGTGGCTTAACCTACTGTGACACTACACAGTGTTGAAGGAGTGGCCTAGTTTCTCCTATGACTACTCATGGTGAAATTTAAAGAGAAATGAAAAAGGAATTAAGCAGAAAGGAACCAGAACTTTATTAAAAATTTGGAAAATTTTCATTCCCTTTATATTACAGAAAATGAGAAAAATGTGTTCAAAAGAGAACAGTAGAGGTTTTGCTGATAGACTAGTTGGTGAGATTGGTGTGGGTGTGAACCATGAGTGTGATCAGGCAGCCATTCCAACAGGGCACAGCTCAGTTTGAACTGAAGGCAGCAGAGACTGGTTGGAATGAAGAAGGCTGTCGTATTTCTTAAATTCTATAGGACAGGTCAATAAAGATACTTTACTAAAAACTTGTAGTGTTCTTCAGAAGACAAAAAGTGGCCTTGAAACTGATAGATTGTCAGGATTGCTGCCTTGGTTTCCACAGACTGGCTGTCCTCTGAAGCCTTGTACCTGGAGCTGAGTGTGCCCCGATCCCACCTCTCCACCCCCAGCACGTAACTGGTTTCACAGGTTTCACAGGTTGAGGTTTTGCCCAAGTCTCACCCACTTCTAACTTAAATGAAACTGGACTTTAGACCTGAGATGCTGATAGGAGTTAAGACCAGGGGCTGTTCCGATGGAGTTACTTATATTCTACCTGTGAAAGACATGAATTTTCAAGGGCTAAGCATGGAATGCTCAGACGGTTGCACATTCGTACATTGAAGCCCTAACTGCTAATGTGTTGGTGTTTGGAGATGGGGCCTGTGGGAGGTAATTAGGTGTATATGAGTTCATGAGGGTGGAGTCCTCATGATGCATTTTCTTAAAAAAAAAAAAAAAAAGACTTAGTTCCGGGGCTGGCGCTGTGGTATAGTGGGTTAACGCCCTGGCCTGAAGCGCCGGCATCCCATATGGGCACTGGTTCAAGACACAGCTGCTCCTCTTCTGATCCAGCTCTGTGCTGTGTCCTGGGAGAGTGGTAGAGGACGGCCCGAGTCCTTGGGCCCCTGCACCCACGTGGGAGGCCTAGAGGAAGCTCCTGGCTTCAGATTGGCACAGCTCTGGCCGTTGCAGCCGGTTTGGGAGTGAACCATCGGATGGAAGACCACCCTCTCTCTTTATCTCTCTGCGTAACTCTTTCAAATGAATAAAGTCTTAAAAAAAGAAACCAATTTATTTATTTGAAAGTCACAGTTACAGAGAGGGTGAGGAGAGACAAATATTTATTCCATCTGCTGGTTCACTCCCCAATGGCCATAGTGGCCAGCATTGAGCAGGCCAAAGCCAGGAACTGGAAACTTCTTCATGGACTCTTATGTGGGAACAGGGGCCAAAGGATTTAGGCCATCTTCTGCTGTTTTGTCCAGGCTATTAGCAGAGAACTGGTTTGGAAATGGAGCAGCTGAGACATGAACCGGCGCCCATATGGGATGCTGGCGTCACAAGTAGCACCTTTACCTGTGTGCTACGTCACAATGCTGGCCCCCTCATGATGGGTTTAGTGCCCTGTTAAGAAGAGAAAGACTGCTCTTTCTCTGTTTGCCCACACTGAGACACAGTCCTGTGAGCACACGTATCAGAGGGCATTTGTCTCAAATTGGGAAGTGAATCCTTGCAAATTTGCCAACACCTTGATCTTTGACTTCCCAGGGCTCTGAGAAATAAATTTCTGTTGTTTCAACTAGTTCAGTTTTGGCATTTTTTTAAAGCAGCCCAAGCAGGCTGAAACTTTGGCCAGTCCTTGTGTTAGCATAGTTTTAAAAATCGTCATGCTCAAGCTTATTTCTAGTGTTTTTTGGATGTAGGCTCAAAGCCAGGAAGGACAGTGAGACTTGAATGAAAAAGTGAACATTTTCTTTTTCATGCAGTGTCTGGGTTGGGTTAGAAAACAAAGTTAAGCCAGACACCCACCCATATGTAAAACCAGCAGAAATGTTCCATAGTAACTTAGATATGTAATTAAATGCATATTAAAAGGTTTGAAAGGATACACACCGAACTAGCAGTTTCTGCCCAGACATGTAAACATGTAAAGAATCTTGACTTTCTTATAATTCTTTACTAAACTTTTTTTTCTGGTTTGTTCACAGATGTTCAGCCTGTTGCTTATGAGGAACCCAAACACTGGTGTTCAATTGTCTACTATGAGTTAAACAATCGTGTTGGGGAAGCTTTTCATGCATCTTCTACTAGTGTGTTAGTAGATGGATTCACAGACCCTTCCAATAACAAAAGTAGATTCTGCTTGGGGTTATTGTCAAATGTGAATCGTAATTCGACAATTGAAAACACTAGGCGACACATTGGAAAAGGTAATGTTTTCATTTGTCCTTTACTCTTCTTGTTGTGTATAGCACTAAGGTTTCTAGAAGCATATAAAGCTTAAGGCATGACTTCTACTTCAAATTACTTATTTTAGAGGATGTATTACTCAAAGATAACAATGAATCCCCTCTTCCTTGTCCAACTTAGCTTTTCTTTGTAGTACTAAGGCTGTGAAACCATCTTACTTTTTGAGTGTTATCCTTATTTGAATATAAGTTGTACAGAAATTTGCCTTGTTCATAACAGTATCCTTGGTGGTTAAAACAGGGCCTGGCTTATAGTAAATACACAGGAAATACTCATGCAGCATAGAAATGCAGGTGAAGGATGAGAATAACTATGGTATTTATGAAGTATCTGGGATTGTCTACAGGTCTCTGAGTATCACAGTGGTGGAGAAACAGTTAGATGTGGGAATCCAGAGTGAGGGATGCTGTCTTAAGTGGCTTTGCCACAGATGCTAGTAATGAGGTTTTGCTTATAATGAGCCCTGCGAAACAGTTGCCCCTGTACACAAGGCCCTTCTCCCACTGCAGTTTGCACCATGGCATGCCCACGCAGTCAGGAAGCAGGCCTGTCGCAGGCAGACTGTGTTGCCTGTTTTCTTGAGGATTAGCTTTTACCCCGGCTGCTTTTTTGCTTTTTGACATGACTCTTGGTCTAAAACAAGAACAAAAATAAGTAAAATTTTCATGAGATTTGTTATAGGAGATATTTTTTAAAACTACTCTGCCAAAAATAAGTTGTAAGCTAAGTTTTGATTCTTTTTACTGCCAAGTTGCCATGATTTTTAAGGTGAATTGCCTCACTTCTGTGCATTGTTCCCCACCCCTCACCCCCCACTACAATAGAAATAATTTAAGGTAAATCTACGTGGTGAATTCTGAAATCCTGGAATTAATTTTCCCCTTTTTCCTAGTATATAGTTCTAAAACCCTTTCTTTAATGGGTCAGTTTTATTTGCTTGGAAATAAAGCAGTTTTTAATACCACAGCCTGATACTCATTCTCAAATAATGTATACCATTTAGAATATATACAGTGGCAGAGTTCTGCTTTGGAGCCTAGTAAAATCCTCTAAGATCTGTTAAGAGCAGGTTTCTGTTAATAGAATATGATACTGGTTAACTTAGAAAACAAAGTTAAGCCAGACACCCACCCATATGTAAAACCAGCAGAAATGTTCCATAGTAACTTAGATATGTAATTAAATGCATATTAAAAGGTTTGAAAGGATACACACCGAACTAGCAGTTTCTGCCTTTGAGGAAGAAAAATTAGTTTGAGGAGGTTAGAAGGGTAATTTGGGAAAATACTAGATGACTTTAGCTTTAGTGATAAAATACCTTTTTTTTTTAAAAAAAAAAAAAAGATTTATTTATTTGAAAGGCAGAGAAATAGGGAGAAAGAGAGAGAGAGATCTCTATCGGTTGTTTTACTTCCCACATGGCTGCAGGGGTGCTGATGCTGGGCCAGGCTGAAGCCAGGAGCCTGGAACTCCATCTGGATTGCCTTTGTGGGTGGCCGGGGGCCCAAGTGCTTGAGCCATCCGGGAGCTGGATTGGAAGCAGAGCAGCCAAGATTGAAAGGATGTAGGCCAGTGCAGGGAGCAGCTTAGCTCACTGTGCCACAGTACTGGCCCCAGAACTTTAAAACTTTTCCTTCCTTCCTTTCTTTCTTTCTTTCTTTTCTTTCTTTTCTTTCTTTTCTTTTCTTTTCTTTCTTTTCTTTCTTTTCTTTCGTTCTAGATTTATTTTATTTATTTGAAAAACAGAGCTACCCGAGAGAGGTAGAGACAGAGAGAGATCTCGTCTCCCATTCGCTGGTTCACTCCCCAGATGGCCACAACAGCTGGAGCTGTGCCAATCCGAAGCCAGGAGCCAGGAGCCTCCTCTGGGTTTCCTACATGGGTGCAGGGGCCCACGGACTTGGGCCATCTTCTGCTGCTTTCCCAGGCCATAGCAGAGAGCTACATTGGAAGAGGAACAGCTGGGACTCGCACCAGCGCCCATATGGGATGCCGGCACTTCAGGCCAGGGCTTTAACCCGCAGTGCCACAGTGCCGGCCCCTCATTTATTTCTGTATCTAAGAAAGTTTAAAAGAAAGTAAAGGAAGTCTGCCATCCAAAATTATTCCTGTGACTTGAAATGTAACTTTTTAAATTATCAGCTGTCCTTTTCACAGAAAGAATGCAAAACTCTGCCAGGTGACTGTTTATTTAAGTTGGTAGCACAGAACATTCTTTTGAAAAATTATCAAAAGGCAACTTCCTTAGTGTTTTCTCATAGGGATAATAAATGATTGTTGGATAAAGTGAATGACTGCTATACTACCAGCCTGAGGCCTGACTCAGTTTTTCTGGAGCCATTTTGGGCTGAGGCTTTCATTAACTTCTTGGTGGTCTTTGGCAGCAGAAGGCCATCTAGTGGTAGCTTCCCGTTCAGATAGTCAGGAGTTTGCTGTGGCTTTGTAGGTATTTCTGATGAACTGTACAACCTCTTTGATATCAAGATAAGGCCTTACTTAATCTGACTCTCGCAATGCCTGTCTTTTGAAGGTGTCCACCTGTACTATGTTGGCGGAGAGGTGTATGCAGAATGTCTCAGTGACAGCAGCATTTTTGTACAGAGTAGGAACTGCAACTTTCATCACGGCTTTCATCCCACCACTGTCTGTAAGATTCCCAGCAGCTGCAGCCTCAAAATTTTTAACAATCAAGAGTTCGCTCAGCTTCTGGCCCAGTCTGTCAATCATGGGTTTGAGGCAGTGTATGAGCTCACCAAAATGTGCACCATTCGAATGAGTTTCGTCAAGGTGAGTTGTGATCCAAAATATGAGTTACTGTAAATATATGTAGTGTGTCTTCCTGTTATAATTAAAATTTCATCTGTTAAATAAAAGAGGATAGTTAATTTTGACCTGATTTAATAGGCTTCAAATTACATTGTTGAATTTAACATTTTAATCATATGGTAAGTCTGCATTTTCATTTTGTAATCCATGCATTATAAAGCACATCATTGTTAGTGATTTAGATGTCAAATAGGGGTTGAGTTTATGAAGCATTTCAGCTAAAAGACTGGAAAGCATTTAATGTTAAAATTTCCTTTTCAGTTATTAGCTTCAACAGTATTATTAATAGATTCTGTTACAGCATATTAGCAATGACTTAGAAAACTAAAATTATTTTTACTTGTATCTAAGCTGTAAGGTTTACACATTTATCATTTATTCTCTTGACCTGATTCCACTGACATTCCAGAGGTATGGTTCATAAACAAAAGTCTGTTCTATTCTGGTCCATCAGTTTATCAATTGACTGAAGGTAATTCCTTTCCCTCTATGAAAATATGATACATATTTTCATCTCCATTCCCCCCAGCTTCTCTACCCATCTCCCCTCCTGCCTCCCTCCCACCCCCACTGTTTTCAGAGGCCATGACTGCCACAAGCAGTGTTTAAAAAGGTAATTGTAATTATTTGAAGGACAGAGGCACACACACACACTTACTCAGAAAGCAAGAGACAGAACTCTCTCTTATCTGCTGGTTTACTCCCTGAGTGCCAGGAACAACTGGGCCTGGGCTGGAAGCCAAGAGTCAGAAAGTCAGTCTGGGTCAGGGGACCCACTTACTTAAGCTCTCCCCCATTGCCTCTCAGGTTGCACATTAACTGGAAGCCAAAAGTAGTGGTGGAGGCAGGACTCCAACACAGGCAGTCTTAGACGGGTTGTGGCAAGCAGCATCTTAATCACTCCATCTATTTTAATTTTTGGCAGGAACTTTAGGCTAAAATATTTCAGCCCAATTCATCCATTAGTTTCCCATCTTAAAGGATAATTTCTGTGTCATTGCTCAACTACATTATACATGTGTGCATTGATCAGTGTGTACATAGCTTTAAGTCACAAAGGGGAGGGAGTGCATGGGGCAGGCATTTGGCCTAGCAGTTAAGACTGTGCATTCCATGTTGGATACCTTGGTCTGACACCTGGTTCTGGCTGCTCACTGCAGCTTCCTGCTAATGAGCATCTTGGGAGGCAGGAAGCGATGGCTCAAGTGGTTAGGTGTTTGCTGTTCGTGTGGGAGACGTGAGCTGAGTTCCCAGCTCCTGGCTTCACTCACTGTGAGCATTTGGGAAGTGAACCAGTGGGTGGGAGCTCATTCTCTCTGCCTCTCCAATAAACAAATTTAATTTTAAGAAACAATAACCTGAAAACCAGGAATTTTTGTTAACAGTCTGACATGAACTTTTATGATGCTGTTTATTTGAATTTATCTCATTAAGTGAGGATGCGTTTCACTACAGAAATACTGTTCTAATTACAAGATATTATCTTACATTTCTAAAATTTCTAAGATACATTTCTGAACTATGCTGGGCATTTAGGTTTCTGTTAAGGGAGTTACATGTTATTTAAAAATTCATATAGTTTTGAATGATGAGGCTGTTTTTTTTGTCATCATTACTGTTCAATTTTATCAAAACAACAAAAAGATAATGTGTTTAAACTGGTTGACAATTTAAAGAGAAATTTGTTATGATATCTTCATTTCCGTAGGGCTGGGGAGCAGAATATCACCGGCAGGATGTGACCAGTACCCCTTGTTGGATTGAGATTCACCTTCATGGGCCTCTTCAGTGGCTGGATAAAGTCCTTACTCAGATGGGCTCCCCTCTTAACCCCATATCTTCTGTTTCATAGTGCAGAAGTATTCTTTTCAATTACATTATTAGTGGACTTGTTTTAATTTTAGAGAAACTTTCAGTACAGATACTGTGAGCTTACATGGAAAACAGATATTACAGCTTATTTTTTTCTACATAATTGTGACCAATACATTTGTATTTTGTGATGAATCTACATTTGTTTGTATTCATGTTCCCATGATGAACTCTCAAAGGTGTTGTGAAAGATGCAGAGTATTGTGCCCCAGGTCAGAAGTTTGCATTGATGCTAAACTGGAACATGCTTTTGCTTTCTCGTCTCAACAGTTTTTTGTTAGTTCAGTATATAAAAAGAATCACATGGTGAAACATGAAATAGGGTATAATGAAAACTAAGTCTTTCCTCCCACTGTGTATGTTCCCGAAACTGCTTTTATCACCGTTTTTGTCCCACCAGCTTTAAAAAAGTACGGTTCATTGTTTTGCAAAAGCAAAAGATAGGGGCTTAAAAAGAACTAGAAGAACACAGTGTTTGATTTGAAGGAACACTGTGCGCGTCTCAACAGGCAGTGCTCACTGAAAGCAGAGTGATAGTTTTCTAGATGACATCGTAAATTTACCTTTAATATAGCTAAATGTTTGTCAGTGTAATGTAACTTTATGCTATATACCTTTTGTAAAACATTTCCTTTTTAAAAATAATATTGCAAATAACTGATCTCCAGTATATGTCATTTACTCATAATGTGTCATAAGTACTACTTTATAGCCAGTGACAGTGCATGCATGGCCTCGTTCAGCTGTGTTTGCTGCTTTTGGCCAATGTTGCAAGAACTCTGATTTTTACATGCATTAATCTTTTGTTTTGCACTTTGATGGGTGGCAGTTCTTAGTGTAATCTTTGGTAAAACACACTCAAGTGACTTGGACTTAGATGCTTAGCCTTACTTCTGTGGTTACCCCTTTTGTATTAATAAACACTGCAACTTTTAGACTACAGTTGTAGGATGTTAGGCTTTTTCTTTTTTTTTTTTTTTTAATTTTCTTTTTATTTTCAACCTAGGTTATAAGACTGTTATTCTGTAGCTCCAACTTCAGGTGCCTTTTTAATTCTCTGTGATTTTATGGGTGTTATTAATGCTGGAAAATCACACACTTAATTCCATTGCTCTTCTATCAGCTCATGTGGGGACCTGTGCACTCTAGCCATGGGAACCCTTCAACATGGACCTCAAGTATGAGGCTTCTGATCAGGTGCTCACATGAATCAGCAGTGAGTGTTGGCATAGCTGATTTTTAGAATATTCACGTAACAGATTGTAGACGGTTCTCTCATCATCAGTACTGTGTCAGCTTCCATTTTTTAGTACCTGTTGGATGCTAGACTCCCAAAGTACAATCTTCAAAGAGGAAAAACATGAAAACTCTAAAATGTTAAACAAAAGCTTGTAACACTTCTTCTAGGAGCTGTTAAATGGACAGTTAGTATGGCAAGAGAATGAAGACATCGTTTTGGGAAAAAAGATGACCTGATTTACCCAACTCAAGAAGTTTTGTTTTCTGGTGCCTTTTGAAAGTGTATGGAGCCATGTTGTCCTTCTGTTTAAACTGTTAGTTTGGTTTGACTTTCTACTTTTACTATTTCTGCTTTTATGGAAAAAAAGTACATCTTTTAAGGAAAGGATTATATGCTCTCTTTTGTCTCCTGTGCCATTATTTATTGTTTTTCTAAGTGCAGCGCATGGGTGGTTGGCGTTTTTTTCAGTTGAAGAGCCCTTTGTGTCCCAGCTCAGCACCATTCTTGCTGGGTGACAGGACCACTTTGTGACAGTAACCTGAGCCTTAGCACAAGTGTCACAAGACATGCATCCTCAGTCTCCCAGAGCAGTGGCAGCCACATTGGAGAGCCATTTGCTTTGTGTTCTCATCATTCTCTCACCTGTCAGGTGCATGGCACAATCTTTGGAACAAATTTGTGGGAAAAAAATGATTCAAGTTGAATGACAGATACATGTAAACAACTTCAGCAGGTTCCCGTGGTAAACTAGGAGAATCTGTTGCATAGTTTTACTGATGTTTTCAAGTGAGAGCTAATTAAACATTATTTTTATTTGTAACCATAATGTCACAGCTTTTGGAGTTAGCAGGATTTTGTGTGACTGGCCTCATGAAGGACGGTGTTGAAGCTGTTAGCTCTCAAGAGTTTCATGGAAAAGGATAGACTTTCTGTAGTTATTCAAAGTTGTCAGCCCCACACCTGTGGATTTTAAATGAAAAGTCTATTTACTCCAGCTGCTTTACAGTCACTAAGAATGCCCATGTGTCTGTGAATGGGAAGTTGCACTTGATAGGGAAAAAAAAAGTGAAAACCTGGCAAAGAGCATTTGTGAAAATTACAGGTGGCTTTTTTTGTTGTTGTTATTTAGATTTATTTGTCCAAAAGTCACAGTGACAGGAGGGAGGAGAGGCAGACAGAGAGGCGTTCCACCCGTTGGCTCACTCCCTGACTGCCTAGAACAGCTGGGGCTTGACCAGGCCAAAGTTAGGGACCAGGAACTCGTGCGTCTCTCACCTGGGGAGCAGGTCCCAGGTGCGTGGGCCATCATCTGCTGCTTCCCAGGCACATTAGCAGGAAGGTGCATTGGAAGCAGAGTACCTGGGACTGGAACCAGGCACTTTGATCAGAGATGTAGGCATCCCAAGTAGCAGCTTAACCTGTGCCACAGCACCTACTCCAAGAAAATCACAGTTTTTATTTAATCTACAGGGTGGTTGATAGTCAAGTTTATGAAAACATCAGCACTACAATAATCACTATTTACACAAGTATATACCAACTGAAAAGACCGAATATGGAAATAACAGAGTTACAACCAATTTGGTAAATACAGAAAGCAAAGTAGAATCAAATTAATCTTAGTGATGAATTAAAGCAACAGGAAAATATTAATCGCATAAAAGCAGGATATAAAAGGTGCATTTGACGGTCATCTGTACATAATGGAATGTTAAGGCCTGGTTGTTATTGCCTGGGTAAAATTATGGAATGTAAACTAGTAGTCATGTTATTAATCTACTGAGACTAACATTATTTTAGAGACATTTTAAGGAAAACAATGTCAGATGTAAGCATCAATATGAATCATTGTTCACATTTTACTGCTGCTGTGTAAGACAACTGTGGTAATAGAATTGGCTGGGTTCCTGAGGTGAAATCTGGAGTACTTCTACTAACTCGGTAATTCAGCGGGCCGCACCCAGTAATACAGAAAGACACAGCCATTTTACCCTTTTTGTAACTTTTGAAAGCAAGACACCCTTTTGGGAGGTAGAGTAATCGTTAAGTATTCAGGTCTGAAACCTGCTGTCAAGATGAGAACCCAGGCCTGTGTTACAAACCTTTGGTATAACCCAAGGGGGACCCAGGGAGCAGTTCCCTGCCCTGTAATAGTTCTCTGTTGGAGGAGAACGTTTACACAGAAAATGAAATCACACTGGCAGAGAAACTCCAGAACCTGTGCTAGTGCCTCCTACAGCACTGTGCTTGGGTTACAGAGAGCATCTGATATACCAGTGCAGTGGCATTTCTTGATGCTTTTTCTCATCATTTGCTTAATAGTACTTAGGATGATTATTACCTTCCCACTTAAAACACAGTAATATCCTTCTTCCCAAGGAAAACAGAATCTTGATAAATTATTAGTGAATTCAGCTTCCAGTAAAGACTTCCATTTTGGACCCGCTAACTTTTAACAGGGTCAGAGCCCTTCCTTGTCTTATTAGTTAAATCCTCACGTAATCTCCCAAGTATGAATATGAACATGTGTCCTGTTATGCCCATCAGCTAGACAAGCAAGTATCATTTAAGGTAGTAGGGACCTGTTGGTATTAGACGTGCGTGATGATTCTTATGGAAGGAGTTTTCCTAAATGGTGATTGATGGGTGGTCTTAGCATAAGCCAGGACAGCTTTTTGGAGGTTTGATGGATGCCTGTTCCCCAGGGCAAGCAGCATGTTTCTCATTGATAACAGGTGAGAGTCTCAGGAATTTCCTTAGCATGAAGGAGGCATGTATGAACACTGAGAATCAAGACATTTCTTCTCCACAAAGATGCCAAACAGAAACCTCTGCAGTTCTGTGGAATTCAGTGGAACGCAGCTCCATGGGTGCTGGTTACAGGAGTAACCGTGTTTATCAAGCCTGCCACATTGGATCGCTTGTTTGCCAGAGGACTGCTGTCCTGTAAACTAAGTGACATCCTACAGTTGGGTGGTTCACCAAAACCAGTGGAAGTGAGTTCACGCTCTGACGGGTGTGTTGTTTTGTAAATGAGAAAATGTATGCTATGCTATTTGCCAGGAGCAGCTGATGTAACACAAGTGATGAGTTACTTTGTTCAAAAGATCCAGTTATAGACCGGGATGGATTGGTCATTCATGGCAGCGTGAGAAAGGTTTGTGTCATTCTTGTCTAAATAACTCACTTCCTAAAATTCTTAGAATCGTCATAAGCCATTGTACAATACGAATTTACTTGAAGTTACCTTTAAACGTTTGGAATTTTGTGTACAGGTAGTTTTTCCCCTTCATGAATGAATAGTGTCTTCTTGATTACTAGCAGGTGTGAGCTGTAACAAAACTCCAGTGAGGCCAAAGAATCCCAAATCCTTGTAACAGAAATCTTTTAGCGCCAGGTTTCTGCCTTTTATTACTGCTGGAGATGACACTGCTTTGATTTGTTCCTAAAATAACTCTAGGGACTCTGGAAGGGGCTGGTTCAGCAAGTGATTTCCTTTCTAACCTGTGTGGTTGAAGTTGCATTTGCAATCACTGAAATCGGGTAAGATTGTCAGGAAAATGGGATGAATGTATGCAACAGCTGACTTTCTCCTAGAAAGGTGTTTCACATGCAGATGATAGAGACCAAACCGACGGCTGCGCTGCAGGTCTGCTTCTCATTTGTACTTGTCCGTTTCTGTTGATATTGACAAAATGAAATTCTAGCAACTTGCTTCGACTGTTCTTTTTGATACTTACAAACGTGTACTAGGTTTTACTGTATTGTGCTTTTCAAAGCCATAACTCTTAAAAAATTTGTTTTTGCAATTGTTTGCTAATACTTTATTTTAATAAACCTCAAAACCTGCCTAATGTGTCTTTTTTTTATTTTGGTACTGCGTTTTGACTTAACATTTCATTGTGCAAGAGGGATGAGATGGTCTGTTGCTGTTACCTATTTGTGCGCTAGTAATAAAAAATGAATATACCACGTCTTCCGCCCTGCATCGGGGTCCTGGGTCTCACAGCTGTGTGCCCAAGGGAAGCTGCTGCATCTCTCTGTGCCTCAGTTTCCTCATTTGTAAAAATACAGATCTGCTGTCTAGGATTTTGGGTAAAATTCATGAAGTAATAGAAATAAAGTTCCTAGAAGAGTGCCGGGCATATATGCACTCATATTTTTGGATAAGTAACGTTTCTGTTGATTTTTTTTGATTCATAGTAATTATTGATGCTGCTTGACCTTGCTAGAGCAACAGTTGATGGTCCAATAGGTGAATCAGCTGTATTTTTTCTTTTTTTCCCCCCTCCTTTTTTTTTTTAATTTATTTGACAGAGTTAGTGAGAGAGACAGGTCTTCCTTCCGTTGGTTCACCCCCCGCAAATGGCCTCTAGGGCCGGAGCTACGTTAGTCCGAAGCCAAGAGCCAGGTGCTTCCTCCTGGTCTCCCATGCGGGTGCAGGAGCCCAAGCACCTGGGCCATCCTTCATTGCCTTCCCGGGCCACAGCAGAGAGCTGGACTGGAAGAGGGGCAACTGGAACAGAACCCGGCACCCATGGGACGTCGGCGCCACAGGTGGAGGATTAACCAAGTGAGTCACGGTTCCAGCACCTCTACTTTTGAAAAACTTTAAATCACAGACTAGCTGTTGATCATCGCCATCAGTTATTGCCACCCTCTGTGTCGTGTGTACAAAAAGTGCCAACGCAGTCTGATTAGGAAAGGTGAAAATCCACCTGCTCTGGGCAGAGTAGTAGTGAAACGCAAACTCAATATTTAGCCCCTGAAAATAAATGGAGATTCTCTTCCTAGAAGAGTCTTCCTCAGAGGATTGAATTTCTGCAAATTCGTTGCTGCTTTGGTCTTTTTATTTGAAAATCACTTAGTAAGATGTTTTGTAGAAACTTCACTGGTGTTTGACAGGCATTTTTGTTTTTAAAATACTTGACCTCACAAAAGTTCACTGAAAAGGTGGTACCTTCTCTCAGATTTAAGATAGTTTTTAAGTTACTGTGGCCAAAACAGTTCAGGTGCTGTAGGAGTAATGGCTGATTCTGTTGTATGTTACAGCAGTTTGATGCTGGTCATATTTGATGAGCATTTATAAGAAGGCTGTTGGCAGACAGTGCTTTTGAGAAACTAGAACTCTGCATAGTATATTTGGTTGAAAGAGGAAGCATTTCTAAGAGCTGCCCCCATTTACCATTTTAAATACCATGCTTTTTGTTTTTGAATTGGTAAGTCTTTAATAAGCTTTTTGTAAAAAATTTTTTTGTTCTTTTGGTGTAAATCACTTTTTTGGGGGTTGTATTTTAAAGAAAGGGGAGTGATCATGTGGAGAAAATATAAATAGTGTTGGCCGTTTGCTTAAGCATGTGCGTTGTGAAATGTGTTGGATTGGAAGAGGCTTCAGTCTGTAATTAAGACTTATTTAATATCTGTATCGTATCAGGTCAGTGTGTGAATGACTCCCTTCGAAGGGCCCTTCCTCAGCAGTTGATTGGTATTTGGAGGTAGATTTTTTTTTTTTAAGACTTAGTTATTTGAAAGGCAAGAATTACAGAGAGGCAGAGGCAGATCTTCCATCTGCTGCTTCTCTCCCCAAAGGCCCTCAATGGCCAGAGCTGGGCTGATACAAAACCAGGAGCCGGGAGCTTCTCCTGGGTCTCCCATGTGGGTGCAGGGACCCAATTGAGTCATCTTCTACTGCTTTCCCAGGCCGTATCAGAGAATCGGATCGGAAATGGAGAAGCAGGGTGTGGAACTGGAGCCCATATGGGATGCCGGCCCTGCAGACGGCGGCTTTTACCTACTACTACACAGCGCCACCCCCTTGAAAGGCAAATCATCTTTCTGCTTGTTCACTCCCCAAATGGCTGTAAAAGCTAAGGCTGGGCCAGGCTGAAGCCAGGAGCAAGGAACTCAAGTACTTAAGAGGTCAACTTTGTTACTCCCCAGGTGCAACTCAACTCACTACCACAGGGAGCGGCCTCTGGAGGTCAATTTTGAAAAGCTCCTCTACTGTGCCTTACCCCTTCCTTTTCATCACGCAATTAATTTCGCCTGCTGTCTGATGTTCAGTAGACTCATATCCGAGATGAATGCTGAGGATTTTAACAGCACAGAAAGTTAGGAGCAGAAACTGCAACCCATAGCTAACCACTGAATGTCTGCCTGTGTGCCACTGGAACCTGTTCCGCTGGTAACTCCTGCCGTCCTCTGCCGTCCTTGACAAGGATGAGCTGCTCTGGATGGAGCTCTAGCCCCTGGTTTTCGGAGAAACTGGTTTTGTTGCAAAATACTTCTTAAATTCTGCGTACTCAAAAAAGCTTTTCTCTGCTCATAGCATTTATCACCGTTCAGCATGCGCCATGTGTTTTCTTTACGCTGTTGATTGACGGTCTCGTCTCCTGGGAATGTGAGCTCTGCATAGACACACCTGTGCTGTCACTGCTGGTGTAGCTCTGCAGTGTAAGCCTGCCCTCTCCTGTCTATGGAGTGCTCGGTGCTGAAGCAAGAAGAGATTAAACAAAAACCAAAAGCTGGGATTCACCTTGTGCACACTGTAATAAGTCAGTTCTTAGCTGCATCGGTTCTAGATCAGCACTGTGTTAGATATCTTGATTACACTGCTTAGAAGAAAGGGGGTGGCCGGCGCTGTAGCACAGCAGGTAAAGCCGAAGCCTGCAGTGCTGGCATTGTATATGGGTGCCGGGCTGGGTCTTGACTGCTCCCCCTCTAATCAGCTCTGCTGTGGCCCAGCAAAGCAGCAGAAGGCCCAAGTCCTTGGGCCCCTGCGCCCGCGTGGGAGACCCAGAGGACGCTCTTGGCTCCCAGCTTCAGATCAGTGCAGCTCCGGCCGTTGCAGTCATTTGGGAACTGAACTGGCAGATGGAGGACCTTTCTTTCCTTATCTCCCTCTGCCTCTCTAACTGCCTTTCAAATAAATAAATAAATCTTAAATTAAAAAGGGGAAACAGCATATTAGAGCACTTGCGTCTGTTTCAGTTTGAACTTTGGGTCGTTTGCCCTAAAGGGAACAGGCTCCTGGGATTGTTGATCTGAGAAGCTACACAATTATCATTCGCATTGGAGCTTTACCCTGTTGACATTCAATGTTTTCCCAGAGAGCAAAAAGGGCATGACTTTCGTGACCTATTTGACAGGTGAAAAGAACAGAAAGGTGTAGTCTCTATTTCAGAGCTCAGAGTTAGGACGCTGAGTGCCGCGTAGTTGGAGTTCAGCGCCCTGGATCAGACTCTGGGGCCCTTCCCAGTGGTTGTAGATGAGGATCAGGCCTTTGAGAAACAGGAGGAGGCTCAAAGCACGTGACCCATGTTTTGTACTTGATACTAAAAGTTGAATTTGTTTTAGAGTGTGTGGGTGTTGTAGGGGCAGGAAGTTAGCACTCAGAAAACACAGGAGCCTGGAGGGCTTTGACAGGTTTGGGCTACTTTGTTGTTTTCCTTCAGAGGCATGATAGCGTTAATAGTAAGCGTTCCCCGATCGCCTTTTCTCTACATAAAAGTCTGTGAAATGAGGCCGGCGCCGTGGCTCAATAGGCTAATCCTCCACCTTGCGGCGCCGGCACACCGGGTTCTAGTCCCGGTTGGGGCGCCGGATTCTGTCCCGGTTGCCCCTCTTCCAGGCCAGCTCTCTGCTATGGCCAGGGAGTGCAGTGGAGGATGGCCCAGGTGCTTGGGCCCTGCACCCCATGGGAGACCAGGAAAAGCACCTGGATCCTGGCTCCTGCCATCGGATCAGCGC
This sequence comes from Oryctolagus cuniculus, assembly GCF_051225735.1. Classification (NCBI taxonomy): domain Eukaryota; kingdom Metazoa; phylum Chordata; class Mammalia; order Lagomorpha; family Leporidae; genus Oryctolagus; species Oryctolagus cuniculus. The sequence goes on from NC_142872.1 coordinate 25,441,549, forward strand.
GGTGCGCCGGCTGCAGCGGCGGCCATTGGAGGGTGAACCAACGGCAAAAGGAAGACCTTTCTCTCTCTGTCTCTCTCTCTCACTGTCCACTCTGCCTGTCAAAAAAAAAAGTCTGTGAAATGAGGTTTGCATCAACTTGTTGAGACTGAGTTAGTGATGGCGGTGCAGGTAAAGATGCTGAATGCAACCTGGCTAGGGATGCAAGTGCAGAACGATGTTCGCACGAGAAGGTTCTGTCATGACCTGATACACTCTGGGGTTGCCGATACCCCTTCTGGCCCTCTTTAGTTAGGGACACTTAGACCCAGTCGCATACTACTTCTCCCAGCCTCCCTTTGTGCTGCCCCATAGGATATGAGCAGAAGTGGTGTGTGCCACTTCTCTGTTACACCCTGAAGAGGAGTGTTGTACCACCTTTCTTCCTTCCTAAGATGTATTTATTTATTTGAAAGAGTTACACAGAGAGAGGGAGAAGACAGAGATCTTCTACCCACTGACTCATTCCCCAGATGGCCACCGTGGCCAGGGCTGGGCCAGGAGCCGGGAGCTTCTTCCCAGTCTCCTACCTGGTGCAGGGGCCCAAGGACCTGCGTCATCCTCCGCTGCCTTCACAGGTGCATTAGCAGGGATCTGGATGGGAAGTGGAGCATCTGGGTCTCGAACTGGCACCCATCTAGGACACAGGCTGTGGCCGTGGCCTTGTCCACTAGGCTACAACGCCAGCCTGGCGAGATGCTCTCAACGTTCCCCTTCTGGAAGGCTGAATGCAGACATGATGACAGGAACTAGAGAAGCTAGTGCTACTCCTGGAAGGTTCCTGTTAGGAGCTTAGAGGCAGGATTTCTTTGGTACAGTTTAAAGTGATTGGTTCAGCTACTTTTCCCAATTCTTGAATGGTGCTCAGGACAACTCAGGCTTTTTTTTTTTTTTTTTTTTTTTTTTTGACAGAGTGGACAGCGAGAGAGAGAGAGAGAGACAGAAGGGTCTTCCTTTGCCGTTGGTTCACCCTCCAATGGCCGCTGCGTCCAGCACGCTGTGGCCGGCGCACCGCGCTGATCCAATGGCAGGAGCCAGGTGCTTCTCCTGGTCTCCCATGGGGTGCAGGGCCCAAGCACTTGGGCCATCCTCCACTGCACTCCCGGGCCACAGCAGAGAGCTGGCCTGGAAGAGGGGCAACCGGGACAGAATCCGGTGCCCCGACTGGGACTAGAACCCGGTGTGCCGGCGCCGCGAGGCGGAGGATTAGCCTAGTGAGCCGCGGCACCGGCGACAACTCAAGCTTTAAGGTATTCACAGTTTCTGTCCTCAAGGAAAGGAGCCGTAAGTGTTAAAGTTCCTACCTGGTTAGGTTTAATGGGTCCTGTCTTGCAGGGTGGAGAAACAGGAACACAGAAGGAGACTAAAACAGAGGCTCTGCTCCTCGGTTGCTGTTTTTTTCTGGCTCCAAACAACTGCATTGGGTTTTTGTTCAGCTAATACCAGGCTGAGGATAAACAACAACTCATTCTCTCACGGGTCTTCATGCTGGTTGGTGCAGAGTATAAATAGTGTGTTCACTGCCAAGTTCTAAGGAGAAAAAAATGAGCAGGAAGCGAAGTTGGGGGCTGGGAAAGAACTGCGATGTCAGATCCAGTGGCCGGGGAGGGTCTCGCTGAGAACAGCGGGGAGAGACCAGGAGGTGGGCGTGGGAAGTAGCAACTTCAGCTCAGCAAGCAGGGGAATGGGTCTGCTGAGATGTGTGTGTGCCTGCGGGAAAGGAGCACTTCAGGCAGAAATGGCTGCAGGTACGAACTTTGTTTTGTGCAAGTACGAAGTGGTAGAGGCTAACAACTTGCTGGATTCCCTCACCAACCGAACCGGCCACTTGGAGGACCACTCAGTAAGGGAGAGGTCAGCTCAGTCATTTCAACTGATAGAAGTTTAAGGTGGAAAATTCGAGAGACGAGTCCAAAAAAGAATGCCCAGGCAATTTTACCCTAGCCTTCAGTTTTGTTGTGCCGCTCTGTTTCATTTAACAAATACTTACCGAGTGCCTGTCTCGTGTTTGCAATATGTCGGGCCTTGGGCAAATGTCCGCAAACAAGAGGCCTGTCGCCGACCGGACAGCTTACAGGTTAGCAGTGAGCAGAGACCAGCAGCCACCAGGGAGGCCGTCCTGCACAGCTGTGGGCAGCATGAGCAGGACTAGGACACGTCCTTGCTGAGGAAGGGAGATGTTGTAGCTGAGACCTCAAGAATGGGAAAGAATTACCCAGAAGGAGGAGGGGCCTTGGGGACTGAAAAGCTGCTGTGACCAGAGGGGTGTGAGGAGACGAGGCTGGGGTGGGAAGGGGTCCTGGGCCTCAGGCCAAGGTTAGGCTTTTGGGTTTTTTTGTCCCCAGAGCAGGGAGAAGCCATTCCAAGTGTGAAGCTGGGGCCTGCGGTTACTGAATGTGTTGACTGGGGAGAGGCGATAGTGGATGCAGGGGCTCGGGTGCGGGGGTGCTGGTTTGGGGTGGAGGGGGCCTGGTGGACCAGAGAGGTGTGCAGGAAGTGGTGGCGGTGCATCTGGGGAGATGGGATGAGTTCGCTTTGGGCATCCGTGTGCCGGAGGAACTTAGGTGTCGTGCTGAAGAGAAAACCAAGCTTCTTTCCCTTGTGTGTCTTCACTGTGATGGAGTCACCACACCAGCTAAGTTAAAGGTGCAGTGTGTTCACTGGTACGTTCTAGAGAAAAAAACGCAGGAAAGGGAGACAACCGGAGGGCGGCCGGAAAGGGAATTAGAAGGATGATCTCATTTAGACAGAAGGATGATGAGTTTTGGACTTGGTGAGGTTGAGGTTTCCTATGAGATCTCCAAATGACGGCATTGGGGGGTGCAGGGTGGTGTGGAGGGGTCACTGGAAAAGCAACGGAAGCCACGCAAGCTGAAGAGGTAGCTTAGGGGGCAAGTGCAGGGTGAGGAGCCACAGCACAGCTGCCCTGCAGCTCGGCAACTGGCAGGGAAGCGGCCGGCAGTTTCACCACAGCACACGTTTGCACAGGGCTGCGGGCCGAGGTAGCTGTGCTGGCACTGCCACGAGCCCTTCCTGGATGGCATTCCGGTTGATGCTGCTGATAGCTCTCATTCAGGAGCTGCGCTACCTATCAGGCCTGAGCCTAACAGCTTACCTACGCAGTCCCCTGAGTGTTGAGAATCCTATGAAGCAGGTCCTGTTCCCACCCATTTTACAGATGAGCAAACTAAGGCCAGCAGAAATTCAGAAATGTGACCCAGGTGGAGTGGATGATCCAGCTCAGGTGCCCTGGCTGTGGGACTCAGGCTCTCGCTCACACTGCTGCCTCACTGGTTGCTAGCAGCTGCACCGACCGTCCTCCCCCCTTCAGAAACCTCTTTTCCTTAAAGCCTCTTGCTGGCTCCTAGCGGCGGCTTACAGCAGAGGAGCTCGAACACCTATGACATGGCTCCATTCCTGTTGGTAGCCTTGCCATGCGCAGCTCTGCAAAGGTGGCTCCAAGACATCTTGGGATTGGTGGGATGACAAAGGGCAGGAGGACATGGTGCCCTAACAAAACACCGTAGGCCGGGTGGCTTAAACACAGAGATTTTTTTCCCACAGTTCTGGGAGCTGGAAGTCCACGATGGAGATTCTGGCTGATTAGCTTTCTGGTAAGGGCCCTCTTCCTGGTTTGCAGATTGTCATCTCACTGTATCCTCACAAGGCCTTGTCTTGGTGTGTGCATGGAGAGCACGTGAAGCAGCTAGCTCTCCAGGGGCTCACCTGTAGCAATTCATATAACCTTAATTTCTTACTCTACACACAGCCATTCTGAGGTTAGGGCTTCAACACAGGGGTTTTGGGAGGACACATGCATTCATTCAGTGGATAACATTGCCCAAATGTCCAGTCATCACATTGGAGTCACCACATTGGAGTTCTGCATATCAGTAGAGGGCAGCCGTGAACTTGGCCATGTCCCTACAGCTCGGGGAAAATTGGATTGCGCCCAGCACGACAAAGAACTCGTTACTGCCCAGCTAGTCCAGCACTGTCCTAGCAAAGGCAATGCGGTTACTTGGGTTCAGAGTGCTGGCAAGCAGAACTCTTACTGACTTCTGGATGCCAACTTCATGCAGTATTTATTCCAGAAACATCTATTTAAAGGGGCCCTGTAGAGCCATCAGAGAGCTGCTTTTCAAGTTGTGTCCACCTTTGCAGTTTGTGGTTTTAACCCCTTGATGCCTACACCAATCGTCGGGGATTCTGGGAGCCTCCTGGGTCACTCTGGCCATAGCTGATGGTGGCTCAGTACAGGTGTCTTCTACTCCAGTCGGCCTCTCATGTTCTCCGAGAAGGGACCAACCCTTGCATTTGTTTGTGGCCACAGAAGACAGTGGACCTTCGAGTGCATCCAGTGGGGTCAGCTTCATCACCAGTGCTCCCCAAGCTTGCAGCTCAGGTTATGATAATAGCTAACATTCGGGCACTCCCTTTGTGCAAGCATTGTGCCAGCATGTTAACGATTACACTGTTTAACATACAACCCGGTGGAGCTAAGTAGTGTAATTCACATTTCAGAGATGGGAAAACAGGCTCCGACCTGGGAAGGGATTTGCATGAGACCACACAGCCAGTGAGCGAAGGAGCTGCGACTCCACACCAGACAGCTGGGCACCCTCCAGTGCTGGGCTTCTGCACATGTGCATACTGCCTTCCTATCTGCCTCTGGGAACGGGTGGTAGAGGAATCCTCTGCACCGCAACCGTGTCCTACCCCTACAACCGCCAGGCCACGGCTGAAGGAAGTTAGGTGTGCCAGCCAGGGACTCTGCCGTTTCTCACGTCTATCCCCATCTCGTTCTTTGTGCAATCAAGGTGCATGCAGATTGGCTGGGTTACCCTGAGTAGACTGCAGAGGGTCAGCTCCTTTCCCAAAGGCCAAGCCATCATGTGGGGGCTGATCACAGCGCTGGCCCCCAGGGTCTTGCCTGGCCCCTGCCCCTTTTCATGGCTGCGTGGGGTGGGAGCTGGCGGGGCAGAGGGGAGGGGAGTGTTGGGACTGGTTAGGGAGAAGTGGGGAGCCTGGGCAGTCTCTTCAGCCACAGGAGTGTTCAGTGGCCTGTGTGGCCAGGGGCAGGAGTCCTTAGCTTTCTACCCATTCCCGAAGCCCAAGTGAGCTCCTGTGATTCGGGACGACTGGGTTAGACAGGCTGCCGAATGCATTCAGTGGAACCTTCTCTAACCTCCAGTGCCCCCATGAGCCAGGTAACTCCAGAAACTATTGTAAACTCCCATGAAACAGACTCCCTAGAATTAGGTCAACCCTGCAAATGGTCAAGCTTATCACAAACCTTTCTAGACCCTCTCCAGTTCATTGAAATACCTGCCACCGCTGCCACCCCCAACCCTGAGCTGGATTTAGTCATCCATTCCCTTCCTGCAGAGTTCCCCAGGGTTGCCTGGCGGAGAGCCCTCCCCCACCCCCCACGTTTCTGACCATCAGCCCTAACTTCACCAGGTGGTTCTGGCCAGGAATGGCTCTGGGAGCCAAGGGGAGGCCTCCAGCTGGAAGCAATGCCGTGCAGAGCCAGGGTCAGGCAGCAGGTTTCCAGACAGCCCTGCAGAAACTTCCCAGGGCAAGCGACTGCCCGACGTGGAAGCCTGGAGGGGAGAAGTACCGCGAGACTGACCTGGGCGCCTGGGCCGCGCGTGGGTCTTGTCCTGCTCCGGCTGCCAGCCCTTACGCCCGTTCCAAAGCGGCGCAGCAAATGACCAGAGCGTGGTCGGGACCAGGGCGAATTCGGTGAGCTTTTATTGTGGAAACCTCGCCCCCGGAGAAGGGGCGCGAGAATCCCCAACCGCAGCCCCACAGGGGACACCGACCGCTTCTCCCCAGTGCCTGCAGAGGGAACTGGGCTCCTGGCTCCGGGCGGGACCCGTTGAAACCCCGCGTCCCATCATTTCCCCAGGGTGGGCACAGCCGCCGAGGGCCATCTTTCTACTCGCTCAGATCCCGGTGGGGTCCTCACTGCCGAGGAGCGAGTAGCCGCGGGGAAACGGCCAGGAGGTCAGGGAGTCGAGACAGGTAGCTCCGGGCCAGTCGCGCGCTCGTCGCGCCTGCCCCTTCCGTGTGCGAAGTGAGTTAAGTCAGCGGGCGGCCGGCAAGGCTCCTGCGCTCGGGCAGTCGCGCCGTCCTCCGGGTTGGCTCCCCGACTGGACCTGGGGTGTAAAGACCCAGCCCGGGAATCGCAGACAACGACCCTCCAGGAACTTGGAACCCGGCCCTGCGCAGCCTCTGGGAGCCTCGGTGCCCCGGCCGCTCCAGGTCGCAAAGGGTCTTTGGGTCTGGGCGCAGCGTTCCCGGAGGCAGCGACCCCTGGCGTCGAGCCCTTTCTGCCCGGCTCGGGCTCGGCGAGGACAGATCACCGGGCCGCCGCTACACCGGCCGCGTCTTCCAGGGCGCGCGGGCGTCGCGCAGCGAGCGGTCGTGGGGCAGCGCGGCGAAGGCCGAGTGGCGCAGCTGGCAGCCGATGAAGAGGACGACGAGCGCCACGGAGAGCAGCAGCAGGAAGAAGAGCAGCAGGTAGGTGGGCAGGTCGGGCTTGGTGGCCGTGCCGTCCCGCATACCGCGCGCCGTGGCCAGCTCCAGCGGCAAAGCGCCCTCTGCCTTGACCGTGGCTCCCAGGGCCAGCGCGCCGCCCACCGCCGCCTCGGGGCTGCCCGTGGCGTTGAACAGGTCGCCGTACATGGCCCGCGGCTCCCGCCTCACTTCGCCTCGCGCAGCCCGGTGCCTGCCAGCGCCTCCATGGCGCTCCCCTCCCACCCGGCTGCGCGCCACTGACCGGAGTCGCTACCTTGGGAGCAGCGGGGCCGCAGAGTCCTGGGGACGCGTCCGCTCGCTCGCTCGCTCGCTCTCTCGCCTCAGTGTTCAGCCGCCTTCCCCGCGGGGCGGCGGACCCCAGCGCTCAGAACTGGACAGCTCCGGGTCGGCGCCCCTCGGGCTTTGCGTTTCTTGCCAGCGCCCCCAGGACCGTGGGCCAGAGTCAGCGGGTCGCCTCGCGGTCTCCCGGCCGCTCTTTCAGCTCGGACCCCAGGTCCGGGCTCGAGGAGCCTGGGGGCGCGGCAGCGGGAGGTGGCCCTGCTTGGCGCCGGGACGCAGAGCGCACCGAGCGCGGGTGGTCCGGAGCCCGGAGCCCGCCGCCCGCCGCGTCCGCCGGCGCAGCCCTGCAGCCTCGGGTCCTGCCGACAGTCCCGGCGCGCGGCGAGCCAGTCCTGAGCCGCGCGGCGGCTGCCTCGGGTCTGAGCGGGAGGAGGCAGAGCTCCCAGCTGCCGGGCGGCTCTGAGCGCGCTCGGGGCCCGGCGGAGGAGGCGGGGGGGGGGGGGGGCGCTGACCCGGGAGCCGCTGCGAACCAATGAGGGCGCGAGAGGGCGGCCTCGCGCCGCTCGCCGACGCCGGCACCCAGGACGCGCAGGGCGTCCCAGAAAGGCTGCCCGGCAGAGGCACCGCTGCAGATCCCTGAACTCCAGCCGAGGCGCACCGCGGGGCTCAGTGAGCACCGGCGCCTGCTTCCTTCTCCAGCACGGCCGGGTTGGCTCCAAGTCCCCGCTGGTTGCCGGGTAGCGCTGGGCCGCAGGTACGCGGCGCGAGCTCACTTGCGCAGCAAACCCCGCTGTTAATGCTTGGACGCAGAGGGCACATGGTGCTGGGGGTGACCACCTACGCTGGGCAGCCCCGTCAAGCCTGGCGGCGGTGCACAGCCAGTGGAACTGAGGGGTGAGGGTGCGTGGGCAGCGTGTGCTTTTCCGGGAGTCCAGTCTCCTCACTTCCTGTGAAGCCGCCGAAGCCCCCGGTGCAGGTGCAGAATGGAACCCCTGGCCTGGGCCGCCCCAGCCCGTGCCCTGGACTCTGCAGAGTCAGGACGGGGAGGCCTGCAAGGAGTCCAGGGAACAACACAGCGGACACCGGCACCCCTGGCCCTCCTCCCAGCGCTGTCGCCCGGTCTCTTGTCTCAGACCCTCCCAGGGTCCTCCCACGTTCACCTCTGCGTCCCTGTCCACCTATTGTCCGCTGCCGTCCAGGACTGAGTCCCTGGGGGAGACTTCGGGGGCACTGGCTGGGGGAACTGTGGAGAGAGGAGGCAGGCTGGGCGTGCCAGGCTGGCCTTCACCAGAGCTCCTTCCCACACCAGCTGCTCAGCCCAGCAGGGACCCTCTGGGAGGTGTTTGCTGACTTTGAAATCGTAGTCCCAGGTCCTGAGGTGCAGAAATACTCAGAGGCCTCCCTCGGGGTTTTCCACTTTGGCTCGAAGAACACAGGCCTTGGGGAGCCTGACTGTGTGAGCAGGAGGCTGGGGGCAGGACCCAGCGCTGAGACCCATCCCAGAGGAGCCCAGCGTGTCCACAGGCGCAGGCCCCTGGCCTCCCAGGCCTGCCTGCCTGCTTAGGCACACATGTGGGTTTCAGCTGGGGAAGCCAGCTCAGAGGGGCGGGGTTAGCACAGGGCGGCCCCATAGGCGGCAGCAGCAGCAGCAGCAGCAATGGCAGTGGCCACTCAGGAAGGGGCGTGCACCCTCTCTCTGAAGATCTGACCTAATTCAGACAGCGCTTTTCTCGGTCAGCAGGCTCCTCGAGGACCCTGTGAAACCAGAACAGGCCTCCCCGGCACTGTCAGCCAGGGGGAGGGCTTTCACTCTGGTAGGGGCCCTGCTGTGGGTAACTGCTCAGCCTGGCCGGGGCTTGGATGCTGGGCTGGGCTCTCTCGGGCTTGGCCTGGCGTTTCCTGGGGTCTGTCTGGGCTGTACCGCGGCCTGCATGCCCCACTTCATGGCACCATGCAAGACTCCCGGCGGTGGCTTGGAGGAGCTGGGGCTCAAAGCTGGGCCCCGGGACTGCAGAGTCCATGCGGCAGGGCAGTTCCAGCAGCTACTGGCCATAGCCCCCTTCTCCTTGCCAAGCCCTGGGGAGTGCTTTGTCCCAGCAGCTGGTGAGAGGTGCTGCAGTCACCTCCATTTTCCCAAGAGGAAGCAGAACTCCAGCAGTGAGGTCACTTGCCAGGGTGCGGGGGGCACAGCTGGGTGGGTGCCCCCTGGTGCACACCCCCTCGGTCTCACGGAGGCGCTGGCCTGCCTGCCCTTTCTGGTGGCCCTTCGGTCCTCGAGTGCAGCGGCCACTGTTTTTTTGCTGAAAGATGTGCAGAGCCTGGTGGGGCAGTCACGTGCCCTGCACTGCCCCGGGCAGGAAATGAAGCAAGGCTGGCACTGAGTAAATGTAGCCACGAAGTTGACACAGCTTTTTATACACCCGCGTGACCTGCCATTAAGGGAGCTTTGTGTACCCATACATTTACATCTTCAGGAGAGATTATGAAAGGGGGCTCGGAGGTCGGCTTTGACAGGCAGGGGTCACAGGGCTGGGGCCTCGCAGTGACCTCTTTCTCATTACGTAGTTGTCTCCCGTGGCACATGCGCCTTCCGCACTGCCCGTCTGTGGCGAGGATGGGGGAGGCGCAGGCCTCTTTCCTGCCACCGCAGACCCATTTGGAAGCTGTCTAATGGAAACTTGGGATCCAGGGGGCATCGGAGCCCCAGGGTTTTGCAAGCTGTGCCACACACCGGCCTGTGGCGCTTGGTGAAGCTATTTCTGTTCCTTCCACGTGTGTGCGGGGAGATTGGGATTCGAGCACCTAGCAACTCGGATTGGCTAGGGGTAAAGGTCAGGGGCAAAGAGCGGGGGTCTGAGGGCTGGGGTTCATTGCTGCTGGAGTGGGAAGTCCACGTGGACCCCAGGGTGGGATCAGCCTGCGGAACGAGTGCGGCCGCTGACCCTGCTCAAGGAACTGTCCTCCACCGGCACCCACCCGGCACATGCTTTTTTTTTTTTTTTACAGATGGCTTTGACAATCATAGAGATTGGTCATCTAAGGTTACATTTTAGGATGGTTGCTTTAGGAACTAAATGCAAGGGAACTTCAAAACGTTCGTGGAAAATAGAATCAAAACATGTTTTTTTCTTGCAAAAAAATTTGAAATCCGCACACAGGTTTCCTAACATGCATTTTCCATGAACACTTTCACAAGTAGCCCAAGCTCGTCTGTTTCAGGTTCTGGAGTGAGGCGGGTTTCCAGAGAGAAGACCCCAGGAGGCTTGGAGAACGCTGACACCAGGGTTTGCCAGGTGGCTGTAGTTTGGTCAGGGGAGTTTGGCGATGGGAGAAGGGCCAAGGGCGGAGCTTGCAAAAACCTCAATTCCCGGTCCCAGAAAGGATGTCTCTGGCTCTGCGCTCTGGTCCTGCCAGCCCGCAGGTCTCTGGTGGGGTGAGGCGTGGCATGGGGTCCCTGTGCAGCAGCAGAAGAGGGTGCCGACCTGGCCCTGGGCCTGTGGGCTCTGACTGTGCTGGTGGTTGGCTGTGGGGTGCGTGTTTGGGACCAGGTCTCCCCACTCCCTGCTTTGATCCCGCTGACACACGACCTTGCCTGCCTCCCTGGTTCCTTTAACTGTGGCCTCCAGCCAGGTGGGTCGCAGTGACCGCAGGCTTCTGGGCTGCTGTGGCTGACCGCGGACTGGCTGTTGGCCCTGATGGTTACCTCGTCTTCTCCAGGAAGGACAGAGGTGGGCACAGTGCTGAGGTTGTGGCCCTGCTGCCGCCAGGCCCATCCGGGCGTTTGTGGGGAGTCGTCGGTGGGCTCTCTGCATGTTGAGGGCCAGACCACTGCTCTGGCTGAGACCTGGGGACAGAACCACACGTGACCCAAGGAGCAGGGGCTTGTTCTGTGGGATCAGTGGACGGGCTCAGTCCGGCCTTACATCCCTGTACTTCGGCAGGAGTGCCTGGCCCAGGAGGCTGTAACTACGAGGGGTGTGGGAGCCAGAGGGAGGCCTCCGACCCCCCCACCCCCGCCAGAATGGAGCTGCACAGCAAGGCAGGGAGCGGGTGTGCGGAGTCAGGTAAGAGGCCCCAACCCGGGTGTGGCAGCCGTGGGAGAGCTGCTTCAGGGAACGGATGAGAGACACCAGGAGGGGTTTGCTTGTGTTCCAGGCTTGCATTGATTAAAACTGGCTGGGGTGCAGAAGTCCTCTAGGTGGTGCCTGGATAGGCATGAAACCAAACCACGTGCTGACAATGTTTCTTTCTTTGTAGCTATTTTAAAATTTATTTTATTTATTTTAAAGGCAGAGAGAGAGAGGGCAAAAATGCCTTCTACCACAAATGCCCACCAGGCCAAAGCCAGGGGCCTGGGACTCCATACAAATCTCCCACATGAGCGGTAGGGGCCCATACCTGAGCCATCCCCTGCTGCCTCCCAGGGTGTGTGCATCAGCAGGAAACTGGGATTGGGAGTGAGCCTAGGATGCAGGCATCTCAAGCAGTGTCTTTTTTTTTTTTTCTCTCTCTCTTAAGATTGTTTATTTTAGAGGCAGGGTTAGAGTGAGGGAGCGACAGAGAGGTCTTCCATCCACTGGTTCACTCCCTAAATGGCTGCAACAGCCAGAGTTGGATCAATCCAAAGCAGAAGCCTGGAGCTTCATCCACATCTGCCCCATGAGTGCAGGGGTCCAGCCTCTTAGGTCATCTTCCACTGTCTTTCCAGGCCATTAGTAGGGAGCTGGATCGGAAGTGGAGCAGCTGGGACACAAACAGGTGCCCATATGGGATGCAGGTCTTAACCTACTAAGCCACAGCTCTGGGCCCCCTAGCAGTATCTTAACGACTGCCCCAAACACCAGCCCCAACAGAGTCTTTTAGTTATGCTGATCATGGCGAGAAGTGTATGTTTTATTATGGGGCTGTGTCAGTTTGGGTTCTCCAAGAAGCATCCGTGCAGTGGGTTGATTTGTATCTGTGATGGGCCAGAGGTGCAGGAGCAAGGGGCTATGGGAGAGCCTGTGATGGAGAGGAGACTAGGAAGAGGGGTGCAGTGAGAGCCCCAACAGAAACCACCCAAACCAGGCCCCGGGGATCCTAAGCAAGTGCTGCCTGCTCATAGTCCCCACCGGGCTCACTGTGCGCAGGGTGGCGGTGCTGAGCCTGCTGGCCAAGCCAAGGCCTTTCCACTGTGGAGGCTGGGGCTGGTGGCCCTTCACAGAGCGTGTTGAGTCCTGGAAGAAGGGGCAGGTGCGAGGGATTGAAGGCCCAGCAAGACACCTTTCTTCACAGCCTCCCACCCAGCCCTGGGCCCCAGGTAACCTCCCTGCTGCCCAGGTAGCCCCATGTGTCTCTGCTGGTCCTGACTGTGCCCAGGCTGTGGGGGATGCCCTCTTCTTGGGGTGCCCTCTCGTCCTGGGCTGAGGTCTGAGCCCAGGGTGGTGGCCTGACCACCTTGTGGTCAGCTGTGTGAGGCCCACGTGTGCTCCGCCTGTGGTCCCTCGCCCGACCCTGCCTCCCTCCTTGTCCTCCGCATTTCTCCTGGAACTGCCATGCCTGGGCCCTGAGCCCAGTGCTAGGTGCTGGCTGTCCTTTGCTTGCCCTGTGGCCCATCCTCAGAGAGGGAGCCAGGGTAAGGGGCCTACAGCTCGGACGCCTTGAGGGTCTGCTCTCAGAACCAGACCGAGACCGCAGGATGTGGCTTTGAAGTGAGTATTTATTTAGAATGATAATGAATGGACAATTTAAAACAGCTGACCAAGATCCCGAATAGGGAACAAAGCAGGACTGCAGGTTGGCTTGTGACCACACAGCCCAGCAGGGAGGGCTCCCGGGCCCACTCTGGAGCTGGGGGCGGGGAGCCTTTCACCCCACCCCTGGCTGGGGCATGGCAGCTGCTCCAGTGACACCATGTGGGTCAGCAAGATGGCTTAGGCGTGGGGTCACTGCCGTGCCAGGCCTCTGGGTGAAGCTGTGGGGAGCTGAGACCAGGCCGGGGCAGAGGCCGGGAGGCCGGGGCTGTGGGCTGCAGAGTCTGCCCCTGCGCCGCAGCCAGAGGCCTGGCTCTGCAGGAAAGGATCCCCTGCCCCCCCCCCCCCCCCCCCCCCCGTCGAAGACCGGGCTGGGCCCTGTGCCTCTGTGGGCCCAGGCAGCCGGCTACCCTCATTCTGGGTGTGTCTTCGTGGGCACAGCCACGCGCATGCGGGCTGGGAGAGGGGCAGCTCCCTTTCTTCCTGCCTGTGCCCTGCCCCACACCCCGAAAACACAGGGCAGGACCCCCATTCTGGACCAGAAAGACAGACAAAAATCAGGTTTTACAAAACTCTGCAGCACGTTCCTTCAGGATTTGCAGTTAGCTTTTCATTTTCTCCCAAATGTTAAAAACGAAACAAAACAAAACAAACAACATCTGAGTTTTCCTCCCACGAACTACAGCCTAGCCCTGTATTCCTGGGTGCCAGGGCCGTAACAGCCATGAATTTATTTAGGAAGAATCATAGCGTCCATAGTGAATATGTACAGACTTTCCCCTGTTATATTCCCTGTTCCTTCTGTATTAACTCTTACAGAATGATGTGCGCAGAGCAATTCAGCTGGGTTAGCGAGGCGACTTCAAGTATGCAGGGAAGTGTACACGGCTCAGCTGCAGACACCAAACCAGCTGTATCGTTTCATACAGGAAACTTGGATGTCCTTGAATTTGGTATCCACAGGGGGTCCTGGAATCGCCCCCCACAGTCGCTGAGGGGTCTCAGTTCTGTTGTGCGGCTGAGGCCGGCCCACTCTGCGGCCTGTCCCCCAGATCAAACACTCCCCCCTCCCCGCCACTGTCTGGGGACAGCCTTGGCTGCTGCTACTTTTTTTTTTTTTTTTTTAAGATTTTATTTATTTGTTTGAGAGGTAGAGTTACACACAGAGAGAAGGAGAGACAGAGAGAAAGGTCCTCCATCCTTCCATCTGCTGGTTCACTCTTCACTCCCCAAATGACCACAAAGGTCACAGCCCGGGCTTCTTCCCTGGTGCCTCCTGCCTGTGCCCTGGGCAGTGCCGTCTTCCCGCAGAGGAGTGGCGGGGGCGGGGCTGGTGCTCACAGACCGGGCAGAGGCCGCCGAGGCCCCCTCACTCCAGACACAGCCCCTGGGCCGTCGGGACTCGAGCAAGATGATCCCATTTGCTCTGCCAGCCCTCGTGCTGGTGGTGGTGGTGGGGGGGGGGGGACAGGGGCAGCTGTGCTCCTGGCCTGCTGAGCCACGTGAGGAGGTGTGATTATTTAAAATAGTTTCAAGTGACAGAACTGAAGCTGTCCTTTAAGTGGCATTTGAAAACCTAAATTGGAAAGGACACTGGCACTGCCATTTGCGAGGCAATAGCAGCTCCGTGTGCTCCTCCTCTCCTCTCGGGCTCCCAGGCCAGATGTCTGGGCAGGGCACATGTGGCTCCCTGCAGGCTGGAATCTGGGGGTAACAGAGGGGGCGGGGTGAGCACACGACACACCCCCCAGGAAAGGACCTGCTCCCCCGTGAGCACACGTCTGCCATCTCCCCGTGGGAGCTGCGGGGCTGGGGGCGGTGTTCTCCAGGGACGGGTCTCAGTGTCTCCTCCCGGGACCTCCTCTGCACAGCCCTTCAGAATCACTTGGAGTGCTTTTATTTATTTATTTATTTATCTTTATTTATTTATTTATTTTGTGGAGTGCTTTTAAACAAGTACGTTTTGGCCCCCAGCCAAACCCAGAGATTAGAGCCCAGCTTTGGGAGCCACAAATGGGCGTGTGCATGTGTGTGCATGTGAGGGTGTGGGTGGGCGTGACGTCATCACGTCAACTTGGGCTGTGTGTCCTCACACCTGTGGCTCCTCTTTGTGGACGGAGGGCCAGAGCTGCTCAGTGTTGGTTGCCTCAGGGAAGGGACGGCATTGCAGAACTTGGCTAACACAGGAGCCCAGTGCCTAAGGCTGAGTCTGCAAAGCCCTGGTTCGGGTGTCGGGTTTGACATGGTGAGTGAGTGCAGGGCTGTGGCCCGCAGATCCACACCCTGGGCCTCCTGTCGGCCCCCACCTGTCAGAGCGCCTTTGTGCAGTGCACGCACTGCCCAACCTTCTGTAGCAGGCCACAAATGGTGAGTTTCCCCATCCCCACAGCTAGCAAAGGTCACCTGATGTCCAGCAAGGTGAAGGAGAGGAGTTGGCGGGAAGACAAGGAGACGCTGGACGTGGGTGGGCCTCTGAGGGGGCAGGCGGCTCTTGTCTCAAGAGGGGTCACAGAAACCCAGCTCTGTGGGGGACCAGCTTTTCGATGACTCTGCCAGCCAGCCCCACAGGGTGACAGGTGGCGGGACAGCGTTTGTAGACTGACGCTAGGGTGTAGAGAGGTGGGGCGGGGTCCCAGCGGGACAGAAGGGCACGGGGGAGGCAGGCCGCTATTCCATGGGCTGAGGGTCCACACAGCGGCCCCCAGCACCACTGACCCCTAGGGAGCAGATAGGCCAGGGCTGTGGGGCGCAGTGCCCACCATCTCCAGCTGAGTGCCAGTCACCAGGCAGGAAGTAGGAGCTGGGCTTAGTTGAGGCAGGGGGGCTCCTTGTTCCCAGTACAACAACTGTTGTGTGGATTAAAATTTGCATAAATATGCAAAGAAAACTGTACGTAAACACCCGACAACAGTGAGCTCTGGGCGCTGGGTTAGGGGGCTTCTTGTGGTGTTCCTACAAGCGCTGAGGTCTGGGTGGCTTCTCCTGTGCCCCTGCTGTACTTGGGGTACAGGAACACTGCTTCCCCCAAAGCAACAAGGGAAGCCACAGCGGCTCCCTGGACTTGCTCACCCCCTGCCCGCTGGTGCTCCGGGGTCGTCCTTCTGTGTCCCTTCCTGCCAGCTGTGCTGAAAGGTGGGGCCGGAGTCCTGCAGCCTTGGGCCCACCTCCCAGGACAAGGGGCATTTCCTGTCTACCCCATAGGCACTGGCAGACACAGACAGCCTGGAGGAGGAGCGGCTTTGGGAGATGAGGTCCCTGCCCCAGGCGGGAGGGCCTGGTGGGCTCAGCTGGCCTTGGCCCATCCAAGCTCCTGAAGTATGGCCCTTTCTCAGGCTCTGCTCCTGGGCCCCAGGACCCTGCGTGTGGAGAGCCCCCCTCGCTGTCACAGCCCAGGAGAGGCCCGGGGCCCCTGTAGGATCATATGGAAGGGAAAAGATCGTGGGTCCCTTTAAGGGCTCCCCACCAGGAGGGGCCGGGATGAAAATAGAAGCGGGAGGGAGGCCTGCGGGAGCTTCAGCGGGTGGGGGGAGAGCAGGCTGATTATTAGCGAATTACCTGCGGCTAATCACGGACACACTGGAGCAGCCCCTCTCCACTCCGGTCCAGGCACGGGGCGGGGAAGGGGGACAGGAATAAGAGGTACACCTCAGACATCAGGAGCTGCCCGCCCTGCTTTCCCTCCCTGTGGTGGGAAGAGGACCTGCATCCTCTCTCTCTCCCTCTCTTTCCCTCCACCCCCACTCTCTCCCCCTCCCTCTCTCCCCCTCCCTCTCTCTCCCTCCGTCTTTCTCTCCTTCTCTCCCCCCCTCCTCTCCCTCTCTCCTCTCCTTCTCTTCCCCCCCTCTTTCCCCTCCCCCTCTCTCCCCTCGCCCCCTCCCTCTCTTTCCCTCCCTCCCTCTCTCTCCCCTCTCCCCCTCCCTCTCTCCCTCTCTCTCTCCCTCCTCCTCTCTCATCCCTTTCTCTCCCCTCTCTCTCTCCCTCTCTTCCTCTCTCTCCCTCTCTCCCCCCTTCTCCCTCTCCCTCTCTCTCCCTCCTCTCCCCCTTCCTCTCTCCCTTCCTCTTCCCTTTCCCGCTCTCCCTCTCTCTCTCCCTCTCCCCCTCCCCTTCAGCCTGGCTGGAGCTCTCCCTCCTGCCTTCTTGCCTGCCACAGGGGGACAAGGCCTCCCCTCCCCTAGGCGGCCTCGTGTCTGACTCTAGGAGAGTCCTTGGGTCCCAGGACAGAGTGCGGGGTCACTCTGAGAACCGGAGGCCCAGGCTCGGCCATCCATGGGGATGTTAGCACCTCAAACCCTCCTTCACGGTTGCCACCGTCTTCACTTAGCCACCATGCCGTCTAATTAGGGATCTGCAGCTGGGGGTGGGCAGCTTCTGCTCATGCCTCCAGTGCCTTACCCCGCCCCCCTCACTTTTCTGCATTCCCAAATCCTACACAGAACTTCCGA
Source organism: Oryctolagus cuniculus (assembly GCF_051225735.1). Lineage (NCBI taxonomy): Eukaryota > Metazoa > Chordata > Mammalia > Lagomorpha > Leporidae > Oryctolagus > Oryctolagus cuniculus. The sequence goes on from NC_142872.1 coordinate 25,458,584, forward strand.
ACCGGGTCATGTCTGCCCCAGAGAAGCACAGGGAACCGGAACCCTGGGCCAGGCCCATTTCTGTCACCCAGCGGTGAGCGGGCTCCTAACAAGGGATCTCTGAGCCCTGCATTTGAGAGCAGTGGCCTGGGAGCACAGAAATACTGGCGCCCAGCTCTCCCCTTCCGTCTGTGATCTGCTTAGCAACATGCATCTCGGGATCCTGGAGGAGGACGTCCCAGGGCCACACTGAGAGAGACCCCGCGAAGAACGCCACCTAGCAGGGCCCGCCTTTCCACACTGGTCGTCCTGCCCGGGGCATTCCTCCCTTTCGGTTCTGTTCATTGGCCCCCACTCTGCACCCAGTGCAGTCCATGGGCCCCTGGGGTTGAATTTCATGGGGTACCCCACTCAGTGGGACCCCTGCTCTCCTTAAGCTCTTTGAAGGGGGTCCTGTGTCCTGCCCTGCCTACCTGGTGAGGTTGCTTTAATTGGAAGAGCTGAGGGCTGTGACAGTGCACAGAGAGCAGTGAGACTGGGCCTCTTCGGCATCTGTTACCATTGTGCACTGGGCACTGGGCGCTGTTCCTGAGCGGCATCTCTTCCGTGGTGCCCTCCGCTCTCCTGGAAGTGCTCTGCCTTCCCATTCCCAGGCTCGTGTCCTTTTTCTGCTGTGAGACTGTAACCTTCTCAGAGCTGGCCTCCTTAGGGGCCTTCCCATCTTGGGCTCATTGCAGTGTCTGAGAGATCATCAAAAAGTTCATGGAAAATGTGAAACTCTATGGATTTCAAAATTATGTGCAATCAAACTTAACTTCCAGTTCCATTGTTCTGTCTTAGGCAGTCCCCCATAGGAGCTGAGGTGGACAGCTTCCTGGCTGCGTTCTTCTTGCTCATCTGCTCATTTTGGGGGGTGGAGTGGGTTCTACTGGATTCTAGAAGCATGGCTTCTTGCTAAGTAGAGCACAGTCGAGCTGGGTTCCATTAACACCTGCTGACTTGCGTTCATAGGGTACTGTTCCTTGAGGCCCCAGGCCTTATAATTCAGCAGCAGACCACCCTTTTGGGATGAACGAGTGAGATTACCCTCCTATAGAAGGGCTGAGGATGGTCTGAGAAGTTCCTGGATTATCTTGCAGAGGCCTAAAGCAGTAACACTTCATTATTCCTCATGATTCTGTGGTTGACAAGGCTTAGCAGGGAAGTTCTTCTGCTCCACAGGCAGCTGCACTCTGCTGAGAGCTTCTCTAAGTCTGGAAAGTTTGGGACCCCTACCAGTCAGCAGTCCATCTGAGCTCCCTTCCAACATGGCGGCCGCTTGCTGTAGACAGGTCCCAGTGGGCATGTGCTTATCAAGTGGTTGCTTGTGGTACCCTTGCTGGTGCCCCATTGGCTAAAGCAAGTCACATGACCAGGCCTGGCTGTCACCGTGGGAGGGGAGTGCACAAGGCTGTGGGTGCCGTAGTTCAGCCTGACAAGGTTACCCTTCTCTGTTACAAAGGCCCCATGTGTTCCACAGCACAGCTTGGCAGCTGTGATTCGTGCGTGCAGGGGAAGTGGAGCCTCTGGCCCAGAACACTGCATGTCTTTCAGCTGTGGCCCAGTGCTGCTGCCCTTCCCTGTGCGTGGAGGCCTGTGGTGGGGGCTACACAGACCCAGCCTCGCTGCTCTGTGTCTGTGGTTGTTTATGCCCCTGGGTGGGCATAGCTGCTAAGGCAGAGGCGCTGAGGCCTGGCTGTTGGCGGTTCCTATATGGCATTCCCGCTGTGGTAGGGGTGTTGCCTGGGCCTCAATGATGTCTGGTGTGGCCTCCACAGAGGCCTTGGCAGTCCCTGCACTACAGATGAAGCCATGGATGTCCCCTCCACATCTCGTTGGATGGCCTCCAGGCCTCTGCCACCAGGGAGCCCACGAGGGAGCAGCTGTGGCACCCTGCCCCCCTTTCTCCTCCTCAACCCCTGTGCCTGGGCCCCTTGTTCTGGCCCCTAAATCCCCCTCCTCAACATCCCGTATGGGTACTGGTTCATGTCCTGGCTGTTCCACTTCTGATCCAGCTCTCTGCTGATGTGCATGGGAAAGCAGTGGAAGATGACCCAAGTGCTTGGCTCCTTGCACCCCAGTGGGAAACCTGGAGGAAGCTCTAGGCTCCTGGCCTTGGCCTGGCCCAGCCCTGGCCGTTGCAGCCATCTGAGGAGTGAACCAGCAGATGGAAGATACCTCTCTCTTTGTATCTCTCCCTCTCTCTCTGTAACTGTGACTTTCAAATAAATATATTGAAAACTTTTTTTTTGTTTTGTTTTCATTTTATTTTGAAAGAGAGAAACAAAGATGTTCCATCTGCTGGTTCATTCCTCAAGAAGCCAGGGCTGAGCCAGGGTGAAGCCAGGAGCCCATAATTCAATCTCCCATGTGGGTGGCAGGGACCAAAGTACTTGAGGGATCACCTGGGGCCTCCTAGTGTGCACATCAGCAGGAAGCGAGCCAGGACTCGTCCCAGGCACTCCTCCATGGGATGCAGACATCACAAGTGATACCTAAAATGCTGTGCCAGGTACCTACCCCTGGTCTTTAGCATCACTGAGCACCTGCTCCAAGACCCCAAGGGTAGGTGCCCACTCGTGCTGGGGGCGGTGGGGGTGTCCATCCTGTGGTTTGGTTTCCCCACACACCTGTGTTCTTGTATCAGACTGTTAGCTCCCTTTTCCAGGAAGTCCCTGCTGTCACCCCCTCCGGCTGAACTTTTCATGTCTTCTATATGCAGGGGCGCACAGGCTGCAAGGTCTTTCAGAGTTAGGAAAATGGTGTTTCTACGTTTTGAGAGAAAAATTGGAAACCTGTCCAGAGTGACGGGAATACTGATCCGTCAACACTGTCCTTCCCGCAGCCTGCGCAATGGAAATCACCTCTGAGCAGTGCTTGGGGACAGACGGGCTCAGAAGTTCCAGGACAAGCGAAAACATCTGCGTGTCTTTGAAGCAGAGCTATCAGGAGGAGACACGCCCTTGGCCTCTGCGGGAGCCTGGAATATACATTCTGCTCACACTGCTGGTGACAGACAGCGACAGTGCCGTGAGCGTCGTGACGGGAGCCCGTGTCTGCAAAGCCAGCCTCGGCTCGTGGGCAGAGTGCGCACCTGCAGAAGGGCTTGGCTCTGCAGCTGGGGAAGACACCAGGGGCTGCTCCAGTGTCCATCCTGTGATTGACTGGAGTCAGCAGGACACCCTGGGGCGCTGTTCTGTTCTATCCTTGGAATGATCCCGGGAGCCACTTCTCATCCGCGCTCAGATCTGCTGGCCACGGCCCTTCTGCTGACATCACCAGTCGGAAGACTCTCCGTGTCAGTGCCACAGCTGCTCGGGTCCCGCGGCCCTCAGGGTTCCATGCTCAGAGGGCCCCAGACCCAATATTAGTTGTATTTTGATAATTGTGGTTACCCTGCTGGCTGCCTTGGTCCTCTCGTCCTGCCTCCCCCCCACCCCCCACCCCGCACTGGCCTCCCTGTGACCTGCTGTGTCCTTGGCTGTTGAGAGATGCCTCACTGGACTACTGATTTCCCAGAGATGCTCCACAAGCCAATTCTGCATCTGTCCAAAACGGGAGCCTGGGCACAGCAGGAAGACCCCCTCTCCTGGTCTCCAGGGCAGATGCCCCCTGGGCCCCAGAGCAGCCCAGCTGTACCTCACGACACAGAGGCAGGCTCTCTCTACAGTAGCGTGGCCCAGCTGCTGGCCAGCACCCATGATCGAGAATCTGACCGCATCTCAGGAACAGCAGTCCTGGCAGTTTCTGGCCCTTGCGCCTGCAAACCCCAGAAGCTCAAACCCAGTCCCACGGGTTTGCGTGTTCATCCGCAAACAACAGACCCCCATGCAAACCGGCACGAACACGATGGGTGATGGATTTGCTTCTGGAAGGAGCCACCAGATCCAAGGATGAGCTCCAGGAAGCAGGTGGCAGAGCCAGGTCCCAGCCACTGCCCCTGGCATACGCCCCACTTCTTTACTTCCGCCTGTTGCTTTCCCTGACCGACTTCATTGGCTGGCCGCTTCCGTGTGGCAGGGAGGCGTCCACAGGTGACCCAGCGCTGCGCTCTGCCATCCAGCAGCCCTACTCAAAGAGGCTGCATCTGGCAGCCTAGGAAGCTGCACGATTGGCTCTGGTTCTCTGCTTGGCTGTTGCGGGCTTAGGTGCTGGCCTGTGTTTGGGGTCGGGTGGGACCTGTTCCCAGCCAGTCCAGACCTCTATGCTCCTTACCTCCCGTCCTCCTCCCGCCCTTGGCCTCTGCACCTGCCACCTTTCTGCTCTCCTCTGTGGCAGGTGCAGAGTGTTGTGTGCCCTGTGCGTGCGTGGACCCGAGCATTCTGGGAGGGTTTGTCTGCAGGTTCAAGTTGCCTTCCTTGCTTTCTGCTTCCCCGATGTGCTGTCTGTTGGCTGGATGGGGCAGGGGCGCGGGGCCTGCTGCCCAGCATGCAGCCTTCCCCTGTCAGCTGCCCCAGCGCACAGGGGCCTGTGAGTGGTGCAGCTGATGCCACCACGTGCAGGCGCGGGGACCCTGTCTTCTGACTCAGGCACTCTGTGGGCCTGCGGCCAGCACTTTGTAAGCTCATGGTCGCCAGAGAACACTTTGCCCCATCCCAGCTGGGGAGGCTGAGGCTCCACCCCTCTTCCTGTGCGTCCCTTCCCATGGGCAGGGCAGGGGCTGCCAGGAGGTGTGGGTGGGGCTTGCCTTCAGCTCATCCTGGCAACTGCTATGGGTGTGGGGGCGCCGCTCCCACCAGACCCTTTTGCTGGGATGCGGGACCCTGGGGCCCAGCCCCGTCTGTGGCCACCTTGGCACCTCTTGAGCTCATGGCCTTCCCTGCATGTCTCTCTGTCCCAGCCCCAGGGACCCCGCGTTGTGCCGTGCTCCCAGACCACATTTCTCCCAAGCTGCTCCGTCTTTACTCTGTTGGCCTCTTGGCAAAAGGCCCGGGCCTTCAAAAGGCAGAGTCCTCACCTGTCACCCCTTCTTTCTCTGCCACTCCCCACGAAGCAGAGTGCACAGGTGTCCTTGCCGCCCGCTGGCCTGGGGAAGCAGAGGAGCAGTACTGGGGCTGATGTTGGTAGTTGGGGCTGGGGCTGTGGTGCAGTGTGGGCTGATGTTGTAGGTTGGGGCTGGTGCTGTGTGGGGCTGATGTTGGTAGGTTGGGGCTGGTGCTGTGTGGGGCTGATGTTGGTAGGTTGGGGCTGGTGCCATGGCGCAATGCATTAAGCTGCTGCTTGCATTCAGTATTGAAGCTCCAGTTCAAGTCCTAGGCTGCTGCCTTTTCCAATCCAGCTTCCTGCTAATGTACCTGGGAAAGCAGCAGAAGATGTCCAAGTGTTTGGGTCTCTGTACCTATGTGGGAGACCCAGATGGAGTTCTTGGTTCCTGGCTTCAGTCTGGCCTAACCTGACAGTTGCAGCCATTTGGGGAGCGAACCCGCTGATAGAAGATCCCCCCACCCTCCCCATACATAAACACAGCTGTGCCTTTCTGTCTCTCTTTAAGATTTATTTTATTTATTTGAAGGGCAGAATTAGAGACAGAGGGAAGTGGGGGAGGTGGGCCCTCCATCTGCTGGTTCACTCTCCAAATGGTCGCAGTGGCTGGGGTTGGGCCAAGCCAAAGCCAGGAGCCGGGAGCTTCTTCCTGGTCTCCCACATGGGCACAGGTGTCCAAGTACTTGGGCCATCTTCTGCTGCTTTTCCAGGCCATAAGCAGAGATCCGGACTGGAAGAGGAGCAGTCAAGACATAAACTATGTGGGATGCCGGCACAGCAGGTAGAGCTTAGCCTAGTGCTGGCCTCCACTGTGCCTTTCAAATAAATATTTTTAAAAAGTTAGTAGGATTTAGGCCGGTGCCGCGACTCACTAGGCTAATCCTCTGCCTTGCGGCGCCGGCACACCAGGTTCTAGTCCCGGTCGGGGCGCCAGATTCTGTCCCGGTTGCCCCCCTTCCAGGCCAGCTCTCTGCTGTGGCCAGGGAGTGCAGTGGAGGATGGCCCAGGTGCTTGGGCCCTGCACCCCATGGGAGACCAGGAGAAGCACCTGGCTCCTGCCTTCGGATCAGTGCGGTGCGCTGGCCGCAGTGTGCCGGCTGCGGCGGCCATTGAAGGGTGAACCAACGGCAAAGGAAGACCTTTCTCTCTGTCTCTCTCTCTCTCACTGTCCACTCCGCCTGTCAAAAAAAAAAAAAAAAAAAAAAAAAAAAAAACCTGAAAAAAAAAAGTTAGTAGGATTTGCCACAGTGTGACACATCCTCAGATCTGCTCCTAGGATGCGGATGAGGTTAGGTTGGTGCAGGGGCTTGCTATGCATCGGGGGCCCAGGGTGGGCGGTGGGTTCCATGCCTGGCCGGCTTGCACGAGTGCCTTCCCGCAGGTGCATCCGCACTGCTAGAGGGTAGGGGAGAGTGAGGATGAGCAGGGCGCAGATCCCACCTCCTTGCCATCTGGCCTCAGGGGCCCCTCAAACCCTGCCCTCCCCACAGGCATCAATCAGCCTGGGAGGAGGGGTGGGCCCAGGGCCCGCTGACTGGTCACCAGACACTGAGTGCTCCCGGGCAGGGGGAGGGATGAAGGCGTGTGGTCACGGCTTCCCTGGGCCTGGCGGTGGCAGCCAGGGTTTCGTCCTGGGACCTGGTACCTTTCAGGGAGGGCAGGAGCGGGTCCTGGGTGGGGGCAGGCTGCTGCTGCAGTCTCTCCAGTGTGAGCACTCGAGCAGCAGCTCTCAGCACTAACGGGGGAGACTCGGGGATTTGCTGGGGCCTAGCGGGATCCATCGGAAGGGGATCTGTGACTGCAGAGCTCACTGCCTAACCGCTGCTTACCCCAGAGGCCTGGCCAGGGGCTGCCCTCCCAAGCCCCAGCACAGTGACCGGTGCTGGGGAAGGGGCGAGGCCTCCTCTGGGCTGTGTCTGGGAGGGAGATGGGGTGCAGGTGCAGCCACGCCTGGGCTGAGGGGTGGCAGCGGCGGCGGCAGCGGCCTGCAGTTTTGCTAACCCCCTGGAATTTTTCAGGCCCATTGGTGCCGCCTCCTTGTCGTGTGCCAGTCCCCAGCGGGGAATTAAGCACACCCAGCCACCACACTGGGCTCCCCCAGCAGACACTGCGCACACCTGTGGTTGGGATGGCATGGAGGGGCCCTCGGGGCAGTGTGCACACGTGGGCGGGGTCCCCTATGTCCTCCCCTCTCTGGCCTGAGGCCCTGCGCTGCTTCTATTCTCCACCCTCTGGCTTGGTTTCTCCAAGAGCTGTTTTCCCTACCTGCTCTTTCAGCACCGCCCTGAGACGGGGAGGTGAGGGAGGGTGTCAGTGCCTGGGAAAGCACCCGCGTCTCATCCCGGCTGCAGGCTCTGAGCTCCACCAGCTGTTGTCTCCAGGCGTCGGCACAGCTCTCCAGCAGAGGGGCTGCCAGCCCTGCCTGCTCCATCTGCCCAGCAGCCCTGCACGGGTCCCTGGGCCACCTTGTCCCTCCGCCGTGGAATCGAAAGCCTCAGGGATGGTGCCAGTTTTCTGGCCCGGTTTTTAATTACGCACTGGGACTTGTTTTCCTTTATCTCTGCAAAGAGCAGATTTGAGACTTAGGTTTAATAGGAAAAGGGTGCCCACAGTTTGAAAATGGGGTTGCCAGCTGTCTCTGGTTGAAGGCAGATAGGGAAATTAAATAATGCGTTGCAGATGACTTTATCAGCATTCGGAGGAAGGTAGTGGGAGATCTGAAGGAAAATCTCCCAGAAACGCTGGCTACAGCTGGTGCACTTGCACGACGCGTGTCAAGCTCTGTGTGAGGAGGCCAGGCTGAAAAAGGAGCCCTGCTGGCCACGTTGAGCTCCGCCCCCGAACTCGGCCAGGGGCTGAGCGGATGCTGGCCGGATGAATTCACTCAGCATCCATCCGCAGGCCTGGGGGTGGGGGTGGGGGATGGTGAGTATCTGAGACACGCTCCAGGTAATCTCTGCGGAGCAGAACAGCACAAGGACAAGCACACCCTCGGAAGGGCACTGGGGAACTTGAATGTTCTTGGAAATCCATCCACGGTCCCCCACGGACCCCAGGCGCACAGCTCCTGGGCCAGAGTCAGGTCAACACCCGTGCACAGGGGCCTGCCCACTGCCCCTGCGGACGCCTTGCTTCTGTTGTGTTTGCGCACAGGGCGGTGAGCCACAGCTCTGGGCCCTGGGCCCCCAGATATGAGAAGATCTGGCGACGCGGGACCTGGATGCCTGTGCAGCAGAGGGCTGGGCCGAGTGCCTAGCTTGTGGGAACCCTCCTACCCCCTCAGGGCTGGCACCAGCTGCACTTCTGTCTGCCACCTCCTCGGATCTGCTGTGTTCTTGTAGCACAGTAAGGGAGAAATGTGTGCCCCTGGAGGTATACGAAGGTACTTGAGAAAATGTGTAGGAAAATGGAATTAAAAGATTTCATTTTGGGGCACAAACGATTTGAAGGCTGTGCCTAGATCTGAGCTTTCTAAAGATGGCTGGCTGGTATACATCTAAATACAAGCATCACACACGTGCAGGGGTGTGTGTGTGTGTGCGCGCGTGTACTTGTTTTCCTCTCCAGGGCATCTGCATTTGTCACCAAGACCCTCCTCCCAGGGCTGCTGGGCATCCCCTGGCCTGGGGCATGGAGCCCTGGGTGCAGACCTGCTGCTCATCTGGGCAGCATTACTCCTGGGTGACGGTGGGTGGTCGCGTCTCTAACCTGAGCATGGTGGCATTGTCTGGGACCGGGCGCCCTCTGGTGGCCACTTCTCCACCCACAGCTGGGCCCCTCCATTCCCAGGGGAGGATGCTTTCCAGGAAGGCTGGGTGGGGGAGGGTGACCTCTCACCTCCCTCCGAATCCCTGTGCCTTCTTCCTGACCTTTTTGAACTTGGGATAGGAGGTGGGGCTTGGAGGTGGTGGCTGGGGCCAGCAACTGGCTGGGGGTCTTGGCTGCAGGCTCTGTGGGGTGGCCCCCTCTCCAGGGTGTTCAGGGCCAGGGTTTCCAGGTCACTCCCAGAAAGGGCACAGCGTCTCCCCAGGAGAGGATGAGGTAATTTTTATTTCTTTCCATTTTAGGTAAAAATAGTAAATACAAGATAATAAAGGTAAAAATACATCATTTGGAATTTGGTGTTGTTTTCTAAACAGCACTACCTACAGTACAATTTTTGATTTAGGATTTTTAAACTTTTTTTTATAAACAAATAGAACTATGTTGCTATTAGGCTATCTGTGTTCTCGTCTGGCACTTAAGAGTAGGTCACAGGTCACCTCCCGGTTCTGCGGTTTGGGGGTGGGGTGGGGGAGGGGCATGGGATGAGGTCTTGGTCGTCCCCGACACGCAGAGCTGTGGCCCAGGGCGGTGGGAGGGCACGTGTGTGCATCCAGGATGGCCTTTGCCTGCTGTGGACACAGGGACGCAGCCCACTGTGTCGGGACTGGAGGTCTCACCGGTGTCGGGCATGTCCCCTCCTCGTGTGGCAGCTCGGCTTACCCCACGGCCTCGACCGACACCACTGCTGGGCCCAGGTAGGCCGCTGGGCCCGAGGAGTCGCCAGCGGGTCCCCCTGTGTCCTGGGGGCAGCCTGGCCTGGAATGCTGGTGGAAGTCGCAGGGCCGGCGGGCTGCTAGATGTCCTTGCCCTTGTTGACACGGAGGTGGTCTTTGTTCAGGTTCTTGCCGAACTTGTCGCTGAGCTGCTGGATGAGATCCGCCAGCTCGCCGGTGGCCTGCGACTTCTCCTCCAGCAGCTCGTAGCGCAGGCTGGAGATGTCTTGCTTGATCTCCTTGAGCTCGCCTGCGAGGACAGACAGCATTTGGCTGAGTGTGAGCAGGAAGGGGCCCAGGCCTCGGGTGCGGGGGGCACGCAGCCCCCAGGGGTGGAGGTGAGGCCGTGGGAGCTGTGTTTTGATGCCAGCCCCGCTGCCCTCGGGAGGGCGAGGTGTCCATCACAGCCCCTCTGCTCCCTGAGAGCCGCGAGGCGGCACACGTTTCACGGTGGGCTCGTGGGATCCCCGCTCTCTGAGTCGCACCCTCAGGACTGTGCTCTGCTGGCATTTATGGGAGAGGGAGAAACCCCAGGAGCCTGAGCAGCCTCGGAGCCGGCCGCCTCCCGGGAGGGAGCCCAGCCACACAGCCTCGCCGCGCCAGGCGTCAGAGCTGCCTGCTTCTGCAGCACGGGGCCGCCAAGCGGGGCCTGTCACGCTTGACTACCACAGCGAGCCACGGGAGCCACGTGGGCAGAAGCCCAGGGCAGGGGGACCATTTCCAGGAACCACAAGGAGGGGTCGGCAGCGTCTTGCTGAGCCTGCCTGGGGCGGAGGCCGCTGTCTGGACGTGCTATTTGGGGCTGCTTTTCAGGGATGCCGCTCGAACGTGAGAGGCAGAGACTTAATGCCGCGGTTGGATCCGTCTGACAGATGCAAACACCCCAATTTCCTTTGCACCAGGTGCTTCACCGCGCCCCGGTTTCACGGTGGCAGTTAAGCGGCACGGCACCCTGGTCTCTCACTTTTCTATACCCATCCACAGTTGCCTCAGTTGCTGTCACACACCGCCTGAGGCTGGCGGGCGGACACCCAGGCGTCTTATGTGCGAGCCGCAGCAGCAGGGGTGGGACCATGACTGCCACTCGGCCACCTGCAGCGTCAGGCTGTGCCCTGGGACACAGAGGAAGACCACCTGGTGGCCCACCAGGCTCCGGCCCCAGGGGCCACACAGATGAGGATGGGGTCCTATCTAGGTAGCGAACATTTACCCTCAGTGTCTGATGGAGATTAACGGCCTGGGGTGAAGTCACTCTTGAAAATCACCCTGGCCTTGAAGATAATGTCCTTTGGACGTTCAGGGTGCCTCCGAGTCCCCTCCAGGTGGGAGCCCCGTGCAGACCCTAGCCCCCACCCCAGGGCCGTGGTCAGGTCTGGAGTCTGTAGTTCTGACAGCCGGCTTGGAGGTGGTCAGCACCCTGAGACACGCTGCTGGCTGTCACAGCCGCAGACAGGGGGCCGAGCCAAGGGCAGACCCACAGGCAGTGAGCCGCCTGCCCTCTGCATGTGCGTCCATGGGGCGCGGGGGGGCACGGGATTCTGGGACACAAGGCCGACTCAGAATGGCTGTCACTGTGGCAGCCACGTTGTGTGTCCCCCTGTGCAGTGGGTCCACATCCTGCTGACTGGCGATCCACCTGCTAGAGTGGCGACATCAGCGAGCAAGGTGGCCATTCTGGGTCATCTGGTGGGCCCAGGCTAACCCCGGAATCCTCGGAAGTAGAGGAGGAAGGCGGCAGAGCGGGGCGGAGCGGTGGGAGGCCCAGGCAAGCGAGGCGGGGTGGCAGGAGCAGTGGGCTGCAGGCTCTGAGGTGTGGTCCAGGCCAGGGCAGCCCTGGAGGCTGCCGGCCAGGAAAACGGAGACTGCAGGCCCACAACCCTACATTGTGTGGACGCCCGCGTGGGCGCGGAAACTGCCTGCTGCCTGCTGTGGTTGGAACAAGAACTGTCTGCTGAACTCACGAGCTCACTGGCGCCCCCTAGTCCTGGGTTCATGGTGATCTGGTTAGGTCGCCAAGGTGGAGGCTGTGTGACTGAATCCCATGGCCATGCCTGGAGAGGGAGCGGGGCCCACAGACAGGGCTGTCCCCACCCCCACCGCGGGGAGGCAGAGCGGGTGCCGGAGCCAGAAGCCTCTTAGGGGCGTTAGAATGAGGGGAGGCTGAACGATGCGGTCTCCCAGCAACACTGGGACCACCGGGACCTCCACGCCCCGAGACCCCGTCTGATGCCCAGGCCACAGAGCGGATGCTGCGGGCACTGGCCACTCACCTTCGTTGACCTCGTCATTTTCTCTGTCCACTTGGGCCTTCAGGACGTACCTTTTGATGAGGCGTTTCATGATTTTCTGAAACGTGAAGGAGAGAGGATCACAGAAGCCTGGCCCGGGCAGTGCCACGCTGCCTCCCCCTGTGGCGCCCTCTGCAGGGGTAGCCTGACCAGCCTGGCTGCTTACCAACCCCTCCGCCCAGGAGCCGGTGTCCACCTAACACTGGGGTTAAGACCAGAACACCTGTCCTGAGCCAAGCTGATGGAGGGTGGGGATATGAGTCATCTGGGACCATGGCCCTGCTCCACCCTGGGGAGGTCTCAGCCAGCCAGTCCGACACAGCTGCATCCCTTGGAGGTGATGGCCGGCAGGTGCACTGCCCGTGAGTGGACATCTGCAGAAATCAGGCCCTGCTTCTCGGAAAATTCCCACTAGAAGCAGCAGCGCCTGCAGCCTGGGGGTGGGGTGCAGAGGGTGGCCTCTGGAAGCTGCCGGAGATGCCGCTTCCCACGAAACCCCTCAGGCCTGGCACCGCACTTCCGGCCATGCTGGAGAAGGTGGTTCTATTTATTGCGCAGAAGCTGTGCTCTTTAAGCAAACGAGGCAGGAATAAACACGCAGCACATGCCAAGAATACAGCCAAGTGTAAGAGCGACTACAGGAGCTGAACTTTGGATTTTGCCAGCTCCTCGTTCCAGGGTTCCTGTGAAATCACACGGGTTAAAAGTGTCTGCTGGCTGGGCCTGCTGACTCGCTGAGAGCTGAGCAACGGGGACGAGAGGGTGGATTTCCCTGCTCCCTGGGCCTGCCCGTTGCTAGCACCTGAGGACGGAGTAGAGCCTTTTGCACTTGGAAGAACCCACAGGGATCCTTGATTTGGTGCGTGAAGTTGAGCGGCCTGCTCAGTTCTCTCTGACTAGTCGGGTTCAAGACAAAAAAGGGGCAAGGGCCTGGATGCCTAGGACGGAACCGGGGGGGCTCACGGACCGCACCCAGGAGCCGGCTCTAGCCTGTGCTTCCACGACTCCCGGGTTTGTGCGAAGGTGCTCAGCCCTGAGCTGCACCCCTCGCTCCCGGACCCCTGGCTCTGTGCTGCCGTCTGACTTCCCGCGGGACAGCAGCAAGCTGCCTTCGAGCTGCTCCTTCTCAGGGAGGCCTGGGCATGGCCAGATGAGTGCTAGAGCCTCCGTGGGCGTTCTGCTGGCCGATGACGCGGACTGTCCGGGTCGGATGGGCACAGAGCGTTCCAGGACGCCTGGCGCTGTTTTCACTTTGAGTTGTAAAAACAAAACCAAAGCGTCCTCAGGGTCGAAGCCCCCGCCGCCCCAGCCCCCGTATCTAAATCTCTGCCCTTGTCACTGTGTAAGGAACTCGGGTGTGTTCTTCCTCTGCAAACTTTCAGCATGGCACAGGTTAAAGCGATCTAGCTTCATTGTGCCGCCTCTTCAGAGAAAACCTCAAGAATGAGGAGTCTGGGGCTTTGTCAGTGAGCGAGTCCCAACCCTGAGGGTGTACGGTGTACTGAGCGCCGGAGGCGGATGGGGAACCAGTGCTGGGCGGAACCGTTCCCAGTGGCAGCCGCAATCCCAGTGTCTCCTGCCTACTGTGCTCCCTGTGTTCCTGAGCAACTAGAGTAAAAATAGCCGGCAGCGTTTACCCCAAGTGCAGAATGTGCCCCTCAAGCCCCACGTGTTCTGAATAGGTGAGATCCTGCTCACCAGCCTCCTCCAGGAAAAGAAGCAAAGACACAAAGCATTGAATGCTGCCTGAAGGGCAGGGCCCTGTTAGCCTCAGTCACAAAAAATGGTCTCATCCAGGCCTCCCAGAATCAGAGTGAGAGGGCAGCTGTTAGGCTCAGAGAGGGAGCTGACTTCTCCAAGGTCACACAGCCAAGAAGTGGCAGGTTTGGGACTTAACCAAGGTGGAAACCAAAGCTGGGGTTTCTACAGCTTCTGAGAAAAGCTGGGTGCATGTGGTAAGGGCACGAGATGCAGTACTCAGCCCCCGGCTCCCATCAGTCAAGAGAAGATTCGAGCCCCTTCTGGTACCAAGTCTTTGTGTGCACGCAGGAGGAAGCCTCGCTAGACCTCACAGGGTGGTCCCTGCTGGGGGAAGGGGGCCACTGGCATGGCATTGGCACCAGGGCTCATGGCCCACTCTGGACCACTGGATGCTTGCACGGAGCTAGGGTTCTGCAGACTCGGTGCTCATTCACGGTCAAACCCTCAGCGCGCATCACGCTCATAGGTGCTTCCGGTGGAAGCAGAATCGGATGAGCTGAAGAAGTACAGGGACCCTGACTGGCCGCCCTCCCCAGTTCACTGTAAAGGCAGCAGGGAGAGCAGCGTGGCCGCCGGCTGGTTCTTAGCAACATCAAGCTCTCCTAGGGCTCTTGCTTCTGACTGGTGCATGCACGTTAGACAGGCTAGGATCTGCAAGGCCAAGATGCCCGTGCTGCCGCCAGGAGGTCTGCAGGGGCTGCAAAGCCCCGGGCTCTATTTCATGTGGATGCCACAGCGGCCGTCCGTTCCCAGAAAGGATGGGCATCGAAGCCTGCGCTCCTTCATTCCAACGGGAAACAGCAAGCTCCCTGGATGAGTGTCCCACCTCGGCTTGCTCCCCTCCACAGAGTTCTCCGGTTCATGGAGATGATAAACTTTCCTCATGCTACTGTGGCCCTGGTGGCGACAACTCCTCCAGCTCTGTCCCCGCGCACTCAGCAAGGACTGGAGATGACTACGCTCTGCAAGGTCACCCAGCAAAAGAATACTCGCATGGAGGATCGTGAGGTGTGCGGCAGGTGGGAGTAGAGGTCACGTGGGTCCACACCAGGGAGGAGGCCTCGGGCTGCAGCCAGTGCAGGGGAAGAGAGAGGGCTTGCTACAGGCAAGAGGACCCAGCCGAGGAGAACTCCTGCTGACTGCTCAAGATGGCCAGCGAGATAGGATCCAGAGGGAACCATGCTGCCACCGGGGAAAGGGAATTGAGGAACACTGGGAGAGTGGGCAGATGGAGCCCATGGCGAGTCACTGGTTGAACCGGGTTTAGCAGACACCAGAGTGGGGGAAGGAGGCAGGGCCATCTGTCCCCTCCAGTTGCCTTGCTCTGCAGCAGAGGCTCCACGGAGGGTGGAAAAGAGCCCTCCCCACTGGGTTCTGGGGACGAGGTGGCTGCTGTGAATGACAGGTGCCTGGGGTCTGTGGTTTAGAGACAACTGTCAGAGATGGGGTGTAGAGTCTGCTAACCCCTGCACCCCTACTCTCATCAGCTGGCACGGCTGACCTTGGACAGGTCACGGGCCAGCTCTAAAAGGGGGGGCACACTCTGGCCGCTTCTCCAATACCATGGCTTTTCTTCCAGTGTTTGGTCTCACGTCCAGAGAGCCTGGCCTGGAGAAAACACTGCAAAAGCAAGAAACCAGTTTGTGGAAAGTGACACCCTGGAGTGTAAGAGAGGCAGAGCAGAGCCCGCCTCTGCTCTGGAGGAGCTGCCCTCCATCACGACAGGGCGAAGGACCAACTGGCTGCACACGGACACCAGCTCGGGGACAGCCGTGACCCAGCAAGGAGACAGACAGGAAGCGGGCTTCCTTGCTTGGTGTGCGTGAGCCGCAGCGCTCCGTTGTGGGGAGGCTGCCTGAGTTCTGAGAACCTGGGCAGTGTGAGAGGCCGGCAGGATACCTCCTTAGCTTGGGCAGGGCCTGCCTGCTAAGACAGAGTGGACTGGGCTCTGCATGCTCCCTGCACACGTGGAGGCTGCCCCGGGAGGAAAGCAAGGCAACAAGGAAGACTTCCGGTGGGTCCAAGGAGACAGATGAGTCTTGGTCCGATCCCTGCGCAAGCCCATCCTGCAGCCTCACCAGCTGCTGCTGCTGGTGGCAAAAGTGTGCAAGTGCCGCCTTCTGCTCTTGCTGCTGCCCCCTCCCCCACCCTCCCGAGGCTTGGAAGGCTTGGGTGCAACACTGCAAAGATGAGGAACATCAAGTGCCAGGCTGATGTGATGTGCTGCAGGTGGGGTGTCCTGTCTGTCAGACACATCACAGTTCAGCAGGCTGTGACCTTGGCCATGCAGCCTCAGTTCCCTCATCTGTTAAATGGGTTTAAGGAAGTGCCTCTCTGCCAGGGATTGGCGAGGCTACCCCTGGGCTGGGGTTTAGCCTGCTCTCTGCTGTCTTTCGGCATTGTCTCAAGGTTTATTCCCAAGGTGAGCAGACAGGAAGACGCCGGGAAGTAACCGGGCAGGGCTGAGCCGAGGGCCCCTGTGCGGATGCAGGGTTCTCCCAGCCCCTGGCTGCCGTGCCCTCGGCCCTTTCCCTCTGATGCCTGCTGGCTTGGTTTTTCTTTCTTCTTTTCTGTGACAACTATGAATAAGTAGCCCCAGGCCTTCCTGCACGGATTCATAACATAGCAAGGGGAGCAGAATTTTCCAAGGTCATCGGTAGCCTGAGGCTGCACACCTCCGGATCTCTGTAATCAGGGCAGGAAGTGCAGGGGAGAGTTAAGGCAGCAGAGACTCAGCCGGCGATGATGGAAGCTGATGGGGAAAATGGTCTCGTTGAGGGAGGATTCACCCTGGGTACAGGACGTTCACACATCATCAGTCTTCTTATCTCAGAGGCTGCTTGTGCTCCGAACCCAGGAGAGATTTGGCCTTAACCCGTCTGGGGCTCTCTATCTTTTCCATGACACGAATAATCTATACTTCTCCCTGAGAAGTCGAGAAATAACAATCCCTCCAGTGATCAAAGGATTTGGCCTGTAACATAACTCAAAGCAGATCATACTGGGCAGTTGCAATTTTGTGCACGATTAAATATAAGATTTGCTCGTGGCCGATTTTTAGCCTATGTCATCCGATAAAACTCTTAAGTGCTTTGAGGGCTGAGCTGTTTCTTAATTGTACAATTAAATCCTTCTAACTGCACAGCTGGCTTCTGAAACCTGGACCGTTAGCTGTCTGCAAGATGCTGGCTTTGAAATTGCTCCTTTTGGGAAGGGGGCACCAGGGACAGTCCCCCAGGCCCAAAGGAAAGCTTGGGACAGACTCAGATTGACATCTGGTAAGAAATGATCAGAGCGAATGAAACTGCTGATCCTGCAGAGGAGGGTGGCAGGGAACGTGGACCGCGCTTCTGGCCTCCATAGCCCACAGCTGCCACTGATCAGGGGCTCCTGGGCCACTGCACTCTGGCCCGGAGCTCTGGTGCTCACCTGCAGAGCAGTGCCATGCTGCAGGCAGGAAAGAGCTGGTAAAAATCTCTCCCCGCAGCGGTAGCAGGCTGGCAGTCGCAGGCTAGCCACCCACGGGAGACCCCCGTATCCGGCTGGGAGCCGTGCTGGGTCCTGCTCTGCCCTCCACAGCCAGCCGGCACGTGGGCTCGCCGGCTGCGCACGCAGAGGGTGCACAGAATCTGTCTGCTGCAGCTGCCGACTCACACCCCAGCCCCACAGCCCGGCGGTCCCACGCCCCTGCGCTGGTCTCCCTGCTGCTGCTGTTGTCCTGCCTGTTTCATTAGGGCAGCGAGGCGGCCTTCTGAAGGGTACAAATGCAACGTGGTCATCCCCAGCCCTGCTGCGTTCCCCCGCCCGCCCCTCCTGGAGAAGCTAGATTGAATGCACCTGACCCACGTGCGGATGCTGGCCTGGCCCTGCCCTCCTGCCCGCTCTCCTGCTCTGCTCGGCTCCCCGGCCCTGGCGGCTCTGCACTGGTCGCATTTCTCCCCTCGGGCCTCTCATGCTTCTATCCTCTACCTGCGACCCCTTCCCACCTGTGAGGTCCTGCTTCCTCTCCTCTCGCTCTGATGGCTGTGTCTAAGCAGGGGCTCCCTGTTTCTCGCCATTTCAAAGGCTGTCTTCTTGGCACTCTGCCTAATCCGAATTACATATTCTCTGTGTGTTCCCGTGTTCACTGTCTCTCCTTCCTAGACACAGGTGCCACCGAGGGAGGAACCACGTTTGCAGCCACAGTAAGTGCCTGGCTTGTGGTCGCCATTCAAAACATTCTGCTCTGGGCAGGAAGGGATGAAGCTGTGTTCTGGGGGTGACCCAGCCGTGTGACTAACTCTGTGTCCTGGTGGCATCCACTTCCGTCCACGCTTGTGAAGGGGTGGTTACCTGGTATCTGGTGGGCTTGCTGAAAGTGTTATTTGCTGTCAGGTTCTCAGAATTCCTCATGCCGGCTTGGTATCGAGTCTTCTGGGGGAAAAAAAATAGAAACATACACGCATACTTACATGTGTGCGTGATTGCATACATGTGCACACGGTGGGACCTGAGCACTCTGCATGTATGGGGCTGCCTCTCCAGGGGTTCTTCCCAGCACACAGTTTCTGGAGACTCCGTTCTGTGGATGTTAACCAGGGCTGCGGGGCAGGGTTTGGCCAGCTCTGTTCAGGAAGTCCTGAGGTAAAGCTGTGTGGGTGTCTCTCCCGAGGCCTCCTGAGACGCTCGGCTCCGCTAACAAGCACTGAGACTCTGCAGCCGGGGGAGAAGCTGGGCCGGGGAAGCTTTGTCTCCGCTCCTTCCTGGGAAGGGCTACTGCACACCCAGCCCGCTGAGAAGTTCCCTCCCCTGGGGCCCCGGCTCAGCCAGGCAGCCCGCTAAGGCCCAGGTGACTTCTCCAAGGACCTTCAAGGAGAAGGGGCTTTGCTGCTGTGCCCAGCAGACTCCACAGCCACAGCTTCTCCAGCTCCTGCTTCCTTCGCGCCAGGGGCTGCCAAACACCCACGACTCCCTCCTCCCCGCCACCTGCGGCCTCGCCCCATCCACCAGTGCCACCTACCCTGAATTTAGAATTCAGCATGCCCATTTCAAGGTCATTTTCACAGCTTTTGGCCTTAGATTTGCAGAGTTTTATGAGGCACATCTTGATTCTCATTATGAGATAATAAAACGATTTAGGACTTGGCACTAGATTAAAGGGAGCAGGTAGAGTTCTTCCTTCATCAAAGTAAGACAGCCAGAGTTTCGCGCGGGCAAATTTCCACTCCACATCTGCATCCTCCTGTGGGCAAGGGAAACCACAGCACACCATCAAAGGCCACCATTCACCAACTGAGCCGCGGGGTGAGCGGGGAGGCTGTGGCGCCTCTGGGGCCCGTCACCCTCTCCACATAGTCTAAGCACGGGGCGTTTGCTCTTGACAGGCACCCAGGGCCTCCTAATGCTCTCCGCCGACCTCCTTGGGACTCACTGCTGAAAACCCTCAGCCAGTTCATGCCACGCCCCGTGTTCTGCCCGGGACACCTGCCCCGCTGTTGTGAGTTTGCAACTTTCCCCAGCTCAGCGTGTTACCCTCTGATTTTTCCAGCTGTGCTGGCTGGCTCACCGCCCCCCACAGCACTGACGTGTGTGTGCTGTAGAGAGGTGCTGCCCAACAGAAATGCAGGCCAGGAAGCGGAGCCACCAGGTGAGTTTCAGTTTTCTGCTTGTCTCATTGTAATAAGAAAAATTAATTTCAGTGATGTAATGGGGTTTAGTCTATCAGATTCAAACATTTTGTTAACATGTAACTGCTATGAAAATATTAAGGAGGTAGCCTGCCTTTTTTTTTCTCCCATGTGCTACATTTTTGAAATCCAACATGGTGTTTTTACGTAAAGCATATCTCAATCTGGAATAGCCATGTTTCAACATTTTTTTGAAAATGTGTTTACTTTCATTTTATTTTACATACACACACACACACAGCTCTTCCACCACCTGCTGGTTCACTTCACAAATGCTCACAACAGTTGGGGCTGGGCCAGGCCAAAGCCAGGAGCCTGGAACTCAGTCTGGGTCTCCCACATGGGTGGCAGGGATGCAGTTACTTGAGCCATCACCTGGTGCCTCCCAGCGTGCACCTCAGCAGGAACCTGGCATTGGCCGAGGGGCCAACCCTCCAACTCACCCCCTCTGATATGGAATGCAGGCCTTCCAAGCAGCAGATTAACGACTATGCCAAACGCCTGCCCAACACATCTGAAGTACTGAACAGGGATGCAGGGTTCGAGACTACCGTATTGGACAACACAGTGTATTCATTAGTGCATTCCTTGTTGGTCAGAATGCTGCCTGTGAGGATGTGGTTCAAGGAGAGCAAGCCTGACTATGGTTTGTAGGGGGAGGTCCAGCCAAGTTCTCTTCCCTGCTGGAGGGCTTAGCTTCCAGCCCAGGGTCAGCTCCTCTGTCCGATCATGCAGAGTGCTGAGTGACCACTGAGACATGGCAGGAGTTTTTCCAGAGAAGCCAGAGAAGTGGACCGCTGTCTTTGGAGGACAGTTTGAGGTCCGGCAGGAGGGCGGGTTTTTAGGAATCAGGCCTGGCTTGCAAAGCCCTTATTTAACTGTGTGGCTTTAGGCCAGCCTTGGGCTCGCTCATCTGTGCAACGGACAGCCCTGAGGTTGGCACTGGGCCTGTGCTCATTCCCACAGGTAATGGCTACATAGCAAGGTAGCACCGGGTACCCCATAAGGAAAAGGTCACAGTGAAGACCACTGGGTTTGCTTTGCTTAGGAGTGACACCTGGCCTGATCTATCTGGGGCACCTTTTTGAGTCAGAAGCTTTGTGAGGGCAGAGGTCATGCCTGGTCTCGCTGCACAGTGCCCCCGAGAGGAAGGGTGGCACAGTGGTGAGCGCATGGGTTCCAGAGCCCACTTGGGTTCCTTACTAGCTGTGTCCCGCCCACGGCAGGTGCCTTGGGCCCCCGGGTCTCAGTTGTCTCTTCTGTGCAATGAGGATGATAACCTTCCTGACACGGCTGTGAAGATTAAAGGAGTTAATGCCTAAGAGACACTTAACAGTGCCAGGCATTTAGGAAGCTCTTAGTAAATGCGATTTTCACCTCTGTGGCCTAGCTCAGGCCAGCAGTCCACCTGGAGTCATCTAGCTCACGTTTATCCGCCGCCTGTGCTCACAGCCCACGCCTGGGTGGAACACACAGTCTGGCCAGTGGCCTGAGTCTGCTCGACAGCTCGGCAGTCGGCCTTGACCTCGAGCTGTGTCCGGAGCTGGGGAGGCTCTCCGAGGCGGCCCCGGCCTGGCCTGGCCTGGCCTGGGGAAGGCTGCCTCATGGCGGTGGTTTGAGCTGTCTTTCTCAGCCAGGTCAGGTGTGGCGAGGGTGGGGGCTTGAGAACAAGCAGGAGTTAAGTAGTGGGAGAGGCGGTGAGAAGTCGGAGTCTCGAGAAAGCTGGCAGGAAGAGGCAGGGGAGAGAGGCTGGGAGCTGGGAAGTGAGATGGAGGGAGAATGTTAGGTTCCTTTTTTGTACGATCAAGAGACTTACTTAAATGCCAAGAGGAAGGATTAGGGAGAGATGAGGATGTGGGCGGGGCGGGGCTAAGGCACAGGGCCTGGCTGCTGAGGGGACTAAAAGAAGAGAGCCAGGGCCCCAGGCAGGGCTACTGTGGTGGAGGAGGTGGGGGGAGGCGAGTCCCTGTGTCCTCGGCGGAGGATTTACAAACCTTCGCCTCCTCAAAGCTAAGTGTGCTCTCAGGTCCACTGAGACAGGCGGGGTCGTGCACTCTCGCCCGGCGCAGGAGCTGTCCGGAGCCTGCAGGGGAGCTGTGGGCAGCAGTGAGCTCGCTCCATCTCCAGCACTGCTCTGTGGTGGGAGGACTTGAACACGAGCTGGAGGGCTTGCCTTGATCCTGTCTTTCACAGCCAACCACGCAGCTTCCTGTGGTACAGTCATCGGGGTCAAAGCAGGGCATGCTTGCTGGCGGGTGGCACGCAGCCCGGGGTGATGGGACAGAGAGGCAAGGATTTTCCAGGTACCATCTAGCTTTCTCTTGCACTTGTGGAAACTGAGGCCCAGCCAGGGCAGGGAGACCAGCTGGTGGCAGCCCTTTATCCGCATGGGTTTCTAAACAGGTAAATACAGTTTCAAAACCTTAGGCCATTTGCCCACCCGCACAGGGCTGCATTCTCCCAAGGGGGAGGGGAGGGGCCGGTGGGCTTCAGAACCAGGCTCAGCCGGTGGTCCTTTCACCGTCCTCTCACTGTGTCGCTCTCACTGCTCCACCGGTGCTGGGCAGTGCTGAGCAATACCACGCGGTTTCACCCTGCCCCGGCCTCCTGCCATTTGGAAAATTCTCCTTTGGGGCTTGCTCGTGTTCTGGGCTGAACTGCATCCCCTTGAGATCCATGTGTGGAAGCCCTAATGCCTGACACCTTGGGCTGTGACTGTTTGGAGATGGAACTTTGACAGAGGTGGTGAAGGCTAAGTGAAGTCGTACGGTGGGACTCTAATCCAACAGAGCTCGTGGAAATGCCATGGTGAGCACACACTAGGCCAAGGAGAGAGGCTTCAGAAGAAACTCCAGGTACTAACACCTTGATCTTGCTCCAGCCTCCAGGACCAGGAGATAAACTTCTGATCTTCAAGCCCTCCAGCTCGTGTTCACATAGTTGGTAGTACTTTCTATGACAGCTACAGAAAACTCAAATATAGAGGCCTTCATTTTTTTCTCTCTGAGAAACACACAGGGCGAGTGTTGGGTGTAGTGGTTAAGATGCCGTTTGGGATGCCCGCATCCCCTGTTGGAGAGCCTGGGTGCAAGATTTGACTCTACTTTGAATCCCTGCTTCCTGCTAATGCACACCCAGGGGGGAAGCAAGTCATGGGTTTCCCCCACGTGGAGACCTGGATTGAGTTCCTAGTTCCTGGCTTGGGCCTGACCCAGCCCTGGCTGTTGCAGGCATTTGGGGAGTGAACCAGGGGATGGAATTTGAATTACGAAAACACAAATGATGGTCTCTTCTAATTTTAGTACACAGGTGTGTATTTGTGTGTCTCCATTTGCATTGCTATATAAGTGAAGCTTGCCGGTAGGTGTTACTTTACAACTTACATTTTCTTCACTTAATCGTATCTTAGGAGGGTCTCCCACACTATTATAAAAAGGGTTTTCTGCCTGAATGTACAGCTTTCTGAACCATGTCTCGAACATTCTGGTACCGATAGGCTATTTCCAAGTGTTGGAATGCCACCGATGGCACGTCATATGCATGCATGCATGGATCTATTCCCAGGATTGGAATTGCTCAGTCAGTGCAGTTCATTTACCACTTGGAGCCTACTTATTTAGCTTTATAATCAGTGAACCCATAGCATGCTTTACAGAGCACAGAAGGTATGAGCGGAAGTGCCTCTGGCGAAGGTGCCCCTCCCCTCTCAGCAGGTGCCTTCCTCTTGGGCCCTGCACAGGTTTTCTGCCTTCAGTCACACACGAGCGTGCTTCCCTGTATCTTCCTCCCTTACCCTGTGTGCATTGTGCTGCAACCTGATTCTGTTCTCCTAACACCACCACTTGGTTCTCTTTCCCCAGCAGCACATAGGATATCCTGTTGTTCTGATAAACTGTCAGGAGCCTAACGAGGTCTCCACTAGTGCTTCACTTCGCTTGTCTTCATTTGTTGCCGCTCTAAACAAAGCTTAAGTCAGTAGCTTATGGTTTGTATGCTTTGGATTTTGATTAATTGCCTCCTGATACAGTCTCTTGACCTCCCTGTTTGTCTGGAAAAATTGTTTTCATCTTTAAATGGCCTTTGAGTCACCTCTGGAACCTTACTCCCCACCGCGTGTCAAGTACTGTCTTTGCTTGTCCCCACCTGGCCATTGCAGCCCTGGCCCCGGGGCATGGTAATTTATTGATGGCCACATCTGTGACCTCCTCCGGCACAGGGACAGTGTCTTAGTCCATCTGCGTGTCGCTGGCACCTAGCATGGTCTTGGCACACAGCATACACTTAACAGAAGACACATGAGAGGCAGAAGGGGGTGGGGGCTGAAAGAGCTGTTCCGCCGTGCCCTGGGCTGCTAGCAGGAAGACCACCCGTGATTTGTTGTGCTGGCTTCAGTTTTAACAACACACGTCACGCTCATGGCTGCCCACGTCGGTGTCAGCCAAGCCAAGGGGGAGAGCGCGTTTCCCGTGCACTGGCCTTACCTCGATCTCCTGATAGGAGTTGTTGATCATGGCGATCAGCATGTTGAGGAGCACGACCACCATGGTGACGTTATAAACGCCGTAGAGAACGTAGCCGATGTTCTCGATGAACTTGTGGTCGTATTTCAGCACCACCGAGATCACTTCCGACAAGCCGAATATGGACCAAAATAAGGTTTTAAAACTTTCTTCAACCCTACAAGGAAGCAGACAGTCCTTTTACAGTTTGCACGGGGCTCACGCTTCTTCTGTGAAAGTTGCCACGATTGTAGAGTTGCTGTCTCTGCTGGAGTGGGGCTGGGACAGCTCGGGGTGGGCTGCGTGCTCAAATAATGAGCCCTTCAGATCTCTGCTGAGTATTACACAAGGCAGCCTCCTTCTTTGTCACTCAGTCCATTTCCTGGGACTCCTGGCTGTGGTTATCATTTTCATCTTGCTCTAATTAATGAAAAATTTAAAACTAAACACCAGGGCACCACAGCAAATGTTTGCTCTTAGGTGTTATTAGCCTCACGTTCTTCCTTCAATAGGCTCGGCAGTGTCTCAGGGGACACAGCTCCACGTGAAGGGGAGCTCTGAGGGTGTGGGAGGTGCCCAGGGAGGGAGCTGGCATCCTTGGCGCCTTGCACCTGCTGGGTCCTTGACCCAGAGCAGCGCCCTAAGCCTCATGCCCCTCTGCAGTGCGCTCACGCACTCCCTCCACGCTGCATACCCGAGCCAGCCGTGTAGGTTCCATCCTCTCAGCTGGGACTGAGTGATCAGAAAGACTGCGCAGAGCCTGCTGCAGCTCACCGAGGGAGATGGTGCGTGCTTTTTGAGGGCAGGTCAGGTAAGATCTGGCTTTTAGGGAACTGTTCTTTGACCTCTTGAGATCCTGAGGTTACTGAAATACCGTGGTTTTCAGTCGAAGGCTCAAGTGCCTGTCACAGTCCCTGCTTTATGGCCATGAGCCCTGGGTAGGGCTGCTGACACAGACCCAGGCTGGAAGCTGGGTGGGTAGGGTGCTTTAGAACATGCAGTGGGATCTGCTAACCCCTGACTGGTTAAGTGTGCTTCTTTCAGTTTGCATCCAGATTTTTGGGCCCATTGTGATAAAGCACTCTTTTCTCTAGACTTTCAACCTCACCCACAAATGGCCAGGAATAGCTAGGTCTCAAAAAGCATTTTCCAGAAGTCTGTTTGGGAACGACTGGTATTTACTTGACAAGATGTACAAAAAATCCTAGTACTCAGAGTGTGGATTAAAAAAGCCAACTCCTGGCTTGCATGCATTTACACTCCTGAGTGCGAGGGTGTGGGCTGTGTGGGTGAGGTGTGTGTGAAGCCAGCTGTCTGGCTCATCCCTGACGCATTCTGGAACCTGAAAAACAGATATTGGAAGTGGGCTTATGTTGTCATTATTTGTTTCTGGTGTCTTTGAAAACTGTGAGTTTTGAACAGTTCATCCCTATTTGTGTTAGCGAGAAGGAATTTAGTTGGGGTTTTGGGAGCTAATGACTGGGGACCAAGCCGTGGCCGCAGAGCGCCTGCCCCTGATGCTGTTCTGAGAGCAGTTTTGCCGTGGGAGCTGCAGGACCCATGTCACTCACGGTGTGGCGTGACTCACTGTGGCTCTGTGTCCCACTGTAGAAGCATGTTCTGGTTGCCCCCCTAGCAGGAGGGAACAGTGGCAGGGAGAGCCCCGGATCACTGGCTGAACCCTAATCCCACACCAGAAGGAGATGGCAGGGCTTCAACCTCCATGACAGCTGCTGCCTTCCGGGTAGGAGTGACAGAGAAGCAGAGGTCACAGGGTCTGAGGGAGGTGCTGGGCAGACAGGTGCCAGTCTCCCATCATGCACTTGCCACGCACCGTGGGAGACATGGCGCATGCTTGCAACTGAGACATTTCCACTCCAGCTCATCTTCCCTTTCTTTCCTGGCTATCCCTGCAAACCTCTGGCTGACTCGAATGAGGCAGGCAATTCGAGAACACATGCAGGGAAAACCTGCTGCATTTTGATCAGGGAAAACGGGCCTAGACTCAGCGTGTGTTTTTTTTTTTTTTTCTTCTCATTTTCTTCTTGTCTTGAATTCTGCCACTGAGCCCTGATTTTAAGCATTATATCCTAATAATCTGAAGACGACAGAAGTAGCCCACCAAGCAGTATGTTTTCATGTAAAGGAATATTTACAAGTCTGTGCCTTGGGCTCTCGGTGACATGGTGACCTGACCCCTGCCCATCTCCGCCCCCCAGGCTGAGGACAATTGCCTCTCTCAGAAGGCTGATGTCTTGGGTTTGTTGTATGCCTTCCAGATGGTCTTCATGACCACACACTTGTTTCATTTCTATCCCAAGATCTAAGGATTAGTCTCTGGCCTTGGACGTGGCCATGATCTCCAGGAGACTTTAATCACAAGAGGCCCAGACTCCTTGGGGCCAGAGTGAAAGCCACCCCTTCAGAGCAATAGCGAGCTATATACTACTGGGTAGGTGGGTAGAAGGAGGTCCTAGCCAAAGGATGCTTTTCTAATGCTTGCTTTCTTCTAAGCCTTCAGGGAGAGTGTCTGGGTCTTTGCTCCTTTGTAAGGGCAAAATGAGCTGAGGTAACCGAGGTGCTCATTACAGAAGGTGGCTCACTGGCTTGCATCACCCAGTGTGGCTAGAGTCGCCACTTTTTCTCAGGGCTCTGACGTGAACAGTGGAGTAAATGAAGAGACCCAGTCTGCTACTGTTGTGTATTTGTGGGAGGAGACTCTGGGGACTGAGTTACATGCAATTAGCTGGACTAAACTGTAAGCAACATTTTAGCCTATAGTTCAAACCATATAACTAGATACATTCTGAATGGAATTGAAGAGTTAAATGTTAAAAAAACCTGTATGATTATAAACTAGAATAAAATACTGATGAGTATTTATAATGTTGGGCTAGGGAAAGTTTCAGAAATGATAACATTGAGAGATTGGATTATATATAACTTATATACACCAAAAGACACAATAAATAAAAACAGAAGGCAAAAGATCAGGTAAGGACAGAATTTGGTTTTACAAACATGGGAGAGATAATGGATGCTGTCCTTCTTATATAAAGAGCTCTTGCAATTCAACATGAAAATGACAGACATCCCAGGAGAAAGAAAAATGGAAAAAATGTTCAGTGGCAGCCTGCTAGTTTTTCATGGTGATAGGAGATGTGCAGTTACCTGAGGACATAGTGTCATCTTCTAGTTTAACAGGTGGCAGGAAGTAAAGATTTGCATTTCTTTGACCTTGGAAGCCTACACTAATACATTCCCAGAGAAGGCTGGTCTTGGAGAGCAGTCAGCCTACACTAATACATTCCCAGAGAAGGCTGGTCTTGGAGAGCAGTCAGTAGTACATTACTGATCCCAAGGGCATGGGCTTTGGAGCTGTGAGGTTATCATTTCCCAGAAGCCATGGAAGCCAGGAATGGTGCAGAAGGCCAGGCCCTGGGGAGGTCTGGGGCTGCCTTTCGGGAACAGAGTGTCTCAGAATGGGCTTAGCTGACCTTTCCCATGGAGCCACTTGTCTCACACAAGCCCCCATCAACTAGCTGGTCCTGCGGCTACAGTGGAGGTTCTCGACTGATACGAATGGCAGCCACTGACCGCACATCCTTCTCCGACTCACTCTGGCTAGCTGCCAAGTTTGCCAGAGATCCCTTCCACTGTATCAATCACAGGAGGCATCGCAGAGACAGCTGGAGGAGTAAGAGCAAAGGTGTTTGCCTGGGTTCAAGTCTCAGCAACATTATGCGGTGGCTGTGTGAGCTTGGGCATGTTCCGAAGCCTGTCTGGGTCCCCATTTACTCCTGAAGATTAAATGAGCAGCTCATGTAAACTGCCTAGTAAGAGTCCAGTAGATGCTAGCTATTCTTCTGAGTCACCTGTTTAGTTACTGAATTGTGCCTAGGTGCCAGGCACTCCGCCAGGTGCGGAGAATACGCTGGTGTCCACAGCAAACACATTCTGCCCTTTTGGTGGTCTCAGCCTAGATTTAAGGAGATCAGAAAGTCCTAGAAAATTGAAAGCAAGGATGCTCTGTCTCTGCCTTTGCAGCCCCTCTGGTGCTTCCCACAGGGCTGAGTAAAATGAGTCCGTCAGCTGCTGCCTTATTGACTTTCATCAGCAAGCCTCCTTTTCCTTCCTACCTGCAAATATCATCACAAACCCTTGATTTCATGCAAATCCTCTGATTTCTCCAGCCCATGCTATCTTTTTATCTGTGACTCTCGGCTGGCAGTGGAAGGGACTGAAGCTAATCAATGGGCCACCCAAGCATAACAAGTGTTGCTGATGAAGGCAGAGAGGGACAGTGCCCGGGAGTTAGACAGTGAGCCCCCGCCTCTGGCTGTGTGTGCGGGGAGGCCGGGGCTCACTTGTCACACGGGAGAGGGGAGCGAGGTAATCAGTTCTCCCCCGGGGCTGTCTCGCCTGCATAATGAGACTTTAATAACAGGTTCCTGAAGAGTGTGCTGCACTGTGTATGGGCTCGGAGAATGAGCTGATCAACAGTGTGAGGGGCTAGGGCCATTGTCAGGAAAATTGCTGCTGCTTCAGAATGCAGCAACTCCCTCTGCTCCCCCGCTGAACGGTTCTGTTCCGTTACCTTCCCCAGTCTGCACAGAGCAGGCTAAAATTAAGCGGGAGGCTCAGCCATCTCAAAGGGCTGTTTCTCAAGTTCAGAAGACAATAGCTGGCGCAGTGCGAGGGCTCTGCTGCAGGGCTCACCCGCCTGCCATCCACCTGTGATGGTGGAAGGTGTTTGGAACACAGAAGGAGCTGGCCAGCGGGCTGTATTTCTCCATGACCCAGACCCACAGCCCAGAAGCCTGGGACCCGGCTGGAGGAAGGCCAGGGACACAGTCCAGTGGCTGAGAAGTCTGAACCTCACGCCTGCCACGGCCTTGCTAGGCTTTTCTCTCGACTGCTGGCTGCTGCTGTCCTGGGTCCTGAATGAGGAGTTCGCTTTACACAGCCCAGGAACAGCCCAGCCACAGGACGGATGCTGAAGAACTGAAGCGGGGGGGCAGGCACGAGGGGCCTGGGTCTTCCTAGCTTGCTGCAGAGCTACCTGAGAACCATGTCTGCTGATACTGTGCCTGGAGCTAGGCCTTGACGGTGCTGTCTCCTGGCCCTCTGTGACCTGGAGGGGCGATAGGTTAAACCTTATTTGCATCCCGGAACTGAACCTTGCTGAGTAAAAGGGAAAGATTTCTTGCTGGTCAGTCTGAGAGCAAAGAGGGAGGAGCTGAGTGGAGCCTTAGGTGTGGCAGGAAGGAGCCAGCATCAGCGGCCATGGTCTGATGGGCCTCCCCTCCAAACTCTGCACCCTCTCCGCTTGGTTGGTGCAGAGGCTCAAAGGTGGCAGGCTTTTTACCATTCGTGTCAAGCACAAACGTGGAGAGCATAAAAATGGCAGTTATATAATCGTGGGATCTGTTGCAATAGGCTGAATTATCCTAGCATAGTCCCGGAAATGGTCTCGCCTGCTGGAGGGTTAAGCCAAGCTAAGAATTAAACTCAAAGTGCACTTGTGACGCATCAGGCTTCTCCAAGCCTGCGCTGTGCTCCCAATAGCCTCAGAACACCTCTGTGCTGGTCCCCCCACAAGAAAATGGGTACAGTTCATGTGCTGGTTCCCCTCACACTCTGATGGCTGATGTGCAATAAGGCACAGGTGATGACTTTCACAATGTGGTCAGGTGCGATGATGAGCTGAGACAGGTGGAGCTTCTGTTTCAGAGCTGCCCATATCCAATGCTGACCCAAGGCCCGGGAAAAACCTGTCTTTTGGAACCCCGGGCAGCTGAGTCCATGTCCAGGTCCCCACCTGCAAACACCCCGCATGTCCTGTACAGCAAAAACACAGCAGGCCTGAGTCCGCAGGGCAAGCTGTCCCTGGTTTCTCCTGAAGGGTCACTGATCTGCTGAGTTTTATGACATGCCTGGTGCTGGCTGCCTGGAAGGAACCTTGGGCCACCAGGTGCTTCCATTCCACCTCCTGGACGCCCCTCAACCAGCAGCACGCCCTCCCAGGTGCCGTCCGGCCACAGCCTCCTGGTGGAGCTAGCTCCATTCCCTTTGGAGCTACCTGCCTTTCAAGTTCCTTTCTTTCAGGACACTGTCTCAATTTGTAAACGCAGCCGCACTCCTGCGAAGGCTGGGTTAAGGTCTGTCTGTGCAGCCGGTCTATACGGTACATGGGGCTGGGGCTGCATCTCACTGCAGCCTCCCTGGCACCCAGCTTGGGCCAAGCCCGGGCTCCACCCTGACTCTCCCAACTCATCCTTCACCCGGCAGCCACAGCACTCTTTCTCAAGGCAGCTCTGACCACGTCTTTCTGTTTTTACGAAGGCCTCTGCAGAGACACCAACACCTATGAGGACTTGAAGGGCTCCACAGCCTGGCTCCTACTGGACTCTTGGATCTCCCGATTCTCCCTCTCCCCACAGTCTTCCCTACATGGGATTCAGAAATGGCCAAGACAAGCCAGAATGCCTTCTCCCATCCTCCAGCTCCCGCACTGAGGGTCCCCTGGGCACGGAGCCTTCCCCGACCCTACCTGCAGCGCTCCCAGCCCTGCTTCCTCCTCGCCATGCTGCCCACGTGTCCTTGATACAATCATGTGATGCAAAGCTGTTACTTCCTATTTTTTTTCCTACCTCCGAATCTCTATTTGTCCACAAGTCAGAAAATTTGCTTATTAATCTGATTGAGCCAAGGGTGGAATGTAGAGGCTGGCCCAGAGTGGCTGCTCTGTGCAGGTTTTTAAGTGAGTGAGCCTTCTTCAGGCAGGGACTTGCCTTACCCAGGGCAGCCCAGGCTGCAGGCTGAGAGCGGAGACGGCAGAATCATCAGGTTCTCGTGGCAGTCACAGCTTGGACTGAGGAGCACAGGAAGGGACAGAACCTCGAGAGGGACTCGGCCTCCACCTTCGAAATTTCAGCTCAGAAGGTGGAGGGTAGGCCTGGGTCCTGCACCCCTGGGTTCGGATCCTCTTACTGGCTCTGGGATGTGGGGCAAGTCCAGCCCCTCTGTGAGCCGCAGCTCCCTGCCTCATTTCACCATGGGGATAAGCGGGAGAGCAGCTGCCATGTGTCTGTCGTCACGAGTTGTTTAATCAATGACACTTATTATTATCCCTGTCCCTTACTGACTCCAAAAGGAGTGTTTCAAGTCTCGGTTTCAGAGCTAAAGCCAAGAGTATGTGGAGCCCAGGCTCTAGGCTTGGGTGGTCCTGGCAGGGAGGACGGGGCTGTGCTCTGTGGGTAGGTGGGCTCATCCTAAGGGTTCTCTCCCAGCCCCAGTGCCTCTCCAGGATTGCAGGAGAGAGAAGCTGGCTTTCCCATGACCCAGACAAGCAGGGTGGGGGCCCACCCAGTGCCTCTTGCTCCTGGTAGGCACAGGAATCCCTGCCTGCCTTATAGAGTGTGGGAATTTTCCGTAAGTATCACAGAGAATAGAAGCTTCTAATTTTGCCCAGCACTGCGGAAGCTCCTTCCAGTGAAAGCATTCCTGGGGAGACAGTACAACCTTAAGAGAGGTATTACTTTTGCTTGGAGAGGTCTCAACCCAGCTGCCTGATGATGCTCATACCACAGTGGCCTGCAGGAAAGATCAGCGGGGCTCCACTTTTGGCGGACACAGCCCACACTTCATCTCCCATCAGAATTAAATGCGGGAGGCTGTGCTCACGCACACGGGAAACCAAGGGCCTTTGGTGTGCCATGGTACAGGGCCCTCCACTTTCCTCTGCCCTGGGTCAAGTTGTTGACCCCTGCCCCCGCCCCCTTCGTCTCTGGATACCCATCCAGCCGTGGTCACCTACCAGAGTGTAAGGCAGGGAGCTTTTCACTCCCAAGTCCTATGACACTGTACTTCACCTGTGGGCTAGGGACCCGGTGTTTCTAACACTGTAACCACAGTGCTGGGACCCCAGGACTTTTATGCAATCCCCAGTCAGAGACCCCTTGCTCTTTGGACTATGGGTATTTCAGCAAAGTTAGCTATAAAACAAGTATCCAAATGCAACGCCTAGTTGTCTAGCAACTTCCATGATGTAATCAAAGAGGTGCTCCCAGTGAGAGAATTCCTCACAGCAAGTGTGTCCTTGGAGGAGGGCGTCCTCCTCCTGCTTCCTCATTCATGTTTGGGATACTCTGATTTCCTACTCTGGGGCCATAAAGCTGATCCTGACACTTTCTCTTCATCCCCCTAGCTCATCTGCAGTTTCTAACGGAAGTGGCTTGGAGTTGATGAGCTGCCAGCAAGTGTGCTGTCTGTCACACCCGGACAGCCCCGGCTCACCAGCCAGGCACTCACGCATGCAACCTGCTCCTCCCCTTTAGACCAAACCCGACACAGGAGTGGCTGTGCAACCATGAGCATCCTTGCTTCCGAAGTGGAAGGACTCTGAAAACCAGGGACGCTCATGGGCTGACTCCAGGCCTCATTCCTGCTACATCAGGCTGTCTGTAATAACTTGTGCTTAAAAAGTCCGGCCTGCACAGGACCAGCAATCTGCCATTAAGAGACTTGCTGAGGTTAACAGGCTCCTTGCTTTTGAAATACACAGAGCTGAGAGTGGCTTCTGTCTCCCCAGTAGGGGAATGAGAGATTGGACAAGATCTGTGTTTCTTACCCTATGAGAGTACAGGTGTCAACATCTCCCAGTGGCTTTTTAAAGCAGCTGTCTAAGCTCTACCCCGGGACACTCTAAGGGGTGGGGCTTGGGGAGTCCCCAGTGCAGCCACACTTCTGGTGACTCTACCGCCACATGTGGTTTGAAACCGCTGCTTTTCGCTAAGGCTGCTCGTTCTGTGTGTTTGTCCACACCTTGGGCTGATGAAGCTGACGTCATCGATTTCTTTCTAGCCTCTTCTCTGAGGTTTGCTGAATGCAGGAAAAGGCTACCTGGGGATGGGGAGGAAGGAATGTGATTCTGGAACTGGCACCCACCCAGCATTAGGGAGGGCTTGGTTGAGGGTTGGGGGCTGCCGATGATAGAGAAACCTTTCTGTTCTTCCTCTTTACTTTTGTTCTAAAGTGTCTCCCCTGCCCCACCCCGCCCCATCCCCAGTTCCCTACTGGGACAGAAACTGCAACTTGGCGAGACTCAGGTGGACTGGCTGTTGTGGGCTGGCTCCTGAGAGCAGCCCAATGTGACCCTCGAGGGGAGGGCAGCCTGGGCGTGTGCTGCTAGGTGGCAGACACGCACCTGAGGGGCCTTTGACTTCGTTACGGCGTGGCTGCACTCAGCATGCCTCCTAAGGCTTTTATGTGGCTGGGGAGCTCTGGGGGCTGACGCACTCCAGAGAGCAGTCCAAAGGTCAAAGATAGCATTTACAAAAAGCCGTTTTTTCCTCTCTCTGCTTCGCTGCTCTATTGACTTTCTGTGTTCAATCAGATCCTATTTACACCTACACATCCCATGTCAGGCACTGGGCGGGGCGGGGGGGGGGAGGAAGGAGACCCTGTGCGGCATTCATTGCACCTGCTGTCTGCCGGCTTCCCCGCCTCTTCCCCCTCCTGGACGGCCTGGGTCCCTCCTGCCTACACAGTCTTCATCTGCCCGCTGGCCTACGGGACAAGCTGACTGCTCTGCCTTTCTCCTGATCTCACCTGTCCCTGTGACCTTACTTGTTCCCAAAGACCCCAGCCTGGGCCACACACTTACTCCCTGTTTAGACCATCTGTGCCGCAGGTCACTGAGAATTGTGTGGCCAGGAAGTGCTAATCTAAGCCTGCGTTCCCCCCCGCGGGACTGTGGGCTGGGCACTCTGCAGGGGGTGGGGGCTGCCCAGAACAGTCCGGGTGTGGAGAAGGACCCCAAGTCCATGTTGTCAGACGCGCCGTCCACGGCTTTCCCCTCTGCGTTGGACCTGGCTTCCTTTGTCCTGTGTGTTCCCTCGTTCTTGTTCATGAAGCATGTAGCAGGCAAACACTGGGCGAGGCCCTGTGCTGGAGCAGACACAGGCAGGGGCACTGGCACTGGAGGTGGAGGACTGGCATCTTCCCTTGTTGGGTAACCATGCTCAGTCCCATGCTGAGTGGGCACTTCGAGCTCTGCCTCTGCTCTATTGACAGCAAATTTACTTTTGGGCGATTGGAGCTTCTTTATTCCAGTCTGTCAACAGTTACTCATGGAGAGTTGGGGTGATATAAAGTGTCCAGCAGACTCAGTAGTAACGGGCTTGGCGCTAGCTGGTGCAGTTTGTCAGCCCTGCCGGCCTCTTCCCAGGAAGGGACCCACAGGGGTGAGTCAATACCCCAGTGTCTGCCTGCAGTCAGCCCCCAGCTCCACGAGCCCCACTTCCGCCTGCTGAAGGCTTATTCAGTGCCAGGCACCATATCTGACCCTCCTCCTCACTGGCTCCTGTGAGGCTGGCCTTGTCAGTCCGTGTTCTCATCTCAGACCTAGGGAAGCTGGGGTGGGGGGGGAGGTTTGAAGCCATTGCTCCAGGCCATCTGCCTAGGCTGTGCGATCCATGTGGCGCTCAGCCTCCAGCACAGCCTGTGGGCCGGGGGCGGCGCTAGCACCTTTGGGATGGGGGCACCATCTTTGCCACAGAGAGAAGCAGCTTCCGTGGCTGAGCTCTGCCAGGAGACGCAGCCTTCTGGGCGGGACCTTCTAGGTAGCTCCAGCTGGGTGAGGCCACCCAGTCCCCGGTCCTGAGGAGAGAGGCCCAGAGCTCATGGTGGTTTGTTCTCAGATACAAATGTCTCCCCTCAAAGGTGATCTCTGCAGACACAGGGCGGGGCGAGGCTGTGCTCCCAAGGGGGCCTGCATGGCTGAGGCTTGGAGCTCCTTCCACTGGCTGGGAGATGTGACTTCCTGGCCTCTTGGGGCATGCCGGCACACATGCCAGGAAATGCCCAGCCCAGGGGGTTCCATGCTGGGGCTGGACGCCCAACTCTCCTACTCTAAAGACTCTGGGCAGGAGCGTGGTGAGGACCAGGAGACATAGAGGGGAAACCTCAGTGTGCAGGCACGTCATGTTTCTGCCCGTGGGGGTACGTGTGGGTAAGGTGGGAAGTCTTTCCACGTTAGAGGAGAGACCCAGGGGCTCGGATGAGTCAGGCAGCCTGCTCGAGGCCATCAGCCCATAAATGCCTGTGTCCGGGTGGACATTCAGGCCTGCCAGACCTCGCACCAGACCCTTCTCAGTGCCACTGGTGGCCCTCCAGGAGACCGCCTGGCACCCCGCTGCCCCCCAGGGAGGGGCGCTGAGTCCTTGTGAAGGTAGGTTCCGTGAGCCTCACCGTGTTTCTGTGCCTGCTTCACTGGCTGGAATCCCTGCCGCAGCTCCCCTGGGCCAGGCTCAGTGCCTCAGCCTGGGCCTCCCTCCTGCCCTGGAGGCAGGTGATGCTGCAAAGCTCCCGGGGCACAGGCTGCTCATCTGCTCTCGCACAGACCCCCTCCCCCCACGCCGCGTGGCTGTGGCTTCCCCAGGGCTGCTCTGGAGGTGCAGGGGAGTCAGCGACCTGGATGCATCCGGCTCCTGAGACAGTGGCCAGGAAAGATCTGGCACATAAATTCTCTCTTGCCCTGTGGGAGGCTCTGAGCTGTGACCCCTCCCACACTCCCACCCTGCATTCTCTGGCCCCTGGGAGACTCCTTCCTGCCTGGGCTGTGCGTTCTGGCAGACAGCAGCCAGGGCAGCGGCACCTTGTGCCTGCCCACCCCCCACCCCAGTCTTCACTTTCTGTTTCCATTCAGTCTGATTTCTCTGGGCTTGCAGCTCCCCGGTGGTGCTGGCATGACAGTCTCCCCCGGGGTTCTGTTTTCCAGGTGATACAGGTAAAGGCAAGAGTAATTAGCACAATAATTCCTTGCATGTGTTCAGAGTTTCCCGTGGGAATGACCTGTTGCCATGGCCCCCTGCCATTATGGTGCCCCCATGAGGATTTAACTCAGGTCTTCCGCCCTTCCATTCGAGAGCCTAGACTCTGAGCCGCCCTGAGAAGCACCAAGGAAATCAAAACTTATGCAAGAGGCCACCTGCACGAGACCCCTCAACACCCCGCCCCACCAAGGAAGCCCAGAGACCCTCAGGGCGGAGGCCTGGGTTACTCACGTTGTGAACGCTGGGTTGTACTTTGCACCTCGGTAGTAGGAGTACAGGTTGAACATCCCAATCATGAAGGCCACAAACACCATGATGAAAATGACCATGAACTTGAAGATATCCTTCACGGTTCTCCCCAGGGAGATCTGCAGCGGCCCGAAGCTCTCGTTGGCTGGCAGGATGTAGGCGATGCGGGAGAAGCTCAGCACGACGGCTATGGCGTACAGCCCTTCCGATATGATCTGAGGGTCAGAAGGCCACCACTTGTCCCTGGCTAAAAGAAAACAGCCGGTTCCTCACTGAGGGTGGGATCTGCCCTTTAGAAGTGTCGAATGCGTCACTGGCCACACCTGCCCTTGTTCTTAAATGACCCCAGGACCTGCATGGTGCCACCCATGCTCGGAGTGTGGGAGGGAATGTCCTTTCCTCCCATCTGGGTCCTTCCCAAGTGCCCCTTGCTCGGGCGTCACCTGTTTCAGGCGCCGTCTGCACCTCCCATACCTGGGCAGGTTCCCTGTCTCCACCCACCATGTTCCCAGGGTATCCTGTGCACACCTGTCATGGACCTGTCACACTGCCTGCTGTCCTGTCCCCCTCCCCAGTGTTCCAGCTCCACACTCAGGTGCTGTCCACAGCCCGAGGAGGTGGCAGCCAAGAGCCTGGGTGCGGGGACAGGCAGACTGAGGTTGAAAGTGGCTTTTGTATACACTGACTCTGTGACTGAGGAATTCAGCTCACTGCTTGAGCCCCATTTCATCACCTGTGAAGTGGGGACAATATCATCAACCACTTGGTACAAGCATCGGGTCTGGCACACACGGCAGACACTCCTTGTTAAACAACTGCACGAGCTTTTAATCACAGGGTTAGATGAGCCACAAGCAGAGCACAGGCGCTCACGTGGGGACCGGGAGTCTGCAGGACCTGACCTGGGAAAGTCCTCTGGGGCTCGTTCCTGAGCTGCTGAGTGCTGAGAAGCTTGCTCCCCAGCTGTGGCCAGGCCTCCAGAGTGGTGACCAGGCAGGCGGGGCAGCCACGAGAGCGCTGATCCCTGTGCACAGGAGTCCAGGAACCCGTTCTGAGCCGGGGGACTCTGCTGCTGTCACTGGTGACCACAAGGGTCTCAGCTGCCCTGTGGGTATTCCTGCCGCTGAGCAAACCTGCCCAAAGTTCCTACTGCTGTTCTTTTTTTTTTTTTTTGATAGGCAGAGTTAGACAGTGAGAGAGAGAGACAGGGAGAAAGGTCTTCTTTCCATTGGTTCATCCTCTAAGTGGCCGCTATGGCTGGCATGCTGCGCTGATCCGAAGCCAGGAGCCAGGTGCTTCCTCCTGGTCTCCCA
The DNA here is from genome assembly GCF_051225735.1 of Oryctolagus cuniculus. NCBI lineage: Eukaryota > Metazoa > Chordata > Mammalia > Lagomorpha > Leporidae > Oryctolagus > Oryctolagus cuniculus. The sequence continues at coordinate 25,495,736 of NC_142872.1, forward strand.
TATGGGGGCAGGGCCCAAGGACCTGGGCCATCCTCCACTGCCTTCCTGGACCACATCAAAGAGCTGGACTGGAAGAAGAGCAACCAGGACAGAATCTGGTGCCCCGACCAGGACTAGAACCCGGGGTGCTGGTGCCGCAGGCGGAGGATTAGCCTAGTGAGCTGCAGCACCAGCCCCTACTGCTGTTCTAACAGGACAAGGAACAGCGTCTATCTCAAGTCCATCATCCACTGTGAGTCAGGACATGCAACAGTTCCCAAGAGAGGGCGGAGCTACCCTCCTGGGGAAGTGTGTGGTTGTCACAGCAACGGGGCAGGAGCATCATGGGGATGCTCATGTCCTGGGATGCCCCAGACAGCCCTGCAGAGGACAACTGCCCTACTGGAAAAGCCAGTGGTGTCCCTGGGGAGAAACACTAAGTGAAGCTTCAATTGCGAAACATTGAGAAACCTAAATTAGCCCTTACGCTTACATTAGCAGCGATTTTCACAACAGCCCTGCGGAGTGGACATTATTGTTGCCATCTTTAAGACTGGATTTGGGGTATGGGGTCCCTTTCAGAGCCCAGCAAATGCAGATCGCAAGGATATTACATGGCAATTCTTGGCACCCCAAGGGAGCTGGAGGAAAAGAATTTTATTCTTTATTTTCAAAGCTAGACTCTGTTAAACGGTTATCGTATTCAAGAGCAGTAAGAGACGCTTGATAAGAAAAGCCAGGCCACAAAGTTTCATGTAGTGCATTCCCAGTTACATTTGAAAATACAGTAACGTGACATACTCTTTGTTCTCATCAAGGTCGTAACTTTGAAGCCCATGAAAGACAACCCAGGAGAAAAAATGGTGTGATTTCCAGTCTATCTGTCACTCTATGGATAAACAGCAGATTTGGGACACAGGAAGTAGGAGATGGCTTCCTCAAGTAAACAGACACCAAAGAGGAATTACTTTTTTCTGAAGCCTATAATTCCTTATCTGAACCTTAGTTATAATCATAAAAGCCACTGCTACAATCTATTAAGATAGGTTTAGCTGTTGGCAGGTGTCGGTGACCAGGGAAACACTCTCTGTGAAAAATATTTTGCTTGGGTATTCTGGTTGGTATTGTGATGGGTAAAGCAAACAGCACTGTGCTGATTCAGACAGAGATTCTCTTCTTGGAGCTGTTTGCAAGAGAAAAAGTGCCTTTTTAGAATATGAAACACTGGCATCCTGTGGCGGTTGGACAGCGACTGCCCAGCTGACCACAAGAGGGCGCTCTTCCTCCACGACTGGAGCCCAAGTGACTACTGAGAGACGCCACATTTCCAAGGGCACGGGGTGAACCACAAAAGCAAGGGCGATAGCGTGGTCTGCTTTGGATGGGGTGAGGAACGCAGTTCACAAAGGAATAGAAGTCCCTGCTGATAACACTGCAGCTGGAATCGCGTCTGTCACAGGTTTGTCATGCAGTATCAAGATTCTCATCTTCCTCCATGAACCCTGTGCAGCACAGAGAGGACACAAGCCTGTTTTGCTGTAAGAAATTCTGGATTTGCTAAACCAACAAACAGTGCGGGGTGGGAGGTGGGTCTGTAATACTACAAGACTCTGCGTTTCTCGCTGGGGGTTTTCCACCACATTTACAGGAAGCATAATCTACATTGAAAGTGAGCAGGCCGGTACCGCGGCTCAATAGGCGAATCCTCCACCTAGCGGCGCCGGCACACCGGGTTCTAGTCCCCGTCGGGGCGCCGGATTCTGTCCCGGTTGCCCCTCTTTCAGGCCAGCTCTCTGCCGTGGCCAGGGAGTGCAGTGGAGGATGGCCCAAGTCCTTGGGCCCTGCACCCCATGGGAGACCAGGATAAGTACCTGGCTCCTGCCATCGGATCAGCGCGGTGCGCTGGCTGCAGTGTGCCAGCCGTGGCGGCCATTGGAGGGTGAACCAACGGCAAAGGAAGACCTTTCTCTCTGTCTCTCTCACTGTCCACTCTGCCTGTCAAAAAAAAAAAAAAAAAAAAAAAAGTGAGCAGCAGTTCAACTATTGCATGAAGTGGCCAGCTCTCTACAAACCACTGTTGGAGCTGACAGAAGGGAATCTGTGGCCACAACGGCTATCCAGCTTCATGCAATAGGGAGATTTGGCACTCACTCAGTACTAAGTATCCAGCTACTATTTACAACACAACCCATACCTACTGTTCCTTCACCCGCTCACCTTTCTCTCTCAGCACAGAAATTACGGTGTTTAAGAAAATGAAAAGGTACTAATGATAACTGTTAGCGCTTAGTGAGCACTCCGCATTTTCAGAGCATAGTGCAAACCTCTTCCATCTGTTACTCAAATTTTGTGGCATGGGTATTATTATCCTCGTTTTTACACGAGCAAATGGAGGCTCAGAAAAGTGAAGCAAGACAAGGTTGCACAACAAGCTGATTTCAAAGCCTGCACACCGACGCTGGGCCACTGGGCATGATTTTTCCATTCGTGCCAGCCAGACCAGGTGTCTTTGCTACACAAGGCAAACTCGAATTCCTGGGGGCAGTGTGAGCCCTGCCATGAAAGCCCGCTATCGGAGACCCTCTGCTGCTCAAGCAGATTGAGTTCCCCGCATCTGGCTATGGCCAGTCCAGCTCTGGCCACCGAGATCCAGCAGCTGGGCACTCTCTCTCCGCCCTCTAAAATAAAGCTTAAATAATTTACAGAAACCCCAAAAGGTGAGTAATCAAACTCGACAGAAATACTCCCAGCGCAGACTCCCCGTTACTAACTCGTGTTCCGTTAAGCTGGCTGCACTGCAGGGACCAGGGATTTTGAGGGGCAAGGGGGGCCCACGGAAGCCAGCCCCGTGACACATCCGGGACCGCAGCCCCAGGTCCCGGCAGCGCGCGGGGCAGAACGGGAGCGAGCGGCCCCTCCGACTCACCGTAGGTGAAGTAGGCCACTTCCGGCGGAAGCGAGACGTTGTGCAGCGTGTCGTCCGGCACGTGCTGGTCCACGTACAGCTGGGCCTCGCTGGCCTTGAGGAAGGCCATGAAGCGCGCGGTGAAGGAGGCCACGAAGATGGACAGCATCCCGAAGTCCAGCAGGTTCCACAGGTGCAGCACGTACTCCCGCGGGCCCTCCTCCCAGATCTCCTTGCACTCGGACCAGATCATTCCTGCGGGCGGGGGAGAAGGCCGGGCTCTGGGGTGGGGGTCGTGACGCTCGTGAGCCCCAGAGGGCTCGGACACAAGCCGGGGACAGAGTCCTCCCGGAGAGGAGGACGCCCTCGCACCCGTCGCTCGGTGCTTGGAGGCGTGGGAGGCTACATTAGAAGGCTCATGGGAAAATGGAATTAAAAGATAAGTTTACTTTGGTGCAGAAAATTTGAAATCTATGCATTGCTTTTTTTTTTTTAATACGGATTTTCCGAGAACGTTGTTGGAAGACTCCTCGTATGCGTGGGTTTCAACATTTTTAAAACTGGCAGGTCTTAAGGAATCATTCAGTTGGGAGTTAACTAGAGGAAGATGGAGGCCGCTCACGGGAAAGGGCTTTCAAGGTTGCTCTGCGAAGATCCCGGCTCCCCTAGCTCCTGAATGAGGCGCTGCTCTCTCTCACTGTGCCCGTGAGCGTCAGTTCGGGGCTGTTAGGTTCTTTTCTTACTCCTTTGACGTCTGTCGGGTTTTAAGGGCGTCTGTCTTCGTTGTGACATAGTAAATCTGTAGAGGTACACGGACAGGATGTCACTGTGCCTCCAGGCAGCTCTGTGAGCTGCGTGTCCGTCTAGACCTGCACTGTCCAGGATGGCGGCCGAGTGTGCACACCGAGCGGTTGAGATGCGTGAGGAGTGTGCAGTGCACACCAGATTTTCTGTGGCAAATATCAAATATCGGAATGCTTTACATCAGTTACGTGTTGCAGTGATACTGTTTTGGGTAGGTTAGATGGGATGTATGACTGATCTCATCTGTTTGTTTTTATAATGTGGCTTTAGAAAATTTAACATACTATGTGGCTCGCAGCAGTGGCTTGCAGTATATTTTTATTGAATAGTGCTGATTTTTACCTTTATATTAATAAAGTTAAATTGACTCAAATTATTAAACTTAGCCATAGAGTTAGTTTGGACACCTACTAAGTGCTAGCACCTACTTAGTGCTTTCTATATATGTCTCTGTAGGCATATTTATGTATATATACTTCAAAAGTTTATGGAAAATATAATGAAAAGGTAAGTCTGTTTTGGTCCATAAATTGAAACTTGTGCATATGAGGTATCTTCAGAAATATTCATAGAAAATACATCTTATGAAAAACTGTGCATGGATTTCATAACATCTTGGTATTAAAAAGTATCTTTTAATTCAGATATTCTGCAGAATTTTTGAAGTACCCTCTTGTGTTAACTCCTTTAAATCTTTGCAAGAGCTCCAGGAAGAAATCCTGTGATTATCCCAGCTTTACAGATAACGAAGCGGAAGCTCAGAGGGCGGTAATGTGCCCAGCTGGGAAGCCGCAGACCCGGAATTGGAATCCAAAATGTCTGGCCCTAGAGTCTGTGCTCTTGATCACTGTGTTCTTCTGGCTCTCCAGGAAATAAAATTGGGTTCAAAGCAGTTAATGTGCAGAAAAGACTCTTGCACAGTTTGTAAAAGGCCTCGGGGGCCCTGCAGCTACTCTGAGCTGGGGAAGATTTGATGCAGAACCGGGGTAACGCTTAGCCTGTGTGTTTCGAGGGGGTTAATGTGGGGGAAGAAGTACTGGCTGATGAGTGAGTGAAGCAGTTCCGGCTCACTGACGGTGTCCAGAAGGCTACCCCGCTAACCTCTCCAGGCCCTTCCTTGCCCTGGGCCTCAGACCTGATGGTCGGCCTGCCCAGCTGCCCCCAACCTGTTCCATCTTCTGCTGCCCAGTCTTCAAGGCTGCTGGTTCCCAGGTGTGTGGCCATTATCATTCTTCCTTATGACCTTGAGTAAATGCATACAACTCTGAAATTGTGTCTCATGGATGAGTATCCTATTTTTCTTAATTGCTTCAAAGCTGAATTCCCGCCATGCAAAGAGACTGCTGGTAGTGGTGTTTTGCCAGTGTCGGAAGTACACATATGGCAGACTGGCCTTCGCCTCCCTCTCACTCCCACTTTGTCCCACCACCGCCTCCTGCTACCTTCTCTTGTACTCCTGACTCCTGCAGCTGCTACCAGGGATCGTCACAGTTCTGCCGATTCATTCTAGTATACGCCCAGATACATCTTGACTTTTCAGTTTTCTGTTCCATTCTCGTCACTTAGAAAGTACAGGTCGTATCGTGGTCACTTCCCTCTTCAGACACTTGCAGTGTCTTCCTCATAACCCCCAGATACAGAACAGACTCCCAAGCCAAGCTGTCAAACCTTGTGATCTTCACTGTCTCCATACAGCCCGTACTCCCGCAGACAGGTCTATGCCTAAACCATTTGTGTATGTTACGTGCTTCCTTTGCCCCAGTCCTCAAACCCAAGCATCTTGACAAATGCTCATATTATCAAGCAGTAGCCTTGGAGGGCCCAGGTGCTGACAAAGCCTGGAGTCACAGATGACACTGGGGATAGACAGGCAGTCATGGGGGCTCTCTGTTCTGGCCATAGCATGGCCTGCTTGGTCACAGACCCACATCTGGGCACATCTGTTTGGTGAGCTGGGCCTCTGTCCAGGGACTGTTTGCATCAGACTTTTTCCTTTTCTGGTGAAAATGGCCCAGCAAATGAAAGGAATCAAAATGTTTTTCTAAGGAGAAAGGTAATTTCAGAGCAGCTGTTGAGACAAGTGTGATGGTTTTGTCTGATGAAGATCAGCATGTCTCTATCAAATTGCAGTCCCCATAGTTGGAAATACCAATAACATTGCAGGTTTGTTTGAAAGATGCTCCAACCACACCCTACCCCCAGTCTTTTTTTGTAATGGAGCCCTTTCTTAAGCATGCCCTATCAAAATTTGTGTGATAATTCGATGAAGTAATAGTTTTCTTACTTCTGAAATCTACTTTCATCTGTGCCTATTCAGATAGGCATTTTAAAAGTGTTATTAGAAAAACCATTTCAGGCCAGAAGAAATGTTTGTTGCTTTCCTCTGCTGCCAAATTAAAATTCCTAATGGCTTAGTGGGACTGCTTTTAGCTGGCATTAGAGAACCACAGGCTGTCATTTAGGTGATTGGCTTTATTTTGGGAAACCCTGGGTTCAAGTTCTGGCTTGGCCACTTATTACTGGCTGTGTGACTTTGGATAAGTCTCTTGCTTTTTGGTGGACCTTGGAGTTTATACTCATGGAGTGAATTGAGGTTTTAGGGTAACTTCAAACACTGAAAGCTCCATGAATCTGAAATGCAAATTATTTACAGAAAACTAACTTTCCTGACAGATACAGTAGCATCTCCTTGGGCATTGCAAATCTCTTCCTCCACGGTCAAATGCCTGCATCAGTCTTCCTTGATTTAAATGTGAACTCTCCCAGGCTAATTTAAATTAGTCCATGGCCATAAGTAAAAGTAACAAGGGCCCAAGTGTTTGAGCAGCAGGAATGCTTAATGAAAAAAGAAATGTGTGAAATTAAGTACTTTAGCGAGTGAAATTAGGCCCCTTGCTTCTAAGGTGCTAAGGTTAGCTCAGCATTTTGTATCCAAGCTGAGCTCCACGGCCTTTTGCCTCTAGTGTGTCAATCAGACACGTGTTTAGAGCCCAGGGGCCCAGGGGTTGAAGATGCTGGACATTTGAGCCTCCTTCAGGCAAGATTTCCTTCTGTCAGGGATTCTTGGAGCTCCGAGAACAAGGTCACTGATAATTAAGGAGGGGGCCTGGCACAGGCACAGTTTGGAAAGTTCCAGGGACCCTCAAGGGCAATGAGTAGCTTGATGTAGGCAGGCTCTGAGTGATGGCCTACAGGCTGTGGAGATGGAGCCTGATGGCCCAGAGTGCAGCTCTCCCCGTTCCTGACCCAGGGATATTGAGCAGGGCTCCTCTTCAGAGTCTTGTGAAACTTAAATGTGTATCCCGTAAATGATCATGGCCCCTGGGGCTTCCTGCACACTGTCCCCGGCCCCTACATCTGCCTCTTTGTTTCCCCAGGCCAACTTCTCCACTGTGGTCCAAGACATGGATGTTTTGTGAATTCACAGGAAGCAAAACAAGTCCAGAAGCTGTCACCCCACAAGGCCTAGCATCCAAACACCGCCTCGGTGGTAGATTCTTGGGAACAAATCTAGCCTCAGACATATTCCAGGTTCACGACAGTAGTATATTAAAAAAAAATAGTGAAGTTCTTCTTCCTCCTCCTCTTTTCTGATTATAGTAGCCAGCAATTATTGAGTGCCTTAGGTACCACGCCCTGTGCTCAGCACTGTCCATATTAATCTGGTCGATAGCTACTGTAATGCACCCCACTTTAAAGTTGAAGAAACTCATAGATGAAGGAGGAATGTGAATTGTTCAGAATCACACCAGCAGTCTGGGACCCTTGCTGTCTACTGTCCTGTCTCCTACCTTGTCCTCAGTAAGGCACAGGCTTACTCCCAGTGGTCAGGAACTCACTTGCCCACCTGATTGAGATGATTGAGTTATACTTCTGTGCCAGCCGCCATTCTGGGGTATAATAACCAAGATGATGACTACTTTCCCAGCAAACTCAGTCTAGTGCTGCACACACATGTGTCCATGGACAGCAGTGCTAGAGGGTGGCGATGGTGTAATGACAAGTACGCTGGGGACTGTTCCTGGAGTCACAGAGTTAAGTGGGTCAGCACTGTGGTCATGGAACGCAGCAGGGTGTTGGGTGTGCCGTGTATCTGTTGACTCAGTGAAGGGGTGAATTCATGGGGGAGGTGACACTTGGGGTGAGGAAGCAGGATTTAGCTAGGTGATTGGGGAGGGACTGGCAGGGTGTTCCAGATGGTGGCCCTGGGAGTGAGGGAGAGGGGCCCTTCTAGGCAGTTGTAAGGTATTCAGTATCATTCAGAGGTCAAGGAGTGGGGTTGGGGCATGTCTGCAGGTGAGCTAGTGAAGGCATAGTGGACGCTAACAGGCTTCTGCTTTAGTTCATGCTGACGAGACTCGGGCTCACCCTGCATCTAGGCAGCCCCCAAAAGTGATGAAGAGGGCACCAACTTGTGTTGTTTGAAACTGCGAGAGACTCTGGCAAGTATTTGGGGTGGTCTCTTTGGGACTCTTGCCTAAATAAATGAAGACACCGTTATAAGAATGCATTAGATTAGAAGCCAGCACCCATGATTTTATAATTTTACTCTTGGCTAAACCTAAATGTGTGATTCTGGAGCTAAGATTCAGCTCTGTCCTCAAGTATTTTTAAATCTTGAGTGGTTTGGGGTGAGGGAAGAGCTGGCTTCTAGCATTTTGCAGATGTGAACAAAAATTCAGAGAGGCAAAGCCACCAAAGAGAAAGGGGCACAGTCAGGACTGGGTTACTGGAACCCCATCCCAAGCTCTTTTATCCTACCCAGCATTTACAGTGTATTCATATACCATGTCAGGCATTTGTGCCTCATGCCATCCCCTGAGTTTTCAGTACTGGGGCATCTGCAAGGTTTTCTGTAAGACAGGAACAGAGTCTTCTGTGAAATGATTGTGCTCCTAGGTGGAGAAATCGCACGCACTGTGGAGCCCCTGCCTGACCAGTAAGCCTCTGTTGGCTCTCTGGGAACGTCTAATGCTGTTACACAGACCTCTGATGAACATTTCTAGACCCACACTGCAGTAGAAAAAGCTCTTCAGCCACTCTGGAGTCACTGCTTTCAGTGTAGATAATAAAAATAGGTTCCTGTGCTGTGAACTGATGACACAGATTGACCAGGTGGAGGGAGCAATGGCCACTGCTTCCTTTAGACTTCTCCAAGCCACTTCTCGCTCTGTAGGACCAGTGTGTGCATCAGAAAACCCACCCTCCTTCATCAGTCATGCTCTGCTCTCGGCTTCCTTGATACCGTGTTCTCTTGGGTTTTCTTCCCTCTCTAGCTGCATCTTCTTAGTCTCCCTGTGGCCTCAGGCTCCCATGCTCCTGCTTTAAATACCCTGGACAGAGATGGGACTTACGGAACAGTTTGAAGAAAGAGTGACAAGATTCAATTACATTTGAAATGGATCACTCTGACTCCTGTGTTAGGAGGCTGTAGGATAGAGGTGGGAAGGGGAAGGCAGGGAGACCAGGACAAGGCCATTTACCTGTCTGGTCAGACGCTTCCTCTGAGAGGAGCAGGCTGAACTTGTTAGGGTCCTAAGGCACTCTTCTCCCCCAGAGTGCTGCTGCTGAGACAGAGTAAGGTTTGGCATTATTGTAACCAGTTTGTCTAGCATACTTCTGTGTGTAATACGTCCCGGGAGAAGAGAGTGAGCTGCTGTGTTTCTAGGTGATACCAGGCCTCCCAGTATCTGGGAGTAGAATTCCACATCCCCAAAAGCAGAGGTCTGGTGTTCCTGTTTGTCCCTCCGTGTCTGAGCAGGTGATCAGATGCTGGATACTAGCGTCTGTTAACACGAAGAGCCTTTTCCTACATGAACACAGTGCTCAGATCTTTCTCTCAAAGACTATAATTATTTTTATAATAACAATAATATAGAGCTTCAGAAGGTATTTAAGACACAAAAAGTTAGTTTTATATGTAGCTTCTTCCCTAGTATTACCACAGAGTTTGATATATAATATAGTGCTTAAAAACAACAACATATTTTTTTGAAAAAGAATATGAGAAATAGAAATTGCCAAAGAGAACTTCTGCATACTCCTACCACTGTAGCAAACCCAACTGCCCTGGGCATTCAGTTCTACCTTCCCTCCTATCAGTGGGTAAAGTATCCACGTTCCTGATGAAACCACAGCCTCTACTTGCACACGGATCCCATCCTGCGGTACCCACTCCGATAGATTACTTCCAAAGCCAGCGGCAGGTCTCAGGTGCCGTGTCACTTTATGCATCAACAGCATTCTACACAAATGATCACTCCCCAGTTCTTGATACATTTACTTTGATTGGTTTCTGGGTCAGTACAGTTGGTTTCCTTCTTAGCCCGGTCTCCTTTTTGGTTACTTCTTATTGTCCCATAGTTTAGGCATTGTTGTACCCTAGGGCTTGGTCATCAGTTCATCTGTACACATTTGCAGTCAAGGTGATCTGGTATCATTTACTTTAAATGCACTGATATGCATAAGTTTATGAGGGACCTTCTAAAAGGTTTTGAAAAATGGAATTAAAAAATAAGTTTATTTTGGTGCAGAAAATTTTTGAAGTCCATACATAGTTTTTTATAATGTGCATTTTCATGAACTTTAAAAAGTACTTTTTTATGTTTTCAGCCCAAACCTTTCCTCTGAATTTCAGATTTGTATATCCATTTGCTACTTGACATTTCCACTTGAATGTCTAATATATATTGGTCTCAAATTGAATTCTTTATTTCCATGTCTACTCCCTCTTCAGAGCTCCTTTCTGCATCTTTCCTGGCTTGAATGACTTTATAGTCTCTCATTGCTTGAGCTACAGTGCTTGATATTGTCCTTGACTGCTCTGTTTCTAATACTCTAATAGTGCATATTACTGATCTTTGCCTTCAGAATATAATCATCTACAGCTTCTTCATACCAGTCATTTCCTGTCTGAATTATTGCAGAAGTCTCCAACCTGGTCTCCTTGCTTCTGCTTTGTCCCATAATTATTTGTTCTCTACGCAGAAGTCAGTGACCCTTTAAGAACTGAAGTAAGATGATATTGCTTTTGTGCTCAAAATTCTGTGGAGGCTACCCCATGGCCTCATTTCTCCCTCTCTCCCTCTCATTCATCTGTTCCAGCCATGCTGCTCTCTTTGCTGTTCCTTGAAAATGTCCAGCTTGCTCCCGAATCCAGGCTTTAACACATGCTCTTCCTTTTGTCTGGAATGTTTTTCGTCTTGCCACAATAGGCAAGATCATGCTTTTACCTGTTTAACTGTTTTTGATAAGCTGAAATTTGAACAAAGGGCTGTAAAAAGGAAGTAAGTTGTGTAGATATTCATTCAGCCTACCTCTATCAATGAAAGAAATTTGATTACTGACTGGATATTTGAGACAATTTTCTTTTATGTGTGACAATAGTTTTCTGGTTCTGCTTTAGAAAACGTGTCCTGATTTCAAACAGCTCTTTTCAGAATTGGGATTTTCAGGATTTCAGCACAGGACTGCTATTCCCAACAAAAGATGAACAACTAAGGTAAGCTGTATGATCACCCTGTCTCTCTGGAGGCGCAGCTCAGTCCCCACAGCATGTCAGGCTGTCTTACTGAGTTGAAGAGGTTGAGATTAGAGTTCAGGAAAGTGGAGATGTTGAGGTGTTGTGTGGCACAGCGCCGGAGAGGAGGATATTATGCAAAAGCAAGCAAGCAAACAAACAAAAACTACAAAACCAACAACAAAAATAAGACCCCAGAAATTTAAATTGGAGCTCTTTTGAATGTTTGCTGACTATTAAGTCATGAGCATGTAGTGAGATTTCACTAACAGTAGCCAGGGAGCTGTAAGCTGAACAGTTTGAGCTCTGACTATCCAGAGTTGACAGTAGAGACCCTGGCAGGATTTCATCACAGGACTAAGATAAATAATCCTTACAGTAAACTGTCTCCAGATCCTCTGTAAGAAAGCTTAAAAAGGATCAGACAGATCTGCAAATAATGCAACAACCTGTCAGAATAAAGCAAGAAACTCTTTCAGGAAGACAACAAAATCAACAACATAACATAGAAAGTGCCCGTCATTCAATAAGAAATGTCAAGAAGTAGAAGAATGTGATCCATAGCCAGCAGAAATATTAGACAATAGAAACTGACTCAGCAGTGACAGAGGTGTTGGAGGTTAAGACCTTAAAACAGTTACCATAAATACAATATAGTCAAAGATTTAAAGGAAAATACAAACATTGTGAAGAAGAAAATAGGAGATAGAGAACCAAATAAAATTTCAAAGATTTAAGTATGTAATGTCTGCAATGAAAAATTCACTACTTGGGATTAAAATCACAGACACTACAAAGAACAGTAAATATTGAAGCACACAGAGCAAAAAGATTAAAAAAAGGAAAAAGAGAATTTACCTTTTAGTGAAAGGCACAAAAATGTTTAGAGATGCAGTTGTATGATTCTTGGCATGTGCCTCCACATAATTCAGACTAAGGAGAAGGGAAATGGGGGAGAACAGATGAAGCAGAGGCTGGCCATGAATTGCTGCTTTTGAAGATAAGAAATATCTCCTTGGGGTTCATTCTGCTCTTCTGTTGAGTTTTGTGTTTACTTAGAATCATTTTTAATAAAAAGTTTGAAAAATTCTCTTTAAGAAAGACTCTTGACTCTGTCTGAAACTTTTTGGAATGAAGTCAATGAGATGCAAGCCCTTCTTGTACAGTATTTCTGATGTAACTGTCTTGAAAACTCAACCCTCCTTTGATGGCTAGAAGCTGGGACAAAGCATTACAAGTCTGGGTCCTTCAGATGGAGGTACTTCCTTCTTACTGGGATAGTACTGTGACACTGAGGACTTGAGATGAAGTCATGGTTCCCTAGGAACCATCAACATAGGGTAGCTCCACTTGCTCAAAGTAAACAATGTTGCTGTCACCTGAGTCTTCTACCTGGGGTCCAGGTGGGAAGGTAGGGTGGGGGATTGGTGTCATTAACACTTGAAATTTTGATCTGTAAATCCAACATGTGAGTTTGTTTTTTAATGTGCCTGTTGTTAAAGTGTTACTTTAGTTAAACCATGTGGGATGTCCTAGGGATAATTGAGACAGATTCTGAACTAAGAAAATTAGGCCACAGAACTCACTCTGGAACAGTGTTCATAGTTCCTCCCCTACTGTAGTGCCCGTCCATGGCTCTCTAGTATGAGGCTTGGATCGCTGGCTTGCTGGTTGGCTAATAGTCCTGTGAGGCATGGTGTGCTGTCTTGCCTCTGCCCTTTGGATCAAACCATTGGTCTCATTTCAATCTGCCTATTCGGCATAGAGACCATTCTCCCAGTTGTCCACATACATCACATGCTCTCTAGTGGTTCAGCTCTTACGCTTTTTCACTTAGCACACGTCATGTATAATATTATTTTTCAAGTATTTGTTCTTTTGTGATTTTATTGATTGCTGGCACAGTCGTTTTGATCATGCATACTTTTTACTCAATGTTAGTGAATATAAATATATATTCAAAATTGGGGGTGAATTACCATTGAATCAATTCAATTAATTCGTCAAATTTTGATATCGTATAATTAAAAATTTCAGTTTTTTTAAAAAGCTATGGTTTTACTCAAAATATTCCTATAAAATTAAAATTTGTTGATGTAAATATTACAACTTACTGAGAAAGTTTTGCTTATATGTGAAATCACTGATTACAGGTTTTGCAATTTTTCATTTTTCTATTGAGACTTACCTTTTCTGCCAAATTTTGCAGTTTTCAGTTTTTCCTACTCAGTTTTAGCCAGTTTTATTTATTTTGCTGATTACCACTGTACTGCTTCTTATGAACTGGGTAAAAGAGGGGTAGCCTTTCTTAACTAATCAGTGAGCACACTGGGAACAGTTTCTTGGGCAATTCAGTGGCAGGCCTCAGCAGCATGAATATCAGCACAAAGAGGAATTTTATGACCTTTCAGCACGTTCATATCTACAAATAATGAGAAAATGTTCTTCCCCTAACTTTCTAGATTTGTACTCATTATCAAAATTCTATTTAGCAGTATTTAGTGATAAAAATCAATCTTTTAGCTGGGGAATTTTATACCTTTTTCAGATATAGAACTTGATTTCCTAAGGCTTCCAGGAGACTATTTTTAAATGATTAAAATGATATATTTCCCATGCAAAACCACTTTTCAGGCACTTTCAGTAATGTTTAATGAAAAGTACCTAACAAATATTCCCCCAAACATTTTCTTTCAACATTGGGATTTATAATATATTCAGTACATCTTATACACCAGCACCTATAGAACGTGAATTTGACTTTGACTTTGTTATTGGTCACCACTCACCGTTCTGCCTGTCAGGAGCACCCCCAAGAGGGCGAATCCAGAAGTCAGAGTGTGATAACACATGGTTGAAACTGGGAGAGGAGGGGCAAAGAGCCACTTGCTTACCTAACACCCACTTCATGATGAGCATTTCCGTCCAGGAGAACTGTGTGGTTTTCACCCTGAAGATCTGTTTTGGGTAGTCCGTAAAGGTTTCATTTGGTAGAGTTTTAACGCCTTCAAATCGGTCCGATGCATTCACAACTAATAATCCCAAAAAGATTGTAAACGAAACTGCGTGGGCTACAAACTTCATGAAAGGGCTCCTTAGGGTTCGTCCTAGCTGGAAACATAATGCGTATGAGACATGTTAAACTGACAACTCTCCGTGGCTGCAGGTCTCTGTTTAAAACATTGTATTCACCAAAGTTTAACTGGAGAATCCCCTATCTTGAACAGATATTGCTATTTGAATCCAAACAACGTTTTCCCTTGCATTTATATGGGAGATGCTGCTTAACCAAATCTTTTTTCTAATGATTTCAATTTTTTCCTGATAAATTTATTTAAAGCTATACCTTTCCTGCCGGATATTGCTGTGGCTGTGATCTCCTAAAATTTGACACTTAAAATTTTCATGAATATCTAGTTATAAATATTTTATAATTTCTCTTTTGATTTTTTTAAAGATAGATTTATTATTTATTTGAAAGGCAGAGTTAGGAGGAGAGACAGAGAGAGAGAGAGAGAGAAAATCTTCCTTCTGCTGATTCACTCCCCAAATGGCTGCAATAGGTGCAGCTGGGCCAGGCCAAAGCCAGGAGCCCAGGGCTTCTTCCAGGCCTCTCATGTGGGTGCAGGGGTCCAAGGACTAGGGCCATCTTCCGCTGCTTTCCCAGGCCGTTACCAGGGAGCTGGAACCAAAGTACAGAGCTGAGACTTGAACTGGCACCTGTATGGGATGCTGGCATCACAGGCTGAGTCTTAACCTGCCTTACCACAATGCTGACCTGTGATCTTATTTTTAACTCAGGGAGGTAACTTCCAGACATATAGGATTTTTTTTTCTGCTTTTAAAAATTCCAATATTACTGCAGTTTGTTTATAGAACATAGCGTCTGTGACACTACTATAAAATTTATTGAGTTTTTCCTTGTGGCCTGGTGTTATTTGTATACTTGTTTCACGTGAACATGAAATGGCCCAAGAGATGTACTGTCAGGGAATAAATGTTGGTCCCATCTTCAGTTCATGGTGTGCTGTGGATTTTCGAGGACTAAACTGTGGGCTGCATATTGAGTCCTTGCTGAGCCCTTTTAATGAACTCACTTGAGTCTCTTCCTTATTACTGACATCACCCTTGCCTAATCACCAAACCTTATGCCTCACTCAGGTGTATTAATAAGACAAAAGAGGGAAATATTTTCCAAAGTTCAGTCGCTTCTCCAGGGTAGATATTCAATTATAACCATTGGCTGATTCATTAATATTCACATTTGGCCTCATTCAGGAGTCCTAGAGTGAAATGTCACCCAGGAGAGAGAGTATTGGCTCAACAGAAGATCAATTACAGCAGTTTCTTTAGGTAAAATTCCCCAAATAGTGACTGTTCAACATAATATTTATAAATCAGATGGCTTGATAATGTTCTTTTAATATACTTTGGTATAGTGATAATCTACTTTAATTATTCAAGTGATTAGTATAGTGTGATTTATTCTGTTTCTTATGTCTAGAACCCATCTATTGAAATAAGAAAACTAGTTTTGAATCTTTTTTTTTTTAAACCTGCATCTTAGCTGTGAATTTTTTAGTGGGGGAAAGAGTCAAAGGTGATGATTTCAGAATGCAGATTAAATGTGAGGACATATAAAATACCTCACATAAATTCAGTAAAGAAAAAAGGAATTTTCTGTGGCTCATTTTGATTTATATTGATATCAAATAGCTAATTTGATTTTTTTACATTTTAATTAACTTATTTTAAATTTTAAAAATTAACATGTAATACTGAAACATCTTTATGGGGTACCGTTTAGTATCTTGACACATATTTACAGCATAAACTGATCAGATCAAGTCATTAGCATTTCCATTGCCTTTTCTTTATGGCAGCACCTGTGAGCTCTGAATTTTTCAACATTTTCACTGATAGTGTTGCCATCCTGGAGCTCTATTTCCCAGCTAAGACCTTAGAATACTTTGGTGTATTCTTGAGATATTCTCAGTGTCCTGTTTCTTGTTACTGTCCTGACCGAGGGGGTGAAAGGACTTGAGGGAAGTTGGAGAATGACCTCAGGGAGAAAGGTGGGTGGCAGGTAAGGGGCCAGGCATCCTGTGTCCAGAAGTGTCCCAGGAATGTCAGAAATAGTTGAAAAGCTCTGACACAGAGACAGCTTTTTTAGGATTGTTGGCCAGTTTTCCTGATCCTTTATCCGTATCTACATGGTGTCCTCTTGGTTCTACCTGGATGAGTCTATGGAGTGCCCCTCACCATCTTCCCACCTGCGTGGGGCATCTGAATGCTGGCATCTGCCTGCCACTGATCCCAAAGTGGCTTGGGGATTCCCCAGCAGACCTGGTTTGAGGAATTTAATGCTTCCTTGTTACCTCCTCTAAGTTGTTGGCTACCAGCACAGGATGAGTCAGTAAACATTGTCATATTTACTGAGAATTCTAATTTAAAAAAGAAACACCCCTGGTAATGCCCCGAGGTAATATGGAAGTTTCCGCTGGGCTCAGCTCCCACTTGATCCAGGTCACAAAGAGAGACCATGAGCTGAGGAAGTGAGGTTCTCTTCCTGTTCTCCTGAGCTTCAGTGTGTTAAGTGGCAAAACTTGGATAAAGGTCAGATGAGTTCCAGTCAATTTTCCTTTTCATTTTTTGTGATATTTCCCATTTTATTCACAAAGATTATTTTTGAAGCAGATTACTCTTGGGGAAAACATCCTTCTTTCACAAAGCCACCAGATGAGCCAAAAGAAAGGAGAAAAGTCAACTAATGTTTTCTAGCAGCTCTAAGCTAGAGAATCATTACGGGTGGGTCAGATAACAGCTTTAGGTATGGAAAGAGGTGGTAGAGCTCCAGGAGTTGTAGACCATAGTCTGCTCTGCCTTGAGTGCAGAACTGGAGAGTCTAGAATACAGGCTACAGAAGCTCAATCATTACAAGGACCGTGTGAGTTGAGAACATTTTAGGAAATCCAAGCTTACAGAATCCCAGTGTGTGGCTCACCCCAAACTTGTTGGGTACCATTCTGGGAAATATACAAGTGTGAGTAGTGCTCCTAAATCAGCTTCAAATGAATTGCATGCGTGGACCCTCGGGGAGTGGGCAGCTGCTCTTTTTGGTTTGTACAATTCTGTTTCATGTCCCTGAACCACAAGCATAAGCACCTAATGGACCTGGTGGCCTGTGGGTCCCCACATCCTGACAAGATAGGGCTAAGGTTGTGAGTGCGAGTCATCCTAAAGAAAATATTTCCTGCACCCCTTCCTAGTCTTGTGCCACCGGAGTCCCCTTCCAAGTGCCGTGCTCATTTCTGCTGGTGGTCTCCAGCAGGACTGAGTTTGCAAGTTGTAAGCTGAATGGAGGCAACTTGGGATGTGGCCTTCTGGGAAGAAATGTGTGTGCTTTTGGTTAAATTAATGATGGACGTCTTAATATGCTATCCCCAGAATTCTTGTTCAAAATGTCTAACCTAGGATTCCAGAATCGGGGTGGAGGAGGGAGTGTGTTCTCACATTATGGTGTGAATCCATATTTTGTCCTGAAGGCTGAAAAGATTTTTAATAATAGTGGGATTTACAAGGTTGTGCTATAAATGAAAGAAAAGGAAAGGGCAGAGTTTGTCATATGTTTATAAAGGTGGACCTTCCCTTCAGAGTTGCTGGTTTTCTTGTGAGGAGAGGCACAAGCTAACCACTAGGTAGGAACTAGATGGAGAGATGGGAAGGAACACCGCCAGGGCTCCCTTGGCCGAGTACAAAAGTGAGCAGCTTCTGGCTCTCTTCAGTTCTGTCCCAGCAGAGCGAGAGGTGCTGGAGTGTCTTTTTGGACGTGGGAGCAGGAGCACTGGTAACCAAGAGCATCAGTGCTGTATTTCATGCTACAATTCGACCCCACCCCCCAACCATGGTAGCCCTTCAAAAATCGCATCATGATATTCTTTAGTACGGCTTTGTGGTAGAGACAGTAGTGGGAGAAACTGGCCTTTGGAGGAACTGCCCACTCTTCCTTGGCCCCTTGACCACATGTTTGAAGGAGCCCTGTTTCAAACTGTTGGCTTTGGCAAGGCAAAGCAGAGATCTTCAAAAGCTGTTCCACCCCTCACGTGGTCCTCACTAGATGCTGTTGTTTGAGCTTGTGGAGAAAGGAAAAGTGACTGACACTTTGATATTTCTCCAAGCAACAGTTATGTGGCAGTAAGGACTGATAGATCACGTACTACAGAGGTAACAGGTGGAATTCTAAAGTTGTGTCTAGTTCTCCCTGCCTGAGTCCTGGGACTAATGTTAAGGATAATGAGCAGTGAAGGCTAACAGGTAGTAAAGGAAGTCAGCACCTCCTGTCACAGTTTTATAATTAGAACTTGTAGTTCTTCCACACTTCCTTGGTGCTGACTTTGGCCCCAGTCCTCCTGCTTTAGAGATACTGTTTGAACCACCCGAGGATGGCTTTTATTCTTTTAGTTCTGAGGTTTTGACAAGCAAGCTGTCTAAATTATGAATCACAATGATCATCCGTAAAGACCCCTTGGCAGTGGAACCCTGGGATAAAGATGTTTCTAGGAAAAGACCAGGCCTCCTTGCAGATGAGAACTAAGTGGTCTCCCAGTGGACTGCCTGACTTCAATGATGTTGGTGATGACAATGAAAAATAATTAATAGAATCCTGCTCTTTTTCTTGACACCAACACACCTGTTCCGTGCTCCATGCTTACATTTGTCATTATATGTACACATCTGTGACTTGGTTACACTCTTCAACTAACTTACTGGTAAGCTGAACTTCTGTTGATCCCTTTAGCCTTATGATATTTGTATTGAACTATTTTTCTTAGGGATTCCTGGAAACTTAAAATGATGTAAAAATAGGATCGACAGTCTTGGGAATGCAGTATGAAAGAAGTGATGAGATCGTTTTGGCAGGCTGATTAGGTTAATTTTGATGTTTCCAGTGCTTCCTAAATTACTACAGCAACTATTAGGAAGTAAATGTACCATTAGATTGGGAACAGAAATTTTAACATTCACTAGACATTGATGGGCATTAGCCAGTTGATACAGTTTGGCAGAGACATTTCTGAATATATTTATAAAAGAATAGTGAAGTTTGATTCTTTAGAGGGAAGTGTAATAATGTTATTAGAATCTGGGATCCCTGGAGGGGCCTTGCCTTTTTGATGAGATTACAGATACAGAAGGCTACAAAAGCAGTGACCCCTTGGAAAGTGGGATCCCAGCCTATTAGCAGACTTCTCTGTGGTGCCCTCCTCTTGGGAGGATGTGGTGTTCTGGGTATCAGGAGCCAATTGAGAGGGCTGGTTTTGTCACATGGCAGATGTGACCTCTTTGTAGACCCCAGTAGTATCTGTGCCATCCTTGAAAAGATTTCTTTCTAAATGGTGAAATTAAACTTAAAAATATCTTGACTGTTTTATGTGTCCTTTGGCTGCCTCAGAACAGATTCGACAAGCACTTTCATGAGGGAATCCTTGCCCGCAATGAGCAGGGCCACGGGCAGTCATGCCCTGCCATTGACTAGGGCTTGTCCCTCAGTCTTTGAAACGCCCCCTCTTGCACTGAGGTCAGACTTCGAATCTAGAAACTGCATGGAGGTGGCTGGTGGTTCAATGATCAGATCATATTTATCTTGAACACTTTACTTTTTTAGTTTTACTGGAAGTTCTGGGTATAGCAAATGCCAGTCAGACAAACATCTGAACAGAAGGGAGGAAACCCCAGTTGTTGGCTAGAGTTTCCTGCAGTCACTTCCTCATGAGTGTTCCAGAACTCAGAAGACTATTGTAAGTCTGGCTGTATGTCCCGTGGTGGTTACCATCTTCCTGGATTGATTTACTGGGCCCAGGGCATTCCAGAATTCCTCCCTGCTTTTTCCATTTTTTAAAAATCATATCTGCATATTTTGCAAGATTGTTCTTCTCAGGCCTACTAAAAAAGTAAAAGAATTGCCTGGCAGCTGGCATCTTATTTCTTTATGAATCCTTCTTTGCGCCATCAGGCAGACAGGCACCCTGGTTTGCTGGTGCTGGCTAGCCTCAGGTTCCTGGAAGCTGTCACATTTAGCTTTGCAGCAAAAGTGAAAATTGGCAGCATTTTCTCCACAAAGTAGTTGTTTTTTTTAAATGATTGAACAGCCTAGAATTAGTTTTGGGGCTCAGAGAGCCACCCAGTCCCCCGGTAAAGGCAAGGATCTGGCTCCCAGTGCAGGCTCGATCATCTCAGCATCAACACGTGGGCCTAAAAGCAAACACGGACTCCAGCCCAGCTCTCCTTCTCAATAGTTTTTGTACTCACTGGGCTTTTTCATTTCATAATGAGGGACAGGAATAAACTGCCTTCACCTACTTGTCTGTAGGGTCTTTAAAACGTTCGTGGTAAATGTGTTATGAAACAACTATGTATAGATGTAAGGTTTTTTTGCACATAAATGAATTTATTGCTTAATTCCATTATTTTCATGAGATGTTTGAAGTGCCGTTGTGTTTTTTGGAAATTCTGATTTAGAAGTCCATGGCATGATAGACTGTTCTAAAAATGAAGTCCTTAATAGATGAATACTGCAGATATTCAGTATGAGGCCTTTCATTTTCAATTCCGTTTTATAGAAGCAGGAGTTCAAGGCCTGACCTCTCTCTGTGACCCCCTCACTCACTCAGAGGCAGTCAGTTCACTGCCTGTCTAATTTGGTGGCCTCCATAACAGCCCTGGAGTCTTGAGCCCATCATTCTGGCATTAGTTCCCTCTAAGTGGAGCTGACAAGAGGGTCAGCTCACTGGTGACACTTCTATTAACCTCATTAGTGATGAAATTCTTTGTGGAATGAATCCTTCTGTAGTTACATTTTTTTCTGCTGAATGTTGATTACTTAAGCTTAATTCCTTTTTAAATATATCACTAGGTGAGTACAGCTTTGGAACCTTTAATGACAATCTTAAACTCTTGAAATATATTCCAAAATTTCTGCATAGCTTAGTAATTTTATGCACTAACTCTTTCCTGAAGCTGGAGCACTGGTATTTTCCGTGGCTTTGGGCCAAATGGCTGGTCTCTGAGGATGTGGATCAGGCAGCAGAGTGATGCACCTGCAGGGTTCACTCCTCGGATCACCAGCATGCACTTGGCCACTCCCTTTCAAGAAAAGAATCCAGTCATGGCATCCTTTTAGTCCTTCTATTTCCTTGCCTTTTTCCTTCTCGTAACCTGACTAGCTGCCCATGTGGGCCCAAACTCCATCAAAGAGGTCAGAGAAAGCAGACGATGTCATCACTGGTCTGTACCACCCAGCAGGTATTTCTCAAGTCTGAACCTACTTCATGAAGCATGTACACATCACGTACTTGAGGGAGTGAAATGAGATACTCCATGAAAAGGACTTAGCAAAGAGAAAGCACGGAGTGGTGGCTGTTAAAATTACCATGATTATAATGACTGTATGATGGGTTGGAGGACATGCTAAGCGTATTGAGTAATTGGAAGATGAAATGTGCCTTCATTTTCTCTCTATTTTGTTATTGATCCTTTCAGATGAACTCTCATGTGTTTGAAATTTCCCATTTTATTGCTCCTCTCTTTTTAAAAATGATTTTAAAAAGTCATCACATTTTTCCTCTTGTTTGGTTCTCTGCTTATGCTAAGTATCTCAGGACTATTATCTTTAAATATAAGAACAGATCAGCTGCTGATGTGAACAAAATAGTCTTCAGGTCATGCTAAGAAGAGAAGAAATAGCCGCAAACGACATGCACCTTTAAGCAGTCTGTACCTTGCTGCACGGAGCAATCCAATAGGCTATGGCGAGAAAAGGGAGGCCTATGGAGACTCCAAAGACAGCCAGGAATTTCACAGCGATAGACTGTTGACGTAAGCCTGAGAGATTTTCATACCACATGGTAAGCAATTGCTGCTGACAGTTAGGATGAGCAACGAACTGTAAAAACAAAACAAAAACAAACAAAACAAAAACAGGAAAATGGCATCGATTGTAGTCAGATTGTAAACAACCTAGGTGTAGCTCGGGTGAACTGTTCCACCTGGGGGGTATCCTGAATGCTAGAACCAGAGCAGCTGGGGTCTGTACCTGCAGAGGGGAGTGGGGACGCAGGGGAGCTTGTGCTGTGGCCAGGATCCTCACAGGGCTGGCTGAATTGCTGCTTTGCCCACTGAGGGCTGGAGACATCTCAGGTGTAGAAGATGTCATCTGTTGGGTAGGAGCTTGTCTCCAACTCGGGCTGTTCAGTTGATCAGGGACACTTAGCTCTGGGCAGAGTTTGTTTGGGAAGCGACACAGAGAGGGGTGAATGGAGTATGGAAACGATTTTGGAGTTGGATATGGGTTTGAGATTTGCTCTACCATTTACTAGCTAGGTGACCTTGGGTCGTCTCCTTAACCTCTTTGAGCCTCGGCATTCTAATCTGCAAAACAACCTGTCACATTGTCTTGGAGGATTAAATGAGATATTGTAAAAATATTCACTTCTCTTTTCCTATGTAGTCTAGGGGAAAATGCTTCTAGTGTTTCCAGAGGAGCTGTTCACATTTCTCAGCATTTCCTTACTGGATCCTGGTGGTGTGTAGCCTGAGTCCATGAAGATTTTAGGGAACATCTGGGACAGCTGGGCACTGATACTTTGCGTGCTCCATGACCCCATGCAGTGTCTTCCTTTTGGGACAGAGGCACCCTGCTTACTACCACCTCCCTCCCTTGGGACTGTCTTGCTCTTGTGCTTAGGTTACAGTATGGAGTTCTTGCGGCTGTTTTATACCATGTAGCATTGTCTCCCCCTCCCCCATCCCCTCACCCCCTTAGTTTATTAGATGAGGATGGAACCTAGATCCAAGCTATGCCCGTCAGGTATTCTTTCCCTGGTATAATATTTGAGACTATGATGAGAGAAGCAGTCTCTTTATTTAGCGGGGGAGTTAACATGTAATCCTGGGAAATCTGGGAAGTTATCTTACACTCTGTGGACTAAGCAGCCAAACAGCTCGGTTTAGAAGAAAGGAGGAAAGTGAAGATGTGCAGAAAGAGGCTGAGATAGTGTCTGACCCTTTCTGGAGCCCAGCTCTGCTCTGCCTGTGTGGCCCATGTGATAGCCGTATATACACAGATAAACCTATCATGTTCTGCTTCGTTAGCACATTGGCTTGAGTTGCTGTAGTGAAAACATCCCTTTTCTGCAAGAAGTTGATGCTACTTAGTCATTTGTTAAGTTGACCCTAGGTCTTAGTTGTTAGGCAATATTTAGGTAAAATATATGGGAATAAAGTGTTAATTTGTGAAAAGTATACACATTAGCTTATCTTTCCCCTGTGGCAGGAGGAAGCCATGGTTTGCCTTGGGCAAGCTTGCCCTTAGGCTCTATTCAGGGTATCCCTGTACTGCAGGAGCATCATGGGCTATGGACTGGGAAAGATAGGTTGACCAATTTTCAGAGGTGGTGACTTCTCAGCTGATGACCCCAGAGCATAAAGTGCCAAGTTCCATCCCATTCACCTTAGTGGGTATTAAGGGGTCTGAATATACAGTGATTCCTGGGAAATGTGAAACATTCCCTTTTCATTATAAGAACAATGTAAATTAGAGCTGTTTTAAAATTAATGCAGATGGCATTGTATTTGTGTTTGCACTCTCTGAGAACCCCCTATAGTATGCAGAGATGAGGGCACTCTCAAGGATTTATTTGGCCCTGCAGACTCTAGCAATGCAATTACTCAGATATTAGATGCAAACAAGGCTTTCCTACAACATTATTGTATTCATACCAACTATTATGGTCTTTCCCTTCAAAATAAATGCAGTGAATTCTCTTCAATGCAGGGAGGGATATCTGGGCCAGAAGGTGTTATGATATCCTGGCCCTTTTCTGGCTCACAGAGCAAATGAAAACCACACAGCTGGTTGCTGTGGTCTTGGAGTTTAGTCCTAACACAGTCCCAGAGTAGGGCACAGGGCAGGTGATTTCGTTTTCAATAGCCAGCTGCTTTCTAGAGGCACTGAAAGTGCCCTGCTGTGGAGATACAGCCTGCCCAGAAAGTGGAACACACGCAGGTGATTACTTTCCATGGCTCCCTGCACCATAGCTGCTCTGGAGGGACCCTTGTCACAGTCCCCACCACTGACCTCTCGTCTGTGTAAGGAAACGCCCTCGTATGCTTCCACTGCTGCCTCTTTGCAGACGAGTTAGCACTTGTCTGCAGGAGTCTGAGAGAGACCACAGTGGGGACCACCTGCATTGTCCCTTCACGTTCTCAGAGGAAGATAGTGGCTTCAGGTAAAATAGAGGGTTTCTCTTTGGGCTCTGTCTTCTGCTCAGTAGACCTTGCAAATTTCCACAGGTGCATTTTTCCTCTGTAACCAAGCAACTTAGCTGCAGCAAGCTGTTTATTTGTAAATAGACTTTATGATATAGTACTCCCACAAAGTCAACAGCAGCTGGGAGCCAGAGCCCAAACTGGCATTTACTTCTATATGGGCACTTTTCTGGACTTCGGCAGGCCTTGGAAGGCAACTTCCTGACATATGGTTCAGTGTGTACCAGAGAATTCTTTCCATTGTGATTTTTGAAGCACAGAAAATTGTCATCCCTGACCCATGGAAGATGAAAGCAGTAAATGAAGCACACCAACAGGACACAGAGAAAGCCTAATCAGGCAGGCACGTGGCCAAGGAACAAAGGCGGGAAGAACTCAGGTGGGAGGAGGATTTTCAAAAGCAAGGTCAGAGAGGAACCAGTGGAAGAAAAGTCCACAGCTACAGCAGAATGAGAACTCAGAACAGTGATACTGTCCGTGGCTTTCTTTCTTTGACAGCAAGCTCACAAAGGATGGAATGATCAGAAGATGGATGTCACCAAGAGCTTTGCCCAGGCCTCTTGTGCCCCAACCATTTCAGAACATAGCACACTTTCAGGAAAATGCATCAAGGGGAGAGCCTATGTGACTGCCTTCATTTTCCCAATGGAAGACTCACTCTTCATAGCCAGGGATTTCAGAATAGCCTGGAGCTGAGAATATGTCAAGGTGATGTCACATGGGGCTGGACGGCAAATCTGCAACTGGGATGGGCTGTCCAGTGAACTGGGTGAGAGAGGGAATGAAGAGAAGTAAAGCTGTGAGAGATGGGGGAACAGATTTTTCCATAATAGAAATGTGACTCTGCGATGAGCCAGACTGGTAAACAAGACCCAAGGGACAGGAAGGACCAGAATGCACATGGCTGCTGATTCTTGATTCCATCCCAAGCCAGTTATCTTGGTGGTACTTTCCATCCCAAGCCATCTTGGTTCATGTGACAACCTTTGTACCCAAAGCTGGTTTCTGCCAGTAGTTCATCTGAACCTCTTGTCCCCCAGCCACTGGTGACTGACAATATGAGTGACTGGTGGGGACTTTTGGACAGTTGGCCAAATCTTGGTTCTTGTCCACCCCCCCCCTTTTTTTTTTTTAAAAAAAGATGTATTTCATTTATTTGAAAGGCAAAGTTATAGAATGGGAGGGAGAGACAGAGAGAGAAGGAGACCTCTGTCCACTGGCTCATTCCCTAAATGACTACACTGACTGGGGCTAAACCAGGCCAAAGCTAGGATCCAGGAACTCCATCTATGCCTCCCATGTGGGTGGCAGAGGCCCAATTTGTGCTGCCTTCTGTTGCTTTCCCAGGCAGAATAGCAAGGAGCTAAATCAGAAGTGGGAAGCCAGGATTGGAACTGGCGCTCATATGGGATGTCTATGTCACTTAGGCCCCATCTTCTTTTGCTTTTAGTTGGCCCAAGAGCTACTATTCTTATTTTATGTTTTGTTTTTATTTTATAGAGAGAAAACATCTCTTCTTTTCCAAGCTTTATATTCCAGCATAAGAAAATGTCTAATATTTCAAAAAAATAGTCATTGAAGATCTGTGAACATTTATTAACTAGCTCTTGAGTATTTTTAGGGCTGTTTCATGAGATGCTAATACTCATGGCTTGGATACCCATATATGACAGGGTATAAGAGTCCTCTGAGAGGTGGTTAAGTGCATAGAATGCCACAAGGCTGCCTGGGTTCAAATCCCAGCCCTGTCACATGCTGGCCAGCTGGTAGGTCATTGTTAACTCTTCCCATGCTTAGCTTTCCTCTTATCTAAAAATAATGAGGATTAAGTGAGAGTTGATACTTATAAAGTTCTAAGAACAGTACCTGGAATATAGTGTGTACTATATTTGTATTAATACTGGATAGGGGTAGGCATCAGAATCCTGGTGAAGATACCGCTTGGGATGTCTGCATTCCCTATTGGAGTTCCTGAATCCGAGTATGAGTTCCACTTCTGATTCCAGCTTCCTGATGATGCCCACCTGGGCAGCAGCAGGTAATGGCTCAAATCCCTGGGCCTCAGCTGCCCATGTTAGATCTGGATTGTGTTCATGACCCCTAGCTTTGGTGTGGCCCAGCTCCAGTTATTGCACTCATTTGAGGAGTGAGGCAGTAGATAAAAGATCTGTTTATCTGTCTCTCTCTCTCTCTCTGCCTTTCAAGTAAATATACATTTAAAAAATAATAAAAAGTAGAAATTAATATTGGGTAGATAAAAATAAACCAATACATTACCTTTCTTTCCTGTTTTTCTCCCCCATTTATCTTGTTTCCCATTTCTTCCCTCCCGCTCCCTGCTGCTCCACCTTGTCCGTCAGTCTTTATTTCTGACCTGCATTTGATTTCAGCAGACATTTCATGGAAGTGTTGGTATCTTTGGAAATCGCCACATAGCCAAAGTTGGAAAGGTTTGTGTAACCTAGCCAGGTGGGTTGGGCCACTTCCTGTCTATCCAGTTTCCTCCCCTCCTCATCCTCCACTGATAATAAACTTGATTTACCCAGGCTATGAGTTCAAAACAGGCTGTTCTGTGCTAGGGCAGTCCGGGTCACCATCAAGTCCATTCATCAGACACTGACATCTGCCTTCTACTGATTATGGAGCCCTCCATCAGTGAGGAGAGCTGGAGGCTACTAGACTTGCAGAGAGCACTTTTCCTCCTTGATGCCCTTCTTTCCTCACCTTCAAAGCTCTTAAGTCCTACATTTCCCCTTTTTAGGGAGAGGAGAGGGCAGCTATCTTGGAGGCTGTATGATTTCCACAGCTCTTAAGCACAGATTTTTCTCTTTGATGCCAGGCCACATTTACGCAGTAACGAGATGTGTCAATGCATGATTTGATAAGCTGAAGAATAACTTAGCTGGAGAAAATTTTCATGAAAGTCAAAATGCATATAGAGAAAATAACTTCGTTTTATATAGTTACACCATCAAAGGCCTCACTGCTGTCTGAAGTGACTGTGGCCAGGAATTTTTGCTTGGGTTATCACCGGCATTTGCTTATGGAAGTCTTTTCTTCTATAAACTGTCTGAATAGGCAAAAAGAGACTGATACTATGTCTGTCATTAGGTAGCTGTTCTCAGTGTGGATGGTTGATTGGAATTTAGGCTGATTGTGTGATGCCATTTCTTGTTTGGGGCATCTCATAGGCTTGGGCTCAGTGATGCTAAAGTTCTTCTCTTCCGTTTTGTGTTGGCAACATTCTCAAGTCATGGGGGGTGGGAGGGATGGAAAGAGATGGAAAGGTCAGTCATTTGCTATTATAATCTGTTGGCTCATTCATGTGGTCATCCATCATTCAACAAGCTTTTCCTCATGATCCCTGTCACCGGGCACTGTGCTTGCTCAGCACTGGAGATGGAAGTCAGCATCCTTGTCCACGTGGAATCGTCAGCTTTATGAGTCTAGAAGTGGAGTGAGAATTGCTAATAATGCTCTGCCGGTTCCTAAGCAGGCCCACTGTGATGGGTGAATGAATGAAAGCCAAATGCTCATCCCGTCATCAGTGTGCCCCCTGGGTCCCACTTCTCCTGTGTTGTTTGTTCTTGTTTTGTGAAACTGTTGTGAGCTCCACATCCATGGAGCCACTAGCTGTGTTGCCTCCATTTTTTAGCTCATGCCTCAGACTGCTGTTTTCTGTGCTAGCAGAGTGATTAAGTACTCAGATCCTGAGGTTGGATTGCACAGGTTTTATAGATCTGCCATTTTCTAGGTTTGTGAGCATGAACAAATCACTTCATTGCTTTTAGCTTATGATCCGCAAGAGAAGAAAATGTGTGCTGGGTGCTCCACATCCAGCCCGGTGCTTATAGTAAGAATTGAAGGTGGGTATTAATGCTGCTGTAACTCCTACTGCTACTTATTCCAACCCTCTCCAGGACTGTTTGAATAGTTCTTTTATTGTACCCTTTGTTAAGTTTATGCTCTCAGTAGAGAGTGTTGTATGGCTATGATTTTAAGAGTTAAACTCTCTTGGAGAATCAGTCTCTTGATTACAATAAAAAAGAAAGCAAACAATGACATTGTTTTTAGTACTTCTAAATTTATGGGACATTCTGGTATGGGATCAGAGTTGTCAACATGCTCATTGAACCTAGTTAGCTCTATATAGCTCCAGGGTGACCACCACAGGAAGGTAATCCATGATAGTGCCTGGAAGATGGTGGTGGTGAAGGGGAAGTATCCACTGGTATTGCTGGCAGAACCCACCTCCAGAAAGAGCCTCTAGACATGGGCCCCAGGCAAAACGAAAAGCTTAAAGACAGAGCTTAAGTGTTCTCATTTTTATTGAGGATCTCCCATGGAAGAAACTTTACATTATCTATAATTTTCACAAGAACTTTCCAAAAAATGGATGGACTATTTACATCCCCAGATACAAATAGAGATGTTGTTGTCGCTCCATTTTTCAGTTGAGGGGACTGAGGCTGGATCATCTCAAGTTGTCCACAGTCCCATGGCTAGCAAGTCAAGGTTCCAGCTCTGCTCTGACTCTAACACCTGAGTTCTTTCCATTACATTAGTGCCCTCTTACGTTCTCTTGGTTTTCTTGGCTTGGTTGTTAACCTTTCCTGATCTTAGTCCCTTGTCATTAGGAAGATGATAAAAAGCTAACATTTACGGAGTGTTACCATGGTGAGCTCGTGGATATTTTCTCATTTAATCCTTATTGCACTATGAGGTGGGATCTATTCTCTTGTCCATTCAAAAGCTGATGGTACATGACTGTTGATAGGAGGTAGAGTCCAGATTAAAATTCAGACTTGACTGCAGAGTGGATATTCTAACCACTTCCATATGGTGCCTCTCCCATCAGCAGTTTCCCCTTATGTCTGCCAAACAGGAAGGCATCTCTGTGAGCCATGGCATTTCTTACTGTCATGGTGAGGCTTGTCTGATTTTTGAGCCAGTGCCCTGGGTTTCTCTTT
This sequence comes from Oryctolagus cuniculus, assembly GCF_051225735.1. NCBI lineage: Eukaryota > Metazoa > Chordata > Mammalia > Lagomorpha > Leporidae > Oryctolagus > Oryctolagus cuniculus. The sequence goes on from NC_142872.1 coordinate 25,525,239, forward strand.
TCACTCTGTGGCAGTGAGCTATGTCCTCTTAGAGAGAACATCTGGGCTCTTTCCTCCCCAGAGTAGCAGACATTGCTGTGCTAATACCGCATCCACATGTCATCTGTGCTGTTTGGAAGGATGGAGGTATAGATGGGTAGAAGTTTTCTTGAGGAGAAAGGGAACAACTGAAAGGGAATGAAAGGAAGGAAACAGAAGAGGGGAACAATGCAAGGGAAGTGAGAACTGGAGACGTGACCTCCAGCTGTTACAGTTTGATCTTACTCTTTACTTTCTCATCCCTAGCCTCCGGGAAAACCGCAGCAAAGCCAGTCCCAGAGCCTGCCCCAGCTTTTCCATCCCCGAGCCTTTGCTCAAGCCATCTCTGCTACTTAGGCTGCTTCTCCTCTCCTCCTTACATGTCCAAGTTTTGTCCAGCTCAGTGACTGTCTTCATCACTCAGATGAGATCCCTCAGTCTTTGTTCTCATGGAATTCTTAGTCTCTCCCTTTGATTACAGTTACATGCCTATGTGATTCTCTGCTGGGGAGCCAGTTCCTCCTGGAGGGTTGCTTTAGTTCAGAGTGTGGTACTGAATGAGTAGGAGCCATTTGAAGGAGGAAGTGGCACAGCTGCATGTTCTCTGCTTCCAGACTGCAAACCTGGTGCTGTCCACAGAAGCAAAGTGAACCTCCCACCCGCCGTTCCTGCCGTGTGGCAGATTTCCAGCACTTCAGGCTGTGTCACCACATCTGAAAGAGGTACATGAGTACGAGAGGCTGGGAGTTTGCTTCTTCTCCAGGAGACACGATGAACAGATAAATGATGGAATTCATGTTTTGTCTAAGTTTATATTCATGTTGGAAGTGCCAGGATATTGGAAAACAGCAACTTCCTTAGTTCCCAAAGGCAGTTGGGCTGCAGATATACAGAGCTTATTAGGAAAAGATTTATACTGTCATGTGGAGGAGGTGCTCCAAGAAATGAGCCAAGAACAGGAATTGGAGCTTAGATCAAGGGGATTTTTGGCCGCAAACGAGAATTCTTTATTTCATGAGCTATGCCAAGGCATGCTGTCCGCCTCCCCTCCCCACCACTTTTTTTGCAGCACTGCTTTGAAACTTTCTGTTTTCTCACCACTTGAGCGTCAGTCAGGTGTCCCCCTCCTTGATGAGAGACTCCACATGGATGGCTGGACAATGTCAGTCAGTTCGTCTCCCCTGCCTCCTCTTCTGCTTGTACACTGACAGAGTCTGCCGTGTTGCTTGCTTATTTCCACTGCTGAGAGTCCTGCTGGGCAGATGCTCACTGAGCCATTCTGGAAGTGTACCAGGCAGGAAGAGGAGGTGGGCAACCCTGAAGTCTCTTCACTAGCACGGATATTTGTTATCACTTAGGTAGGTAGGTAGTGTGCTCAGTCATTGTCAGGAAAAGCTTTCTGTTCCCATTGGGCCAGGAGCACATGTCAAAGTCTCCCACCTCTCTTTAGGCATACCTGCTGTTCTCCAAGCCAACAGGGATTATGTAAACAAATGTCCCATTTGGGGAGTTGTTCTGAAGACTGTACCCATGACTCAGCAGTATCTCTCTTATCAGAATAAAGTCAGCCACAAACCAACCTGTGCCTCAGTCTCAGGCACAGGGACCAAAACAAATAGCACTGGGTTTTCTCCTAGAGCTGTGGGTGAGCTGTCTGCCGAGGGCAGGTGCCAGGGCAGGGGTTGTGGCTGGCTTTCCTGCAGGGGGATGCTGAGTGTTGTGATTTCCCAGATCAGAATCCTTTTGTGCAGTGAGCCCAGAGGGTGCTGTTGAAGTGACTTGGTTTCCACTCTGACTACATTGCTATGGCCAGAGTCCCTTTGAAGGCTGGGAGTCAGCTCATCGCTGGCTCCAGGTGAGTGCCTCTGCTGCTTTACAGTGTCAGAAAGAGGCCACTCTCTACACCTGGGCAGAGACTTCTCCACCCTACCTGGTGACTGTTAAGCCCTAACTTGAGACCAAAGAAGTAGAAGATTCTTACAGCAAACCATTTTGGATTGCTTTCCACTCCTCTCTTCCTGAGCCTTTCCCTGTAGTCAGTCAGCTGTTTACTGCCCCGTAACATGGCAGTATACATATTTGTGTGCAAAGAAGGCCAGTCCTGCTCCAAGATGGCCCAACTCCTAAACAGAATTTGAGGCCAAACTTCCTTACACTTCCAAGTCCTACAGAGTCCCTTGGCCTCCAGAGATGTCTTGGACTCCTTTGGGTCTCATTCCGTGGCCCACTCACTTGACAATCATGGTTCATGAGTCAGCCTGTAACGGGCTTTACTATTGTGTTTACCTGTGATGTTTGCTGCTGTTTCTCATCTCCTTGAGAGACCCAGCTGACTCTGTACCCCCAAGAGGTGCATCCTTGTTTTACATGTAGGAGGTGTTCAGTAAACTTCTGTTGAGATTGATAAACTGAGCACTCTTCCAAGTCCTCTAAGATCTGCTTCATAATTTTCCTGTGACTTATCACCTAGAATAATTTCTAAATATAGAAAATCCTCTTTCACTCAGGGTCTGATGAACACTTAACTGTCTTTTTACATCTTCACTAAAAGGCAGACAAGGAGAGGTGATGAAAGCTAAACTAGGCTCTGTCTTATTTAAAAGATTGAGGTACGATTCTAAAGTGGGATTTGAGGATTATCTCCTAGATTATATGAAGATTATTAATTTCTATATGTATGTGTACTGCCATAAAGTAACATCAATTCAGAAAATACTGATACAATAATAATAAGGAATAACTAATATATGTTGAACACCTATTTTGTTTGAGGCCCTTAAGTAGAAATAAAGTTTTTTCTTGCAAGAATAATTCTTCCTGTAGTTCAAAGGCTTTGTCAACAAGGAGAACATTCACCCAGAGATACTGGTATTGATACAGGGACTCTGCAAAGGAATCTATATCTATATTAAATTAAGTGAAAAAGGATCAAAATAAACTGGAGATGTTCTTTTCAAATATAAACCATATCTTCAACTAACATAAAAATTGTTGTTCTAGGTTGATGGAGTTGTGGTGGGGTGGAATGGCCACACATTTTTTGAAAAGATTTCAGTCAGTTGCAAGGAGTTAAAGGAACCAGAGGGAAATATTTGGAGTTTATTTATAATTGTCTGATTCCAAATTTTCCAAATCTCTCTTAAAGAGAAATGTGCTGATAACTCAGCAATAATATATTTGATATTCTTTACTTTTTAAAAATAATTTTTTAAATTTTATTTTTAAGTGATTATTTAATAGTAGTACTTTAACACAAATTTCATTTACTCTGAATTTTCATTATAATGCTGATGTATGTGAAATGTATTTTGCCCATATTTTATTTTTACTTGATGTTTTTGTGCACATGGTTTTATGTTTGAAATATACTTGAGGTTTAGTGTCACTGATTTTAACTTGTGATTTTTAATTTCTCAACTTATAAAACATTGTTATTGCCAATATTTTGATATTATGACTCATAATAGTGTCATAGTCATTTGTTCAAGAATTAAAAATAATATGTATGTAACTCAAGTGTTCCAAGTGTTGGCATCTGGTGAGTAAAGACCTAATTCCATTGGTAGTTATCTTTCCTCATGATCAATATCAAATGCCTGTTGATACGAGGTACCAAGCATGGAGGACCCAGTGAACAAGATGGTCAAGGCTCTTGCCTCTGGGAATCTTGTTAATTTCTGAGCTCTTTCAGACTGAATGGCAGGGAATTTTTTAAAATGATAGCCTCCTCCTATGTATTTCTATTTGATTCAGATACCCATACTTGACTTGAGGATATAATCCTCGATTAGTCATTTTTCCTATCACTAAATGTACCCAGTGGAGGACTTCAGCTGCTCACTTCTCATTCTCTGAGAGCCCATGTGGGCCAGTCCAGCGCTTTAGGCCCGACCACTGCTCCATTTTTGCATCCCTGCTACAGATCTGTGGTTCTGTTCACCTAGAAGCCTCTTGCACTGGTCTGCTCCATACCCCTGCTGAGTATGACTAGCCCTCTGCCATCTGCTGTGCCCTCAGGGGCTCACTTTCTATTGCAGTTCTGTTGATGGGCCGGTATGTTCTGGGTGGTACTGGTTGCTGAATTCCTCTGAATCTCTATGCCTCCTTGAGTGTGGGCATCTACTTTCTCCACAAAGGCAGCCATTTATTCTCTACAGCTGCAGTTTCCAGCTCTCTATCTATTTATCACAGAAATGTAGGTCTCTTTTCATGCCCATCTTTCCTAAAGGGCAGTCCTCCAGCAGAATGCCTGGAGTGATACCCAGGGTGAGGCAGTGCCTTCCATTGTTCTGTAGCTGCTTCTTTCTTGGGTATAGGCCTGCATATTTCTGTTTCTGATGATCTCAAATGGAGGATTACTTTTCTAATTTCATTTTACCTCCCTTTGGGTACATGAGTCAGCCTCCCACTAAGGCTGGATGGAGAGAAAGGTGTAAAATCCTGAACCAGTACTCTTAGTTCCCTACACATAGCTCATCTCAGTTCACAAGGAGAAAGATTGAGGGGCCTAATCACCGCATCTTATTGGCCTCAGAACCCTTGCTCATCACCCCCATTTAGGACTTGTCCAGATTTTCAACTTTTGGGAATTCTTCTTTCATGATTTCCTTAAAAATTAACTTTATTTCTGGTTCTTTCAGTTTTTAGCACCAACCTGATTGGCAAAGACCCAGTATAGACTGAGTTCAAGTTTGTTTTTCATGTGATTCTGGGTCCTTGGCACAGTAGGGTGTACCAGTTGATACACCTCCCCTCTCTTCTCACAGCCACCATCATTCTTCACAGGTAGCGCACACTAAGCACTTTTTTTTTTTAACCTAAGTTTTTCCTTTGGGTCTCATTTTTTTTTTTTTTTTAAGAGTTATCCATTTATTTGAAAGGCAGAGTTACAGAGAGGCAGAGGGAGAGAGGAGAAAGGAGGGGGGGGATTGATTGATTGATGGATTGATTCCATCCGCTAGTTCACTCCCCAAATGGCCTCAACAGCTAGAGCTGTGCCGTTCTGAAGCCAGGAGCCTGGATCTTCTTCCAGGTTTCCCATGCGTGTGCAAAGGTCCAAGGACTTGGGTCATTTTCTTCTGCCTTCTCAGGCCATAGCAGAGAGCTGGATTGGAAATGGAGCAGCCAGGACTTGAGCTGGTGCCCATATGGAATGCCAGCACTGCAGGTGGCGGCTTTACCTGCTAGGCCATAGTGCAGCCTCCTAAGCCTCATCAGGGTGCCTCCCAATTCCATAAGTCTCCTGCTGCCCCTCCTTACTCTCTAGTGCTTTAAGGGACTTAGTTAGATGAGGAGCCTGCTACATATCTAAGTGAGACAATCAGTAAATGTTGACTTCTTTTTTCTTGGTGGTATCTGGGTCCACTCTGCCACCCAGGGCTTCCAGTTTGGACAATTTCAGCTGTATTCTTCACTTCTCTGAGACATTTACCACACCCTAAATACTGAAAGACTTTCTGGTGACGGCAAATTGTGGTAATGCAGATGACCTCTAGCACCTGTTTGAAATATGCAGAGGATGTGACTATTCAGCATTCAGTGCCAAGGTCCCCTGAGCACTTGAGTCTGCTGTTTGAAGAGGGAGTCATCTTTGGCCTCAGGGGCCAACTTCCATGCTGTGACATATATAGGAAATCTTGTGATGGGTTGGGTCAATTTGGGTCACACTTTGCTGCCCTATACCATTCCATAGCAGATAAAACTCTTGCTCTTGCTCCTAGCATGTTCGTGTTCTTCAGAAGCTGAAGCTGAGTCTCCTAAGATGTGAATGTTTAAAGTCACATCTGTGCACACTCAAATTTACATCTATGTATCTGTGTTCATTTATTCAACAAGATTCCCCTGAGCCAGATACCAGGAACACAGCAGTCCATGTTGTCCTCTTTTCCAGGGTACCCCAGACCTGTCAGGAAGGCAGCTGAGTAGGCACAAAGTAGTTCAAAGAGTGCTGTAACAGGATTAGCCAGGGGTGCCATGGAACAGCAGGGGAGAGGCACGCAGCCCAGCTGGGAGGTGGAGGGGCTGTGAGGAAAGGCTTGCTGAGGGAGGGGTTTCTGTGCTGAGCCATGAATACTGTTCCCAGACAACCAAGAAGGTCAGGAAGGCCGTGGTGGGGAAAGGGAGCTGCAAAGCGTTTGGGTTCTAGAGTCGCACAGATTCTGGACTAAACTTGGCCTCTGCCTGTGATTGGCTGTGTGATACTGAGCAAGTTACCTTCCTCTGAGCTATGTCTGTGTCATCTGCAAAGTGGGGACAACAATATTGATACTGTACTGAATGAATATGCTCTTGGCATGACAAAGGGCATGGGTTAAGCACTTAATAAATTGTTGTTGTTGCTGTTATTACTGAAGCCTCAGAGCCTGGCATGTCAGGGGAGGTGCAGGTAGCTCAGGCTGGCTTGCCCTTCAAGGTGTAGTGGGAGATGGGAGGCCCTGAAGGGTCTGTGATTCATGTTAAGAGGAAGACCAAACATGAATCAGAAAAGGAAGGGGCCTTGGGAGCTAGTGAAGTTGTAACAGAATTTTATTTTTAGTTCTATGGGCCAGATATCCATATTGCAGATTTTTTTGTGTGCATATGTACTTTCCCTCACTCCTGCCCTCACTGTACCCCATGAACTAAAGAGCAAAACAACATCTTCCCTTTGAATTACAGCATCAGACAGTCTCAGAAGGCTCCAGGGGCACTTGATTCATGGAACCTGCCTAGTGGACAATGATAATTTATTATAATGTCCAGTCTTCTGTTTGCAGCCTCTTTAAATGTTAATGATCAATAATGTAATTATGATGGGGAAAGTTCCTGGGCCAGTTGTGGTTTAATTTAATTTACAAAGCCATCTGGAGCTATGCGGAATTCTTTTTTTACATTTTTTCCCCAAGAAAAACTTGGATGTTTTCTCTAGTCACTGTTATGTCGAACCTATTGGAAAGACACCTCTCCCAGCTCTGCCAGAAGGGAAGCCCAGTGGTCTGAGAATGAATTAGAGGGTGCAGGGCTGATGGTGAATTTTTAGAAATTTTTTAAAGAGGTTTTTACTTGTTTATTTGAGAGAGAGAGAGTTATAGATAGAGAGAAAGGTCTTCCATCTGCTGGTTCACTGATCACAATGGCCACAGTGGCCGGAGTGGGACTGATTCGAAGCCAAGAGCCAAAATCCTCTTCCGGGTCTCCCACATGGGTGCAGGGGCCCAAGCACTTAGACAACTTTTACTGTTTTCCCAGGCCATAGCAGAGCAATGGATTGGAAGAGAAACAGCAGGGGCACGAACCAGCGCCCATAAGGGATGCCTGCTACACCACAGTGCCAGCCCCTGAGGTGAATTTTAAAACCTCCTCTTGTCCCACTTTCTCAGGGGCAGGCATGGCCATTATTTGGCTAGTGAGGGTAGGTTTCTAAGAACTGTGCCTCATTCAGCTGCACAGCAGGCCAAATGAAAGATCGTTTATTGTGCTTAAAAAAAAAGCCATCATATTTCTTTCCATGTCAATAAGGCTTTTGATAATTTGGTTCTTGCCTTTCACTTTCCCCTTTGTTCACTATGATCTAGCTTTCCTCTTGGCAGTGCCTGAAATTCACCAAGGCCTTCCTTGGCCATCCTGTCCAAAACAGATGTCTTCCCCCAGCTCCATGCAGTCCCTTCTTATTTTCTTATTATTCTTTCTCTGTATCACCTAACAACCATCAGAATTTGTTATGCATTTATTGTCTAAACTCTGTACTCGAATGTCAGCTACATAACATACATCTATTTTTTTTACTGTGTTGTATCTGTGGTCCTGGAACAGTGTTCAGGACCTAGAAGACTTTCCACATATGTATGTTGAATGAATTCATGAATGAATCCTTTGCTTCATCTCCTTAGCTCCATAGTGTAGTCCCACAAATGACAGCTGTAATTCTTCTCTCCTTCTGAGGTAGATGGTATTTCCAAAGGTGGTGGCAACAGTATCTCCCATCCCACATACTGTAGAGTGGGACCATGATGGTACCTCATCAAGAGGAGGGGTGTGTTGATCTGACTGGGAAGCTGGGCTAGCTCTCAATGACATATTTTTGCCAAAAGAATATAGCAGAAGTGATGCAACAAAAACTTTCCAAGATTGGCCTTAGAGATCTCCAGCACCTACTTTGACTCCTGGGAAAGTCCCCCCAACCCTTCCACCCTCTGTCTTCCCACACACCACTATGTAAGAGTCCAAATCCTCTGAGGGCACTACACTGTGAGGAAGCTCAGTGCAGCCGCATGCAGGAAAGAGAACATACGAGGGAGTATTGATGTGCCAGCAATGTGGGTGTCACCTTCTGGCATCTTCCATCCCAACTCACTGACCAATGGAAGACAGCTGAGTAAATAATTCTAGCGTAAGAACTTCCCTGCTGAGCTCTGTGATTTCCTCATATGTAGAACTGTGAACAAATAAAATGATTGATTTTTTTCTAATTCCCTAAGTTTTATGTACCAAAGATAAGTTGAACACCTGTCTTCAGTTTCCAGTCCCCAGTATTCTGTCTTGTTTCCTCTCTGGGACTGTTGGACAGGAGCTCCTTTCTTGGTCTTCACCTGTTTTCTACCTTGATGCTCATCTTCCTCCTCAGAGGTAGAAACATCCCTTCTATCGAGATGTTCTAACCTGTGATCTTGGTTTTCCTAGGCCTCCTGATTATTCAAAATTTGGCTACTGCTCTCTGCTGAAATCACACTCTCAGAATCTTGTTAATTTCCTCTAGCTGTCAGCCCCTACAAGTCTGTTCTGTATTCTCCTTCTCTCTGACATCCTTGTAGTCCAGATGCTGCCACCACTCACTGAGCTGCACACACCCACCTCCTTCACCCCATCTCTGTGGCTGGTGTCTGAGTAACCTTCCTGAGAGATGAGTCCGTTTCATTTTCCTAGCCAAAGACTTGTTATAGGAGTGTGAGTGCCGTTCTTCCTTTGCGCCTGAGGGAGTGACCATGAGGGCTCTATTCTCTGCTGGTCCTGGCTTAAGAAGAAGCTAAACATTTCTGGGGGATTGGTTTCTGGATTTCTGTTGACCACATGTTGGCTTTTTGGGAGACTGCGGCCCAGTGAAGGGGAGAGGCTGGAGGAGAGTACTTGATGTTGGAGAGAGGCTTCCTGAGTCTGTGAGAGGGGAGTGGGGTTTGGGAGTCTCCATCAGGTGGCAGATAGCCGCTTGAACTCTGTCCTGGAGGCAGATGGAACCTGAAATGAGGGTCATTTCAGAGTGTCCAGGGGATTGACCAATACCATGGTTCTCTTTTGTGGAAGTTCGGGGAGGGTCCCAGTGCCACTCTAGTCCAGAGATCTTGCTTTACTGGAAGCTTCATGAAGGGGGTCCCATCTGCTTTTCTCTACCTGTTGTATTCCCAGCACCTGCTCTACTGTCTGAGCCGTAGTGGGTGCACAAAAAAGTGTCGTATCAGTAAGATGGAGCCCCATCTTGGGACAGATGGTGATGAATAGAACTTGTTAGTGGCATCAAGTGTCCAGAGACGGTCAGAGGCCACAAGCTCCACTTAGGGTCGATGGGTGAGTCCTCAGGGCTCTGTTGTGACACAGAGCAGGATGCCCCAGAGTGACTGAGACACAGTTTCCTAGCAACCTGCTCAAGAGACACTGAGCCAGATCTCATAGGATTTGGAACAGTTAAAAGATGGTAAAGACCAGCATTCAAATTCTTACTATGTGCCTGATTTCACATATTCTCAGCATTTTAAATGATTTTCATATATTGAATAATTTAATCCTTGCAACAGTTCTATGACATAGACACACTTACTGGTATTCTCTCTTTCTCTCTCTTTTTGAACAAATGAGTGAACAGAAGCACAAAAAGACTAAGTAATTTATCTGAGGTTCCAGTCAGAATGTGAACCCACGCACTTGCTTCAGAGCTTGACTTAAATGAAGTAACAGTTAAGATGTGATATTTCTGTTCCCAGGGATTCCTGAAGCAAATTCATACTGATTATGCCCATTTCTCTGGTAATTATCTAAATAATGTTTTATATATATATATATATATATATATGCACATGTATAAGTTATATACAAAATAATTTACTAATAGAATAAAATCTGACAGAATAGATTAAGGTTAGCAATAGAGATATTTTAAAGTCACAGGGTATGACAGCATGAAATGGTCTATGCTTTTCCTGCCACCAAAATAATACATAGCCACTAGCTCCCTAACTATTACCTATTATGGACCAAAACAATTCCTGAAAGATAGCATTGGTAATGTACTCATACCCTGAATTTATCCAGCATTGACAATGTACTGGAACTGTCTAGGGCAAGTGCTGTTATCCTTATGGTAGAGAAGAGGGAAAAGCAAAAGGAAATGGTTTGCCTAAGGTGACCTTGAGCTGTCTCCCTCCAGACCTTATGAGTCTAACCACTACTCTACATTGAGTCTTTTGTCAAATCGGGTTGAAAGGTCTGTGTTTTCAACAGAAACATGCATTTTTGGATTGTTTGGAAGGGAGTCAGTTATTTCAGGAACAAACCTTTAAAAACCTGTGAAGAACCTTCAGCATATTTTTGCGCCTTTTATAGTTACAATAAGCAGTTAAAATTCTGATAGAACGTCACATATCTCCCTGTGTCCCTTGCCCCCACAGAACAAAGTCCGTTTTCTCTGGGCAGTGGTTTATTATCTGCTAAGGCTCTGTAACTGAGTGCTAATGGATTTGGCTGTTGGAACTTTGTCTTTGTAAATCCTCCCTAATGGGTCTTAATTTCATTAAATTTTAGCTTGATGGTCACTGAACGCAGCCTCCAAATTAGCCAACACTTTAACATTTCCTTTTTGCCCACTAAGCGAAGGTAATTCTTAGAACAACAAGTATTATGTTGCTGTCGTTGAAAATACTCAAAGGAAACTGAGTTGGAAGGGCTAGCTGAGAGTTTAGTGCCCCTAGGATCTGCGGGCTCCCTGGGTCCTCCCCATTAGGGAAGTGTCTCTGGCAGCCTCTTGGATGGGGAGCTTATCTTAACCCTTGCGTTCCAGTGCAGTGTGGTGGCAAAGAACAGAGCTCAGAACAGATGCTTTGGAACCAGACAGATGGCAGTTTCAGTACCTGCTTGACTTCCTACCAGCTGTGCAACTTATGTGATTTGCTCCTCTTCTCTGGACCTTGGTTCCTTCATCAGTAAAATGGCGGAGACAGGGCAGGGTTGCATGAGAATGCAGCATGCATGTGAAGAGCAGGGATATTGTCCCTTCCATCTTCTCCGTTTTTCTGTCAAGCCCTGATTCCTCTCCCCTTGTCCTCTGCTGTAACCCTTCCCCCTCTACTGTGGTCCCAACTCTCCTCTGGGATGTTTAGAGCTCTGTGCTGCCCCATCCTACCATGAAGCCCTCCAGGCTCCCAAATGACATATAATTCCCTCTCTCACCTAAATTAAGTCTCTGTTAGTGTAGTTGAGGAATCAGAGTCCCTTGTCCTGTGGTTGGAAAAGCAGCATCTCAGAGAAGCAGATAGACTGAATTAATTGCAAAACCCTGTTGTATACCTCCAAAATGGTAGTCACACAGGTTCCTTCTTTGAGCATAGCTGTGTCCTATAATTACTCATCCTTCTTCCTGGACTACTCCGCTCATTTTAGCTACTTCCCTTTCCTGTATATACCATCAAACTTTGCTACTTTTGACCTCTTTCACTGAAGTGAGACTACCTGTAGTCATGACACACCACAAGTGTGGTCACAGATGTATATAAAGTTCTATGTCACACAAGAGTCTTAGAAATCAAAAGGAGAGTATTACGGCTCCAGTGTGGAAATGCTAGAGGATACTGAAGGGGTGGTGTGTGGAGCCTTGGGAGTGGGATTGTGATTCACATAGAAAAATGCTCATCTACCTGGTAATCAGAAGAAGGCATTTTGCAATAGGCATAAGAAAATATTTTACAATTATTAAATCAGGGCAACAATATTAATAGTTCCAAATATTTGAAAAGTACCGAGGAAACTAGTTCAGTTGAATACCATTGACTGTACTGAAAACCAGTATGGCTCTTTGGGAAAATAATTTTGCAGTGCGTTTGTAGAAGCATAGCAGATATTTATGTTTTTTGATCCAATTTAAGGAAACAATTGAAAAGAAGAAAAGAGAGCTGTATATGTGGAGATAATAGTTTCACGTAAATATGTTGAAAAAGTCAATGTTCAGTAGTAGAGAAAATAGAAACTATAGGATATACATTTTATGCGAGCATAAAAACAGTAATTATTGAAAACATAGAAAATGTTCACATTCAAATGCTTGGTGAATCACATCACAAAATTATTTGCCCTATAGCTATAAAGTATGTAAATACATATCTGCATTTGGGAAAGAATTGGAAGACCGTTAAGAAAACAAATGATGTAGGGGGCATAGGATTGAACATTATTGTTTTTCTTTAAAATATTTTCCTTATCTTTATAATGTTGGTTGTGCAGGATAATTAGAAATACAAACTGCCCAGACCCCTGGAACAGCCCTTGACGTTTTGCAGTGACAGCCTCATGCCTCAGTGCTCTGGGCTGGCCCAGCCTTCCTAGCCAGCCCCCCCCTCTCTACCTCAAGCTTCGGCTTGCTCACGTCCTGTTGTCCCCTCCCCTTCAGGCTCCTCTCTGCCCACATACCCACTCCCAGACCAACTGAACGTGCCCTGTGCCCTCTGTATTCTCCCTTTTCACCTGAGCTCTCAGAGGTTACCCCCTCCTCCATGAAGACCTCCCAGGCCATTTGTGTCTGAATTAATCTTTGTTTACTTGCTTGATAAAGAGTGGGATTCAAGCTCCTGAGCAGCAGGGCCTGGGTCTGAGTTTGTCTTGTCTGTATGTTACCCACAGATTTAGCGGGGAATAGGTGGTACATGGCTATCCTGTCCTTCAAGCCTGCTCTAGCTGGTAACACCGACGAGGAGAGGAGAAAGCAAAACAGCACATGGGCTTCCTGTGGAATAGTAAGTGTACATGACTAATTAATTAGTAATAAGTATTACTCAAATACACAAGTATTTGAACAAGGTCTTGGAAAATAGAATTAAAAGATGTTTATGTTGGTGCAGAAAATTTTTGAAATCCATGTCTAGTTTTTTCATAATGCACATTATCATGACCCCCCTTTTTTTTTTGACAGGCAGAGTGGACAGTGAGAGAGAGAGACAGAGAGAAAGGTCTTCCTTTGCCGTTGGTTCACCCTCCAATGGCAGCCCCAGCCAGCGCGCTATGGCCGGCGCACTGCGCTGATCCGATGGCAGGAGCCAGGTACTTATCCTGGTCTCCCATGGGGTGCAGGGCCCAAGGACTTGGGCCATCCTCCACTGCACTCCCGGGCCACAGCAGAGAGCTGGCCTGGAAGAGGGGCAACCGGGACAGAACCGGCGCCCCGACCGGGACTGGAACCCGGTGTGCCGGCGCCGCTAGGTGGAGGATTAGCCTAGTGAGCTGCGGCGCCGGCCTATCATGACCCTTTAAAGACCCCTCTTATGCAGCATTTGCAAAGTTTTAACTATCTTTTAATTGCATTTCCATGAACTTTTTCAAGTACCCCTGTATAAGTATGCTAATAAGTGTGTAATAACTATACAAAGAAAAATTATAACACAGATTACAAATGATAACACTTTTATAGTAAGTATACTTATTAAACAAACTATTATGAGTGTCCTATTAAGTGTGTAATAACTATAAGAAGATTAATTTTAAATTTCTTCTGATGTAATTTGGAGATCAAATTATTACAAGTTAAATGGTATTTTATATTTAAGTGATTTCTTTGTGTTTTTAAGTAAAATAAGGCCATCAGCTATGAACCAAGTTTTCACGGACTCAGTGGTAGTTGTAGGAGTTTAAGAAAGAGACAATGCCTAATCCAGTCATTCACTATGGGATATTTTCCTGTTTATCTCACTTTGATCCTCAAGAGAATTCCGAGTTTCCTTAATAAGCTTTTAGGAATGCATCTCATGTCGTTGAACTTGGGACTTTGTTATATTTCAGAAAAATAAAAACTGGGAGAAAACTCAGGTGTGGTACATTTACTCCTTGAGTCACTTGTTTAACAATTTTTTTGAGAGTCTTCTACTTGTCTAGACCTGCTCTAGGTTGGAAGTGTGTGAGCTACCGCCACAGAGTTCTCTTGCTGAGGGAAACAATGAACAAGTAAACCAAGAGTGGTCTTCATTACAAAGAGGGCTATTGAGGGAGGGAGCAGGATGCTGGCTATGAATGGATAGGGGGTCTGGAGACCCCTGGAATTCTGAGGGGGATATAGTCCTCATAGAGCTGAGAAGAAGGGACCTATCCCTCCCTTGGTTCCAGCACTGGCCAGGAGCAAGAGTGTTTGAGGAAAGAGAGGCTAGTGGTGTGGCTGGAGGTCAGGGAGCAGGAGAGAGTTGTGAGGCAAGGTAGAGAGGAGGACAGCAGCAGGCCGGGCAGAACCATGTGGGCTCCAGTTAATGGTTGGACTAGAAGTGCTTTAGGGGCAAGAAGGCGTTAGTGCTCTGCCAGGATCCCCCTTACTAGGAAAGTGTGTCCATCCCTAGCTGCTAGGGCTATTGGCTATTGAAGTTCATAGGCACACCCTTCTCCAGAAATTCCTCCCAGCCTGTGAACCTGCTGGACCCAGAAATGGCTAGGATGGCTACCCTCCCCTTGGGGGTAGACTGCAGCTAATGACTGACAGATACAGGTGTACAAAGGTTATTCCCCAGCCTTCATCTGGAACAACTCTGTGGTGCTACTCACATTCCAAGGCTTCTCGTGAAGTCGAGTTGATCCTGGACTTCCTGGAGACCACGTCTGAGCTTAGCTGCTGCTTCTGGCCCATCCTGGTTCTGCACCTGTTTTGCAGGTTTCTCCTGAGATCCCACTTTTCGTAAGGCACTAGCTGGAGAACTCTTGTCTCAGGCTGTGCTTATAGTACTGAGAGCTGATAGGCTATGAGCTTCCCGAGGACAGTGACTATGCCTGGCTTGTTCATCCATAGGTGGAGGATTTCAGTGGGGGCGTGACATGATCTGATTATTTAAAAAATTCTCTGACTGTTGCCTGTGTGCTTTTATATGTGGGCAAGGAGGATGAGGGGGAGGAGAGAGAAGAGGTAGATAGACCAGTTACATTGTATTGGAATCAAGATATGACTGTCTTGGTTTCACAAATTAAAGCATCTCTATTAAGCAAAAATTTTCATTTGCAGTTAAACTTACAAAGCTCCCCTTCCATCAAGAAAATTTGCAAGTAATTTTAAGCAGGTGAATGTTAATAAAAGAATAATGTATTGTAGTACAAAATGAGAGGAATATATGAAAGATCAAATGCTCATTAAAACTCTGAATCTATATATGAACATTTACCATAGAAATAATGAGACAGAAATGTGTAGTGGATCTTTAGCTTAACTTATTGGAGTTAGTCACTGGGCCCTGGGGGAGACTGTAATTTATATATATATATATATATATATATTTTTTTTTTGACAGAGTGGACAGTGAGAGAGCGAGACAGAGAGAAAGGTCTTCCTTTTTTCCGTTGGTTCACCCCCCAATGGCTGCTGCAGCTGGCGCACCGCGCTGATCCGAAGCCAGGAGCCACGTGTTTTTCCTGGTCTCCCATGCGGGTTCAGGGCCCAAGGACTTGGGCCATCCTCCACTGCCTTCCCGGGCCACAGCAGAGAGCTGGACTGGAAGAGGAACAACCAGGACAGAATCCGGCACCCTGACTGGGACTAGAACCCGGGGTGCCAGTGCCGCAGGCGGAGGATTAGCCTAGTGAGCCACGGCACTGGCGGGAGACCGTAATTTCCAAGATCTGTTTGACTCTGGGATAAAAGTGACAATTTGAAAATGGCTCTTGTTATTCTGTGCATTCGGGGTTGTAAATGGGATCTGATCTGTGTCAGTTTCTCAGGGGGACAGGGAAGTTTATGTTCCTCACTCAGATGCTCCTCAAACTCCTCCCTACTTGTTAACCCCTGCAACAGAATTTAATAATAGTCAGGCTCTGACTGTTCTAACAAATGCAGCACATGAGGAATATGATGGTAGTTACACAGCTAAGGCTTCCAGGGAACATGATAACCAAGAAGAAGAAAAATGCACTGAATATTTATCCTTTTGTGAAAATATTAATGTATTGAAAGAGGTGAACCAAAAGCAGCAAAATGACCAAAAAGGCGGTTGGGTTCTGCTGTGCTGTGACAGTCCTTGTTTGGAGGATCTGAAATCTCTTTTGCAAATCTGCATCAGAGAAAGTCTTGCCAGACAATGTGCAGCTTGCCTGAGGGCCTGAGGACACTGTAGGCACTCTGCTTTCCCCCAGCTTAGAGTGAGCGGGACTGGGTGGGGGGAAGGGGCTAGCCCTCATTAGTGAGTAGAGGGAGCACCCCTGAGACCCACTGTGGAGCCTGGGTAATCTGAGCCCCCTCCTCAGGGGAAAGGTGCTGCTGCTTCCCCTCTCAGTATACGGGTCCTCCTGGAACGAATGCACAGAGCTCCTGCCACCTTCCAGGGGCTCCATCTTTTGTAGAAAACCAGAACCACGGGAAAGCCTCTAACACACACTGAGTTGCCGTGATGCCTTCCAGACAAACTGCACTGGAAACTGAGTGGGGCACAGGCATTGGTGATTTCTACCAGGCTTGCAAGCTTCCATTAGAAGTTGGAGAATCACCATCTACAAAGATCCAGCACGATTTTGGTAACTGTAGTCGGTGTCCTCATTAGGGCACAGGCCCTGAGAAAGCAACCCAGAGGTCTCAGTAGGGGGTGATTTTGCAAACCCCTTCCTTGTCCCCAAGGCATTAGAGACAATGTCTCTGGAGCAGTTTTGATTGATCCTAGCTGGGAACAGGGTCTTGCTGGGTGGGGCCAAGGATGTTACTAAACAGTCTGTGATGCACAGGACAGTTCTCACAGCAGTTACCTGGCTGATGCTGGCAAGTGCTGATTTAGCTGTAAAAGTAGTTCTGCATGCAAAATGGCACACAGCTTCCTATAGCTGATTTGTTGTACACTTACCACATTCTAAGTACATTAAATGTGATAATAAACACTGACTATTGTTTATCATTTATTCCCATTATGTGGATGAGCAAATTAGGCCTAAAAGTTATAAGTAATTTGCAGAAGTTAGATAATTTATGTAAAGCCACGTGTCTAGTAAGTGAAAGATTGGGACTTGAATCAGGCTCTTGGCCACCGCACTATACTGCTGCCCAGAAGGGTCTTGGGGTCTTTTCGTGGCAGAAAAGGGATCCCAGTTCATGCTTAGCACTCAGATTATTCCTTCTCTTCTAAAGAGTGGCTGCTTGAGCAGAACAAAACCTCCTCATGCCAAAGAGAGCCTTTCTGAGCCAGAGAGTAATGGACGTTGATCAGTTTTGTGGCCAAGGTGGAGCTACAGAAGTACTAAGAGGGATTTCCAAAGAGGATGATGAAGGATGCTTTCAATACAAGAAGATTCCAGTAGTGTTTGGCAGCTTGTGGGCACCACGCAGTGCAGTTTGGGGTAGTGCCTGGCCAGCCAGACTGTGTTTGTGACAACTCTGATCTTCCTAACTCAGAGCATCTGTTAGAGCGATGCCTCGGCAGGAAAACACAGTGGGAGAACGGCTGCTCAGAGCATGTGAGCGTCTGACAGGCCCGCAGTTGTCCTCCAGAAAGCCCTGATGTCCCCAGGTCCCCTTTGCTCACTGGCCCTGCCTGTGCCTTGTGCAGACAGAGGAAATGAGAGTACCCAGCAGAGGGCATTCACCCTCTCTCGGGTGTTCCTCCCTATGGTCACCGCATCAGGGAGAGACTACCAACCGGGGTTGCACCCACTGCTGAGCGTCATTGTCTCTCTGAGCACACAGGTCAGAGGCTCTACAGAATTGGAGCAGGGTCCATGGTACCCATGAGGCCCTTGTAAGCCCACACATCAAGCAGGGCATATCTGCAAAACACAGGCTGGCTTCTAGCCATAACTCTACTGCTGCCTGACAAGTCCTATTTTCTTCTACAACTTTTTCCAGATAGAAAGAGAGGCCCATTTATGGCCGGTCTATAAAATATGCACAAAATGGTCATGGGAAAAAGAAGCAGAGGCTTTGATGAGGTTAGAGGCCCTGACCTAATTTTAGACAGAATGGTGATATGGGGAAGGATGCCCCTACCACTCTCTTCCAAGCTTGTCCACTCCTTCCTTGGCATTCTTCTCTAAGGGTACATTTTGTTTGCTTCTCACCCTGAATCTTGAAGCTTACAGCAGAGAATTAAAGTTTAAGGAGGACACTGGCTTGGTGTGTTACCAATGTTTATGGAGATCTACTTTTATTAAGAATGCAGGCCAAGGGCAGGTGCTGTGGAGCACTGGGATAAACTGTCACTTGGGATGCCTATACCCCTTGTCAGAGTACCTGGGTTCAGTACTCTGCTCTGGCTTCTGGCTCCAGCTTCTTGCTAATGTGCAGCAGGTGATGGCCCAAGAACTTGGGTTCCTGCCACCCACATTGGAGTCCCAGATGGAGGTCCTGGCCCAGCCATGGCTGCTGTGGGCATTTGGGAAGTGAGACAGTGAATGGAAGTATCATTATCTTTTTCTCCCTGCCTTTCAAACAAACAATAAGTATAAGCCCAATGACTTATGATTAAAAAAAAAAAGGATGCAGACCATCGTCAATGGATTTAGAACCCACAGTATTGCCTGGACTGTGGGATCCACTGTCTGGCTCCCTACTGCTCCCACAGAATTTTTCCTAAACATTTTTTGCTTCTTCAGGCTGGCTTTGACCTTGCAGGGGGATTCTGCTGCCTGCTCACAGAGAAGGTGAAGTCATCAGTATGATAACCCTCAGTGTTTCTCTGTGGTCATCACTAGTGCTTTTTGCCCATCAGCTCTGGTTTCTTCTCCTTTCAGACCTGTGACAGGATTACACTTCCTGGGCCTTCTTTGACCAGGTGGGAGGCGGGGCTAATTTTCACAGGGAGTTTTAATAAGCAGGATCAGGTGAAAACATGCTATTGCTGGGGTGAGACTCTCCAGAACTGAGTTTCCTTCTGGCATGGAGGAAGCATTTGAATTGGTGGTTGTTTACCAGTTTCTGTTTTCGAGTAAATGCCATTCCAAGATGAACATAACATGGGCCGTGAAGAGCGCTTCTTTTATGAAAAGCCACTGCCACTTAGATTTTGGTTGTCATCCCAGCATGACTTAGCCGATCTTGAGTAACAGCCTGGCCCTTTACCCAAGAAATTTGCTGCAGCCATCCTGTCCCATTTTGCCTTCCAGCCTTTTTTCAGTGGAAGAACTCTCTTTCCATCTATCCTGATCTTCACAGGCACCCTTGATTACAGTCCTTAAATGACTTCCTTTTGTTTGTTTTTAAAAAAAGGTAAAGTCCTTCGGCAAGGTCTGCAAGGCTCTGCATGGGCGAGTCCCTGTCTGTAGGCTCATCCCACATCCTGCTCCTCTGCATGCTGTCTTACGTGGTGGCATTCTCCTTTCAGTTGCTAATTCTTCTCACCACAGGGCCTTTGAACATGCTTGGAATGTGTGCTCTCTGCCAGAAGTGCCCTCCCTACGTTTGGTAACTTTCCTCATTCTTTAGCTCTCAGGGAAAGCATGAGTTCCTTGGAGAGCCTTTACTGACCTCCCTGCTTAGGTCACATCTACTTTGAGAAGTTCGCACACTTTCATGTTTGTCTACCCCATAGCATTTGCTATAATTGCAGAATTACAAGTTACTTGTGTGACATTTTGATTTCTGTGTGCCATCCCCACGATGGCTGAGATCATGTCATTTTCATTCACTTCCATGTCCTCAGTGATGGCCAAGTATACTTTGTAGTCACTCAGAAGAACCTTGTCGAATGCATGAATAAAGATATATAGCTGTGTTGTCCAACTGGTGACTCTTGGCTCTACATGGCTATTGAATTGTCAGGTAATCACTTTTTTTTTTAGTTAATTACTTTATAAATTCAGTTGCATAATCACACTGGCCGCATAGTAAGGGCTAATTAGCCACACGAGGCTCATGCCTACCATACTGGACAGTAAAAAACAGAATGTTTGCATCAGGCCCTGTTGGTGTGCTGGCAGGGGCCTATGCATGGCCTGTAATGCCCTCCAGGATCAGGTTCTTGGTAAGCAATCTTTTAAACTTGTTTCTCTCCTCACAGTGACACAGGCCCAGGGAAATGATCATCCCCCACTGACCATGTTCCCTGACATGCCCTCTTCCTCATGGGCTATGGCTTGTACCCTTCACCCCTCTCTGTCTACATTGCCAACTCATCTGGCTCTCATCCACTAAATCCTGCTATCAGCATTTCTGCTGGGGGAAGCTTTTGCCAGGGTCTGAAACAGAGCTGACCAGGGCCTCCTTGGGCCATGTGCTGCCTCTATTTTCTCTCCTGTATGTCCTGCTCAGAAAGGATTGAAACCCTTGTTCATACTCTCTCCACTGCTGCTCAAGGTCAGGGTCTGGCTCTTGGTCTTCCCAGTATCTTCACCCCTGAGCAATGGTGAAGTGTTGAACATCAAGGAATGTTTAATAAATAATCAGTGAATATTTGGTGAAGAGCATGGGCGTATTATTTTCTTAATACAGCAGCATGGAGGGAAGGCAGCGATGTCACTGTGGTGGGGCTTGTAAGGGTCCTCTCAGCCATCTGCTTGCTTTCTCCCTCTCCATGGTCCTGTCTTGGGTCTTCATTGCATGTGAAACCAACTTTCTCAGTCAAGAATAACCCAGCAAGTGTGGTAGAGCCAAGAAAGGGCACCTCTAAGGTTCCTGGGCCTGCCAGGCCTGGGAGGACCGAAGCTGCTTCCTGAGGAGTATTTGGGGGTGGGGTCTTAGAGATGAAAGGAAAGATGGCTGGAACCTTTATCAGAGGCATCCACAGCAGGGCACATTCTACGATGCTGGAACCTTTTTTTTTTTTTTTTTTTTTTTAATTTTTTTTGACAGGCAGAGTGGACAGTGAGAGAGAGAGACAGAGAGAAAGGTCTTCCTTTTGCCGTTGGTTCACCCTCCAATGGCCGCCGCGGCCGGCGCGCTGCGGCCAGCGCACCGCACCGATCCGATGGCAGGAGCCAGGAGCCAGGTGCTTTTCCTGGTCTCCCATGGGGTGCAGGGCCCAAGCACCTGGGCCATCCTCCACTGCACTCCCTGGCCACAGCAGAGGGCTGGCCTGGAAGAGGGGCAACCGGGACAGAATCCGGCGCCCCGACCGGGACTAGAACCCGGTGTGCCGGCGCCGCAAGGCGGAGGATTAGCCTAGTGAGCCGCGGCGCCGGCCTGATGCTGGAACCTTCATCAGAGGCAGCTACAGCAGGACACATTCTACGATGCTGGAACCTTCATCAGAGGCGTCCACAGCAGGGCACATTCTACGATGCTGGAACCTTCATCAGAGGCGTCCACAGCAGGGCACATTCTATGATGCTGGAACTAGGGACCTTCTAGGACTGTGGAAGAGGTTGCGCCTGTGATCTCTGCTTTGCTCCGTGAGTGAAGTGCTCATGGGCACACCCTGTGCAGAAGCTGATGAGGTCGCATCATGGGTTGCCTGTCGGTTTCACCCAGGCAACTCATAGCTCTTTGAGGGCAAGACTATGGCTTCCTCTTGGGTTTCCTGTCAGTCTGAATTTGTTGCAGAGCTCGTGGTGGTGGCAAAAGCAATTTGTCAATGGGAACCAGTCTCCCTTGTTGGTGATACTGCCATACTATGTGATAATAGATGTGCTTTCTGCTATGGGCGTAATATATTTTGGAAAGAAGTGTTCTTGTGTCTGGTTTTTGTTTTGTCAGCAGCAGACCTTTGCTTAGTTTTATCCAAAGACGCCCCATCTCCCTTTCAAGAGGAGTGAAGGTCTGTATCGTGCAGAATAGGGCTTTCTCTTTGTCTCACTCTCCTCTGACAGTTGAGCCTAAGGGACTGATGCCCACAGTCCTCTTCTGCAGTGAATAGGAGGTACTTTTTTTTTTTTTTTGACAGGCAGAGTGGACAGTGAGAGAGAGAGACAGAGAGAAAGGTCTTCCTTTGCCGTTGGTTCACCCTCCAATGGCCGCCGTGGCCGGCGCACCACACTGATCCGATGGCAGGAGCCAGGTGCTTTTCCTGGTCTCCCATGGGGTGCAGGGCCCAAGGACCTGGGCCATCCTCCACTGCACTCCCGGGCCACAGCAGAGAGCTGGCCTGGAAGAGGGGCAACCAGGACAGAATCCGGTGCCCCGACTGGGACTAGAACCCGGTGTGCCGGCACCGCAAGGCGGAGGATTAGCCTAGTGAGCCGCGGCGCTGGCAGGAGGTACATTTGATCCATGTTAAGACCCACTGAAGTTAGAAAGGAGGAAGAGATGATGTAGGGGAAGGAAGGGAAAGATAATCCCTCTAAGCCCAGAGGTGAGGAGAGGAGAGAGAGAGAGAGAGAGGAAGAGAAGAAAGGAGTATGTCTTGTACTTATCAAGAAGAATAGAGCAGCAAGGATTGCATCTGAGTGTGTACCCTTTGTGGGTACAATCTATGCCCTACTGAGCTTAAACTTGATTTACAGATTGGCTGTGTTTTCCCAGTTACTGGGACTGGAAGTCCTCTAAGCATTTGTTTAGAGTTGTTTAGAGGGAGAAGAAGGCTTTTGAGAAGGATATTTAGGCCCAGTTCCGGGGGAGGGAGGGCAGGGAGAGAAAGAAAGAAATGGAGATGGAGAACACAGCCAGATGTCTTTCACCCAACAGGGCCCTGAAGGAGAAGACCAAAGACTGTTTATACAGAGGAGCTGCAAGCCAGAGCTGGAAGGATTGTTTTCTCTAGTTGTGGGCTTATGCGCTTAGGTGTGACTCAGCATGGGGCAGAGGGTCTTGCTTCTCCAGAGGCCAGCTTGGCTTTGGAAGGAACTGTGGCTCCTGAGAGCTAGCCTGGACTCAGGTGGTTAACACAAACATCCTGGAGAGATGTGGATATTAAGTATAAGCCAGTGCAACATGTGCTTTTGTACTTCTCATTTAAACTCACAGGCTCATGAGGCCTGCAGAGACATTTGAGGCACACATGTGATTCCACATGATTTTTAAAATAACGCTTTGAAGTAGACATTATTATCCAAGTTTTACAGATGACATAAGTGAGAAACCTTGGGGGTTGGGAGATAAGTGAATTACTTGAGTGGCCTCTAACGAGTAGTTGGACCCAGGATTGACCCTAATGGGCACCCCCTAGCCACATCTCCGACATGCCTCCTGAGCAGCGTGGTCCTCTTAAGACAGAAGTCAGGGAGAACAACCATATCCTCAGACTTTTTTGTCTTCCTGGGAGGAATGTTGGGCTATATGAATGATGTCCTTCCTAGGGGACATTGCTAGACTTCTTTCAAGAGATAACAAAGAAAAAGAGGAGATTCTCAAGATCCTTAAACCCAATTATAACTTCTACTAGAAATAAGTTTTAGCCAAACTATCAATTAAAGCAATTTTAAAAACCTTAAAATTTCACATTTTAGGTTTAGTGAACTAGAAAGTTTCATTTTTCTTTACAAGGGTATGGGACTATCTCAGAGGGTGAAAGGACTTCCAGAGTCCCAAGGAGAGTCAATACTAAATGACAGTAGTGGTGCTTGTTCTTGGAGCTGCAGGGAGTTTTGTTGTTTATAGAACCCTTCTTCTTGTATCAGTTTGTTTGAAAGTTCACGAAAGCTGGGCTCACAGAGTAGAATCTTCTATGTTCTTATTGCAGATGCTGAATGAGACCCAGAGAGCTTCCCTGACTTGCCCAGTACCCCATGAGTAGTAAGTGTATGAATTAGGCTAGAAATCTGATCTCCTGGCATCCATTTCAGGGTTCTTTCCCCTTTGCCAGGTGCTGTCCTGTGTGATGGTGGGCACCTGTCCTCCTCTAAAGGAAACTGACATCGTGGCTAAGCCAGCCAGAGGGTGAGAAATTAGAGTGCAGCTTGGAAAGAAGCAACATCCAAATGAAAGACATGACCTGGGCACAGTGCCAGCCAAAGTAGCACCCACTTCATTGAGATCCAGGCATTTTGTGGACATGCAGGGTGGTTCTATGAGAACTTCCAGAAGACTGACATGTGAAAACCTAGTTTTCTAGAAGAAATGGTTATGTGGTCAGTAATACTTACGATACCTTTCTTCTAAAGCAGTGATGCATATTAAGGGCACTATAAGATTTTGAAGCAAAGGAATGTGTTGACTGTTTTATTCAAGGTCTCCTAATTTATTTGAACACAAAATGTTTTTTCTTTTCTTTGTAAGGGAACACCTACTAGTTATCTATGGAGCTTCCAAGAACAACTAGTTTACTTTAATTAATGAATTAATGGGTTTATTTGACATCATGTGCACACAGCCTTAGGAGTTCTTTTTTTTTTAATTTTTTTTTAAATTTTTTGACAGGCAGAGTGGACAGTGAGAGAGAGAGATGAGAGAAAGGTCTTCCTTTGCCGTTGGTTCACCCTCCAATGGCTGCCGTGGCCGGTGCGCTGCGGCCGGCACACCGCGCTGATCCGAAGGTAGGAGCCAGGTACTTCTCCTGGTCTCCCATGGGGTGCAGGGCCCAAGCACTTGGGCCATCCTCCACTGCACTCCCTGGCCACAGCAGAGAGCTGGCCTGGAAGAGGGGCAACCGGGACAGAATCCGGCACCCTGACCGGGACCAGAACCTGGTGTGCCGGCACCACAAGGCGGAGGATTAGCCTATTGAGCAGCGGTGCTGGCCAGGAGTTTTTTTAAGGTATATATTCCAGACTCAAGACTCATGATATCTCTCTGTCTCTGTGTCTCATTTGTAAATAGCAACGTATTTATTTCCTATCCAAGGACTAACCATGCCCGACCCTGCTTAGCTTCTGAGATCAGAAGAGATTGGTTACGTTTAGGGTGGTATGGCCGTTGACAAGGCAATGTGTTTGTAAACAGGCCATAGTGCTAGTCATTTCAGTAGGCAAATACTCAGGATTACGTTGTGTTCATATAAGCATATTGAAGTTCATAAATTAAAAATGGAAGTTCATTAAAATACCAACAGGTCTTTTTATATTAGGTATTTTCACTGGTAATTCATGATAGAATAAGTTGTCAAGGAAGGCCAGGAGTCTGTTTTTGCACAATGGCATACATGGTTTGAGAAAATCTGTCCAGTGGATCTCCTTGAAATGAATAAGACTGGCATTTTATGCAGGACATTTATCACCTTTCTACCTATGGATTGTAGCAGACATTTGACGTTCATGATGGATATTTCCTGAGATCTTTAAGACTCTCCTAATTGGCAAAAACCACTAAAGCAATTAATTTCCCTCATGAAAACTTTTTATTCTGACCTAAACTGTCATGTTCATGGTGGGCTTCACTTTTTCTTTTCGTTCATTACCAGGACCATTTTGTACTTGGTAATGAACAATAAGAGGGACCGTGTAGTAAGAGGGATCATGTAGCTGTGGAAGGCGAGACTTTCAGACTGAGTGTGCCATAAATGGCAGTGTTGCTGGAGCATTTTATTTTATGTTTCAAGAAAATGGTGAATGCCTCCATTCCTTGGAAGGTTGTAATCGATTCGTTCATGAATAGCCAAAACTGGCTATCAGTCTGTGAATGTGTTTTATTTTATGTTTCAAGAAAATGGTGAATGCCTCCATTCCTTGGAAGGTTGGAATTGTTCATGAATAGCCAAAACTGGCTATCAGTCTGTGAATGTATTTTATTTTATGTTTCAAGAAAATGGTGAATGCCTCCATTCCTTGGAAGGTTGGAATCGTTCATGAATAGCCAAAACTGGCTATCAGTCTGTAAATGCCAAGCATCTCCTGTGCTCTGGGTTTCCAAGCTGTTTTTACCTTTACCCTCTATTAGGAGGCAGGAGAATTCTGTGGCTTGGAGAAGAAAGGGAATATTTTTAGTTTTGGAAGCTCCAGCTCTTTTTTAGTATTTCAACATTGCTATTACCCAGCTGGTTTGCGTTTGTTTGATATCCCAGCAATTTCAGGACATGGTTGCTGTGCTTTGGTGAAAAGTCTCAGTAAGCTCTTGGGTTAGGCTAAAAAATGGGTTTCCTTGAGCTAAGAAGATAGAATTACACTTGAAACTGTATCCTAACTTCCACAAATTACCCATCCCCAACTCTGTGCTTTCTAATATTAATCTCTAAGGCCACCTTTCCCGTGGTTCATCACTTTTACCTTTGGGACTCTAAAAGCGTTTTTCTTAGGATATATTATTATTATTAAAGTAAAAGGACAGGAAGTTTTTTTTTTTCATCACATTTGGATGGTCTCCTGAGATCAGTGACAGTGATATATATGGTTTGTTCAAGGCTAGTTTATCCCACACCAGTTAAGATAATCCGGAAAGAGGAGAAATGCCCAGAGTTCAGCCCAAGGGCATTCAAAATACCAGTCAGTTTAGACCATAAGGAAATATGAAAAATAGGTGAAAAACATAAGACTCTTCAAAAACTGATTGGCTGCCTTGCTTATGTGAAAAGCACATTGCTATTTGAACAGATGGTCTTTGGGGCTCTTCAGTTTGCATTAGGATGAATCATGTTGGGTAACAAAAGAGAATCCAGAGTACAGTCAGAAATGGGAATATAATAGACTTTGGCTCCTCTGGACTTCATTTTGGCCAGTTACTGTGGATGTGAGGACTTCTGAGTGAAAATGGCTGTTAAAGATACCTTGAAGTATATCAAGGAAGTGGATCCAGCTTACTCTTGGCAAAATCTACTTGAGCTTCCTAGTAAGGGCTTTCATACTCCATTGGACCGAAATTCCTCTAAACCTCCCAGAACCATGGATTCCATAGACCCTCTATACTAAAATATTTTCAACACAACTAGTTCCCCGGCACACAGAAAAAGCTCAATAAATGATATTGAAAGGCGCTAGTGACATGTTTCTCATGTAAGACTTAGGAAATTGCTACTAACTAATGGGAGCCATCACTGTAATGTCTCTGCCATTGGTTTAGAAGCTGAAGTTCTCTTTTGTTGGTCTAGGCTCAAGATCTGCTCATGGACTGATGATTGCGATTTCTCTCTTTCTCCTGGTGGGCTGGGGCTTGAGGTCAGAGGAGCTGGTGAGAAAGACTCTGAACAGCTCTGCAAGGGAGGCATTTCCCCAGCTAAAGGAACTCCATGTCCTCATAGTCACCTTGTGGGTGCATAAAATACACATGAACACAAAGCTACACCAGGAGCCCTGTACAGAAAGGCAGGATGGCCAGCAGGGATAGGGAAGCTTACCTTCTTGACTTCATATTTAATGGCGAGTTTGATCCGGCTCAGACTGGGACGGTGGTGGTCGGGCCAGACTTGAAAGTTCACATCACCATTTAAAATTGCTTCCACCTCTTCTGTGTCTCGGCACAGGTCCAGCACACCCACCACAAAATCCTTGCACTGCATAGATAACTTCCTGTAATCGTTCTAACAGAATAAAGAGAAATCAGGGGTGTGGCACAGTGAGCCCCATAGATTGGCTTGTCCAGTACAGCAGTGTCGATCAGCAACTGTTCACCAAGTGTGAGCTTATGGAGCACCCTGGAACAAAGGGGATGCTAGATCCAGAAGCAGGATAGTTTCTCCTAACGTACAACCTAGAGGACACCTTCCCTAAGTCAGCACTTGTCAAAGTGTGGTCCAGAGGCCACCTGTGTCACATTAGTTGCAGATTATCAGGCCCCACCCCAGACTTACTGAGTCAGAATTTCTGAGGACAGATCCAGGAATCTATCTTTTAACCTTGCTCTGAAAGTGATTCGAGTGGAGGCACACTGTACACTGTGCTCTTTCATGACAGCAGCTTTCTGTGTCCAATTCTGAGCCAGTACTGGGAGAAGAGTAATTAGGACATGAACTGAACTGAGGATGGTGGAAATAACACTCCCCTCCCAAGCACTAGCCTACAGTGGTGATGGCTCCCTATAGGAAGTTTGCTGAGATATATGGCTGCAGTGCTAACACTGGGGATGAAATGTACATGTTATGGGCTAACAACTTGTCTGTAAATTACGCATTTTAAAATCAAAGTAATTTAAATCTATCAGGATTTTTCTTACTGCATATCCATTTGTATGGCAAATCATGGCTCCTTAAATTACCTGCCTGTTGAATAAACATTTTTAGGTCTCGACATTTTTTTTTGTCATTGCTTCATTGGTTTTTAATGAGTTGCTCCTGGTTTTCCTTCCTCCTTCCCCTGGGTACACCTGTCTGAGTATCTTTGAGAGTCTGACTTCTGTTCCTAGTGACTTCACCACTTCTCTCTTCCCTAGCCAGGCTGCTTAGATTCCAGGTAATGATGCGAACTACTGGGCAAGAGAACATCTTATGTCACTCTAATCCCACTACTCCACATAATGTTTTCCCCTAGAGTCCTCCTTGTTGGTTTCTCAGTTGAAATGAGTCTATTCAGAAGCTACATAAGAGCCAAATGTCACTTTCGATGTTAATGACTGTCTACAACCCTCAGACTGGTAAATAGTGGTTGGCAAATAAGAGTGTAGTTTTGCTTTTCCAGAACCTGGATTCCTTAGTGAGTAAGGGGGAGCCTGGCGAGCTGAAGAAGCTTAGCCATTTTTCTGAGTTAATGATTTTTGTCTCCTTCCAGGGCTGTTGCATCAAAGTGTCACTTTGTGTTAGAGAAAGAAGTAAGTAAGTGATGGCTGGAAGAAGGAGAGGATCAAGAAAATGTTTTCGGGTAAAAATGGCTGTCCTTCATTTTGATATAGAATTTAGGCAGAAGAAGGATAGAAAATTAGATAGAAAAATGGCCGCTCAGCTCAGGCACATTATCTTGGAGAAAAATTAGGTAAAAACACTTGAAGCGTTTTAGATTTTGGTGCCAAACACAGAGCTGGGGAGCGACATGAAGAGATGTGCTGTGTGCTCCTCCATCCATAACATTCACACATATATCTATCCACTCATTTGTTGAGGATCTATTATGTACCACGCAATGAAAAATAAATCTGAACAAGGTAAATGTGGTCTGTGGGTGATGTGTGAGTTGAGGTGGCTGAGAACCCACCCTTAGGCCTGTGTAAAAGAAATGCTAGAGAAAGCTTGCTTAGACCTTGTCCTGGCTAAGATATCCTGCATCATCCTTATGAGCCAGAGGTGGGAGGCTCAAAGTACACCAGGATCAGCAAAATAGACAAGGTGAGTTTCCTCGCCACAGGATCCCTTTCAACCCTGGCAGTCGCTCTGCTACAGCTCAGGTTCTTTGAGTCTCTGATCCCCACCCTGGCAGCTTTATCATCCATTTCTTGAGAACAAGAAGTTTCCCTGAATGTTATTGCCTGTTCTTGGTAAGAAGGACACTATTGGTTAGATCAGAACTCACCTCCTGATGGAAACTTCTCTCTGGAGTCGCATACATGGATGGCTATAGGAAAGGAAGTAGAAAAGACTTCACCTAAGACTGGCCCAAAGTTCTCCCTGCCAGAAGCAAGTCCAACTGTACTGCCCAGAGCCTCTATGTATACCTAGGTTCAGCCCAGTTCAGAAAACAGAAATGTTCCACTTCATTGTAGAATGCCACTTCCTTGGACTCTTTTAGCCAGGATGCCATCAAAAGGGGATGCACTAGCACAGCCAAAGCAGGTGTATTGCTTTCTGCTTTCTTCACTAGACACTCAGACTGGAAGATGACTCCCACTTCTTGTATGTACCCCTGAAATCCCATCTCAAGCACTCCTTTGATTCCAACAGGCCTACAAACTATTGACCATATTTCCTTTTCACTGATTTTCACCCTCTTAGGTCACTGCCTTACATTTTGATGGTTTTTATTTTACAAGCAATCATTATAAATCTTGACTGTATATATCATCACCTCTCTTGAGCTCCTCTTATTTCATTGTCCTCATTGGTTAAAAGTCTGATCTTGGTTGGCTCTAAATTTCCACTACTCTGATCCTGCCTCTGCACTGTAAGTGTGGCTGAGAACACACAGCTGTAAACTAACTGCAACCTCAGGTGGTCTTCAGCGTTTAGGGCAATTTACTCTCCTCCTGTCCTAAACAAGCATTTTGTACTTTATGCCCTGCCTTCTGACATCTCCCTCACCCCCAACTCTCAGATGATACCTTGTTTCCTATTTTCTCAAGAAAAGAGAAGTCATCAGAAGAGAAATAGCACATGCTCACATCATCACATATATCCTTCTATATACATGTGTGTTAACATACTCAGTGTTCCCTCTTATTATGGGCAAACAACCCTGCTTCTCTCCAAGGTCAGTTCCTCTGCTTGGGTGTTGAAATCAACCTCTTATACCTACTCAAGGGCAGGGTTCCTGCAATCTTCCATTCTGTCTTCTGCTTTGTCAGTTTCTCCTTGTCCCTACTGGTTCAGCATATAAAAATGCTGTTATTTCTCTTGTCTTTTTTTTTTTTTTTTTTGACAGGCAGAGTTAGGGAGAGAGAGACAGAGAGAAAGGTCTTCCTTCCGTTGGTTCACTCCCCTAGTGGCCGCTACGGCTGGCGCTGCGCCGATCCGAGGCCAGGAGCCAGGTGCTTCCTCCTGATCTCCTATGTGGGTGCAGGGCCCAAGCACTTGGGCCATCCTCCACTGCCCTCCCGAGCCATAGCAGAGAGCTGGACTGGAAGAGGTGCAACTGGGACTAGTACCTGGTGCTCCAACTGGGACTAGAACCCCGGGGTGCCAGCGCCTCAGGTGGAGGATTAGCCAGTGAGCCATGGCACCGGCCATTTCTCTTGTCTTAAAAGTAATGTCTGTTGACCCTACTTCCTTCTCCAATTATACTCTGATTTTCTGTTTTATAGAACAACTTCTTAATCGAGTTGTCTACACTCATTGTCTCCAGTTGCCTTCTGTGCACTCTTTTTATTGTCCTGTTCAATAAGGGACACCCATGGACTCCACTGTGATGGCTCTTGTTAGGGTCACAAATGACTTTTCATGTTGCTAAATTCTATGGTTGTCTCTCAGTCCTCATTTTACATGACCTATCAAGTGCTTTGGCATAGTTGATCACTTCTTCCTCCTTGATACATATCCTTTCCTTGCTTTCCAACATAAAATACCCTTTGGTGATTTTTCTTCCTGAATAACCTGTTTGCAGTTTTTATTGATTCATTCCCATTTCTTTTATTTCTTAATTTTGGAATACCCCAAAGATGTGTCCATTCCTTGGAGTGCTACTATTTGTTTATACTCATTGTCTTCATGATCTTATTTTCTGTCATGTCTTTCAATATCTCCCATATGCTGATGAACCCAAAGTTTATATTCTTAATCCAGCCTTTGCCCTTGAATTCAAGACTCACTTGTATATCCAGTTGCCAACCTGTATCTATACTTAAATGTCTAATAGAGTTTCAGTTTTCACCCAACCAGCTCTGGATCTAGTTTTTTTCCACATAAATTAGTCTTCTCTTTCAGTTGCAGTAGTCACTCCCAGATTTATCTTTGATTTTTATCTTATTTCAAAACCCACAAATAATTTGGTAGCAAATCCTGCCATCTGTACCTACGAACATATTCACACTCTGATCTCTTTTTCACCAATTACTTTATTTCAATTGTCATCCTAGCTGGTCTTCCTATTGTCTATTGTAGTCTGTTCTCAGAGATATACTTCACAGAAGTGGTCAGATCATGTGTCACTCTACTCAAAACCTCCGGTGGCTCCCCAATCTGAAGTAAAAGTGCTGTCCTAAATCTCCAGCCATCCCATTCTCTTTCTCATTTTGTTCCCCCCTCCTCACTCAATCTGCTCTAGCCACTGTGGCGCCCCTGCTTGGACTAGGTCTTTGCACTGGCTGCTCTGTTTGCTTGGAATGCTGTTTCTCTGGATGTGTACATGAACACCTTCTTACCTCCTTTAGGTCTTTGCTCAGATGTTACTCAATTCAGCCTTCCTAATCATCCTTCCCTACCTTTTGTTTTGCTCATAGTACTATGATCATCTGATATACTACATGTTTAACTAATTGATTATATTTATGCCCATGTCCCCAAGTAGAATGTAAGCTTGTTGAAGGCAGGATGATTTTTCTTTTTTACTCAGAGATGTCTATCCTAAGGTCTTGGAACATTTCATGAATGGGGACATTCCTAAAACATGACATGAATTCAATAGATGGTTGTTGAATGAATCAGAGCAGTGGACTTCCCTAATATGGCTACTGAATGGCAGAGCCAAGATTCAAAACAGATTGGTCTGACATGTCTCCCACTTAGCAAATGCTACAAACTAGAGGCCCAATTGGAGCTGACTCTCAACTAATGTCAGGAAGGATAAGGGGTAGATAGGCATATGGATGTTTGAATCCCCAAAAAATTGCACAGATAGGTGAGCACACAGGTTTTGAAGTGTGATGGACCTGAAGTGTGAGTACCTATTGCCAGTAAAACTGGCAAATTGTGCAAATCTGCACTCTTCTGTATCTCGGTTTTCCATCTGTACTAATATATGGGGGTCTTCAAACAGTTTATATTATGAAAAAAGAGGTATGCATGATTTCAAAATTTTTTTGCACCCAAATAAATTTACCTTTTAATTCCATTTTCCCATATATGTGAAATAATCATGTGTACGTGATTTATTTTCTCATTGTCTTAACAGTAAGCTCCAAAAGGCAATTTATCATTTTTTCTGTTATGGTTTTGTTTTTGGTGTCATGAGTGAGAAATTTTTCTTTAATACAAGGTTATAAGTATGTTCTATGTTTCCCTGTAGTATATAGTTTAGGTTTTCTATTTCTGTCTGTGACCCATTTTGTAAAATTTTAGGTATAAGCTGACTTTTTTTAAAAGATTTATTTATTTAATTGAGAGGGAGAGACAGAGGGAAAGACAGAGAGAAAGGCCTTCCATCTGCTGGTTCACTTCCCAAATGGCACAACAGGTGGAGCTGGGCCAAATCGGAGCCAGGAGCTTCTTCCAGGTCTGCCACAAGGGTTCCTGGGCCCAAGCACTTGGGCCATCTTGCACTGCTTTCCCAGGCCACAGCAGAAAGCTAGATAGGAAGAGGAACAGCCGGAACACAAATTATCGCCTATATGGGATGCCAGCATTGCAGACAGTGGCTTAGCCTACTGTGCCACAGCGCCAGCCCCAAGCTGACTTTTTATAATGTGTGAAGAACCTTTAAATTGCACATGAATGTTCATTTGTTCCTGCCTTGTTTGTGGAAAAGACTGTTTTGTCACATTGTTATTGTATAATTGTTAAAAAAAATATTGACCATATATGTATTTCTGTGCTCTTTGTGAGGGCACTTCAAAAAACTCACGGAAAGTGGAATTAAAATATGTGTTCATTTTGGTGCAAAGCTTTTGAAGTCTGTTCATAGTTTTTCATGTTATGTATTTTCCATGAACTTATTGAGGAACCCTCACATTCTTTTTCCTAGATCTTCTTGTATAAGCCTCTTCTTTCACCATTATCCACTGTCTTTGTTTTTGTATTCATTAATACTGTCTTCATTTTGTAGATTCATAATGAGTCTTTTTTTATTTTTTGAGTCTTTTTTTAAAAGATTTATTTATTTATTTGAAAGGCAGAGTTACAGAGACAGGCATTGACAGTGACAGAGAGAGAGAGAGACAGACAGACAGACATATTTTCCATCTGCTGGTTTACTACCCAAATGGCTGTAGCAGTCCAGAGCTGGGTTGTTCTGAAGCCAGGAGCCAGGAGCTTCTTCCAGGTTTCCCATGTGGGTGCAGTGGCATAAAGACTTGGGCCATCTTCCATTGCTTTCCCAGGCACATTAGTAGGGAGCTGGATTAGAAGTGGAACAGCTAGGACTCAAGCAAGTGCCCATATGGGATGCTGGCACTGCATGCGACAGTGGCTTTAACCACTAAGTGACAATGCCAGCTCCCATAAACTTGGTACTTTTAGTCCTCCAGCTTCGCCCTTTTTGTTCAAATTGTTTTGGGATTTTCTCATTCTTTCCTTTATCATATAAATTTAAAAATAATATGTTCATACCTAGTAGAATTCCTGCTGAGATTTTTATTGGAACTGTGCTAAATCTGTTAGGTAGGAAGTTAGAAATGAGCTTATGTGTGTGTGTGTGACAGAGGCCTAAGGAACTGACATCTACAGTGGTCCAGCATCCGCATCTCAAAGTCATCCTGATAACCTTCCAGGTGGAGCCCAATATCTGCACTTCAGAAGTCTTCCCTGGATTCTGATGATCTTCCAGGGAGTCCTGACCCTTCTACCTGACCTGATAAACATCCTTCCTCTAAGGCGGGGTGACGCCAGCTGGGCTTCCCCTAACTCAATGGGAAAAACTCAGAAAGGGACTTTTCGTATTTACACCCAACAAGTCCTTTGTTCAGGAGGAGAAGAAGGAGAGGGGGAGGGAAAAGACAGGAAGGCAAGATCCATCCCCTTAAAAACCCCAGTTTAAATGTGAACTACGCACTCTCTCAGGTTCTGTCTGGAGATGTGCCCATCAGTTCTTATGGATGTCCCTACCCTAATAAACCTTGCTACTGTGCTTTCCATTGCTCTCTGTCTCACGTCTGAATTCTTTGTTGTACGAAGACAAGGACCCTTTGCTTCTCTGGTAACATTTCTATACATCAGTTTTGGGAGAAATGATGTATTGATTCTGTTGAGTCCTGTATACCATAAGTATGATACAGCTCTCCATTTATTTGAGTGTATTTAGATTTTGTCCATTAATATTTGATATTTTCTAAGATTTTATCTCAGTATTTTATTTTTTCAACCATTGCTGTTGGAATTTTTAAAGAAATTTTCCTGATTTTTGTATGTTGGCCTTATATCCTGTGACCTTGATAAGCTCACTTATTGGTGCTTTATAAATTCCTTTAGATTTCCTACATAGACAAGCTTGTTATCTGAAAGTTTGTATTTTTAACCCTGATTGAGCCCCTAGCTGAGATGCATTTATTAAGATGGTGGATAAAATGCTCAGTAACATACTTTGACATTACTTTGAAGATTTTAAAAGTAAAATTTTTGCAAGCTTTCAACACAAAATTTATTGGCTCAGAGCCTTTTAGGTAAATATATTGAGTAGTTTATAGAATATTCACCCTCCATTTATTTCTTTTTCCTTGTCAACACAGATGTTAACAGAGATTCCTTGGTTCTTAACTAGCCCAGAATCTCTTCCTTTTCCTTTTGGCCCATAAACCTCAAAAGCTCATTTATTATTGCAATAAAATTCTGGTCCTAACATAGAAGACAAACGAAAACCATCTAACAAGATAAATTGATACACTGAGCTTTTGCTGCTTAGGTTGTTGTTTTGACAGCATCAATTTCAGGAAATTATTAGTTTGTTTAACTTTGGTTAAAAATCCCAGCTCTCCAATTTTTTTCAAAGCTATTGACAGCCTTAAATCAGGAGAGAGAGGAGCTGATTATGCTGATGGGTCAGAAGTTAAATGAATTTCTCAGATGGATGCTGTGGAGACACCCACACAATGCAGGATAATTAACACTCATTCCTCAATGGAGACCTTGGAAATTACATTAAAAAAGAGCTCAGGCTTCAAATATGTTCCCCCTCTCCTCTCCCTTCAGGGCCCCAGTTATGGAGAAGGAATGTTCATCACAAGCTCCAACTGAAATACAAATGGAGATAATCAGCAGTAGCATGATGGCTGTAAACCTGGGAGGTGTTGCTGCTTTTGATATTTAGGCAGAGATTAAGACATGTTTTCACAAATGTAGAAGTTGTAACCAAAGTGTTCTAAGCATATTAATATTTCATTAACTGGCCACAACTGTCCTATTGGGCTGATAGTAGTAGTATCTATAAGAGGACTGAGAGTTGACCATTGGAGGTCATTGATTGGAGCAGTTGTGGGAGAGTAGAAGAAGTGACAAGAGAATTAAAAGGGAATGGGAGGAGGGACATTGGAGCTAGTGATATAGAGCGCTCCTTTGAGAAGTTTTATTGTAAAAGCGATCAGAGAAATGGCTAAGTAGTTGATGTTGAGACTGAGCTCCTATGATTTAAAGGCAGGACCCAGCATCTCATCTTTCTCCCTTAGTCCAGGTTGTGTATGTGTGTCTGTTATCAAAAGGAATTCACTGAATTGAAAAGATTATACAACTGGTCCTAGAAGGTTCTAATTACCAGACTCAAGAAGCTACTTGCTTCTCCAATAGATAAAATCTTATTGGCCAGTATTGTCCATAGGATTTTTTTTTTTTAGGGGAATTGCAGGTCTGGGGCCAAAAGTAACTACCACTTGCATGTTACCTCCCAGACCACTGGAGCCACCTGGCCATCATAAATTCCCTAAAGAGCACAGCATCACTGAGCAATCAGAGGATGGTCACAGGCACCACTGACCAACCAGGAACTTGAACACAAGCTGATTATCATCTCTCAGCCCCAATGTCAATCTATAATAACTTTCTGGAGCTGGCATTGTGGTGTAGTGGGTAAAGCTACCACTGCCTGTGATGCCAGCACCTCATATGGGCGCTGGCTCAAGTCCCATCTGCTTCCTATCCAGCTGCCTGCTAACATGCCTGAGAAAGCAGTGGGAGATGGCCCAAGTGCTTGGGCCTCTGCACCCATGTGGAAGACCTGGAAGAAGCTTCTGGCTCTTGACTTTTGATCAGCCTAGCTCTGGCTGTGGCCATCTGGGGCATGAACTAGCAGGTAGAAAAGCTTGTCTCTGTAACTCTGCATTTCAGATGAATGAATGAAATACTGATGTAGGAAGGGAGGTAGCTTAAAAAAAAAAAAAAAAAGAACATTTCTCCTAGCTCCTTGCCTCTCACTTTGCAATAAATGCTTACTTGATGTCATTGATTGGCTTTCTGTATATCAGGAGAGCAGACCCAGATTTGGGGGTTCTATAGCAATACCTCCAACCAGTTTGGAATATTGTCTGGCAACAGTGTTAGAAGTAGTGATAAGAACCCCTTTCTTGCCAACCTTTTCTTTGTTTTCCTCCCTTCCTCTCGTTTGCCTTGCCCCACTCTCTTTGTCTGTTCCTCTCTCAGAGGAATTGAGGTGTGCATGAGGGAGTGATTAGTGACAGTTGATGGAACTTAAGCTGGTATGAAGACAGGCTTTGACAGTGACAAAGAAAGTGAAAATATATAGATCAGTGAGTTGGAGGTCTTGGAGGGAGGCAAAGGATTCACAGAGCTTGGCTATTCAAGGGAGGTAGAAAAAAATGGAGCAGCAGGCTTGGATAGTGTGCTTTGTGATGCTTACATCATGCGGACTTTGCATTTATTGATCATGACACGAGCAGGGTTAGGTAGGCTCAGGGTAACTGAAGTGGGGTGGAGGATAAGACCACCGGAAAGGCCAGTCCACGAAACTGAGCCAATCCATGTATATATTGAAGTGTCAAGAATTTAGATGCTATGTATTGTATAAAGATCTGGAAGAGTAGGCTACACACACAAAGCAAATATCAGGAAATGAAAAGTCTAGTTGCCTAGTTTGTTTACATTGTGTATGTCTGTTGAAATATTGCACTGTACCCCGTAAAACTGTCCAAAAGTATTGTATATTAATAAAATTTAAAATAAGATTTAAAATAAGAATTTAAACAGCAGGAACCAAAATGATGCAGACTGCAACGATGAGAGATACTGGTGATACCATCTGATGAACTGTGATTCCAAGAAGGATGTTCTTAAGGAGGGGAGGAGGTCAGTCTGAAGTGTCAAGGAATAGGAAGGGGATTGCCTTCGTCCTCTGCAGATAGCAATGCTTTCAAGACCAAGGGTGCAAACCCAGTCCACTTGACAAGGCTGCAGAGGAGCTGTATCCTTAGCTGGAGTCAGTCTCTCAGAGTTCAGTGACAGGGAGGGCACTGTGGCTAACACAGGACATCCTGCCCTACTACTGTTCATTCTGCATATTCTCCACTTGGTTGATGGATGAGAAAAATCTAAATGTTAAGATTTAACACACATGGATGAATTCTTAATTATAACTGGAATCACTGAAATAATTAATGGATGTGAAATGCTGGGTAAGTACCTCAACCTGATGCTCCTAACTGCAGATGAAAATTGAAAAGCTTCATTCCATGTTCTAGCTTTTGCACATAGCCATTAATTGTTTCTTTGACTTTCACCATATCAATTAAGTCCATGATATAAAGGATCATCAAGGCAAATATCCTTCAACATTTAGTCTCCAATTAGGAATGTAGATTCAAGGAAGATGTTTCAAGTTTAGTCCATGGGACAGTGAGTGTTTCCTGCCTAAGCTATCTCAGGGATGTTTAGACAACTCTGTGCTTCTGAGAGTCCAGGATTTTGCCCTGGTGGGTGGTGAGGTAGCTATGGCTCCTTGTCCAAGTGACCGCCCACAGAAATCTAGCTTCCCAGTTCTGCTACTGACTACCCATTGTTTACCTGAGTTCATTTACTTGCTCTCTGCAGGAGGCCTTTCTTTCTTTATCCCATATGTGTTCCCTGCATTTTCCAAAGAGGTCTCTGTGTTTCAGGATTTGGGAAAAATGATTGTGTGTGTGTCACTGGTGAGTTTTTTTTTTTTTTTTTTTTTTTTTTTTTTTTTTTTTTAACCACATACCAGTTGGGTACCTGCCTGAGAAGGGTGACTGGATGATCAGTGCCTGGGTTCAAATCTCAACTCTTGTGCGTATTTTGAGTGTATAATTTAATCTTGCTGTGTGTTCCAGTTCAATCTATGTAAAGAGGATGGTAATTTCATCTGCATTTTGAGTTATTGCAAAGAGAAAACTGAAGACAATAATCTGTATAAGTTGGTTAACACAATAGTTAACAGGTATTTGACAATATTATGATGACATTGGGTTTGTAGATTAGCAGAGAACATGGGCATGATGATTATCTGTTTGGGAATTGATCTTCAAACAGGAGACACATCTAACAGAGTGGTGAGAGAAGATTAACAGCTGTGGATTCAGTTCCGCAGCTTCTCTGTGTGGGGTTCTCAGGTAGAAGGTATACACAGCAGGACAGGAGCCTGGGGCACAGGGATTGGGGAAGAGGCCTGACCACTCACAAGTCAGTTTCAAGCCCCTGGACGCTGAGCATTGAGTCTGCAGGGACTCTGCACTGCCTTCTTTGTTGGCACTTTGGTTTCTAACCTGGTGTTTGGATTACCTAATTGGCAGCCACTGACATTGCGAGGGGCTCTTAGCACATCAGCATGACATTTGTGAAATCCCAGAGTAATGGATTGCTCTGCTTGTTTTTTTTTTTTTTTTTAACACATCCCCTCTGATAGATTCAGATGTTTGCCCAAGGACAGAGACTGTCTATCAAGGAAACAAGTCAGGTACTTTATGAGTAACTCAAGGATTATACCAACTAATTCAGCAGGTATGTTCGAGCACCCACTGTGTGCCAGGAACTAGAAATACAGACCCAAATAAAACACAGTCCTTTCCCTTGAAGAATTCAGCATCTTGCAAGAGAGAATACAAGGAATCAGGTGAAGACCACAGGGTGACAGAAGTATTAAGGAAAGTATTGGGTCATGCCACCTGAGCTGCAGGTGTTGGGGGGCTTCCAAGAGGAAGCAGGGTGTAAACGGAAACCTGAGGATGCGCGGAGGCTGACAGGGCTGAGGCAGGGGTGAGGAGAGTACTAGGTAGGGGACATTTCAGGAGGAGTGACCAGCAGGTGCCAGGGTTCCATGGGGAGAACACATTCACCCACGTGTGGATTGTGGTGGCTGTTGGCTGA
Organism: Oryctolagus cuniculus; assembly: GCF_051225735.1. Classification (NCBI taxonomy): domain Eukaryota; kingdom Metazoa; phylum Chordata; class Mammalia; order Lagomorpha; family Leporidae; genus Oryctolagus; species Oryctolagus cuniculus. The sequence goes on from NC_142872.1 coordinate 25,564,937, forward strand.
CAGAAACCACAGCAGGCACACATGCAGAGGTTATGTACTTCTTTCATACTTTGCATGATTTCTCACAATTAAACACATATGGAAGCAGTTATGTATCTGAGGAGGAATTCATGTATACTCTCACACACTGCTTTCTCAACCATAGATCAGTACTGTAGGCAGAGGTAGTGCTCTAGGGCATTGCTCAGGAAATTGGTCAGGATGTGTGAGTTGGAAGAGGAAGAGGGACTGCAGGAAGCCCTGTGTTCGCTCACCCACCTTTCCTGTGCCTCCCTGTCCTGCTCCCTTATGCTTGATCTCTGCAGCTACTAGAATGGGAAACAGGATTAAAAGCTAGGACTGTTACTCTTTTAACCACTTTATTACTTATTGAGTACTCCTTGTGTAGGTCTCAGGCTAAGTATTTTACTTCTAAAATCCTGCAAGCCCAGGGAGTAGACAGTACATCCCTTCTGTTTGTATACAGGGGAACTGGGACCAGGAGACTCCAGTGGCACTGGGATCTACTCTCAGGCATGACTGCCTCTAAAATCCATAATCCTAACAAATGGATAAGAACCCACTTGCTGAAAATGTCCACTGCCTTGGCACTTGCTCTGAAAATTTGAACATGACCTTGAAGGGCAGGGTGTGCAAGTGGTATCCTAGATCCTTCCTGGTGCAAAGAAAGAGAGAAGTAAGGGCCTGTTACTGGGCAAAGGTGCTGAAACCAAGTAAGGCAGTACCCTGAATTTTAACAGGCAGGGGAAGATGAGGCTGGTTGGGCATGGGGAACTGAATATTCTACATTGTAAGTTACCAGCAGGTAGCCAGTAATCAGAAAGTCAGGTGAAGGTCCTGCAATGAGGTGAAATGATGAGCTGTCCTTTTTATGCAAAAGATCTGAGTTCTGTTACATCCGGCCTCATAACAATTTCTAGGACAGTATTTCATTTGAAATAAATCCTGGTGGTAAGCTGCAGATACTGGGGATGGTGTTCGCTCCAGTGCATGAGTGATTCCCAGGAATCCACCCTTGCAGAGATGTCCCGCCAAGTTCAGCATGTGCTTTCCGAGCTTCATGTATTAGGAGCTGTACACCTCCCCTGGAGATGAGAGAAGACGGGGTTGCTGCTCATCCGAGGAGACAACACATAGGCCAGCCATTTAATTTCATGAAGTAAGTGCTCGTCATTCACCCAACAAAGGTTCATCAAGAACCGCCTGTACCCATGAGCTGCTCTAGATCTTGAGAGTCAGCCATAAGCAAACGTCTCCCCACTAAGAAAACTTGTGTTTTCCTGTGGAGGTAGAGGCTGCAGAGGGGGAAGTGCTGTTTTAAGTAGATGGTGAGGAAGGAACTCCCTGAGGAGGTGGTTTTGAATAGAGAGCTGAAGGAGGGAGTTATGCAGACTCTTTTTTTTTTTTTTAAAGATTTTATATATTTATTTGAGAGGCAGAATTACAGACAGTGAAGAGAGACAGAGAGAAAGGTCTTCCTTCCATTGGTTCACTCCCCAAATGGCCAAACGGCTGGAGCTGCGCCGATCCAAAACCAGGAGTTGGGTGATTCTTCCTGGTCTCCCACATGGGTGAAGGGGCCCAATCAGCTGGGCCATCCTCTACTGCTTTCCCAGGCCACTGCAGAGAGCTGGATTGGAAGAGGAGCAGCTGAGACTAGAACCGGCACCCATACGGGATGCCGGCACTGTAGGTGGAGGATTAACCTGGTGCACCATGGCACCAGGCCCCAATTTATGCAGACTTTTGAGAAGGAATGTTCCAGACAGAGAATCATCAATGCAGAGAGGGAGAAGAGCACAAGAAATGAAATGGGAGAGCCTCAAGGGTTTTGAAGAATAATGAGAGGCCGGCTGCAGGGGCAAAGGTGAGGAGAGGAGAACAGGGGAAGATGAGGCCAGGGGAGCTGCAGGGGTAGATGGCAGAGTCCAGCAGGCAGTGTCAGGACTATGATTTCCTCAGGTGAGATGAGTTGATGTGATCTGATTGATGTTCAAAGGAAATCATTCTGGTTGCCAGGGTGTGATAAATTGTAAGAGGCAAGAGCAGAAGAATAAAGACCAACAGCCTAAGAGGCTGATTCAGTTACCCAGAGGAAATGTAATGTAGCTTGGTCCGAAAAGGCCACGGAAGCTAGGATGATAGAATTCTGGGTGTCTTTGAAAGAGTCAAGAGGATTTATGGATAAACTGGGTATAAGGGGTCTGTGCTGTGGCATAGAAGGTTAAGCCACTGCCTGCAGTGCCAGCATCCCATATGGGCACTGGTTCAAGTCCTTGCTGCTCTACTTCCAATCTGGTTCCCTGCTAATGCAGCTGGGATGGCAGCAGAGGATGGCCCAAGTTCTTGAGCCCCTGCCACCCAAGTGGGAGACCTGAAAGAAGCTTTGGCCTGGCCCAGGCCCAGCCATTTGGGGAGTGAACCAGCAGATGGAATACCTCTCTCTCTCTCTCTCTCTCGTTCTCTCTCTGTATCTCTGCCTTTCAAATAAATAAATAGACCTTTTAAAAATTTGTATATAAAGTGAGAAAGAAAGGAAAAGAGATGAAGATAATTCTGAAGATTTTGGCCTAGGCCATAGAAAGACAGAATTAGCACTTAATGAAATGAGCATGAGAATAGGTAAGATAATTGTTTAGCAAATATTACCTCCCTCCTTCTCTGTCTCCTTGAGAAGAATATACATTGTTTTCATTGATGTTGGGTTTGGTCACAGGCCTTGCATTAGCTATTGAAATGTGGGTGGAAATGATAGGCAGAGCTCTAAGCATAGACCTTAAGAGGCATCATGCATTTTCCCTTGGCCCCTGGAAGTTTTCGACTGATGCCAAGAGGAGTGTGCCTAGGTAGCTACTATTTGTCCATCTTGGGCCCCAGAATGATATATACTTAAAGCAGTCTCCTCTATTAGCCCTCAGACTTGTGAACATGAAAGTAAATGGTAATTGTGTAGACTGTTGAGTTTTGGGGTTGTTTGTTACACAGCCTTATTGGGGCAATGACTGATTAAAGGACAGAAGCTTAATACCTTGGGACATCAACATCAAAGGCAGACTCTTTTTCTTTTTTTTTTTTTTAACAGGCAGAGTGGACAGTGAGAGAGAGACAGAGAGAAAGGTCTTCCTTTGCCGTTGGTTCACCCTCCAATGGCTGCTGTGGCTGGCGCGCTGGGGCCGGCGCACCGTGCTGAGCAGAAGGCAGGAGCCAGGTGCTTCTCCTGGTCTCCCATGGGGTACAGGGCCCAAGCACTTGGGCCATCCTCCACTGCACTCCCTGGCCACAGCAGAGAGCTGGCCTGGAAGAGGGGCAACCGGGACAGAATCCGGCGCCCCCACCGGGACTAGAACCTGGTGTGCCGGCGCCGCAAGGCGGAGGATTAGCCTATTGAGCCACGGTGCCGGCCTAAAGGCAGACTCTTATCCTCGCCTGGGCAATAGGGAAGTTGCCCTAGAGGAAATAACTCATTGCTAAATCTTGAAGGCTAAATGAGAGTTGCTCAGTTCAAGCAAAGGAAGAGCATTCCAAGCTGAGGACTTGGCATAAGCAAAGGCAAATAGAGGCCCAAAAAGCATGATATATGAATATACAGGGAACTGTGCAAGTAGGAGCAGGGGATGGCAGAAAATGATGAAGTTGAAGAAATAAACAGGATCAGGGTCATTCAGGGGGTTGTCTTCCCTGATGAAAAGCTTGGATCACCAAAGATCTCTCTGTTTCCTTTTAATGTAGCAGGTTTTGGAGGAAATGTTCACAATTCAGCAGTATTTGCATCTTATAAATACATTATTTTATTTTTTATTTAAAGCAGTGTGGGGCACAGTGCAATGTTTAAACACATGTATGCAACATAAACTGATCCAGTTAGGCAGTCTGCATCTCCACCTTTCACGCTTTCTCCACGTTTGGAGCTCACTACTCCTGTCCCCTAGCCTAGATCTTTATGCAGTTGTAACACATTATTGTGTTCTGTAGATGCCTCACTGTGCTGTGGACCATTAGAACCAACTACTGCCAACCGACTGTGCTTTGGTGCCCTTTATCTAACCTCCTGTCCTCCCTCCTCTCCCCTTCCCAGACTCTATCTACTACTTGATTAATCACTATTCTAAATTCAGATCAACTTTTTGTTGTTGTTGTTGTTAATCTTCCACATATTTCTAAGAACATGTACCTTTTGGTTTTTTTTTTTTTCGCGTGTGTATGACTTTTTTTTACTTAACACAGTGACCTCAATTCTATCCATTTTGCTACAAATATCAGGATATAATTTGTTTTTATGGCTGAATAATATTGCACTGTGTATCTATACGACATTTTCTTTTTCCATCCATCCACCAGTGGATACCCACATTGATACTCTATCTTATTTACTGTGAATAGGGCTGGAATAAACAGAGTACAGCTGTTTGACATTCTGATTTCATTTGCTTTGGAAATATCCTGAGAAGTGGGATAGATGGGTCAAAGTGGGAGGAAGTCATGGTCTGATTCTAATCTAGGTGCAACCCTTCTAGCCCTATGTTGAGGACACCTTTGTGGAGTGCTGTAGCCTGCAGATCAGGTATGATCTGTTCTGATAATTCATGCAAGTGCAGTAGTGGCAAGGGATGGAGATGGATTGGGGAAACATTTAAGTTTCAATACCAGTAGGATTTAAAGTACAGAGGGAAACTGAGCACTCGCTTGGGATAGCTGGAAGGAATTAGCATAGCATGTTACTGTCTGATGGGATTATAGGTGATTTTCCTTCTTATATACAAACCCATTTTCTACATTGATCATACATTACCAATATAATCAGAAAAAAGTTTTGGTGTTTAAATTTGCCTGTTTTTCTTGGGCTCAAGTTGCTGGGCCTCAAAATCTGTGTTGGAGAGGGGCACCCTCCTTTGAGGCTCCCTTGGCCATGGTTACTGTTTGCTCTACTTGATTCCTGACAACTTTGGTTTTTTAAAATAACTAATAGATCTAAAAAGAAGTTCAGATCAAATGTGAACTATGCATCTTATTTGTACTAACTGTATATTGTGAAAACATTACAGATAAACACTAATTTGCAATTGGCATCACTAGATAACATACCCTTCTGAAGGATTATGTCATGACTCACCCAATTTCAGAATAAGAAATGTGTATGAGGCTCATTTCAAAGAACATTTAAGGTGCAGCATTTGTATAGAAGTAAATTTTAAAAATTGCTTCTGATTGCTATTGATTAAGAAGGACTAATAGCTAGATGTCAAAGTAGCAATTAAAAAAAATGTTGGGCCCTGCTAATTATAAAACAAAAACCAAAAATCAAATTAGGCAAATCAGTGGTTATTTCTCTGCACAAGGAGCACTGCACACATTTCACTTTGGTGTCTCTGTCCACTGTACTCCAGCCTGGACTGATGCTCCCCTTTGCTACCTCAAAGAACTCTGCTCCTTCTTCAGACTGGCTTGACGTTGGCTTTTGCTTGGCCAGGGATATCCCTGGGGAAATCCAGTTTCCTGCTCTGGGCTCCCACAGCATTTCACTCTTAGGGTCCAGGAGCCCTGTCAAAGCACTCACTGCACTTTCAGCACTGTGATACTTGACTAATCCGTTACATCTATTTGTATATTCCAGCCCAGGATATACTACAATATAGTACCTATGTTAATACCCATGTTCTGATTCTACAGTCTTATTTATATAAAAGCCAAAGAGTAAGTACTCAAATTTGCCTACCAGGGAATGTTCAGTTAAGGAGATATATTTGGCTTAACAATATGGTCTGGAAGCCAGAGCTGACTGTTAAAGGCCCATTATCTTGTGCATAGAAGACTGCTGTGAGTTTAAAAGTCTGGAAGACATAGGTAAAAATGGAATAAGTGATTGCTTTTAAGTATGTTTAATCTGGAAAATCAGATTCTAGTTTTTTACTTAAAACTGATATATCTGACAAATGACTGGATAACACTAGGAAGCAGAACATATACCTGTTTTGTAAAGAGACTGAGGCTTTGACATGATTTCATTTATCTTCACAGTTCTCTCACATATGTAGTGAAGATCCCCAGGTTTTACCTTTACCTTCAACCTGTATTCTAAGGAGCTGACTTGAATATCCAGCTGTGGTCATCACTGGTAAATCCTGTGGGTGCTTCAAAATCTTTATGCTCCAAATAAACGTAGGAGTCTTCCTTGAAACACCAAAACCTGCTTGCCACTTTGTGTTTCAGGAAATGGAGTCCCCATCCACTCAGCTTCCAGAGCTAGAAACCCTGGGTTCCTCTGGGCCTCTGTCATTTTGTTACCAAGACCTGTGGATCCTGAAAGAAAGTGTCTCTTACGTCTGACGACTCTTGTACCACAGCTGAGGTCTTCATTCCTTGTCATTTAGTCTCTAGGCTGTTGCACCAGCCTTTGGATTAGTGGTCTGTTTAAGAGCAGTCACTTTTCCTCAGATGCCAGTCTGTCATTCAGTTGATTAAAAAGACAAGAGAAAACCCAAGATCTTTCTTACCATGCTTCAACCTACCTCACTGACATGAACAGCATCACATCAACTCAGCTCTCCTCCAGCCACACCTGTCCCTGGGTTATGAGCTGTTCATGCTCCTTTGTTCACTCACTTTTCTGTGTGTAGCTGTTCTGTCTCCTCCATTTGCCAAATTTCTATACATCCTTCAAGAATCACGTGTAAAACATCATTTGTTCTCTTATATTACCAGGACATTCTCTGCTTTCTTTCCTGTGTTCTCACAGCTTTTTGCTCATTTTCTGTCACATGGTCATAATCTCTTTGCACCCAGCCTCTTCCCTGCTATGAGGATAGGGTCTAAAACTCATTTCCTCTTGTAGCCCTAGTGCTAATACAGGATCTGGTACACAGAAGGAAGAATACCATTTGCTGATAGGTATTTTAACCACTGTCAGACTGCTGATCTGTAAAATGGGAATAATAATCTCTTCTTAAACTTCAATTTAGATGTTGTTTATGAAAATGTTCTATAGATATGAGAAACAGAAATTGCTGTGGAAGTGAAAAGTCATTAAGGGGTTATTTAGTCCAGATACCCAGCTTTGTGAATGAAGAAGGTGAGCTTCAGAGTGGTGAAATGATTAAGCCAAAATCACATGGAACTTCATGGCCAAGCTGGGATCTCCTGACTTTGTGTAGTCTCTTTGTTCCTCTCTGCTTCTGGAGGTTCACCTGTGAAGGCTATATAAAGGATTTTACTTTATGATTCCATATCACCTGTGACATGTGCCATGTCCTGGGGAGAATCTGACCACAAGGCTACAGAGATTTGTTTCCCTCAGGTAACCCTCCTGATCTGACTGGCATGAGGGAACACCTCAAATATTGGCTTTGGATGAAGAACAGATCCCACACAATGCTTAAAGTCTGGTTTCTTGGGCCGACGCTGTGGCTCACTTGGTTAATCCCCTGCCTGCACCACTGGCATCCCATATAGGCGCTGGGTTCTAGTCCCAGCTGTTCCTCTTCCAGTCTAGCTCTCTACTGTGGCCCTTGGGCCCCTGCACCTGCATGGGAGACTAGGAGGAAGCACCTGGTTCCTGGCTTCGGATCGGAATAGTTCCTGCTGTAGCAGCCATTTGGTGGGGGGGTGAACCAACAGAAGGAACATCTTTCTCTCTGTCTGTCTCTCTCACTGTCTATCTGTGAAATAATAAAATTAAAAAATTTTTTAAAAAATCTGGTTTCTAAATTTGCAGTTTTAGAGGAGATATTATCTAGAGGAATAAATTTTTGCTCCTGATTTTTTCATATTGATTTAAATATTTTTTCCTGTAACTGCACATTTGCCAGAGCTCATTTCTATGCTTATGCTAAAATATTGGTTTTAGGCACATAAAGCCTCAAGTTTCTGATATGTTGTTGGAAGGAATTTTGTAAATTCTTTGGAGTATTCCTCCAAAAAAATTAAAGACCATCAGGGAAGACAAAATGTCATGTGAAAGACTTTTGGTCCAGTTTTCCTAAGTAAAATGGCAACAGGTTTAAACTGTCATTTTTTTTTCAAAATATGTAGGGATTAGATGAAGATGGTGGAGTAGGGAGGGAGCTTGCTGTTCAAGTCTAGGAGGAGATAGTTTTTAAAAAGTGGAAATAATGCAGTCTCAGGGAAGAGTTAGGGAAAAAACAGCAGAGGAAACTCTACACAAATTGGAGGAACACAGTGGATCTGCGTGGAGGGTGAGGACGTGTACAGCTTAGAACTCCAACAGCTGAGAGCCTCCGTACCAGCATTGGAGAGTGAGGTGAGATCAGACTGCAGCATCCCAAGCCACTGGCAAAAAAGCTGCAGGAAGAGCCTAGAGGGAATCCAGCTTGGAGCCCTGTGGGGTATAATGTACCTGCCAAACCAGAGGAGAAAAAAAAAAAAACCAAAGAGACAGGCACATTTTCTGTCTCCCTGATCATGATGCAAAGGCTTCCGGTAACAAGCTGACATGAAGCAGATGCCATTTTGGAAATATTTAACAACTGTGTCAGCTCATGTCCAATCTTGGAAATGAAGAATTCAATAGAACAAGTAAAAAATACAGTGGTAAACCTTAACAGCAGAATTGATAAAGCAGAAGAAAGAATATCCAACTTAGAAGACAAAGCACAGGAAATTATAGAGTCAGACCAAACACTAGAAGAAGAAATTAGAAAACTAAAAAACACTGTTGGGAATCTACAGGATACTATCAAACGACTCGACATATGGATTCTAGGAGATCCTGAAGGTGTGGAAAAACAGAAAGGATTAGAAGACCTTTTTAAGCCTATGAGAGTATTTCAGACATGGAAAGCCAAGACACTCTGGAAAACAAAAAAACAAAAAACAAAAAACAAAACCTAAATGAAAGATCTCTGTGAGTGAGATCCCAGTGGAAAGAACAGGTCATCAAAGAAGGAGGTACCTTTCTCTGAAGGGATGAGAGAACTTCCACTTTGACTATGACCTTGTCTAAATATGATCAGAGTTGGTGAACTCAAAAGGCTTCCATAGCCTTGGCAACTCATGACAAGAGCCTAGGGTGATTACTGATGCCATAAACAAGAGTGTCAAATTGTTAAGTCAACAACAGGAGTCACTGTGTACTTACTCCTCATGTAGGATTTCTGTCCTTAATGTGCTGTACATTGTGCTTTAATGCAATAACGAGTACTCAAACAGTATTTTTCACTTTGTGTTTCTATGTGGGTGTAAACTGTTGAAACCTTTACTTAATATAAGCTAAACTGATCTTCTGTATATAAAGAGAATTGAAAATGAATCTTGATGTGAATGGAAGGGGAGAGGGAGTGGGAAAGCGGAGGATTGCGGGTGGGAAGGAAGTTATGGAGGGGGAGGCCATTGTAATCCATAAGCTGTACTTTGGAAATTTATATTCATTAAATAAAAGTTAAAAAAAGACCTTTTAAGTGAAATAATAACAGAAAATTTCCCCATTTTGGAGAAAGAGAGGGACATCCAAGTACAGGAAACACATAGAACTCCTAATAGTCATGACTGGAAAAGATTTTCACCACTACACATTGAAATCAAACTCTCCACAGTAAAACATAAAGAAAAGATTCTAAAATGTGATGAGAGAAATTACAGATTACTTTCAGAGGATCTCCAATTAGACTTACAGCTGACTTCTCATCAGAAACTATACAGGCTAGGAGAGAATGGCAAGATATATTCCAAGTCTTAAGAGAAATAAACTGTCAATGCAGAATACTATACCCTTCAAAGCTATCATTTATGAATGAAAGTGAAATAAACACCTTCCATGAAAAACAGAAACTGAAAGAATTTGTCACTACCCATCCAGACCTATAGAAGATGCTTAAGGATGTGCTGCACGTGGAAACACAAAAACATGGTCATCACTACAAAAGAAGGTAAAAGAGGAAATGTCCCAATAAAAGTACAAGGGAAATCCAAAGTAAAAAATAGGAATATTTATGGAAAAATGGCAGGGCAAAATCGTTACTTATCAATAGTCACATTGAATGTAAATGACCTTAACTCTCTAGTTGAAAGACACAGACTGGTTGAATGGATTAAAAGAAAAAGCCCATCTATTTGCTGCCTACCGGAAAAAAATGTCAACAATGCACACAGACTAAAAGTGAAAGGATGGAAAAAATTATTCCATGTTAACAGAAACCTAATATTAGATAAAATAGACTTTAACACAAAAACTGTTAAAAGAGACAAAGAAGGGCACTATGTAGTGATTAAAGGGTCAAATCAACAGGAAGATATAACTAGTATAAATGTATACTCACCTAATTACAGAGCACCTGGCTATTTAAAAGAAATGTTAAGGGATGTAAAGGGAGACATAGACTCAAATACAGTAGTAATGGGGGTTTTCAATAACCCACTTTTATAATGGACAGACCAATCAGACAATCAGCAAGGAAACAACAGAGTTAGACACTGTAGACCAAATGGACCTAACAGATATCTACCAAACTTTTCATCCTATGGTTGCAGAATGCACATTCTTCTTACCTGGGCATGGAACTTTCTCTAGGATTGACCACACACTAGGCCATAAATTTACTACATAAAGCAAGTCTCAGCAAATTCAAAAAAATCAAAATCATATCATGCATCTTCTCTTACCACAGTGCAATGAAGCTGGAAATCAGCAACTCAGGAATCTCTAGAACATATGCAAAACACATGGAGACTGAACAACATGCTCCTGAATGAACAATGGTCATATAAGAAATCGAAAGAGAAATCAAAAATTTCTGGAAACAAAAGATGACAGTCCAACATATCAAAACTTATGGGATACAGCAAACGTAGTGGTAAGAGGAAAGTTTATAGCAATTGGTGCCTTTATCAAGGAATTGGAGGAGCCTGTACTGTGGCGCAGCGGGTTAAAGCCCTGGCCTGAAGCGCTGTCATCCCATATGGGTGCTGGTTCTTGTCCTGGCTGTTCCTCTTCCAATCCAGCTCTCTGCTATGACCTGGGATAGCAGTAGAAGATGGCTCATGTGCTTGGGCCCCTGCACCTACGTGGGAGACCCGGAAAGAACTTCTGGCTCCTGGCTTCAGATTGGCATAGTTCTAGCCATTATGGCCATCTGGGGAGTGAACCAGCGGATGGAAGACTTCTCTCTCTGTCTCTACCTCTCTATATAACTATTTCAAATAAAATAAATCTTTAAAAAAATAAAGAAATTGGAAAGGCACCAAATAAATGAGCTATCAGTGCATCTCCATGATCTAGAAAAACAACAGCAAACCAAACCCGAAACTAATATGGGAAAAGAAATAATTAAAATTAGAGGAGAAATCAACACAATTGAAACCAATAAAACAATACAAAAGATCAACAAAACAAAGAGCTGGTTTTTTAAAAAATAAAACTGACACACCATTGGCCAAACTAACCAAAAACAGGAAAGGAGAAGACCCAAATCAATAAAATTAGAGATGAAAAAGGAAATGTAACAACAGACACCACAGAAATGAAAAGAATAATCAGAAATTACTACAAAGAGCTGTATGCCAACAAACTGGGAAACCTAGAAGAAATGGATAGATTCCTGGACACATACAACCTACCTAAACTGAGCCATGAAGACATAGAAAATCTAAACAAACCCATTACCAAGACAGAAATTGAATCAGTAATAAAGACCCTCCCAACAACAACAACAAAAAAGCCCAGGACTGGATGGATTCACTGCTGAATTCTACCAGAAATTTAAAGAAGAACTAACTCCACTTCTCAAGTTACTCAAAACAATTGAAAAGGGAAGGAATCATCCCAAATTCTTTCAATGAAACCAGCAGCACCTTAATTCCCAAACTTGGAAAAGACAAAACAGAGAAAGAGAACTACAGATCAATTTCCCTGATAAACATAGACAGAAAAATCCTCAATAAAATTCTGACCAACCAAATCCAGCAACACATCAGAAAGATCATTCACCCAGACACCATTGGATTCATCCCTGATATACAAGGATGTTTCAACATTCGCAAATCAGTCAATGTGATACATCACATTAACAAACTGAAGAATAAAAAACATGATTATCTCAATAGATGCAGAAAAAACATTTGATAAAATACAATACCCTTTCATTATGAAAATACTAAGCAAATTGGGTAAAGAAGGAACATTCCTCAGCACAATCAAGGTGATTTATGACAAATCATGGCCAGTGTCCTATTGAATGGGGAAAAGTTGAAGCATTCCCATTGAGATCTGGAACCAGATATGGATGTCCACTCTTGCCATTGCTATTAAATATAGTCCTGGAATTGTTAGCTCAAATGATTAAGACAGACAAAGAAATCAAAGGGAGTCAAGTTTGGGAAAGAGGAAGTCAAACTATCCCTACTTGCAGATGATATGATTTTATATATAGGAGATCCAAAAAACTCCACCAAGAGACTATTGAAACTCATAGACTATGAATTTGGTAAAGTCGGAGGATATAAAATTAGTACACAAAAATCAGCAGCCTTTGTATGCACAGAGAGTGCCATGGCTGAGAAAAACCATCTAGGATCAATCTCATTCTCAGTAGCTACAAAAAAAAAAAAAAAAAATCAAATACCTTGGAATAAATTTAACCAGCAATGTCAAAGATCTCTACAATGACAATTACAAAACATTAATGAAATAAAACATACAAACAAATGGAAAAATCTTCCATGTTCATGGATTGGAAGAATCAATATCATCAAAATGTTCATTCTTTCAAAAATAGTTTACAGATTCAACGTGATACCAATCAAAATACCAAAGATATTCTTCTCAGATCTAGAAAAAATGATGTTGAAATTCATATGGAAACACAGGAGATCTCGATTAGCTAAATAATCTTATGCAACAGAAACAAAGCTGGAGGCATCACAATACCAGATTTCAAGACATACTACAAGGCAGTTATAATCAAAACAGCCTGGTACTGGTACAAAAACAGATGGATAGACCAGTGGAACAGAACAGAAACACTAGAAATCAACCCAAGCCTCTACAACCAACTTCTATTTGACCAAGGAGGTAAAATCAGTCTATGGAACAAGGACAGTCTTCAACAAATTTTGCTGGGAAAACTAGATTTCCACATGCAGAAGTATAAAGCAAGACCCCTACCTCACACCTTACACAAAAATCCATTCCAGATGGATTAAAGACCTAAATATATGACCGGATACCATCAAATTATTAGAGAACATTGGGGAAACCCTACAAAACATTGGCAGAGGCAACTAGTTCTTGGAAAATATCCCAGAGGCACAGTCAGTCAAAGCCAAAGTTAACAAATGGGATTACATCAAATTGAGAAGCTTCTGTACTGCAAAAGAAACAGTCAGGAAAGCGAAGAGGCAACCAACAGAATGGAAGAAATTATTTGCAAACAATGCAACTGATAAAGGATTAATAACCAGAATCTACAAAGAGATCAAGAAACTCCACAACAACAAGACAAAGAACCCATTTAAGAGATGGTCCAAGGACCTCAGTAGACATTTTTCAAAAGAGGAAATCCAGATGGCCAATAGACACATGAAAAAATGTTCAGGATCACTAGCCATCAGGGAAATGCAAATCAAAACCACAATGAGGTTGTACCTTACCCTAGTTAGAATGGCTTTCATACAGAATTCCACAAACAACAAATGCTGGTGAGGATGTGGGGGAAAATGTACCCTAATCCTCTGTTGGTGGGAATGTAAACTCATAAAACAACTATGGAAATCAGGTTGGAGATACTTCAGAAATCTAAATATAGAACTACCATATGACCCAGCCATCTCACTCCTGGGAATTTACCCAAGAGAAATGAAATCAGCAAATAAAAGAGTTATGTTCACCCCCTTGTTTATTGTAGCTCAAATCAGAGTAGCTAAGACATGGAATCAACCTACATGCCTATCAACAGAAGACAGGATAAAGAAATTATAGGGTATGTACTCTATGAAATATTATACAGCAGTTTAAAAAATGAAATCCAGTCATTTGCAACAAAATGGATGAATCTGGAAAATATGATAACTAGTAGAGTACCTAAAAGGAAATCTGCAGAAGTGAAATTGAGACTTTGAGAAGCAATGACTTGAACAGCCCTTGTCTTGCTGTTGAGGAATAGTTTTTCTTGAAAGATACACACACACACACACACACACACAATCATACATATATATCTAAATACAATAAATATGTTGAAATGGGGTGTTTGAGTAAGGAGGGGGGAATTGGAGTGGTGATTAAATCATGAAAGAAAACGAAGATATGGTTGATAATCTTCTATAAACTGAGTTACAGCATTACTTCCAAGTTTTATGACTGGGAGTAGAAGGGGCAAAGGAGGAAATATACCAAAATATGAATTACTCTTAGGTGGTAGGATTAATGCTATTTAAATTTCCTTTGCTTTTCTGTATTTTTTTAAAAATTATATGAGTAGTGTTTCATTTTATCACCTTAAACACAAATATTTTTCTCATACTTGAGAGAAAGAGTGCTTCCATCAGCTACCCTCTCACATGTTACCTGTCTGCTTCCCACAGACACTACATATGCACATACAGATACTTTTATGGAATTCTTGTATCTCTGGCTTGACTTGTGCTTCAGTCAAAGAAAACATCAACTCTGTTCTTTTCTTCCAGACTGACCTCCTGGTTTAGGACTGTATTTAGCTTCCCATAATAACTGACCTCTGGTCTTTATCCTGCCCCAATCTGAGAGTCTTCCTGGACTCCTGGTCTCAGCCTTCTCCAGTTCATCTTTATGTGGTGCTCCTCCACTGTACTGGGTTGAATAGACTGTCCTCTCCACTACACCTAATGTATGTCCTTCCTGGAGCCTCTTTGGAAAATAGGGTAGTTACAGGTGTAATTTTTTTTTTTTGACAGGCAGAGTTAGACAGTGAGAGAGACAGAGAGAAAGGTCTTCCTTCTGTTTGTTCACCCCCTCAAATGGCTGCTATAGCTGGCACGCTGTGCCGATCCAAAGCCAGGAGCCAGGTGCTTTTCCTGGTCTCCCATTCGGGTGCAGGGCCCAAGCACTTGGGCCATCCTCCACTGCACTCCTGGGCCACAGTAGAGAGCTGGACTGGAAGAGGAGCAACCAGGACAGAATTTGGCACCCCAACCAGGACTACAACCCAGGGTGCCGGCGCTGCAGGCGGAGGATTAGCCTAGTGAGCTGCAGCATCGGCCAACAGGTGTAATTTTTAAAATGAAGTCCTACTAGAAGAGGGTGGGCTCTTAATCCAAAATGACTGGTGTCTCTTTAAGAAGTAAAGAGGCACAAAAGCACATGGAGATTACCATACGATGACAGAGGCAGAGACTGGTGAGACATTGGCAATCCAAGGATCAGTGGCAACTGCCAGACACTAGGAGGTGGCAAGGAAGGATTGTCCTGTAGTAGAGCCTTCAGCGAGTGCATGACTCTGCTGATACTTTGTTTTTGGACTTCTAGTCCTTGGCACTTGAGACAATAAGGTTCTGTTGTTTTAGGTCACCAAGCTCACAGTACTTACTACAGCGGCACTAAGAAACCAAGACACACAGCCAGACTGAATTGGGTGTCCATCAGGAAGGATTCTGGGAGCCCAGGAAAGCGTTGCCTGCATCTAATCTCTTCTTAGCCTGTCATTCTCAAAATTCCAAGGATGGGAGGAGGGGAGGAATGAGAAGGGACCTATCCCAAGCCTTTATTTATATGAAAACAAGCTCCAGTTTAGTACAAATCAGAGCAAAGAGTCAGTGATACCCCTCCTCTATTGAAAAGTTTTGTTAATCCTGCAGCCAACTGGGGGAGAAATGGGTCTCTGAAATCTGGAAAATGTAGTGGAAGATTAAAAGCCAATGGAATCCTTTCCATTCCGAGATTATCATTTCCAAACCCATTTCCAAGTAAACCCTTAGTGCTGGTGCTTTGCAGTGATCAATTTGGCCAAGCCTGGGACACATCCTCTTCTACCTCCAAAGGTCAGGTTACACAAATGGAATCCACATCACTGCCCTACCCTCCTCCTGTTTCACTAGGATTACTTTCTGCTTTGGAGGAGAAGGTAAAAAGCTGACTCTGTTGTCCCTGCCATAGGAGAATCAAGTTCTTCATTGAGAAGAAAGCTGTCCTGGAAACAGTCAGGAATCAGTCACCACCTGCCAGTGCTGCTGTGGCTCCTTTTGTAAAAAGTCACCTATGGTTGAGATGCACTTGTTCTTTTGCACTCATAGGCCTTTCACCCTCCTAGGAAGGTCTCATATTCACATAGCATCTTCCATCCCCTTTCATTATTGTCCTCTCTAGTCCATTTTTGACAGTAGGAGGAGTGAATCTTTCCAAACTTTAGGTAAGAGTCACCTATGCACCTGCTGAAAGCATCCAATGACTGTTCACTTTATAGCAAAGTCCAGCTAATTACAGGTAAGGCCATGGCTGTGATCCTCTTCACCATCCCTATCACCTCCCACTTAGCACATGGAATTATCCCATAACTTGGAACAGTTTTAAGAGTCAGAACTAGGGAAGAGAAAATAGCGTACTGGAGTTGGCTAGAAAACTGACAGACAGTTACCAGTTAAATAAAACTATTAAAAGGAGATGTTACAGATTTTAAACAGATTTTTTAGACTATTTCAAATATATATACATCGCATAAAACCTCATTGCTTTAACAGAGGATCAGATTCTAGTTCTAAGTCAAATAGACTAATAGCTTTTGCTTTCCATCTGCTGATTTCTTTGATTTACATTTGAAATAGCCATTTAGAAATCTCCAAATGAAGACAACATTTTCTAAATAAGATAACACATCAAATTTCAACCTCAGTTACTTTAAAGTGGTGATGAACTATTTTCATATGGATGATTTATGAAAACATGTTAGCAAACCCAAATAGTTTCTCCATAGGATATAAGGTGCTAAGAGTACCAAAGTTTACATTTAGACACATTTATCTCATTTGCTTTAGCCAGTTTGCATTTAGCAATTACACCTGGATGACTGACGATGCTTATATTGTACTATACCTCTATCTGAATTATGGTCAAAATTACATTCATATGGAATTCTACTCCTCTTATAAACTCCAGCTATAAATCAGTGATGTTAAACCAGAGACTAGAAAATCCACCTTAGGAACTATAATGAGTGCTGATTACCCATTGCTATATCATCAGAAACCTGCTAAAATAAATTGCAAAACAAGTTTGGTAAGTTACAAAGCAATACTTTTAAAGGCAATAATCTTCCTAGATTCAAAGAGAGAAATTCCTTTAAATCCAATGTCCAGCTACAGCTGATCCAAATTTTCATGCATGAGATTATTCTTTACCAAAGACATCTTTTTAGCTTTTAATTGAATTTGGGTCTAGTTTTCTTTTTACACACACACACACACACACACACACAAAGAACACCTTAGGCCAATGATGCCCTAGTCAGCAGTTAGCTACTTGGGACTGCATCTGAAACAAAAGTTCAGGCAGCTGCCATACGGGTCCCATGGGTGACTGTGGGCTAGGGGCTGATGTGCCAGCCACAAGAAGTCCACTGGAGATTGTTTATCATTGTGTTAGGTTTAATGGGAGAGGGCATCCATCGGAGTAGATGGACACCCTTCTGGCTGTGGAGAGAGTTTTTTAAGGAGAATCTGATAGGTGAGAGTAAGGACAATTAGGGGAAAGGTGATGTGTCTGGAAATAGTATTTGACTGGGTGAGTTGGCTGGTTTGAAGGTCCAGTAGTCTTGATCATTATTTCACATAAGTTGGGAGAGATCTCTCAATGTGAACATTGCTGGCATTATGGCCCTCTTGGTGCAGGGTGGGAGAGATGCCAGTGTGGCTAGGTTAGGAGGGAGGTTTAGGAAGAGAGAGAGGCAACTTTGACTTTGGCTGTTAACCCAGAGCTAATGAACAAAGTATCTAGGAAATGCTCCCTAATGGGACCATGAAATCAAGTTTGTAAGAATTGAGACCTGGTGAGGTCAGCTTGATAGTTCTAAGGCGGGGACAAAACCCATCAAAAGACCTGATTATCCTGTCTGGCTTGCTCATGATAAAACAAAAGAGCCATCAAAAGGGTGGGATACCTACTTTGTTTTGCAGTGAACTGGGAGCTCAGAAGAATGGAATCACCACTCCCTTGCTATTCTTATGGTAAAATTAGAACAGGAGGGAGAAGGGCAAAGACCAGTTGGAGGATGAGGGTCAGAGGGTGATGACATGGAGAGAGGGCCTGTTCCAAAACTTGCCTTTGCTTCTCCAAGAAGAGGGTGTTAGAGAGGATGATGGATAAGGCAGGGGGAGTAAACTTTGGGCAAAGGCTAATTCTGAGATGATAAGGTTTGAATTCCCAGGCAGGAAGGGGAGGTACAATGAGCGAGACAGTGAGAGCTGGAGTTTTTGTTTTTTAGTGAGAGCTTTGGAAATAAGAGAGTTTGAGCTGGAGAACACTAGTGGAGACAAAGGCTTAGACATAGGAAATCTTCATTTTCCAAATGCTCAAAGAAGTGTTTGAGATCCCAATAATGTTGGGGTTAAGTGTGTCATTAAGCAGACATTTGGACTGAGTTGTTGACATTGAGAGGAGGATCAGATCGAATGTGGGAAGAAGCTCCCATGGTGACCGGTAGTCAGATTGGTGGGTATCAGGCATCCCCAATATCACCGCTGTCCAACAGGAGGATATGGAACAGAGAGAGTGGAGGTTGTCATCCACGCACCCACTGGAGCTCAGGACATAGCTCGTAGAAGGGAAATGTGTTGAGTCATCACCCACACTGTTGCCTGGACACAGAGGCACGAGGCCATAGGAGTTGTAGTGCCTGGTACCATGACTTCGTGGTGAAGTCGAGTAGAACCACAACCCATAGAAAGTCACACTGAGAGGATCCTCTACCCACCCCGTCTTACCTCAGGAATTTGAAAGGCTGGTGAGTGGATGGAGATCATGGAGCATTTGGAGGTTTGGAAGGAGGTCTCTGGGTGTGTTTTGTGGCTGGCAGAAATCCAGGATCCCAAAGCAGCTCACATCCCTGGGGGGAGAGCACGGTTGATGGGATGGGAAAGGCTGGGTCTGAGTCATGGCACCAAGGTAAGGCCACCACAAAACACACCAAACACTAGAGTAAGGGAAAGGGTTTATTGATGAGGGAAATCCAGTAGGCTGAAGGGAAGAGGCAAGACACAAAGAAGGGAGAGAGAGGAGTCCAGAGAAAAAGATCAAGAGAGAGCATGTGTGCAGGAATCAGGTCCTGTTAAACCTTTGGCGGGTAGGGGGCAGGGAAGTAGGAGCAGCAAATCCCATTAGGGTGGGGGTGGAGCTGACACCTGTGATTGGGCCATCTGGTCATCAGGCTTCCAGCAATGGCGGTGGGGGCTAGAGCCTAGGATGGTGTCCAGGACATAAATCACGCCACAGAAAAGACTGTGCCATTTTTACTAACACTTATTCCTGCAAATGGCCTATGCTTGGCTACTGTAATTTCTCTGGGCCTCTCTTCTCCCTCTCTGCACCGCCTTCTTTCATGTGCTATTTCTATGCCTAGAAATGCTATTCCCATGCCCTGTTGTCTTTTTATCTTTTTTATACCCATGGCTTTCAGTTTAAACACGGCTTCCTCTGAGGGGTATTCTGACACACACAGCTGCTCCTCTAAGTCAGCCCTTTGGAAGCTGCGTTTTTATTTCCTAGCGTGATTTTTAATGCTGCCCTTTTTGAGTGTGTGAGTATCTGAAGAAGGCCTACCTCTTTCAGAAGACAAGAGCTCTTGGAAGGCAGGGACTTTATCATGTTCATCCTTTTGTCTCAGCACCCAAACCAAGCCTTGGTCACTAAGTATTTGTCATATGAGTGCTGAATGTCCAGTTAGTTCCATAACTAGGCTGCCCCTCGCTCTTTGTTTTGTGAGTCTGCAGACCCTGTCCGCATCTCCCTATGCTGGCATGTGTTTTCTGCATTCATTCTGAATGTGAACTTGCTGCTAACAGAGCTTCCATGGTGGTGGTGTGTACAGCATGCTTGATGCGTGCTACCCTCCCGGATTAATTTACACAATGCTGTGACTTTCGTCAGAGAAAAATCACTGCATTTCCATTTGATGTAATTTGCACTACTACCCCTTGGTTAATTTTCTCAGAGAACTGTGTTGGTTTTCTGTGTATCTCTGATATTTCAGATTGATAGTTGTACTTGTGTAGGAAATGATTTTTCCATTTTGTTTTGTGTGTAGTGAGGTAGATATTTCTCAAAACATAATCTCTGTCTTTATTTGGCAAGGGCTGTGCCTGCCCATTTCCTCCCTCCTCTGCCTCTGCTTCTCTGTCTTGTAAGCCCACATTACTTCTTTTCACTGTCAAATTTTAGTGGAACTCTTGGCTTCTCAGTTCCAGTGGTCTGCGTTTTTCTAATTGGAAAATATTCCCATGGTCTGTTTTTAACCATGGAGCGCACATGTACAGCCTAGTTTTTTTTTCTTTCTTGTTCTAGAAAGATCTGAGTGGTTGAGAAGCTTAGTAGAAATCAGCAAGACTTTCAGAATACAGGAGGTGCTGAAATTTAAGCCCTGTTTATTGGGAGGAAAAGTTGTGGCTCTGAAAAATCCAGTGGGCTTTGGAAAACCAGAAGGGATCACGGTTGGGCTCTCTGGTGAAAACTTAATAGTGCTTAATTGTGTCAGATTCCTTGTGAAGAGTTTTCATATTCTTGATCTCACTTAATCCTTTATCTCACTAAGACTCTGAGAGGTCACTGTTCATTAATTCACTCAGCAACTCATTTATTTACTGAGCTAATGTTTGCTGAATATTTAATATGTACCTAGACTTTATGGAGGTTAAAACAGGATGAGATGTAAAAAGTTTTTAGCAAATTGGTGATTCATGATGTCACTTAAAGAGATGAACAGATAGAGCAAGAGCAAATTTTTGCATGGGGAAACAAGCATTCAGTTTGGACAGATTACAACTGAAATATTCTCTCCTTCCTACCCCTTGTTTTTCAAATAAGAAAGTTAACTTCTAATAGATGCCTAAGATTGCATGGGTGGTAGGTCATGGAGCTCAGGTCAGTCTGATTCTGGGGCCAAACCCTGTGCTGTGCTCTCCCTAGCTTTGAAGAGAAGTCTGGCTTACCAGAGACTGTCCCTGCCATTGTCCTCTTCTAGCAAAGTGACCTCCTGTTTGCCACCTGAATTACCTGTCGCACAGTGTATGCTATCTCCCTGTATTGTGGATGCTGATACCTTTGGCACAAACCGTGGAAGAGGAATATCATCTGATTTTAGGCATTATTTGTGACCCAATGAAAAATTGTCATTAAAGGACAAATTAATTAGCTTACTTTTTTGTGATGACTCACTAATGAGTGCTCTGGCAAGCGTGTTCCTCCATTCACTTAGGCAGAAAAGTAGAAAAAGACAAATCAACCATGGATGGAAACTACCTTTGTCCCTTTTCCAGAGATAAGCCAGTCCCTGGGTCTTGCCTTCAGGTATGTGATCCATAACCATGGCTCTAGTGTCGACCTGCCAGTAGGCACACATGCTCTGACTGCAGCTCACCTGCACATGTTTACTGAGGGGTCACTGAGTATCTGTGATCTTCCTCACCTCTCCTCATGTTCTGAATCACCTGATGGCACAGGGCTAGGATGACACAGCTAAATACACCTGCTTTGAAGAATGGCCTGCCAGATTTTCTTACACACACACACCTCTCTCTCTCTTTCCCTTTCTCTCTCTCTCTCACACACACACACTCACATACACACACAGACACACACACTTCCTTTTAAGATCTGTAGCCTTCACAGCTTAAATAATATTTTCCCAATGGAAAAGCAAATGGTTTTCAACCCATTTCTTGCATGTTGAGCAGACATTTGTTTATCCTATCAGCCAAGCTTTCAAACAGCAAGGCAATGTATTTTCCTATGGTGTTGATCTATACATTTTTAAAATCCTGAAAATATTCAAAGCCCATGAGAAACTGGTGCAAACAGTAGCAATGGGAGTTGGGAGCAACAGACCTCTCTGGGTTTCAGTGCTGCCTCCAACCCAGGCTGGGCTTCACTGAAGCTTCCCATCTCCCTGGCTTCAGACCACCAGAATGCAAATGTGCTCTGAGCTTCCACCCTGCCCCCCAATACAAAGTCACTCCTCTTTTTCCCTCCTCCTTCCCAGTCCATTTGATAAGTTTGCAAGCAGATTACAAACTGTCATCGCAACAGCTTTACCTTCCACAATGAGTTCTCACTAGAAATCACAGCAGGTGGCAAATTGGTCTGATTTATCATTATTTGCATTTTTAATTTGTGATATTTTAGGCCTAGAAAGTTTTTTATGGGTCTTAAAATGACAGCATAAACATTGATACATAATTCATCACCTGTTTTTCATAATACACTTGGGTAGCAACCCACTGATGAGCAGAGAAACCACTAATGCTTTTAGTAGGGTGAACTTACAGCTTCAGCCCTCTTGTCTCCTCCCCACTCTGAGGCCTGTAAGTAGAGATTACTTGTAACTGAAGCACAGGCAGATTCCATGCTGACATTGTATCAACAGGAAAAGGCTCTCAGTTGTAGTTTTGCTGTTCTCTGGAAAGACCAAGTGTTAAATAGCTGAGATCCTATGTGTGTTGGTCATCTATAGTTTTCTGACTTGGGAATATTGGATGCTTTTAAATTGAAGTAAAAAGTGAGACAGTGAAAAGGGATCCTTCCTCCTATCCTGCTGTCTCTTTTCTTCCAAAGCCCTAAACCTCAGTATCTAGTATTTCTTTGTCATACTTTTCTCCCAACCTCTTTCTGACCCATCAGACATTGCTGCTGCCATAACTGAGTTGGAAGAATGATAAACATCTTGCAACAGATGGACACAGTGCTGAGGAATTTGGGAAGAAACCAACAAAATAAAAGAGATAAAAGGGATCCTAGGTAATTTTATCAGAGGGGTGATTAGTGAAGAAAACTAAGAAGACTAATTCAAAAGAGCTGCAGCGATGTTGTTATATTCTTGGTGGTGAGAACCGTTACCTACCGACGTCAACAAATTCTTTATTTTTCTTTGGTACTCTAGGTGCTTCTGCAGAGAAAGAGCTTGTTCTATCAGAATGAAGCACCTCTGAATCATACAACACACACCAGTCTTCCTGTTCTCCAGCTCTGACCACGTCGGTAAGCCAGTAAACCAAAATGTCACTTGCTGGCAGTGCACCCAGACCCCATTTTAGATACCGTGGGTAAGATCAAGAACACACACTCTGGCCTCCATATACCGTACAGTTTAGCAAATGGCTGGTCTGCAGTTCTTCAGTGTGTGTGGGTTTCATTCTTCCAACCAGTCTGCACTCTAGAGCTTCCCCATTTCACCATAACCAAAGCCATAGTCAGATGCCTCTGTTGAGTCCATATGTGTAAGAGTTGACACAATAGGTAAATATAATCACTTGCTTCATCAGCTGAAGTTACTATCCTTTTGGGATTTCTCTCCTTCCCTTCATCAGGCATTTCTAGAGTGTGAACCAGCTTTCAAGGGACCATTCAAGGTAATGGGGAGGCCACAGTGGCCATATCAAGTTTTAATATCTTTCTAAACCCAAGAAGATTAGAGAGACATAAGAAATCATTGAACAGCTATATAATTTCCACACCAAAAATAATGGCTTTCTATTAGGCATCAGACTTCTGCCACAGTTTACTGGAGGCCTTGACAATGGCTGCTCTTCTTACTAGACTAGACTCTATTTTGGTAATGAATTAAAAGGACTCGAAAACAACAGCCAGGGCAACTGAATCCAGGTTTTTTCATGGATGTTTCCTCATCAGGAAGTCACTCCTAAGTGAGTATTTTCGAGGATGTGGGGGATGACATATGATATTTCCAGTGAGACTCTGATAGCTTTGTATACAATTGATGACACTGGATTGTCACCATAACATGTGGCTGTAAGAGCATCATCCTGTCCCTTGAAAGTAGTACAGACTCATCAGAACCCTTCCACTTGCGCTTTATTCTTTTATTACAATCTGACTTCTCTCCTGCTGTGCTGCTCTCTTCTCTCAGATGATTTATAATGTCAGGAATGCATACACAAGAACAGCTGAGTAAGTGATAAAGTTCTGAAGGAACCGTTATGTTCTTTTATAATGCACCATTTGTTGACAATCTGAAAGACATTATTTCCAACAGAGCTAACTTGGGGGATGTAAAGAGTCAGCAAATATATTTATCTTAATTCTTATTCTATGTAAATGACTATAGGGGAGATTTGTCATCATGTTGAGTATATCCTTAATTGTCCACAATTTTCATAACTTATTTTTTAAAATTAAAACATCATAGTGTTGTAGGCAGGCTTTCAACAAATTTCCAGATTTAGATGTTAGGTATTCTAAGATATGCCAGACTTTGGGTTTTAGTAAAGGAAACAAATGGCTCAGATGCATTCCTAAATGTTATTCTAGCATTGTTTTATTTAGTAAGGCTGGCATGCTCCCTGATAGGAGATAAGTAGAGAATTGTACAATTATCCACATAATCTGATCCAAAAAACATTTATCACTTGAATTTTTTTTTTATTGTGGCTAGAAATATCTGAATTAATTGGCTTAGCTATTCCTTTCAACATGGCTTTTGAGCAGTCATTCTGGAGACTGGGGAGCAAACAAGATTGCACCCAACATCCCTAGGACATCGTTGGCTATGATGTTGATAGATGAGGTTTCTTGTCCAAAAACAAGAGGAACAGCTACATTCTTGGGAATGCCACTGGGTGATCTCTACATCTACATATACCAAGTTCACCAGTTTATGGATGAATTCATGAACAATGATGGGTTTAGGAAGGTGTCTCCAATTTAGTGGATGGGTCTATGATGGGAGGACAAAAGATATAAAATTAGCTTAATTCTAGGATTTTATTCACAGTCTGTGGTACCCTGCAGCTTCCTGTTGGCCTAGTCTTTCTGTTGCTGGCTTTTGGGTGATATCAGCACACAGAGAGACTTCCATGGCCTCATGTATATACAAGTGAATGTTCTCCCTCTTTAGTCCCAGTTCCTTACAATTCACTTACTCCAATTCATCTCCAGTCAAGTAACTTTCCCAAACCCTACTTTTTATCACATTAGTCCCCAAATCATAATCTTTTAATAATACTCTTTTTCCTATAAGATAACATTCAGAGTGCTCAGCCTGACATGCAGGGCCCTCTGAGGTCTGCCCCCAATTCATCTTTAGTGTGCCTCACAAGGAGTCTGTGTTCTTATCACACAGGATTTCTCATCATCTCCTCTCTGCCCTGGGCCATCCTAGACCTCGTCTTTAATTGCCTCTTTCAAATATTCACCTCTCTCTTTCCACTGATCTTGTTTCTTTTGCTTAGTGAAGCCCAACTCAACCCCATCTCCTCCTTTGAGATCTCCCTGAACAACATGCCCTGGGTGGGGGGGTGGGTTCTCTTTTGCTCGGAGTAGGCACCCATCCTTGGCCATTTAACTGCGTCCTTTGCAGGGACAGTTCTTGCACTGATACCTTCTTTGGATGATGACGTTTCACTTGCTAATGACATCTTTTCTCCACTGAGTGTCAAGCATGTATGATACCTATTTGTATGTGCCATGGCACCTAGGAATATAGTCTCTGGTCAGGTGGCAGGATGAGAAATAGTGATCTCAGCTGTGGTTCCTACTCTCTCAGCCTCACCTTCTCTTGTGAGAAGTCCCTTTGCCATTCAGATAAAGATAATTGAGACTCTGAATAGCCAGTACCTAAACAAGGCCTTTGATTCCTGGTTTCCTGGTTGAATTGGCTGTGGGGTCTGAGGGCCTCATGTTAGCTATATATGAGCTCTCTTTACCTCTGTGCCCACATATAGAATGGAGGTAATGACAGCAATCATGCCATAGGAATGTTGAGGATATTAAATAAGATCATTTAGGTAAGGCAGTTAGTGCTTGATGCACATTAAGTGCCCACTAAATGTTTGCTTTTATCATTATTAAACATGGTGTCAAAAGACTTTCCTACAGTAAGTCCCAGTCTTCTCTATTGGGAGAGCACAAGATCATAGTTGATGCATGGACTTTGGAGATGAAGGAATCATAAGGGGTCTGATTACAGGACCTTGCCCTGGGCCTATCTATGGGAGCAGGGACAGGGAGGTGGGTAACAAGCTCAATTCTCCTGGGAGAGTTTCGTTTTTGTTTTCATGTACTCCCTCCTCAGCTTATTTTCAGGACTACAGCAATAGCTTGCCAGGCTTAGGAAAGGCTACAGCCAAGTCTTTCTAGCTTTAGACTGAGACTAAATCTAATGTCAGTATAGCCTAGGATGGCATAGAGATATGAACAAGACAGATCAAAAGCATGCAGGTAAAACAAGACAGCTTAGATCTGCTCTAGGGACTGACCTCAGGCTGCTGGATGTCCCCAACACTACTAAGCTCCTTGGGGGAGAGCGGAGGTATGTACAACTGAGCTACAGTATAACTCTGCCTGTGTGTTGCTTTTCTCTTAACTGTATGGATTTGTCCTGAAGTCACTTCTTTGCTGCAATTATGTAGGCTAGAATTTTCCACCTAATGGGCTGCTTTTCCCTCAGCCTCCATCTGCCACAAATGAGGTATGTCCCTTGCTTCCTGGAAGCCTAACCCACCCTTTGATTCTGTAGGGTGATAACCCTCTTGTGACTAGACACACCTGAGGAGCCCACAGGGCACTCTGCCCACGAGGTGGTGAGTGGGAGTTACCTTGAATTCAGTCTCAATGTTGGCTAGTCTGGCTAACTCGTTGCTTAGCTCCAGTGCGGTGAGGACAGGGTCTTCGCTAGACAGGGACAAGTAGGCAGCGCTTGCCAGGCCCTTGTAGGCGTTCATGCGTGAGCGTGAGTGACTGAAGGAGTCCTTGCGCTGCTTCTCAGTGCACTCATTGCACTTACAGAAGTAGTCATGGGGCCGCTCAATGCGTGCACCCTTGAGCAGCAGGATGTGCACGATCTCGTACTCCTGGCAGTGGGCTGCGAGGATGATGGGCGTGATGTCGTGGGAGAAGCGTGTGCCATCCTCATCGTAGGCATAGAAGTCGTCGTCCCGCAGCTCCTGCTCCAGTGGGCTGAGCGTCAGGCGCTGGCCCTGTGCAAAGGCCGGGTGGTTGAGGATGGCTTCCACGATGCGAACATAGCCCTTGCTGATGGCCAGTAGCAGCGCGTCCCCCACTCGCGCCAGGTTCTCCTTTTTGAGCAGCAGCTCGGTGACCTCTAGGTGCTCGTTGCCCACTGCCAGCTGCAGTGCGTTCTGCCCCATGTAGTCTACACAGTTGAAGTTGAGGGTCTTGGACTCCTCCAGCATTTTCCGGACCACTGGGATGTTGCCATACTCAGCTGAGTCCAGGAACCGCTCCTCCTCGGGTGTCAGGCTCGTGCCCTTCTCGTTGAACATGTAGGCAGGACCTCGGATGGCCTGGCGGCGACCCTTCTCTCTCAGCGTCGTATGCCGGCGCTGCATGTTTTTGAAGGTGCTACTCCCCAACCTGCGGGTGACAAGGCAAAGGCACTCGGTTACTCTCCTAGAGGCCCGCAGGTTGCTCCTCAGTCATGGAGCAAGCAAAAATTGTCGAAGTAAAAAAGAATATCTTGATTGGAGCCTTTTAAGAAATTATGGAACCTGATTAGGGATCATAGTCTGAATCATTGTGATTAAGGCAAATTGGATCACCTGAACTGGTTTTTGAGCTGGATGTACTCTGACTTCCTTATCCAGCCTCTCCATCTCTTGGTTTAGGTGGAGTGTGATGGGAGGTGGGGGTGGGGAGGTGGGAGACATGTGGTTGTCGGTTTTACTTCCTTTTACATAAACTTGAACAAGTTGCTTGGTCCCTATTCACTTTAGTTTTCTTACTCACACAACATGAGTAACTTTTCATGCACCATAGGGTCTGTAGGAGGTCTACATGGGGTCAGTTGCATGTGGAAAGTACGTGGTCATTGTTGGTTTTATTCTTTTCCTTCCCGTGATGCTCAGTTCTCCTAGGGCTATATGGTGGCAAGCCCTTAGTTACTGCTTCCTTTGATTCCGATGAATCCCCATCAATGAGCTCTCACACTGTGGTGAAAACTTCAGCAATGCCTGAATGACTGTTTTTCCATTTGATGATATTCCCCATGGAGACTGTGTTTTCTGATTCTCATGCAGTTTAAGCACCAACTACAGGGTTGAGTGTGGTAAAGTGAGTTCTAGAGTCATTGCTAGGGAATCAGCACTCCTAAGGGAGTTCAGCCAAGACTTCTTAAAATTGAACCTGAGTTTTTATGTGGATGGAAGAGATAGGGCAATTTACATGGCAGATTTGCTTCTAACTTGTTGCCTTTTCCTACTGTGGCATAGTGTAGAGGTTAATACTAATACTACAAATAATAGCAGGTAATGTTTATTAAGTACCTATTATATGCCATGTGATAAGCATTGCACATACATCAACCTATGTAATTCTTTGTACCGAACCTATGAGAAAGATCCTGTAACTGTCCTCATCTTACATGAAGGCACTGAGAGAAAGGGGGGCTGAAAAACAGGTTTTGAATTCAACAGGCTTAGGGTAGAAATCCTGGCTTTATCATATGCCTGAGTTGTGACTCTGGAAAAATGACCTAACCTTAGTTTAATTAGGTTTTTTGAATGGGAAAGTAGAGAATACAAGTATTGTGCAATTTGAGCTCAGTTCTAGATATTCCATCTCCAGCTAGCCTTGAGACCTTAAGCAGGTCACCAGATTCTAGGTTTCAGATAACTTAACTGTAAAATACAGGGCCTGCACCAGCTGTTTCCTAAGCCTTCACCAGCTTGGACGTGTTCAACTTGTCTGATTCTCCAGTTGGTCCTATGTGTATTTTCTACTTGCCTTTTCTAGTCTAGCCTTATCACATTACTCAGATAATATTAGAATGGCATAAATTTTAGCAAGAGAGCATCTGATATTAAGTACATTAGGATTTGTTTTTAACTATTTTCCATGGTCTCTTTTGTTCTTGGTTATATCTCCATGTGTGAAAGATACTCAGTATTCCAGAAAAGTACAGAAGTAACCACTGAAGGAGGCTTGTAAATGAAATCTAAATTTTTCAGATTTAAAATATCTCATATCATAGAGTCTTGGGAATTTTAAAATTTTGGTCTCTGTTAAGTTTTTCTGCTCATTTTACCCTTTGACCTGCACAAACCCCTTTTATTTTAAAAGCTTTTTAAGAGGCTTGTTCTCTGGTGCAAAGCAAGACTGGAGGTTGAGCATGGTGTTTTAATCCTGCCTGGGGCTGAGCCATGCTTCTCATGGGAACAGCTACTAAACTATACAGGGGAGCAGCTTCTTTAACTGCAAAAAATTAAAAGGAGTAATTCTGAGCAACTGTGAGTGATTAATCCTCATAGAGACTCTGTCCGCCTTAAAAAGAGCGACTGAACTGAAGTGCGCTTTGAGAAAAGATTGCTGAGGAAAGATGGTCAGGACTGAAGCTCCAGAGCTCTTTTTGAGCCCATTTCTTCAACACTGTCATCATTCCAGGGATAGTGGCTGCTTTTTGGTGCCAAAGGTAGACCATAGATTGGGAATCCCACAGAAACCTTTATAGGAGAGAAGGGTTTACTAACTGGATTTCAGGAGAGATATGAGTAAGTTGAAAACTGAGCAGTAATTCTCTTTGTGTGCCCAAAGGACCTTGTTTCAGGTGATCCAATGATACAGCCACACATAGGTGAAGGCTGAGCCCACAGTAGACTAGTAATTTTTCTAGTGGAATTACTCAGCTTGCCCTTTGATAGGTTTCTGCCCCTCTCTGAAGCATCTCTCTGGGCTTAGCCATCACAATGCAACCCAAGAAAAATCAGTTTCCTCTCAACAGCATGTGTGAGCAGTCTGTCAGATATGAAAACTCAGCAGTCCTAGAAGAGGCGGGCACTTTAGCTGGATTCCGTGTCATTTTCCAGTAGAAGTCTGCCTAAGAGGGAGAATGGTTCAGATCACAGGGTCAAGGGTGTGCAACTATTACATGGCAACAAGCCTTGGGAGGTATTAATGTGAAGGAAATACAATGACTACTAAACCCAGACAGCAGAGGAACATTTCCCAAGGAACATGTAAATAATCTAAATTCAGAGTTCATATGAATATCTTAGATGCTTTAGCCTAAAAACTTAAGGGTTGTACAAGCATTGTTTGTTAATTCCCCTCTTTAAAAAACAAAACAAAACATGAAAAGCAAGGGATCAGCATTCTCATCTTTCAGGTGAAGAAACTGAAATTGGTGAAATGGGAAGACTAAGCTGTGGGGGAAATAATTTTTGCATGAAGGTAGAGCACTATGTACATCTTGATGTTTCTGCAATAATTATGTTTTCTCAAAGAAAAATATATCTGTATGGCTAGTACTTTTCAGAAATTAAAATGTCCTTACCGGTTGTCATGTATTTTTCTGAATGACCTTGAAAGCAGACACCCAGATGCCGTAAGAAGTAAACAAGCCTCTCTTTCAGTCTTTAAACCTTAGCTTTGAGATACATTGAAATGCTCACAAAATTGTCAGCTCTGCTCCTTTCTTTACTGGTAGAATTTGGCATTACAGATGGAGCCTTATGACCCTCAAGTCATGTATGCATAGCAGCACGTGACGGGACAGGACAGGCTACACAGTGAGGTTGCTTCCAGCATGGGAGTTGCCACAGGAGATCCTGCAGCCACTCCGATCATTCGGGTGTTGAAGGAAGCCTTGTAACCTCTCTGTGGGTTTTTTGTTAGCTCTGACTCCCTGTTGCCCTGATGGCCCTTTAATGTGGCTTTTGAAGCATGTATACACCTATGATTATATTTAGTCATGTATGTTTGACATTTAATTTTTGTGTTACAGATATTCACACCAGCCATATATATCACATGAGTTGGAAAGAACCCACAGAGGATGTTGTGTCAGAAAGATAAAGTGATTTGTTTCACAACAGCTGGTGATAGAGCTTATGTTCATGAATCCATGCTGGGCTCTCGTGATCTCACCACAGTTTTAGGGCCAGTAATGAGTAAAGTAGTTCTCCCTAAAATGCAGTTGGCATTTGATTGCCCTTACTTTAGCGTTTTTCTTAAAAATGAACGTTGAATGCAAATGCCTTTTTATTTGCATATATTATTGAGATAATGAGTGATCAGACTCATCAAACACCTCAATTAGGATACTGTTTTTCATTTTCCAGAAATGCATACATTGACATTTCATGTCATTGAGAAGAAGGGTTCCAGGGAAAACAAAGCCATATTTGAGAGGAGGACTGATTATTGAATTCCCTCTTGATCTCTCCATTTCTATTTTTACCAAGCTGCTCTTACAGATGCACCAGCCAGTTTGAAGGGAGCCAGATGTCAGTAATCCATGAAAATATGGATCTTGTACCTTAAATCTGACTGCAAATGAACATGACCATAAGGTCTTCTGGAGACAGGGATTGTGGCTAATTACTGGTGAAGAAAAGGCCACTTAATCAAATGTCTTTTTAGAGATATTTGTTGTCTTTTTTTCCCTAAGATTGCTACATGCGTCAAAAGTCTCTGTGGAAATTATCCAAGCCTGAAATCAATTCAGCCTGTAGCATTTCTCAACTGTGTGTAGAACCAAACAAAATCGAGGAGTCAGATCAAGTACTGAGGAAAACCCAGCTCTGGTCCATGTGTCCTCTCCCAAGTTTCTATTCTGACTGTTAGTCCAGAGGAACAAGAATGGAGTAGTAAGTTATTTGGAGTCTTCCCCTAAATCTCAGTTCTTTCATCAACTTAAAGGGAGTAATAGAATCCATACCTCATGTTCCCGAGGACCACAGTAAGGATTTGATAATGTACACCAGACACTCGGGATACTAGAAAGCCTCAAATGTCCATGGCAGTAGTGATGAAATCTTACACATTAATACACTTGAGTACACAATTATTTAAACTGGCCCACATTTCATTCTATATTGATATACTCAGCTATTTTTAAAAGTGATTATATAATAATAATAGTTAGCATACATTATACATTTGCCATATGCCAGGCCCTGTGCTAAGTGCTTTATATGAAATATTTTCTTAATGATAAGCTTATGTGATAAGCTTGGCTATTTTCCTAAATGATTCTTTTAATCATAATGATTAAAATTTATTAACATTAACCACTTGCCTGCCACTCTCCTGGATTTACATGGGTTGCCATTTAAGATTTTCACAAACTCCTGTATGATTGTGCATCATTGTACTTTCCATTTAACGGACGAAGAAATGAGGCTCAGATAAATTCACTGATAAATTTCTAAAGATACACAGCTTGTGAGTGTATAGGAGGCTAGTCTGTTTGATTTCAAAGCCCATGCTTTTGGCTGGTATACCACCACTATCTCTCTTTCTTCCTGCATTTTTTCCTAAGTTTCTTTAGATTGTGAGTTGTTCCATTAGAGTGCAGGATCCTTGAGGGCAGGAGAGTGACTTGTTTAAATGGCATCTAATACCCATGAGACCTGATAAGTGATACACGGTCATAAACCTAATTACTCCTTCAATACTTGTTCTCAGTTGGTCATTTAAGAAGATCAGTAAAATAGAGATGTTAACGTTTACCAAAATCCTTCTTTTTATTAGTGCAGGAGCTATATTGTCCCATAACTGTTCTTTTCTATTTCTGACTGACAACTTTAGAAAGAAGACATGAGTTGCAGAGTAAAACCAGTTTCCAATTAGCTACACTAGAAATGATGTCTTGTAAGTTGCTAGATGAGACAGCTAATATCACATGGTATATTAAGTCCCTTGAGTGACTAGGTCAGAAAATTGAGACATCCCCACTGCTTCATAATACTAAAAAATTTACATATTTACAAAAGCATCCAGCTTCTTGCTAAGTATCATCTTTCTTATTCTGTTGAGGTTGAAATGCGATTGTGCATATAAATGACTTAGCAGTACTTAATAAGTGATCTAGTGACAAAAGATAGTAAATTCAGTTTATCACAATTTTGTTAATTGTGAGGCTAAGGCATTCAAATTTCCAACTAAGCTAGTGACAGTAACTTGTTTGTCCAACATATATGTGTATGTAGGTATGTATGTATACACACACACACATAAAAATACTACGTAATTGCCCCCATGACATACACGAGTTCATAATTTTACCAGTCAGATACTAAAGGAAACAAGCAAGCTATCCCTCTGCTACTCATTAGCATATATTATATTAAGATACACTTTACAAACAATTCTGCTGACGTAGGATACTTTTTCCAGTGCATCTTGGATTGCAAAATATAGTGTTAGTCAATGTTATTAAATAATTATTTTAGTAATTCATTTTCCACCAAATAATACCATTTAGAGAAGTTATTCTCAATGTTTTCTAGATTTGACTAGTGCTTTGTGTGTGCTCTTGCTTTTCTCTTTTAAAATTCTCATTGCCTGTTTGATACAGGGGAATTAAGAAATTGGATGTCAGCATCTCATTGTGTATAGCTCCAGCTGGAGCTGAAACACGTTCTAATAGTTGCATTAAAAAAAAAAAAAGATTGGCCTTGGAATAAAATAGATATGTGTAACCTTTTGATTATTTCATTGACCTCTGTGGGCAAAGAGGGAAGTGAACATCTATTTCAGCAAAGTAAGAGAGGCCCTTAAGTTGTAAAATGACAACATTGAAAAAAGTAACATGCTGAATTTTTATATAGGGGGAGATGCTGGTTGCTTTTACTAAGCAAGAGCTCCTGATAGTGCTCATGCAAGATACCACATGCATTCTGCAATTATCCTCAGTAAGTCCCCACATACTTCTAATTTTTTTGCTGGGTTAATTACTGCCCAAGGGAATTATCTAGTCTCCTCTAAGCTTAGGAACAAATAGTTTTGGAAATAACCATTTATGAAGTTGTAATTGTGACATAGAAACTTGGTAAAGTATTAAATAACTGAGTCAATGCTATTGTTAAAAATAGCTCAAAGAATGGTTTTTGCATCATATCCATAATGAATATTCTGGATTTAATGTGAGTTCATTCATAAATCTGATGTGTGCCCCGTGCTTCAGAAATAGGACCCACCAGCAGGTGGCATTCTCAGGCAAAAAATTCACTTGAGTGTCATCAGAGTCAATCATTATTGCCTTTTTTCAAATCTACCCTGAATCCATTAAGCCTTTAAATTACAATTAATGGCAATAGGATCTTGGTTCTGTCTACTCAATCATACATAAGTGAATTTACAACTTTAAACTTAAAGAAGAGATTCTGTTATCCAGAGTCTTAAAGCTCATGTCAAAGCCCTGCCAGACTACATCTCTCTTGTTAAGAGCATATCTGTTATTTTGAAATGGATGTCTAAAGGAAATATATAGCTCGCACTATATTATTAACAAGGAAAAGAGACACATAGCAACCTCTTCTTGCCACCTGTAGTTCTTTAATGGTGACTGTTATTAGAATATAGCCATTCTCCTCCTCCTCTCACCTCTATATTTAAATATGAAAATAAACACAGCCATGAAAACACCCATTTAGAAAGCTGTCAGTAGTAAAAAGAGACAACTCACACACTCTCCTCTAGGAATGAAACTATACTACTACAGCATAAAAGGACTAGACTACCAGGAGTAGTTGTCTATTTCTAAATGGCTTTGTAAACTTAAACCTCCAGTAAAAGGAAAAAAAAATTCCCTAGCAACTCAACACATTAGAAAGATTTCCAGACCCTGACTCACATCTAAAAATCTAAGCAAAGCCCCAGAGAGAGAGGGCTAATAAATAAAAGTTTAATTCCATATTTCAGCGAGAAAACCACCTCTACTGGAAAAATCGATAGAAGGAATCGTCATAGCTGCTTACATGAGGGTAAAATGCGCAGGCTTGTCCCCTTCTAGATGCCCGGAAGCCGGCGCCCGGCCGCGGGAATCCGGCTCCCCATGGGCGGCCGCGGTGCAGCGCCGCTCTCCGAGGTGCTGAAGCGCGGAGCTGGTCCAGGGAGTGGAGTTGCGGAGATGCGAACGCGCTCCCCTGTTCTTTGTGCTGCAAGGGTAAAAACTCGCCTTGCAGAGCAGATCCGCGTTATGGTCCCTTTCCTAATCCGGGGGAAATTTCCCAGAGAACGTGACGGAGAAGCATCCGTGTGTGAGACTGGCATACAGCGTGGTGATGGCTTGGTAGAGTCCCCACCCCTCTGCCAGATGTAGCTTTGAAAGGGAGGCAGTAATTCTGTCTTCTCACCCTAGCCCCTCGGAATTCCCATCTACCCCTCCTCACTCCCAGAATATTGCACAGCACACGCGCGCACACATACACCCCTAGGTTATATAAGGCAGTGTGTTCTGGCTCCTGAGGTAGAATATTCGTCAATTTAAACAGATGAAAAATGAGGAATAAGTTGGTTTTCTACCTGTTGGGTTTGTGTGTTTACAGAAGGAGAGAGTTGAGAAGAAAACTAAAACCAGAGTAGCCTGAAGTGTGACAGAGTAGTTTTCTTTTGCTAAGCCTTAAGGCCACACCCCACTTTGTCTTTTGAGAGATGCATCTTCAAACTTTACCCTTTATTTTAAAAATTTATTATTTTGTTTATTATTTTTAAGGTGAACAAATTTCATATATGTTGATTTAGGAGCATGGTGATACTTTCACTGTCTAGAATTAGAAAGAGGTCATCTGTGTAGATCAAGTCTGACATTAATAAAGGAAGACTTTAAAAGGATTAGCCAGAATTTGCAACTGTTTTTTTGGAAGGAAATTCCCAATGTGAAAAGCTGTTTCTCCAACAGGCTTCAAGAATCTCAGCAGCTGCTGCATTACCAAATGGTCTATGATTCTTAAACACTAAGGTGTTTAAAAAACAGCATTGTAAGGAAACCTCCTTCGTTGAAATATTACCTGACAAAGATAAAAGCCATGATTGTTTCCAGGACTTACATTGGCTGCTAAACAGTGAATCAGAGTGCTTATTCTTTGAAACTGACTTTTGGCGTAATAATTGACACTATAAAAAGACTGCAAATGCAATACTTTAGATTAAAGAGTTGGCTCATAATGCATTTTGCACACTGCCATTATAGTTTTATATGCAAATAAGAGTGCATTAGTTCATTAATATTCTACTAGCATTTTCTCTGAAGATAACGTGTGCGTAGGGAAAGACCCTGGGATTTTGATTCACTTATTGACTATGTGGCTTTGGATATGATACTTAACCTCATGGAATCTCTGTCTCTTCACATGTAAATGTTAAATAATTAAAGGGATGACTAATGCCTTTTCCAGGAGTTGTGGTGAAAATTAATTGAAGCAGTATACACAAGGCACCCAAGGGGGTCTGCTCTGTGGCTCACTAGGTTAATCCTCTGCCTGCAGCGCTGACATCCAATACGGCATCCAATACGCTGGCATCCAATAACAGGTTCTAGTCCTGGTTGCTCCTCTTCCAGTCCAGCTCTCTGCTGTGGCCCGGGAAGGCAGTGGAGGATGGCCCAAGTGCTTGGGCCCTGCACCCGCATGGGAGACCAGGAGGAAGCACCTGGCTTCTGGCTTCGGATCGGCGCAGCGCGCTGGCTGCAGCGCGCTGGCCGTAGCAGCCATTTGGGGGGGGTGAACCAATGGAAGGAAGACCTTTCTCTCTGTCTCTCTCCCTCACTGTCTAACACTATCTGTCAAAAACAACAACAACAATGACAACAACAAAAAATGTCACCCAAAAAGGTTGGCCTTTAAGGCATGTGTGACACATTTGAATGTTCTCTGTATTCAAGAGAAGTTAAGGTAGATCTCTAGTTAAAACTCTTTAAAAAAGTTGACACCAAATTTTTACTCCTGTAATCTCTACACAAGTTTTCCAATATTGATGATTGTACTTTGCTGGATGCAGTACTTTTTAAAACACATTTTTAAAATTGTATTTAAGGTGTACAAATTTCTTGTATTTTATACATTCAGATTTAGAAACATAGTGATACTTCCGATCCTACCATCCCTCCTTCCCATGATCCAACCCTTCTTCTTCCTCCCTCTCCTGTCCCCACTCTTAACTTTTACTAAGATCTGTTTTCTGTTTAGTTTCACTCCTAAGGTTTACCCTACACTAAGTAAAGTTCAACAAATAGTAAGAAAAAAAAAAAAAAACACTGTTCCTCAACTTTTGAGCCAAGAGTTGTGAACTGTCATTAAATCTCAAAATGTCCATTTCACTCCAATATATTACACTTTATGTATTCTTTTTAGTTACTCTGGTTCAGGGAAAACATGTAGTATTTGTTGTTTTGGGACTGGCTTATTTCAAGTATTATGGTTTCCAGTTGTACCCATTTTGTTGCAAAAGATAGGATTTTTTCCCTTCTGAGTAGTACTCCTTAGTGTATATAAACCATAATTTCTTCATCTAGTCATCAGTTGATGGGCATCTGGGTTGATTCCATATCTTAAGTATTGTGAATCAAGCAGTTGTAAACATGGGCGTACAGGTAACTCTTTCAAATGCTGATTTCTTTTCATTTGGGTAAATTCCCAAATGTGGGATGGTTAGATCATATGGTAGGTCTATGTTCAGATTGCAAAGGCAACTCCATGTTGTCTTCCACAGTGGCTGTGGAAGTTTACGTTCCTACAGTGTATTAGGGCACCTTTTCCGCCACATCCTTGCCAGCATTTGTTGTTAATTGATTTTGGATCAGTACCTTTAAAAGAAAGAATATTTCTTAAAATTAAGACTTTTTCCTTTAAAACATTTTAGTCTTAAAGGATGAGGGAATTTTATTTTTCATTAGAATTAGAAACAAAGAAGTTTAACTCATTTGAACAAAACGCTAATGAATGAAGAGGTCTTTAGTATTATACTGAGTGGGGCAGGCATTTGGCACAGTGGTTAAGTTGCCAGTTGAGGTGTTAGCTTCCCATATTAGAGTGCTTGGTTTCAGTCCAAACTCTTCCACTTCCAATTGAGCTTCATCTTAATGCATATCCTGGGAAGCAGAAAGACAGAAAGTGATGGGTCAAGCACTTGCATCCATGCCATTCAGATGGGAGACCCAGACTGAGTTCCAGGCTGCTGGCTACAGTCTGGCCCTGCTGGCATTTGGAAAGTTAAGCAGT
Organism: Oryctolagus cuniculus; assembly: GCF_051225735.1. NCBI lineage: Eukaryota > Metazoa > Chordata > Mammalia > Lagomorpha > Leporidae > Oryctolagus > Oryctolagus cuniculus. The sequence continues at coordinate 25,603,031 of NC_142872.1, forward strand.
AGATGGAAGATTCCTCTCTGCCTTTCAAATAACACTGAAATAAATAAATAAGTAGATAGTATTACACTGAAGTATAGAACAAAATGTGATATGTGAGGTGAGTACCTAATACAACCAAAATGTTAGAAGATTAACTCTGACATTCATAACATCCTTTTGATTAGGATCCTCATTATCATGATTAGTGAAGCAGTATAGAGTCAGCTACTCTTAATTATAAAATATTTTCTTGAGACTGCTGGGTTGTGGCTTGTAGTTCATCATAATGGAACACAATCTTATTATATTCTGTTTTTAATAAATAGTTAAGAGCATAGTTTCATGAAATTGTTACATGGACTATGTTTTTGGTTTTGCTCATGATAAACATTCATTGAAAAACCAAAACATGTTTCAAAAATGTGTTAATGATAATACAATTATATATATTTAACTTTATATATACATAGAGCAATTATATAACAATATTATATATAACACTGTATATAATTTTATAGAGGCACACACAGAAAGGAAATAAGCCAATTATTTCATAGGTATATTCATTAAAGATAGGTCAGAATCAAGCCAGGCTGCTCACTCTTCAGATGTGATAGGAGACAGTGATATTTTGTGAAGGTGCCAGTCCACAGGGTCATACACAGACATTTGAACCAGTGGGTAAATACTTGTAATGTGAAAATTGTTACATCATTTCAAAGCATCGTTTTCAATTTATAAAACACAAAGAAGTTGGGTCTTCACTACCAACAGTGAAAGTTCAGCAGCCTCACAGCTCTTGGACCAGAAGACATCCAAGGTTTCTGTGCGGGGCCCTGAGGTTTGATTTCTGCCAATCTGAACCTGACATAGGCTCAAAGTAGAGTTTTGGTGAGTAGAGTGCATATGTCTTCTTGTCAAACTTTTTTTCTGTGTTTTAACTCCAAATCTTCCTTTCTCCAAATGTATCCCTAAATTTTGTCACAGAGTTATCGTGAGGATAAAATGAGACAGCTCAGACAGAGCTTAGAGGAGTGCCTGGCACATAGTTAGGGCTCAGCGTATATCTATGATGGCTTTCACTGTTGCTGAATAGTTCACTCTGTCACTGAATAGTGAATAAACTGCTAGCCTGTAGTTCTTAGACTTTGCTCAGGCATCATCTAACCAGTCTGACAAAAATATAAAAACACAAATTCCTGGTGACCCTTTCCTGGAGAAATTGCACTTTTCCACCCAACACTGCAAGTGCTGGCAATTCATTAATGATGCTTTGATGAAAAACTGCTCTTGTCAATTGGAAGGCCAAGTTATTTTAGAAACTGCAGCCATGAGTATAAAAATCTATTACAAATAAATGAATCCTTTGAGACACCCCCCCCCTCGAATATTCTTTAATAGTGTATACTACATTTTTGGAACCTGGACAGATCTGGCTCTTTCTCCTATATAGAAATATATTAAACAGGCTTCTTAAAGTTTTGTCTTAAGAGATTAGTACAATAATATGGAATACTACACAGCAGTAAAAAAGGGTGAAATACAGTCCTTTGCAACAAAATACTTAGTGAAATAACCTAGTCCCAAAGAGACAAACACCGTATGTTCTCCCTGATTTGGGAGAATTAATAGCACAGCTAAAATAAAAGCTATACAAGCGAAATTGTCACTATTAGAATCAATGTCTTCAAGAATCCTTGACCTGATTGTTGAGGGACAGTTTACCATTGTTACTTTTTACTGTGTATATCCTTTTTGTTTTGTTTTGTTGTTTTTTTCTCTGTTTCTTTTCTTTCTCATTTCTCTACTTAATACTGTATGCTGAACACTCTATGTAACACAGAGTTAATTATACATATTTTAAGGCTATTGGAAAAAGATCCCAGTTAAAAATAAGAGAGGGAATAAGAGATGGAGGAGGTGGGCTAAACTGTAAAAAAGTCTAGTTCTGCATGCAGTCATGTAGACTCACCTCCAGGGTGCAGCTTAGGAACTAGTCATGGGGCTCCATAGCCATGAGAATCGGTGGTATAAATGACATCTTCACTATTAAAATGATCCTATTAAATGTTAAAGGCAACAGATAGATTGGTCTAAGTTTAAAAGGGATAATATAAATAACATCAAGTACCCGGTAAAAAAATAACAATTAAAAAGGAAGGAAGGACCAACATGGGAAGCAGTCCACACAGCAGACTCCTAGAACGACATTCACAGTAAATAACACTCTGACCTTAAAATTAACCCTTGGCCAGTGCCGCGGCTCACTTGACTGCTTGCTCTTCTAACTGTTGTGTCAGCACTCTGGGTTCTAGTCCCGGTCGGGGTGCCGGATTCTGTCCCGGTTGCTCCTCTTCCAGTCCAGCTCTCTGCTGCGGCCTGGGAGAGCAGTGGAGTATGGCCCAAGTGCCTGGGCCCTGCACCCTCATGGGATACCAGGAGGAGGCACCTGGCTCCTGGCTTTGGATCGGCGCAGCGCGCTGGCTGTAGTGGCCATCTGGGGAGTGAACCAACGGAAGGAAGACCTTTCTCTCTCTCTCTCACTGTTTAACTCCGCCTGTCCAAAAAAAAAAAAAAAAAAAAAAGAATCAACCCTTAAGGCTTCCTGGTCGGGCTAATGACCTGTGAGAGCATTTCAGGCATGCAAAGACAAGACTCTGTGACCAAAAAATATCCTACACAGAGGATCTCTGTGAGACCTCAGAGGAAAGAAAGGGTCATCAAAGAAGGAGACGCTTTCTCTGAAGGGAGAGAAGAACATCCACTTTGGTTATGGCCGTGTCCAAATTCTGATGGAGTCTGTGGTCACAAAAGGCTTCCATAGCCTTGGCAGCCCATGGCAAGAGCCTTGGATGATCACTGACGTCATAAAAAAAGAGTGTTAGCAGTCACTGTGCACTTGCTCCCCGGGTAGGACCTCTGTCCCTATTGAATTGTAATATGAGAATTGACTGCAAATTCTCCCCCCAAATGTACTCTATATGTTGTGTGTGGGCGTGGGTGCAAATTGTTGAAACCTACGATTAGCATATATATATATTTATATATATATGCTCTGTATATAAAGTCATACTAAAAATGATCCATAATGAAGAAGGAGATGGGAGAGGGTATGGAGGTGGGATGGGAGTTTATGGGGGGGTATGAGGGAAAGAACCACTATATCTCTAAAGTTGTATCTATGTAAAAATTCATTCACTAAATAAAAATGAAAAAAAAAAAAAGAAAGGAAAAAAAAAATTAGTACAAATCAGTTCCCTTAGAAAAAAATGCTAATTGAAATGGCTAGAAGCCACAGTGTTGCCCTATCTGTAAAAACAATAAATCTCTCTCATCTTTTTTTTTTAAGATTTATTTGTTTATTTATTTGAAAGTCAGAGTTACACAGAGAGAGGAGAGGCAGCGAGAGAGAGAGAGGTCTTCTATCTGATGGTTCACTCCCCAACTGGCTGCAATGGCTGGAGCTGCACTGATCCGAAGCTAGGAGCCAGGAGCTTCTTCTGGGTCTCCCAGGCGGGTGCAGGGGCCCAAGGACTTGGGCCATCTTCTACTGCTTTCCCAGGCCATAGCAGAGAGCTCGATTGGAAGAGGAGTAGCCAGGACTAGAACCGGCGTCCATATGGGATGTCGGTGCTTGAGGCCAGGGCATTAACCTGCTATGCCACAGCGCCGGCCCCTCTCTCATCTTAATTGATGTCAACATTACTGCTAAGCTTGCCTAGAATGAGCACAAGATACGGCAAAAATCCTGTGCGCAAGCCTGTTGTGAAGTAATGAAAAATTGTGTTTATGTAAACAGGCATGGAGAGACTAGAAATAGCACTGTATCTCAAAGTGATGAGCAGAATGATGCTAAGTCAATTCTGTTCCTATTTATGTTTTATGGAAAATTATGGGTCTTCCAGTTTAGGCTGCAATTTTGTGGATTTCACTGATTTTGCGTTTACAGAATTTCCATAAATATCATTGGCCTGTAGCCCATTGAAAGTTTCTTTAAAAAGTAAAGAGGAGGGTCAGTGCTGTGGCATAGTGGGCTAAGCCTCCACCTGCATGCCAGCATCCCATGTGGGCACCGGTTCTAGTCCTGGCTGCTCCTCTTCCAGTCCAAATCTCTGCTATGGCCTGGCCAACTGCATGGCCCCCTGCACCCATGAGGGAGACCTGAAGAAGCTCCTGGCTCCTGGCTTCAAATCAGCCTAGTTCCAGCTGTTGTGGTCATTTGGGGAGTGAACCAGTAGATGGAAGATGTTTCTCTCTGTCTCTCCTTTTCTCTGTCTGTAACTCTACCTCTTAAATAAATAAATAAAAAATTTTTTAAAAGTAAAAAGAAACTAATATGAAATAATTGCTTATGAGGGTATTTCAAAAAATCACGGACAATGGAATTAAAATATATGTTTATTTTGGCGACAGAATTTCTGTGACAGAAGATGGAGGAACGGGATAAAAGGCTTATAGATGTGGAGATGTTGAAGTAAGTATTCCCTGTTTTGCTAGAAGGCCTATGAGAGAATTATGTCCATGGGAAGTAGAGGACAATCTGTTACCAAGTCATAGCAAATGCATTGGGCAAAGGATCACCAGAATAGCTTTTCAGTTCTCTGTAGGCCATGGCATGGCAGACAGTGGGATAATCTATTGTAGAACTTTACTCACTGATAACAGTGGACACAAAAGAACCCCGAAATAATAAAGGGCAGGTAGTGATGCATAAGCATCCTACACCAAGCTGTTCTAATTATTGTAATGAGCAGAAAAACTGGAGAGAGAGCCCAAAGGGTCAAACCACAGAGTTGCAGAAATGGTTAATAGAACTTAGCATCCCTAGGAACTTAATGGATAAATAGCTGTCTAGGATACTATTCAGTTAGTGCCTGTGGAAAAATATAGGAAGAATAGCTGGTAGGCTGAGGATGGTACTCCAATAAAAAGTCATTTCAGGCCATAATTGCATATTAGTAAATGAAACAAGGCAGTCTGAGAAAGTGCCAATCTGTGTGATTCCACCTATGTGATATTCTGGAAAAGGAAAAGCTAGGAACAAGTAGAATAACCAGAGGTTGCCAGGCATTGGAGTTGGGGAGGGACTAACAAGTGGAACGCAGAAGATTTTTGGAGCAGTAAAACTGTTCTGCATTATACCATGATTAATGGTAGATATACTACATTATATGTTTGTCCAAACCTGTACAGTGTACAATGCAAGAGGGAACTAGAAGGTAAATTATAGACTTTGGGTGATAATGATATACCAGTGTAGGTTCATTTGTTGTAACCAGTATACCACTCAGCTGTGTGATGTTGATAACAGAGACTTTGTGTGGAGGAACAGGGGTGGTCAGTTTTGCTGTGAACCTAAAACTGCTTTAAAATATAGTCTATTCTTAAAATATCATGATTCGGTGGCCAGTTTCTGGATCTGGTCCAGTTTCTGGAACTAATTGAAGAGGTTGGGGCAGTTCTGTAGAGAAAGACTCCCTGGTTCTTTCCTTTGTGATTAATTTCCTTAGTCCTTTCCCATTGGGTCCTATGGCCATTTATTAGAGTAATTTTACCCTGAGGAAAAGATAAGGGGGAAGGTCTGGGCACTTGGGGGCTCAGCTGAATACAAGTTTGAGGTGACATTAATCTTCAGAGTCTGAAAGCTTCATCATGACCCTCTTGTTAGAGTAGTGACATATGGCCACCAGGTAATAAATGGAATTCTGGAAATTGTTGAAAGTACAAGAGGTCCACTGGATCCATGAACCAACTTGATGGTAATTGTCCTCATCACAGAATGTTAAGTGAGTTTGGCATACTTGATGGTGCAGCCTCCACAGTGAATCCTAGTAATGTGGGCTTAGAACTATAAAGTCAGATAAAACCAAGTAGGAGGTTCTTAAACTGCAACCCCTTCCCAGCCAAGATATTAAAGTAAAAGATGTTATGGCATCTTGGGAAAGGAAAGTGATGAGAATTAGTGATACCTTTAGGGATTTAAATCTAAATCTGAATTACAGAGGTGAAAATTCACAGGGATGATAATCCCTGAGACATCCTCACTTAATGGGTGCATCTGGTATGTTCACAAACCAATGGCCATAGAATCAAGGCTTCAGATTACTCCAAATCCAATCAAATAGTAGCTCTGATCATAGCCATTGTGCTAGATGTAATGTCTTTGGATAGATTACTAGGCCTCAGATGTATTGTCATTGGTTTGGAAAACATATTTTCTATTCTAATTATAAAAGACAATTAAATATTATTCACACTCATGTGGAATGAACAAAGTATATATTCTGTTTTTAAGAGGTTATGTTAAATGTCCTGCCCTCTGTCATAATAAAGTACAAAGAGATTTGGACTGTTGGGGCACATTGCAGAACATTGTGGTGCGATATTTCACTGGTGATATTATGTTGAATCGTCCAAATGAGCAACAGGTGGTCTGCATGCTGGATGTCTTTAGTAAGGCACGTGTACTCGGCCAGCGCCGCGGCTTACTAGGCTAATCCTCCGCCTAGCTGCACCGGCACACCAAATTCTAGTCCCAGTTGGGGCGCCGGATTCTGTCCCAGTTGCCCCTCTTCCAGGCCAGCTCTCTGCTGTGGCCAGGGAGTGCAGTGGAGGATGGCCCAAGTACTTGGGCCCTGCACCCCATGGGAGACCAGGAAAAGTACCTGGCTCCTGCCATCGGATCAGCACAGTGCGCCGGCCGTAATGCGCTGGCCATGGCGGCCATTGGAGGGTGAACCAACGGCAAAGGAAGACCTTTGTCTCTGTCTCTCTCTCTCACTGTCCACTCTGACTGTAAAAAAAAAAAAAAAAAAAAAAAAAAAAAAAAGTAAGGCACGTGTACTCTAGAAGGTAGGGAATAAAACCTTATAGAATGGAAGATTTATTGGTTAGCTGAGTCCAAAATTTTTAGGAGTCCAGGAATCAGCAGGGTTCTGGTACATCCCCTCAAAAGTAAAGGATAAATCACTGTGTCTTGCAATCTCCTACCCAAATAAAGAAGCACAATGCCGTTTTTGGGTCCTGGAGACAGCAAAGACTATATATCTGTATTCTATCCCAACTTATATTCTGGGAAGCATGAAAGGTTGCAAGCTTTGAATGAAGTCCCCAGCTGAAGCAGACTCTCCAGCAGGACGAGGAGGTGATGCAAGCAGCCCTGCTGCTAGAATCATACAACCTGACAGAACAAATACTTCTGAAAGTTATTAGAAGTGGGCAAAGATGTCGTGCACCACTTGTGTCAGTTTCCACTGAAAGAACCACAGTGTGGCTTTGTGGGGTCTGGAGCAGTGCCTTGCTATGTTATGCCATTTGTAGTAAAGAAGTATATGCCTTTTACAAAGCAAATTCTGGCATGCTACTGGACCCAACTAAGAGAACATTAGTGATCATATGTCTAGAATTGTCCATAATGAACTGGGTTCTCTCAGATCCATCACGTTATATGGTCATATGGGCCCAGAAACAATTCATTGTAAAATGGAAATAGTATGGCTAGGACTGAGTGCTAGGAGGACCTAGCTGCTGTAAGTATAAATAAGTGGCTCCAAACCCTAGGGTGATACCAGTGGATCTTGTCCAGCTTGTACTTATGGATATATGGAGAATTTAACATATAAGTTAAAGGAAGAGGAAAAGACACCTGAGCTTGGTGTACATAGTGGTTGGCTTAGTATTTGACAAGTGAAAAATGGATGGTTTCTACAGGGAGGGACTAAAATGACAAGGGAAACCTTCCTAGTGCCTAAAGGTAGATCTGTTCATCCCCTTTGTATGGAAAGAGAACTGAACTAAAGGTAGCTGTACAGAAACTCATGGATAGTGATGAATGTCCTGCCCAATTGATCAGGGGCCTGGAGCAAGAAAGAATAGAAGCTTGATGACCAGAAAGTGGAAAAGAAGTATGTGAATCAGTGTGTACAAATGGATATGAATTGTGAAGATATTTGTTTCAAATGTTAATGCAAACCAAATAGCAAGGAGATGACAATAATCAACCAAGAAGACAAAGTGACCTCTCCAGCTGATATCAGCCAACCTGTCCCCAGCCACATAAATGATGGTAGTAGTGATGAAAGATTTGCATGACCGTAACAACCCGGCCTGCCTATTAGCTGTGATCACTGCTTGATATCCAATATGCCAGCAACAGAGACTGGTGTTAAAATGCCATTAGTACTCAAGAAAACCAGCCAGCCTCTAGGTGGCAGGTTGACTAGACTGGGCTCATTTCATCCTGGAAGGGTTAGTGGTTTATTTCCATATGTCTCATAGGAATGCACTTGTGCTCTGGGTATGGGTTTGCCTTTCCTGCCCTTGTGATCTCAGGAGCTGATTTCATATCAAAGGAAGCTTTTGAGTTGGCTTGTGACCCTGGCATTCACGTCATATCACATACTGCTCCCCTGAGAAACTGCTAGCATTGGAGACTCAGTATTAATACTCTGGTGTAATACAGATGGAGTACCATCTTCTAGAACGCAGAAGATGTTTCAAACAGATGACATTTGTATGATGTTGTGTCATCAGCAGGAAGAGTACATGGATACAAGAATCACTGGGTAAAAAAACCATCACTCCCAGCAGCCCACTGGAGGTCTTTATTTCCCTTTTGCCATAATTCTGGGTTCTTCTGCATTAGAGGCTATAGTCTCCAAAGTATACAGTGTCTCCTGGTACACATTCTCAAGGGGACACAGCAATAGTTCCATTGATTTAGAAGCTTTGATTGTCATTTGGGCACTTTGACATTCATGGGTCCAGGAATTAGACAAGGAGTCACCATCTGGGCAGGATACTTGACTGATCATTAACAGGGGCAGTGATGCTGTTACACAGTAGACACAGGGAGGAATTTGTGGAATTCAGCTGATTGACTTGGGTCCATCTGAGTACTCCCTTTTCCCAGTTATGACTGTAAATTGACTAGCACGGTGACTTCAGCCAGAGAGCATGGTGACCGGGGCTTGACGGTCTGGGTCACACTGAAAAGTAAACAGCCAGGCCACAGAAGTAGTAGCTTAGGGTAACAGGCAGTGAAGGAAGGAGACAATGAGTATCGTTTGGACTCTGAGGCTCACTTCAGCTTTAGACATGGTGTTTTTTCTAAGTTTCCCTTTAGGAAGAAAGGACATTGGATATGGAGGAAATTGTCTTCCATTCAGTATTTGAGATTTTGCTATGGTCGACCCAGAGATATGCCATACAGCTTCCCTTGAGGAAGCACTGCTGCTCAGCTCCAGGTCCTATCTCCAGTGATAGTATTTCAGCTCCTCCAGAGTCTGCCTCAGGCCCAGTGATTCAGCTGGTCTAAATTCCTGTCCTTGCTGGGGCAGCCTTTGTTTGGGACTCAGTGAAGGTCATGCATGATGGACATGTTGGCTTGACACAGGCCACTCTTAATGAGTAATATTTACTTCCAAGCATCCTGGTAGGTTGGCCAAGTTTCGAAAAGGCCTGCCCGATCCTTCTTCCTCCCTATTACTGTCACCAGTGTCGATTACACACACGCTATGCTCCAGACTCAATCTCTGTAACTATTACTAGCTTATTCAGACTACAACAGATGGCTTAAAGATGTGTGTAAAACAAATGTGTGAAATAAATTAGAAATAAATGAAAAAGAATAGGGCAATATTAAAGGACAGGGACATAAAACTGCTTGATTTAAGCTAACATGCATATATAATCTGCTGACTATAGACAGGTTTCATGTTTTTCCAGAAGACAGAATGAAATAAAAACAAGCCAAGTGACAGGTGGAAGCCATGTGACCAGCTGAGGACAACACTTCCTCATACTATGAGTTTTTTTTTTTTTTTTGAGAAAGGACACTGTGTAATGAAATGAACAACCTGAACAATTAGAGTTGTGCTGGATGGTTAACTAGATGGATCATTGCCATTTGTTACATTTATTTCAAATGGAATTACAATCAGCCACATTATCCTAAGCATTTTTATTATTTGTCACTCACACTCCTTAGGCTGTGGACTAGTGGGTATGTATTAGTCATGGGAACCAATTATCCAAGGGTGTGTGGTTAAAATGCTTTTATTGGAGATGGTGCATGCAGGATGATGATGGCTAACGGTGTCCCACACAGTTATTGGTGTTTATTTTTTTTTCTTGTGGGCATTAGGATGTTGTTACATGAGCTGACTTATTTCTCTTTTGACTCTTTTTTCCTAACATGTTGATGCTGTCCAGTGCAGAAGAGGATGTTGGCAAGAAGAAGACGAGAGGAAAGAAGAGAAGAAAAAGTAAGTGGAATGTTGAAGAGCCTAGTTAATACTCCAACTGGAGAGTTCTTTCCTGAATATCTGAATTGCACATTAGCAAGGTGTTCAAGTCCTTGATTTTCTAGAAGATTGAACAGGTATGTTATTAGTTTTCCTTACAGAAAAGTAACCTTGTCTCATTGGATTAGTTCTGAGAATAAATCATTACTCAAAAAACCAAACCATTTCTTTTATATCTTTTGCATTGAATAATAAATTTTCAACACTGAGCTTATTTTTAGATTTTGCTAGATTAGGATGCTGAATAGTTCTGGATTTCTTATGATATAAAATAGAATGATAGACCAATAAAAAATTCATCTTTCTAAAATCGTTATATTAAAATACAGAACTTAGAGAAGTTAATAAGTATCAAAAGAGGAACTTTTGCTTCTTCTGAGTGTCTAAATGCCTACCTCCAATATGTTTGGCTTGTTATTTTTCTTTGTTCATTTTAAATTCACTTTTATTTAATTATTTTAAAATAAGATTAAATCTTTTTTTCAGTTGTTTTCAGTTTGATCTCAGTCTCAATGTTTTGGTTGTTTCTGGTGTCTGCAGGACTAATAATATTTACTTTAGTCTTCCTAGTTCCGTCCCTATACTCTTGATTTCCTTAATCCTTTTTTATCCAAAAGGCACACATAATAAAAAAAACCCTTACAGATTATTTGCAGGATAATTTTGTTTGAACTAATAAGAAGACTGTATTACAGTCTATCTTCAAACTACTGTATACCTTTCAAAAATTTAGTTACAGGCATGTGGCTACTGGAGTGTTACTACTATATGGTATCTTCTGGGAATTTGTTTTAAATAAAAGGTCAAGAATTCCCCCTAGGTTTTGTATTGAGTGTTGTACTGTTCCTTTGCCTTCAGAGCAGTCTCCTTTCCCCTCATCTCTGTTCTCTCTTGCAAGGGAGCTAAACTCTGCAGGATGCATTTTCCATGCTCCACTATCAGTTAGCTTTTGTCTGGCATTGGCCAATGGAATTCATCTGTGGTAGGCTGGTGTGCATAAGGAAAGGAGGCATTTCCATCCTCCTCTCCATGTGTCGACAGAAACTGTAGCTCCGTTATGGCTTCAAATCTTGTTGGGTAGACTACCATGATTTTAGCATACTTAGTGGCCCTTAACCTTGGACTGCAGGAACATTGCCTTCTCCATTTGATACGTTAGCCTGGAAGTAATGGTGGTTTCCTGTTGTTGACAATCTTCAGGGTGTCCTGTTGCTCTCTCTTTGTATAAGAAATATAAGATATTCAACTTTTAAATCATAATAAAAGACAAAAGAGGACATCATGGAAAGACCTTTTCTCACCTACTGGATTGACATAAAGTTCGAAGTCTGGATAACCCGCCTGCCAAGGCTGTGCAAGTTGATACTTTCATACATTTTCTGGTAAGATGAAAGATGATACAATATTTTGAGGAGGATTTTCACAATATGTCACAAAACTATATTTGCATTTAGTTTCTGACTCAGAGAGTCTGATCTAGAAATTTGCCTTGAAGACACACCTCCACAAATATAAAACAGCAGATGCACAAAATTATTCGTTAGTGATAATTTGTAATAACAAAGCATTGCAGTGAGTGTAAATGGTTACTCACAAGAGAATAGAGGACTTAGATGTAGGATTGCACACAATGGAGCACAATGCAGCCATGTGGAAGGATAGGGCAGTGTTCTGTGAATCTAGGATATATTGCTTAATGAAATAAAACAAGTTTCCATGGAGTACAGATAATAGGCTACTACTGTGTTAGAAGGAAGGGGAAATTGGTTATTCTTATAAAATGAAACAGGAAATATAACCCAGAAGTTAATGAAAATATTACTTATAGGGTGTGGAAGGAGGATATAGAGGATAGAGGGATACATGTGAGATCTCTTAGTAGACGTTTTAAAGAATTTTGATTTTGAACCATGTAAATATATTAAACATTCAGAAGTATAATAATAAAATATGAAAAGGCAGACACCAAGTGTGAATATAGATAGAAAACATAACCTAACTGTATATCAGATTGATGAGAATCACACAGAGAAAAGATTAAGCCCAGCAACATTTGAACACAGAGCTCTGTATACTCTAAATAGAATGTATTATAAAGCCAAAAGAACTGTCAAAGACTATTGAGATTTACTTAGCAGGTTTGTTTTTGTTAGTAATAGTGGTGGTATAATTCTAAAACTACTTTGTGGATTTTTAGTAGGGTAGAACAAATGTATAAACATATTGATGTTTTGGGGAAGTAGTTTTACTTTCCTAGGGTTGGATTCCAGCCACAGGTGTCACAGGTGTGAGGCCATCATGCACAGACAGATGAATAAATAGGTAACACAGACACATATGCGTACTTACTGGCTTGTTCTGCTGAGCAGACTTAGAAGCAGTGCCACTTCAATAGCAATGAACACAGTAGGCATCTGGATTTGTAAATACCAGCTACCGCTAAAGAACTCCTTAGAGAAATGATTATTGCCAGACCCAGAACAGGAAATTTACAAGGTAAGTCTGAAAAATGTCGTGTCACAATAGCAGTAAGTGCACAGAGACAAATGGGTTCATTAAAAAGAAAAATACAAAAGCTGGCTTGGGACAAGTTACACATCACAAGGAATGATGATAATTGATTACAACTAACACATTGAGAAGAAATGATTCATAGTGGTGAGAGAAGAGAGCAGAGAGAGAAGAAAAGTTTTTATAAAAGAATGCTAAATGGAATAATATAATTAGAAAATGAAGATTTTCCATCTCAGTATACTAATTGATTCAAACAAGCATGGCTAGAGAATGCTGAACTCATTAGGTGAAAGACTATTAGGGGAACAGAATATTTATATAGTTGCAAAGTATCACTCCAGAGGTTATTTGCAGTAAAAGGGAAAATGCAGTTTTACAATGGACAGCTCTAATGTTCCATGTCTTAACTGAGTAATCAAACCTAGTGTCTCTAAGAGTTGTATAGTCTAATATGAACTTCTTGACAAAATGCACTAAGAAGTGCAGTCTGTCATCAGGTAGTATGTTTGCTAAATACTTAACATAAATGTTGGCTCAGTGTAGTTTTTGAAGTACTTTTCCATTCAAGAAGTGGTCCAATTTATTGGCATAATGTTCTTCATAATATTTTTTGAAGAGGATTTATTTGTTTATTGGGAAAGGTGCTGGGGGTGGGAGAGAAAAAATGGGAGGGAGTGGAAAGATATCTTCCATCTGCTAGCTCCCTCTCCAAATGCGTATAACAGCTGAAGCTGGGTCACTCTGAAGCCAGGAGGCAGGAATTCCATCCAGGTCTCCTGTATGGGTGGCAGGAACCCAAGTTCTTGGACTTTCATCTGCCTCCCAGGTGAATTAGCAGGAAGCCTCAGTAATACTATCTTTTCATTCTTTTAACGTAGGTAAATTTTTTAGTAGTGTATATTTTTTCTTTGTAATATTGGTTATTTGTATTTCTTTATTATTTTCCTCGATTAGTCTCAGTAATAAAATTTATTTATTTATTTAATGGAGAAGGAGAGCAAGAGGGAGTGCATGTGTCCCCATCCACTGGTTATAATGCCCACAGTAGCTGGTTCTGGGCTGTGGCTGAAGCTGGGAACCAAATGGGTAGCAGGAACCCAGTCACTTGCAGTATCACCGGTACTGTGTTTCTTTCAGCACCTGTATTGCAGGAAACTGGAGTCATAAGTCAGATCCAGGCTCAACGTAGGCACTGATGTGGGACATAGGCATCTCAATCCACAGGCTAAATGCTCCCTCAAGGAATTTTCTTTTTCTTTTCTTTTCTTTCTTTCTTTTTTTTTTTTTTTTTTTTTTTTTTTTTTTTTTTGACAGGCAGAGTAAGACAGTGAGAGAGAGAGACAGAGAGAAAGGTCTTCCTTTTCTGTTGGTTCACGCCTCAAATGGCCGCCATGGCCAGCGTGCTGTGCCGATCCGAAGCCAGGAGCCGGGTGCTTCCTCCTGGTCTTCCACGTGGGTGCAGGGCCCAAACACTTCAGCCATCCTCCATTGCCTTCCCAGGCCACAGCAAAGAGCTGGACTGGAAGAGGAGCAACCGGGACAGAATCCGGCGCCCCAACCGGGACTAGAACCTGGGGTGCCAGTGCCACAGGCGAAGGATTAGCCTACTGAGCCTTGGCGCCAGCGGAGGAATTTTCTAATTATTGATTTTCTCTCATGTTCGGTTTCAATTGGGGTAATGGGAAAGATAGTTTTTGCCATGAGCAGATCTGATGTTCCACACCTGAACCCATTTCTTCTTTACAAAAAATGTATTTATTTAAATAAAAATTGGAGAGAGAAAGGGAGGGAGGGACGGAGGGAGGGAGGGAGAGAAGTGGAAAGATCATTCAATTTTCCTTTCACTTATTTATTCCCAAGTGTCTGCAACAACCAAGTCTGTGCCAAGCTGATGTCAGGAGCCAGAAATTCTATCCTGGTTACCCACATGGGTGTCAGGGACCCGAGTACTTGGGCCATGTTTCACTGCCTTTCCAGACCTTAGCCAATTTTTGTCATTTAGATTCCCTCTCATATTTGTTATTTTCTTCTTTCTGTTTACTTTGGGTTTTAGCTTATAGTTTACTTACCTCACAGATTTGAGACTTTCCTCCTTGGTAAGTATACAGAATTATGCATTTCCCTTTAAGCAGTGTTTATCTGCATGCTACAGATTTTTGAGAGTTGGTTTTCAATTTCATTAACTTTATCCTTTCTCTCTCTCTTTTTCTTTTTATAATTCTTCCTTGACCTATGGGTCATTAAGATGTGTTGCCTAATTCATAAGAACCTGGAGGATTTTCTAGATACCTTATTGCTGTTAATTTCTTTTTTATAAAGGCTTCATTTATTTATGTGAAAGTCAAAACTACATAGAAGGAGGAAGAGATAGAAATCTTCCATCTATTGATTGACTCCTCAGATGGCTGCAACGGCCAGGGCTGAGCCAGGTGGAAGCCTGGAGCAAGGAGCTTCATCTGGGTCTCCCACGTGGGTGCAGGGACCCAAACAGTTGGGCTATCTTCTGCTGATTTTCCCAGGCCATTAGTGAGGAGCTGGATCAGAATTGGAGCAGCTGGGACTCAAACTGGCACCCATCTGGAATTCTGGCATCACAGGAGGCGGCTTTACCTGCTATGCCTTAACACCAGCTCTTTCTGTGAATTTCTGATGTGGTCAGAGGACATCTTCTGTGACGTTCTGCTCTTTGACATTTTTGATATTTGTTTTATGGTCCCATTTATGGCCTACATTGGTGAATTTGTGTGTGTACTTGAAAAGAATGTGTATTCTGAGGTATACAGCATGGTGCTATGGGTTATGCCACTGCTTGGGATACCTTCATTCCATATCCAAGTGCTGGTTCAAATCCTGGCTGCTCCGCACTTCCCATCAGCTTCTTGCTCGTGTATCTGGGAGGTAGGAGATGATGGTTTTTCCTTTCTCTGTCACTTTGCCTTTCAAACAAAACAAATAAATCTTTAATAAAAACAGAGTGTGTGTTGTATAGCTACTGGGAAACCTTAATCTAATAATAAAGTAACAGGCATATCTACAATATGACTTATTCTACTGAATAATTGGCCTAGAGTCTTTAAAAAAGTCATTGTTATTAAAAAAAGAACTTAATCTACAAATCCATGTAGACTTGCCTAGATTTAAAAGGATGAAAGAGGCAGGATAATCAAGAGAAGTATAAGCATTGAGTGGACCCTGGATCAGATGAAAATAAAAAACAATAACTGACATTTTGAGAATAGCTGCAGGAATTTAGATGTGGAGTACATAACTGATAATATTGCCGAGTGCTGTAGGGTGATGATGCATTTAAGTCATGCAAGAAATGTCTTTATTTTCTGGAAATGGATGCTGAAGCATTGGGAGTGAGGAATTTAGGCATGATGTCTGCAATTTGTTTTCAGATAGGAGAGAGCAAAGTGTGAACAACTGTGACTCTAAGTAAGGATGTGCATGTGCTTGTACTACTCATTTTCTGGTTGATGTTATTATCTTTCCTTGCATAATAAATATTTCTTTCACATGTAGACCAAACTTAAAGGTTTCCCATTGCGCATTGGGCTTGTATGACTATCATAACAAAAATGTCACTGAATAAAGGTCACCAGGCAAGGAAGACTTATGTCAAGGCTATTGTCATAGAGGAGAAGAGTCAGAATCCAGTCAAAGACTTGTCAAGAGTTGTAGTGAGAGCTCTCTGCTGAAGCAAAGGGCTGGGGAGTTTCTGAAA
Source organism: Oryctolagus cuniculus (assembly GCF_051225735.1). NCBI lineage: Eukaryota > Metazoa > Chordata > Mammalia > Lagomorpha > Leporidae > Oryctolagus > Oryctolagus cuniculus. The sequence goes on from NC_142872.1 coordinate 25,619,555, forward strand.
GCTGAGATGGGGGACTCGAGGACACCTGTGTTGCTAACTGTGCTTACCCACAGAACAAAAATGTTCTGTATCTTCATGACAGGAGGTAGTTTTACAACTTGGAGCTTGGTGTCCCATGGAATTTAGGTTTCTATCCTTCCTTGAAAACTGGAAAGCAGGGGCACTAACTCCCTTGATATTTTCATTCAAAGGGATAGCCCTCAGATCCTTGAGCAAGATGTTTTAGGGTTGTAACAGTATGAATGTTTTTTTCTTTTTAAAGATTTTTTATTTATTTGAAAGAGTTACACAGAGAGAGGAGAGGAGAGGGAGAGAGACAGAGAGGTCTCTCATCCGATGGTTCACTCTCCAATTGGCCACAACAGCCAGAGCTGCACCAATCCGAAGCCAGGAGCCAGGAGCCTCTTCCAGGTCTTCCACATGGGTGCAGGGGCCCAAGGACCTGGGCCATCTTCCACTGCTTTCCCAGGCCACAGCAGAGAGCCAGATCCGAAGTGGAGCAGCCAGAACTCCAACTGGCACCCATATGGGATGCTGGCGCTTTAGGCCAGGGTGTTAACCCACTGTGCCACAGCGCCGGCCCCTAGTATGAATGTTTTGAAAGATTTATATCTGAAAGGAGCAGAGAGAGGATTTATTTTTATTTTCATTTTTTTTGTTTTTCCCCCCAAAGAATCCTTTTATTTAAGGAATATAGACTTCATGTATTTCGTAAGTACAACTTTAGGAATGTAGTAATTCTTCCTGCCATGCCTGCCCTCCCACCCACTCTCTCACCCCTCCTACTCCTTTTCCCATTCCCAGTCCATTCTCCACTGGGATCCATTTTTGATTAACTTTATACACAGAAGACCAACTGTATATTAAGTAAAGAGTTCAACAGTTTGCACAGAAAAAAAACCCCAAGAATAGAAAACAACAAACAAAGCAAAAAACTGTTTCTCAAAGACTGTTCAAAGTCATTGCATCTTGAAGTTAATTTTACTACTACTTCTTTTTTTTTTTTCTAGAGACTTAATTAACTTTTTTTTAAAGGTTTATTTATTTGAAAGTCAGAGTTACACAGAGAGAGGAGAGGCAGATATATATATATATATATATATATATATATATATATATATATATATATATATCTTCCATCCAATTGTTCACTCCCCAATTGGCTGCAACAGCTGGTGCTGGGTCTATCCAAAGCCAGGAGCCAGGAGCTTCCTCCGGGTCTTCCACATGGATGCAGGGGCCCAAGGACTTGGGCTGTCTTCTACTGCTTTCCCAGGCCATAGCAGAAAGCTGGATTGGAAGTGGAGCAGCTGGGTCTTGAACTGGTGCACATATGGGATGCCAGTGCTCCAAGCAAGTGCATTAACCCACTATGCCACAGGCCAGCCCCAGAAACTTAATTAACTTTAATGAAGCACCCAAGAATGATACATGTTTTGGGAACACTTACACATAGTTATAATACAGCTCTTTGAGGGCAGAGGTCCTCTGTGGGAAGTTAGTGCACAGTGACTCTTGTTAATTTAATAATTAACACTCTTTTGTATGACATCAGTGATCACCAGAGGCTCTTGACTTGAGCTGCCTAGGCTATGGAAGCCTTTTTAATCCACAAACTCCTCCATCAGTATTTAGACAAGGCCATAAGCAAAGTGGAAGGAGAGAAGATTTATAATCTCAATTTTTTTTAATGCTAAAGTTCTAAGAAAAGGGAAGGGCACAGGGTGGCATCAGGAAGAAGTCAAGGCTCTGGGATTCATGCTGATGCAGATGTCCTGGGGTCTCACTCAGTGATCCCATCCTAGCCTCACTAAAACCCCTGACTTGTCTTTGACTGTCCATCACCTTGGCAGACCCATCGCTCAGTGCATGCATACTTTGCTTCTTCTGCTCGCTTACCTTTCTTTGTACCTTAGTTTTGCTGGTCATACCCTTTAGAAACCTGTGGCCCTTCTCTCTTAATGTCTCCCTCAATTCTTTAGATTCTGTTTTACACAGCTTTTTTTTGGGGGGGGGTGTCATAAAACATTGTGGCTCCTTTCCACACTTCATTCCACATGGGTCTCTGGCTCTCAGGGTCCATCTGAGAAAAAATATGCCTACACCAGTGCAACCAAAGAGAGCTTAGCCCTTCACAGATTTTCTATAATTGATACCATAGGAGCACTTAGGTTTTGTGATTGCAATAATGACTGCATCCAGTGTACACTTTGAGTTATTTGTCATTTATTATTTTATCACTAATAATACAGTGAACTGATAACAGGCAAGAGTTTTGGAATCAGAGAGTCTTAGGTTCTAGATTTTCAATTTACTGTGCTGCTTTGAGTAAACCGGTTGACCTCTCTAAGCTTCAGCTCATTTGCCTCCAAAATAAGGGCCATAACCATAGTACTGACCATTAGAGTTAATGATGGTCATGGGTAGAAAACAGTTAACACAATGTCAGGTCACTGTTCTTTAAACAACCTGTGCCTTTTCCCATATGATATAAATGATTTCTTTGAGCATATCTAAGGTAACATTTTCCTAGGCAGAACATCTGATTGTTTCCCCTCCTGTGCTAGGTCTGTCCTCAAGAATAGCTGTGGGAGATTTGTATTGTATCAACTTAGCTAGAACTACATTTCTTCGAATTTCTTGCCCTGCAGAACTGAGTCAATTAGGCTGTAAGGGGGCATTTTTCTGGAGCTGTGGAGGTGCCAGTAAAGCAGCAGCCATATTCTTGGTGCCAGGGCATGCGGTGCCGCTGCTGTTCAGAGCATGTTTGTCCATGTCGTAGCTGCTCTGCTGGCTCGCATCAGGCTGCTACTGCATTTCTTCTGACCACTGCTCTTACTCTTGGACCAGTCATGCGCTTGGCTCTGTATGAAGGGTTCCAGCTTCCCTTGCAGGAGCCTCCATCATGAAGTAGGAGGCGTGGAGGAAGTACGTACCAGACCTTTGTGACTTATCCACATATATTCCAGTTATTCTTTCCCCATTTCATAATTCGTCTTCTCTTCCTAATGACCTTGTCTGTCGACTTCAGGCTCTAGTACTGGAAGCACATAGAATAGTTTCACAGAGACTATTTTATTAACTCCATTAATTGTGTAAAGTCAGTCCCCTAGTATGCATCTCTGAATCTATCTAACATGCCTTAGTGGTTTTGCTTTTCTGGTTGAACTTTGTCAGATGCAATAGGTAATGCATTTGATTGGCAGAGCTCAAACTTGACATCTCAATTATGAGGATAATTCGGTAAAAGGTGATCATTTCCTGGGAAATAAGAATGAGGCTGTGTTCCCAGGCTAGCAAGTTTTCCTTCTTTTTTTAGCATATATCTGTATTTTTCTGATTTCTAATCTCTTTGAGTCAGACTAATTGTAGGATGGTGTTTTCACTCCATCAACGACTATGAGCTATAATGATAGCCTTTCCTAATGTGGTGACAAAATATCATGTAACTTTGCAAATGTTACTTTGGTAATTTCTAATACAAGCATTGAGTGATTCATAGAGTCAGTGTGTATCTTGCTGCTGATTTTCACATTTTGAGCATAACATGCAAAAATAGTACCTTTTAAAAGGATACCATATGCAATATAAATATAATATGCAAATGTCAGTGGAAATGCAAGCTCAGAAATGGAGTAGATTGTAGTAGTTGGAAATGTAGTATAGGACCAAGCTGCCTGCAGTTTTGAGTGTTGCCTCTCAGAAGATCAGGTGACTTGGGTTGGTCATGTGGCCTCTATGTGCCTCAGTTGCATCCTGTGCTGCTCTGGGGCATAGTGAGATAACCAATGTACAGTACAGTGTGAAGCATGACATGGGCAGAAACGTTTGTTTGCTTGTACTGGATTCTCCCTTGTAAAGAGAAACTGTTGATTTCTTCACTTCACCAGGGCAGGGACTGCTCCTGTCTGCCACTGGGTCTCTTTGCCTGACCTTTGGAGGTGGATGCTGTGGTGCCCAACCTGATCTCTCTTTAGGATGCGCGGGTACTTATTCCTATAGCTGCTGTTTCCCTCTGAGGTTCGTAGTTGAGTCCTTGCCTAGGACTTGCCTTGAGTCAAAGGGCTCTGTAAAGATTGAGGTCCTCCAGGGGGATAGTTGTGTCTGATGACTGGTGGATGTGGAGGTACAAAGGCTCCGTCGATTTGTCTCAATGCAGGGCACTCAGAAGATCTGTGAGAGTGCCAGCGCTCCATAGAGGGTGGGCTGGGCTGGAGCATCTGTGGTATGAGCATCACAGTGCAACCCCTTCTCTCTGCAGGCCTGCTGCCCTCATCACCAGACAGGTGTTGTTATGAGAGTGCTACTCAGCATGCCTGCACATAGACTTCCATCCAGAGCTTTCCAAAGGGGCACAAGGAGGAAGCTTTTGGTGGTGATGGATATGTTCACTATGTTAGTTGCGATGATGTTAAATGGGGGTGTACATACATCTAAACTTCATGAAATTGCTCAATTTAAATACTTGAAGTTTATTTAAATCAGTCATACTGGGACAGGCACTGTGGCATTATAGGCTGAGCCTCTGCCTGTGGCACTGGCATCCCATGTGGCTGCCAGTCCCTCTGCTTATGGCCTGGGAAAGCAGTGGGAGATGCCCCAAGTGCTTGGCCACTGCACCCACATAGGAGAAGCTCCTGGCTCCTGGCTTCAGATCAGCTCAGCTCTGGCCTTTGCAGCCATTTGGGGAGTGAACCAGTGGATGGAAGACCTTTCTCTCTATAACTTTGCCTCTCAAATAAATAAATAAATAAATAAAATCTTTTAAAAATCAGTTGTACTTTCATAAGTACAATTTTTTATAAGTACAACTTTCCATATAAAATTGAAAAAATAGAGGAATAATGGAAGAAAAGAAATAAAATATTTTGGGGTCACCTCCACATTATTGCTCATCTAGTGTATTGTTTGCATGCTTTCATTTAAGTTCCCTTGATATCCTGGGATTGCTGCCAGGGGCCCTGTGTTTACTCAGATCTATAGATCCTCAAGTCCCTTATATAAAATAGTATACTATTTGCATATTATGCTACATACATCTCACTTTGTCTAGATTACTTATACTACATAGTACAGTGTAAATGCTGTGTTACTATCTGTTTTATTGAATTGTGTTTGGAATAATGACAAGAAAAAGCCTATGTGTTCAATAGAGTTTGTTTATTTATTTTAAAGATGATTTATTTGAAGCCGGCGCCGCGGCTCACTAGGCTAATCCTCCGCCTTGCGGCGCCGGCACACCGGGTTCTAGTCCCGGTTGGGGCACCGGATTCTGTCCCGGTTGCCCCTCTTCCAGACCAGCTCTCTGCTGTGGCCAGGGAGTGCAGTGGAGGATGGCCGAAGTGCTTGGGCCCTGCACCCCATGGGAAACCAGCAGAAGTACCTGGCTCCTGCCATCGGATCAGCGTGGTGCGCCGGCGGCAGTGGCCATTGGAGGGTGAACCAACTGCAAAGGAAGACTTTTCTCTCTGTCTCTCTCTCTCACTGTCCACTCTGCTGCCTGTCAAAAAAAAAAAAAAAAGATTATTTATTTGAGGCCAGTGCCGCGGCTCAGTAGGCTAATCCTCCGCCTGTGGCGCCAGCACCCCGGGTTCTAATCCCGGTCGGGGCGCCGGATTCTGTCCCGGTTGCCCCTCTTCCAGGCCAGCTCTCTGCTGTGGCTCGGGAGTGCAGTGGAGGATGGCCTGGGTCCTTGGGCCCTGTACCCGCATGGGAGACCAGCAGAAGCACCTGGCTCCTGGCTTTGGATCAGCGCGGTGCACCGGCCACAGCGCGCTGGCCACGGCGGCCATTGGAGGGTGAACCAACAGCAAAGGAAGACCTTTCTCTCTGTCTCTCTCTCTCTCACTGTCCACTCTGCCTGTCAAAAAAAAAAAAAAAGGATTATTTATTTGAAGGCAGAGTTACAGAGAGGCAGAGGCGGTGGGGGGGGGAGAGAGGGAGGGAGGGAGGGAGACAAAGTCTTCCATCCGCTGGTTCACTCCCCATATAGCTGCAATGGCTGGAGCCGAGCTGATCTGAAGCCAGGAGCAGGGAGCTTCTTCCAGGTCTCCTACGTGGGTACAGGGGCCCAAGGACTTGGGCCATCTTCCACTGATTTCCAGGCCACAGCAGAGAGCTGGATCAGAAGTGGAGCAGCTGGGATTGGAACTGGTGTCCATATGGGATGCCGGCACTGTAGGCAGCAGCTTTACTCTGCATACCACAGTACCAGCCCCTAGTTTATTTTTTAAATCCTCCCCTCCCCTTCCCTTCCCTCCCTTTTTTTTTTTTTTTTTTTTTTTTTTTTGGATTTCTTTCCTAAGTAAATATATTTGAAAGGCAGAGAGATAGGAGACCCTTCCCATTTGCTGGTTCATTCCCCAAATGTCCACAGTAACCAAGGGTAGGCCAAACTACTGTCAGGGACAAGGAACACAAGTCAGTTCTCCCAGATACGTGGCAGGGGCCCAACTGCATGAGCCAAGGATCATTGCCAGTGGCTCTCAAGGTATATGTTATTAAGAAGCTGGAATCAGGAGCAGAACTAGGACTTGAAATTAGGCACTCTTATTGGGGATGCATGTGTCATAAGTGACATCTTACTGCTCTGCCCAGTGCCTGCCCTTTTGAATATTTTTGATCCATGGTAGATTGAGTCAACCATGACTCAGGAACCCAGAGATATGAAAGGCTGATTTAAATACCATTCTTGTTTATGAACCTTATGGTTCACAAAATTCAAATTCTTTCTTCTTCCTTTATTCATGTATTCATGTCATCTTTCATTCTCTTGGATAGGCATTTTCTGAGCACTCTGCAAAGCTCAGGTTATGGTCTAGGCACTTGGAATAAAGTGAAAAATTATATCCACTTTCTGTTGCCAGAGAATTCATCAGCCTCTGTAGGAGACTGCAACACAGGCAATTCTAGTGTTTAGCCTTGGCATTCATGACCCTCTGTAGTTAGCCTTCAGCCTATGATGTTAGAAATGGCAGATGGTTATGGTGTAAAATGGGGTAGACACACAATAAAATAAAGAAAATATTCATCACAACACATTGCCCACTTACATCTGTATTTTATTTATTGTTGTTATCACAAGCTTTCTCCTGATATTGCTCGATCTTTGAAGATGAGATTTTTCCCAGAAAAATTGTTCTTTATTGTGAAAGATAGGATTTCATTCTTTTTTTTAACACTGGGTAATATTACATGGTGTGTGTGTATACATACATACATATGTATATTTATATATATAAAACACACCATTTTATATATATCATATATATATAGAGAGAGTTATATATATCATATATATATATCTCACAGTTTATCCAGTCATTGGTTGAGGGATATCTGGGTTGATTCTGTATCTTAGCTGTTGTGAACTGAGGTGTAGTAAACATCGGGCTACATATGACTCTTTTTGATCTATTTTCAGGATCTCATAAATTTTTCTTAATGTATTTCCAGATTTCTAAAAAATCTCCGTACTTTCTTCCACCGTGGCTGTACCAGTTTACATTCCCATGAACAGTGTATTAGGGTACCTTTTCCTACCATGTCGTTGCCAGCATTTATTGTTTTCTGATTTCTGTATGATAACCATTCTAAATGGAGTGAGGTGAAACCTTGTTTTTTTAAAGATTTATTTTATTTTATTTGAAAGACAGAGTTACAGAGAGAGGTAGAGCAGAGAGAAAGGTCTTTCATCTGCTGGTTCACTTGCCAGATAGCCGCAATGGCTGGAGCTGCACCGATCCGAAGCCAGGAGCCAGGAGCTTCCTACGGGTCTCCCACATGGGTGTAGTGGCCCAACGACTTGGGCTTCTTCTACTGCTTTCCCAGGACATAGCAGAAAGCTGGATTGGAAGAGGAGCAGCCGGGACTAGAACCGTTGCCCATATGGGATGCTGGTGCTTTAGGCCAGGGCGTTAACCTGCTGCGCCACAGTGCTGGCCCTGAGACCTCATTTTGGTTTTTATTTATGTTTTCCTGATGGCTGGTGGTCCTGAGCATTTTTTTCCGTGTGCCTGTTTCCTCTTTTGAAAAAATGCCTGTTCAAGTACTTTGCCAATTTCTTTCTTTTTTTTTTTTTTTGAGATTTATTTATTTGTTTGAAAGGCCGAGTTATAGAGAAGCAGAGGCAGAGAGAGAGAGAGAGAGAGAGAGGTCTTCCATCTGTTGGTTCACTCCCCAAATGGCTATAACAGCTGGAGTTGGGACAATCTGAAGCCAGGAGCTAGTAGCTTCTTCAGGTCTTCCATGTGGGTGCAGGCATGCAAGGACTTGGGCCGTCTTCCACTGATTTCTCAAGCCATAGTAGAGAGCTGGATCTAAAGTGGAGCAGCTGGGGAAAAAATGGGCCATCAAAGAAGGAGGTACCTTTCTCTGAAGGGAGGAGAGAACTTCCACTTTGGCTATGGCCTTGTCTAAATAAGATCAGAGTTTGTGAACTCAAGAGGCTTCCATGGCCTTGGTAGCTCATGACAAGAGCTTCAGGTGATTACTGACATCATAAATAAGAGTGTCAGTTGTTAAATCAATGGAGTCATTGTGTACCTACTCCCCATGTAGGATCTCTGTCCTTAATGTGTTGTACTATGCGAATTAATGGTAAAACTACTACTCAAACAGTACTTTATACTTTGTGTGTCTATGTGGGTGCAGTCTGTTGAAATCTTTACTTAGTAGATACTAATTTGATCTCCTGTATATAAAGATAATTGAAAATGAATCTTGATGAAGAATGGGATGGGAGAGAGAATGGGAGATGGGATTGTTGCAGGTGAGAGGGAGGTTATGGGGGGAAAAGCCACTATAATCTAAAAGTTGTACTTTGGAAACATATTTATTAAAAAAAAGTTGAAAAAAAAAAGTAGAGCAGCTGGGACTCAAACCGGCATCCATATGGGGTGCTGGCATTGCAGGAGGTGGCTTTATCTGCTTCACCACAGTGCTGGCCCCTGCCCATTTCTTAATTGGATTGTTTCTTGAGCTCTTTATAGAGTCTCGATATTAATCCTTTTTTTTTTTTTTTTTTTTTGTGACAGGCAGAGTGGACAGTGAGAGAGAGAGAGACAGAGAGAAAGGTCTTCCTTTTGCCGTTGGTTCACCCTCCAATGGCCGCCGCGGCTGGCGCGCTGCGGCCGGCGCACCGCGCTGATCCGATGGCAGGAGCCAGGAGCCAGGTGCTTTTCCTGGTCTCCCATGGGGTGCAGGGCCCAAGCACCTGGGCCATCCTCCACTGCACTCCCTGGCCACAGCAGAGGGCTGGCCTGGAAGAGGGGCAACCGGGACAGAATCCGGCGCCCCGACCGGGACTAGAACCCGGTGTGCCGGCGCCGCTAGGCGGAGGATTAGCCTAGTGAGCCGCGGCGCCGGCCGATATTAATCCTTTATCAGCTGCATAGTTTGCGAATATTTTCTCCCATTCTATCAGTTGCATCTTCACTTTGTTGAGTGTTTCCTTTGCAATGCAAAGCTTCTTAGCTCAGTAGAATCCCATTTGTCTATTTTTGCTTTTATTGCATGTGCTTCTGGGTTCTTTTCCAGGAAATCTTTGCCCATTTCAATGTCTTGCAGAGTTTCCCTGAGGTTCTCCTCTAGTAATTTGATGGGATCAGGAAGTAGATTTATATCCTTGATCTGTTTTAAGTTGATTCTTGTATAAGGTGTAAGGTAGGGATCTGGTTTTATACTTCTGCATGCAGAGATCCAATTTTCCTAGCACCATTTCTTGAACACACTGTCTTTTCTCCAGGGATTGATTTTAGCTCCTTTGTCAAAATTAGTTGGTTATAGATGTGTGGATTGATTTCTGGGGTTTCTGTACTGTTCCACTGATCTATATATGTATTTCTGTGATGCTACCAAGATGTTTTGATTGTACCTGCCCTGTTGTATGTCTTGAAAGGTGATATTGGCATGCCTCCAGCTTTGTTTTTGTAGTTTAGGATTGTTTTAGCTATTCGGGATCTCTTGAGTTTCCATATGAATTTTGGCATGGTTTCCTAGATCTGAGAAGAATGTCATTGGTATTTTGATTGGGATAGCATTGAATTTGCAAATTACTTTTGGGAGTATGGAAGTTTTGATGATATGAATTCTTCCAATCCATGAACATGTAACATTTTTTGCATTTTCTGTGTTGTCTTCTATTTCTTTCTTTAATGTTTTACAATTTTCTTTGTAGAGACCTTTACTGTCCTTGGTTAAATTTATCCAAAGTTTTTTTCTTTGTAGCTATTTTGAATGGGACTGATCTTACAAGTTGTTTCTGAGCCATAACATTGTCTGTGTATACAAAGTCTATTCATTTTTGTGGGTTGATCTTATATCCTGCAACTTTACCAAACTCTCCTATGAATTCCCATAGTTGCTTAGTGGAGTCTGTTGGCTCACCTATATATAGAATTGTGTCATCTACAAACAGGTATAATTTGACTCCTCCTTTCCAATTTGTATCCCTTTGATTTTTTTTCTTGTCTGAATTCTGGCTAAAACTTCAAGAACTATATTGACTAGCAGTTGTGAGAGTGGGCAACTTGTCTGGTTCTGTATCTTAGTGGAAATGCTTCCAACTTTTCACCATTCAATTAGATGCTGGCTATGGGTTTACCATGTATTGTCTTGATTGTGTTGAGGAAAGTTCCTTGTATACTCAATTTACTGAATTTTTTTTTATCATGAAACGATCTTATATTTTATCAAATGCTTTCTCAGCAGCTATTGAGATATTCATATGGTTTTGATTCTTCAATTTGTTAATGTGATGCATCACTTTTTAAAAAAGATTTGTTTATTTACTTAAGAGGCAGAGTTACAGACACAGAGAGAGAGAGAGAGACAGGTCTTCCATCTTATGGTTCATTCCCCAAATAGCTGCATTGGCCAGAGCTGGGCTAATCTGAAGCCAGGAGCCAGAAGCTTCTTCTGAGTCTCCCACATGGGTGCAGGGGTTCAAACAGTTGGGCCATCTCCTACTGCTTTACCAAGCCATCAGCAGGGAGCTGGATCAGAAGTTGAGCAGCCAGGACTTGAACTGGTACCCATACATGATGCCTGTGCTGCAGGCAAAGGCTTAACCTACAATGCCACAGTGCTGGCCCATGATGTATCATTTTCATTGATTTGTGCATGTTAGAACATCCCTGCATACCAGGGATAAATTTCTCTTGATCTGGGTGAATGATCTTTCTGCTGTGTTGTTGGATTCAATTAGCTAGTATTTTGGTGAGGATTTTTGCATCCATGTTCATCAGGGATATTTGTTTTTCTGATTTTGTAATTAAGGTGCTGTTGGCATCATAAAAGGAGTTTGGGAGGATTCCCTCCCTTTCAGTTGTGTTGAATATTTTGAGAAGAATTGGAATTAATTATTCTTTAAATGTCTCATAGAATTCATCAGTAAATCCATCTAGTCCTGGGCTTTTAATAACGACCCTCCAGGGTCGTTATTCAATCTCTGTCTTGGTTATTGGTCTGTTTAGGTTTAGGTTTTCTGTGTCACATGACTCAATTTGATAGAATGTATGTGTGGGGAGCAACTCAGACTAGACTAAGTTACTGGAATTAAGACTTATTCTATGCATCTGCTCTCCCACAATATGGCTCTGAGAAGGGAGTAAACAACTTCTATGCAGCTGCCTCTCGCCAACTTGAGTGATGACCTGCAGGAGCTGATCCTGCTCCTGATTGGAGGAGAGCAGCATACTCGGCGTGTGGGTAGCAGAGCTGGGATTGGTGGAAGAGGACTATAAAGGAGGAGAGAGACAACATGCACCAGGAACATCTGGATAACATCTGAGCAGCCCCCGAGAGAGCCAACCGATGGTGTGCCGCTCCCCCGCGGAAGTGGGGAAAGTGGCAGGGGGGCCCGCCCCTCCACGGAGGTGGAGGGACGGCAGCCAACCCGGGAAGGGCCGAGCAGACAAAAGAACAGCTCCGGGCCCTGTGTCGTTCCTCCACGAAGAGGGGGAGCGACAGTATGTGCGCAGGAATCTATCTGTTTCCTCTAGATTTTCCAGATTGTTGGCATATAGCTCTTTGTAGTAATTCCTGATTATTCTTTTTATTTCTGTGGTATCTGTTGTTAGATTTCCTTTTTCATCTCTGATATTATTGAGTCTTCTCCCTCTTATTTTAAAAATTTTTTTTTAAAAAAAGCTCTTCATTTCACTTATCTTTTTCATCGTTTCTTTGGTTTTGATTTTGAATATTTCTTCCTTAATTTTTAAAAAAGAGTTACTTATTTATTTGAAAGGCAATGTTACAGAGAGGCAGAGGCAGAAACAGAGAGAGATGGAGGTCTTCCATCCACTGGTTCACTCCCCAAATGGCCACATTGGCCAGAGCTGAGCCTATCCAAAGCCAAGAGCCTGGAGCTTCTTCTGGGTCTCCCCTGTGGGTACATGGACCCAAGGACCTTGTCCATCTTCTGCTGCTTTCCTAGGTACACCAGCAGGGAGCTTGATGGGAAGTGGAACAGCTGGGACTCAAACTAACACCCATCTGGGGTGCTGGCACTGCAGGCTGTGGCTTTACCTGCTACGCCACAGTGCCGAGCCCCCTTCTCTATTTTTAATTATTTCTCTCCTACTAATTTTTTTTTAGGTCCTTGAGTTGCCCTGATAGTTCATTTATTTGATGCCTTTCCAGTTTCTTGGCGTAGACACTAAATTCTATATACTTCCCTCTTAATACTGCTTTTCCATATATCATAAGTTTTGATATGTTATATTTTCATATTCATACGCTTCCAGGAATTTTTTTGATTTCTGTTTTGTTCATTCAGGACTGTGTTGTTTGGTCTCCATGTGTTTGTATATTTTTTTAGAGATTCTTAGATTGTTAATTCTTAGCTTCATTCCATTGTGGTCAGAAAAGATACATGGTGTGATTTCAATTTTTTTTTTTAATTTGTTGATACTTGCTTAATGGCTGTAGTATATGGCCTGTTCTAGAGAAAGTTCCATGTGCTGATGAAACGAATGTGTATTCTTCAACTGTGGATGAAATGTTCTGTATATTTCAGTTATTTCTATTTGGTTTATAGTGTAGTTTAGCTCTGTTTTTTCTTTGTTGATTTTCTGTCTAGTTGATTTGTCTGTTGATGAAAGTGGCGTGTTGAAGTCTCCATTACTATTTTAAATAGCCACACACCCTGGCATTGGGGGTGTGGGTTTATTACAGCCACATCTTCCTATTGAATTGATCCCTTATTAATTACCTAATGCCCTTTGTTTTGTGTTTTGTCTGATGTTAGGGTGGCTACACCTGATCATTTTTGCTCTCTGCTAGCTGGAATATCTTTTTCTTCAGTATGATATTTCTTTAGGAGTATCTTTCTGTTAGCATGGAATATCTTGCATCCTTTTACTTGCAGTCTGCATGTATCTTTGTTGCTGACATGTGTTTCTTGTAGGTAGTAGATGGGTCTTATTTTTTCATCCATTCAGTCAATCTGTATCTTTTTTTTTTTTTTTTGACAAGCAGAGTGGACAGTGAGAGAGAGAGAGACAGAAAGGTCTTCCTTTGCCGTTGGTTCACCCTCCAATGGCTGCTGCGGCCGGCGCGCTGCGGCTGGTGCACCGCGCTGATCTGATGGCAGGAGCCAGGTACTTCTGCTGGTCTCCCATGGGGTGCAGGGCCCAAGCACTTGGGCCATCCTCCACTGCACTCCCGGGCCACAGCAGAGAGCTGGCCTGGAAGAGGGGCAACCGGGACAGAATCCGGCGCCACGACTGGGACTAGCACCCGGTGTGCTGGCGCTGCAAGGCGGAGGATTAGCCTAGTGAGCCATGGCGCCGGCTACAATCTGTATCTATTTTTTAAAGATTTATTTATTTATTTGAAAGTTAGAGTTACACACAGAGAGAAACAGAGGCAGAGAGAGAGAGAGGGAGGGAGAGGGAGGGAGGGAAGGGGGGGAGGCAGGAGAGGTCTTTCATCTGCTGGTTCACTCTCCAGTTGGCTGCAACTGCTGGAGCTTTGCCGATCTGAAGCCAAGAGCCAGGAGCTTCTTCTGGGTCTCCCGCATGGGTGCAGGGGCCTAAGGACTTGGACCATATTCTTCTGTTTTCCCAAGCCATAGCAGAGAGCTGGATCAGAACTGGAGCAGCCAGGACTTGAACTGGCATTGTGGGTGGCAGCTTTACCTGCTACGCCAAAGCGTGGGCCCCAATCTGTATTTTTTAATTGGAGAAATTTAGGCCATTTACATTTAAGTTTATTATTGATGAGTAATAATTTGGCCCTACCATTTTTCCGTAAATAATCCTATAGTTTACTTATTTTTCTTACACATTTTTAGATTGTGTCGTTGCATTTATATTGGATCGAAATTGGCATATTTTCCTGGTGAGTTTTATTATTCATCATTAAGTATCACCCTATGTAATTCCTAAAGATAAGTTTTGACTTAGTCTAATTTGATTTTAACATTATTGTATCACCTTTTTGTTACACTTTCTTTACTTATCTTTCTTTACTAAGCCTAAAACATTATGTAAAAATTAAGTTTGTGTGCATGTGTTTGTATGTGTCTCTGTGTAGGTGTATTTGGAACACATGGAGAACATATTTTCTTTGGTTTAGGGAATTAAATTAGTTCTAAAATTTATGCAGAAGAGCAAAAGGCCAATGATAGACAAACTTCCAAAGGAAATATATGAGACATGGTTGGCATAGCAGATCCCAAGATTTACTTAAAAGCTATAGGAAATGAAATAATGGAACATTGGAATATGGATAGAACAATAATCATAAGGATATAAATATGAATATATTTCTTATATGTGAAGTCTTAACTTCAGGCAAAATCGGATTTTAATGTCAGTGGGGGAATGGATTAGCTTTTCAAGAAATGGTATTGGGATAATTTACATATCAAAAATATAAACTTGAGGTTGGGCATTGGCCCAATGGTTTTGACACATATCTTACAGCAGAGTACTTGAGTATGATTATTGACTCTGGCTCCTGACTCCAATTTCCTGCTAATGCAGAACATAGAAGCAAAGTATTGGCTCAAGTAATTTAGTTCCTGCCACCCATGTGGGAGATCTGGATTGGAATCTTGGCTCCTAGTTTCAGCCTAGGTCAGCCCTGGCTATCTAGGACCTTTAGGGAGTGGATCAGGAGATGAAATCTCTTTATCTGTCTCTGTGTCTGCCTCTCAAATACATATTATATATATTTGGATTCTTTCCTAACATCCAACTGAAAGTTAAGGTGAAAATTCATCTTTAACCTTTGAACATGATATAGGAAAATATATTGTGTTCTTAGAATAGGAAAAGATTTTCACAGTGCCAACCAAATTTCTAAGCTACTGAGGAAAAATTGCCATATTAACGGTGATAAAATTAAAATATTTTGTTCTTTTTTTTATGGGGCACAGTGTGATATTTCTTTTTTTATATTTTATTTTATTTAATGAACATAAATTTCCAAAGTACAGCTTATGGATTATAATAGCTTCACCCCCCCATAACTTCCCTCCCACCCACAACACTTCCCTCTCCCACTCCCACTCCCCTTCCATTCACATCAAGATTAATTTTCAATTATCTTTATGTACAGAAGATCAATTTAGCATATATTAAGTAAAGATTTCAACAGTTTGCACCCACACAGAAACAAAGTGTAAAATACTATTTGAGTACTAGTTATAGCATTAATTAAACACCTAAGAGTAATTGTGTATTAATTACAGAGTTCAACCAATAGTTTTAAGTAGAACATAAAAAATACTAAAAGGGTAAAGTATTAAGTTCTTTTTTTTTCTTTTTCTTTTTTTTGTTTGTTATATAGTTATTTTTTTATTTAATAAGTGTGAATTTGCAAAGTGCAACTTTTGTATTGTTGTGGCTCCCCCCCGCAACCTCCCTCCCTCCCGTGGCCCTCCCCTCTCCCACTCCCTCTCCCATCCCACCCTTCATCGAGTTTCATTTTCAATTACCTTCATATACTGAAGATAAACTTAGTATATACTAAGCAAGGATTTCAACAGGCTGCACTCACACAACCGCACAAGGTATAGGGTATTGTTTGACTAGTAGTGTTGTTTTTAAGTTTCATAGTAGAACACATTAAGGACAGAGATCCTACGTGGGGAGCATGTACCCAGTGACTCCCGTTGTTGATTTAACAATTGGCACGCTTATTTATGACGTCAGCAATCACCCGAGACTCTTGCTATGAGCTGTCTAGGCTGTGGAAGCCCCTTGAGTTCACCGACTCTGAACTTGTGCAGTCAAGGCCGTATCCCAGTGGAGGTTCCTTCCTCCCTTCAGAGAAAGGCACCTCTCTCCTTGATGGCCTGTTCCTTCTGCTGGGGTCTTGTTCACCAGGATCTTTCATTTAGATCGTTTTTTGCCACCGTGTCATGGCTTCCCATGCCTGTGAGACTCTCATGGACCTTTTAGCCAGATCCGAATGCCCCAAGGGTTGATTCTGAGGCAGGAGTGCTGTTTTGGGCATTTACCATTCTAGGAGTCTGCTGTGTGTCCTGCTTCCCCCGCAGGATCATTCTCTCCCTTTTAATTCTCTCCTTCATTGTTTGCTTACACTGGTCTTATTTGTGAAATCTCTTCGACAATTTAGTATTATTTGTGACACTAAAATCTGGTAGTAGGAAACAATAAAACTCACAAAGGAATGAACTCAACTATCACCTTAAAAAAATAGAAAAAGAAGAGCAAATTAAATGAGAGTATGGAAGGGCAAAGAAATAATAACGTTCAAAGCAGAAATTACTGAAACTGAAAGCAAACAAAAAGCAGAGGAAAATAAAGATAAAATGTATATATTTTGAGAAAATCAGTGAAATTTAATCTGTGGCTAGGCCATTTGTGGGAAAGGGAAGAAGACACACATTACCAAATAAGGAGTCAGAGAGGTGACGGCAGTACAGATTCAACAGCTATTACAGTGATACTGCAGAAATATTATTCATAACTTTATGTTTATAAATTTGTCAATTGATATTAAGATTTGAATTATTAGCATTCATTCAAGAAGAAAGAGATAATTTGAGTAACCCTACCCAAGATACTGAATTTTTAGTTAAAAACTTTTTCTCTAAAGAAAAATCAGTAATCAGATGAGTTTCTGGCGAATTCTACTGAACAGTTAAGGAAAACAGTACCCATTTTACACAAATTCTTTTGTAAACTTGTAGAAGAGGGAGTACTTACTATCTAGTTCTGTAGGACCAGCATTAATTTGAGAGCAAAAATCAATGAAAACATTACAAGGAATGAAAATTACAGACTGATATCCTTTATGATTATGCACATAGGTATTATAAAGAAAATTTGATCATGGTGTACCCAACAGTATATAAAAAGAATAACCTGTCGTGACCAAGTGGGCTTTTCCCCAGGGATTCAAAATTGGTTTCATGCTCAAAAATCAAGTCATGTGTTTTGTTGTATTAGTAAACTAAAACTGAAAAAGGAAATGATCTATTCACTATGTGAGTAAACAGACACATTTGATAAAACCCAAAATCTATTTTTGCTGAAAATAATTTCATCACAATAGGAATAGAACACAGTAGAACTTCCTCAACTGAAAATGTATCCACGAACTACCTACAACCAGCAAATGCTTAACAGGGAAAGACTGAGAGTTTTCTCTCTAATGACAGGAACATGATGAAGATGTCTACTCTTTTCATGTATTTTCAGCATTGTGCTAGTTGTTCTAGTCAATGCAAACAGGCAAGAGGAAGAGATAAAAGACATCCATATTAGAAAAAATAAGTAAAATCATCTTTATTCACAGATAACAATATTAACTTTGGAGAAAATCCAGTGGAAAATGTGCTATCTTTTCAGACATTGTGAAGCTGCTGTATGGGATCATTGCAAAGACAGACAAGTGAAAAAATGGGACAGACCAGAGAATCCAGAATTAGACCTGCACGTATATGAAGAACTAATTTTTCACAAAAGTGCAAAAGCAGTTCAGTGGAGAAACAGTAGTTTTTCCAACAAAGGTGCTAGAACACATTGACATCCCAGTGTGAAAACAAAACAAAGACTTTGATTCTGTCTCACACCACATGCAAAACATTAACTGAAAATGGATCAGGAACTAAAAATAAAATCTAAATCTATAAAGGTTATAGGAGAAAATATACCTGGAAACCTTTGTGAACTTCTATTAAATGGAACATGTTTTAAATAAGATACCAAAAGCATGATCCATAAAGGAAAAACAATGACAACATGCATTTCATCAAAATGAAAATTTCTGCTTATTGAAAAACACTTTAGGACGAAGAAAGGAGCAGTGAAAGTCTGAGAACACTGTACATGCAAAACCTGTATCTGATAAAGTGCTTGTATTCAGAATCTCAGAAAAACTATAAAACATTAAAAATAAGAAAACAAATCACCCAATAAGAACATGGGCACAAAGGTGTGATCATCCACTCCCAAGAAGACATGTTGGCAAATGAGTGCTAGGAAAGCTGAGCCATGAGTTCAGTTATTAGGAAAATGCAGGAAAGACTACAATGAGAGACTGCTATACACTGATTACAGTGGATACATTTTTTAAAAATATTTATTTTTTATTTATTTCAAAGGCAGAGTTATAGAGAGAGGAGAAACAGAGAGAGATCTTTGATCTGTTGGTTGATTGCCCAAATGTCTGCAATAGCAGGGGCTGGACCAGGCTGAAGCTAGGAGCCTGGAGCTTCCTCTGACTCTCCCATGTGGGTGCAGGGACCCAAGCACATGGGCCACCTTCAACTGCTTTCCCGCTACTCCACAATGTTGGTCCCTGCAGTGGATAAAATGGACATGAATGACTGTATCTGATGTTGGTAAGGAGGTAGAGTAGCTGGAATTATCAGGTATTGCTGGCAGGAATGTAAAATAATAAAACCACTTCAGAAAGCAGTGTTGTTTTTTTTTTTTTCCTAAGTTAACCAGACTCTAGTCCAGCATTCTACCCTTAGGAATGAAATTTATGCAAGAGGAATGAAAGCCCAAGTCCAACCACACATCTGTGCAAGTATTTAAAGCAACTTTAGTTGGAATAGCTACAATCCAAATATAATGAACAGGCAAAAATAAGCTGCTGGTGCTATGTCCATATCAGGGAATACTACTCAGCAATAAAAATTATAAACTCTAGATAGACGTTTGGATGACTATTGAAATAATTATGCTAAGTGAAAAGAGTAAGACATCATGTGCTATCATTTATCTAAAATTCTGGGAAAGTATATAATTACAGAAATAAAATCCATGAGAATCTGAATTCATAGATGACAGTAGGATGGAGAGGGGTGGGAAATAAGAATTGCAAAGATGCAGGAGGCAACTTTGGGGGTGATGGACATATGCTCCTTATTTTGATTCTGGTGGTGGTTTCATGGGTGCAGATATATCACAACTCACACATTCACACATTAAACAGATAAAAGTCTGTCCTATGCCAGTTAGGACTCAATGAAAGTATTGAAAAAACCCCAAGGGATTATTTTAATTCTTATAAGGAAATGACTGTACAGAGGAGGTTATTTTTCTAAGTATCATTCAAGAGCAAAAAAAGCCAGCTTATTTGCTTTATGTATTTTGATTTAATTTTGATAGAAATTCACCAAGGTCTATGTTGACTCATTCACAGAAGGAAAAAAATGAGAACTTATCTGTGGTCACATGGTTTTCTGTGAAACTGGGTTCTGACCCATATCTCTAACTCCAAAACTTGTGGTTTCTTATGTGAGCATTTTGACATTTTTGGACTCTAGATATAGCGTCCTTTAAAAAAAGAATGGGCTAGTGTTTGGCCTAACATCCCGTGTGAGAGGATCTAGGTTCAAGTCCCAGCTCCATTCCAGAGTCCAGCTTCCTCCTGTACTGTACAGGGGAGGTCACAGGCAATATGCTAAGTACTTGAGTCCCTGCCATCCATGTGGGAAACCCACACTGACTTCTGGGCTCTGGCTTCTGCCTGACTCTGTTACAGGCATTTGAGGAGTAAACCAGCAAATAGGAGCTGTCTGTTGCTCACTCTCAGTGTGTTCTATCTCTCAAATAAATGAATAAATAAAACAAATAAATGAAAAATTAAAAAAATAAGGAAGGGAGAGAGGAATGATTTTAAGGAAGAGAGAAAGGAGGGAATGGAGGGAGGAAGGGAGAGGAAAATAAATTAACACTAGGTCTTGGGGTTCCCTCTGAAGAAAAGTCTGGCTCTCCCCAGGGGAGCTGGTCTGAAGCCCCTTCCCACCAGCACATGATGAATGATGTTTGCGTGTGCCTGGACTCTGCTTGGTATTCTGAGATGAGCAGTTTCCCTAGCCTAACCATAATTTCAACCTTTCCCTGTCTTTCTAGAAAGTGAGTCAGTGACAGTGATGCCTTGTTAACTTTATGAAAGCAAATAATTTGTAAACTTCACTAATGAAAAATAATAGCTAACATTTATTGAATGCCAGATACTCTGAGTGTTTTGCATATATTGTTCTAATTAATCATCAGAATTCCTGAGAGGCAGGCATTCATATTATCCTTTTAGAAAATGGGGAAGCTGAAGCTCAAAGAAGTTAAGTCATTTTCCCAAGGTCATGCAGCAAGTCAGTGGAGAAACAGGGAATAAGAATCAGTCTGACTCTAGCATGTGCTTATCTTCTATGCTAACTTACCTTCTAGTATTTCAGCGTGTACTATCACAGTTCTGGTGTTAAACGATATGAAACATACCCAGCAACAGATCATGGCAGCCAGTGGGGCTTGATCTGTTGTTCCATGGAAAGGACTCTTAAGGCCACAACCCCGAACCGTTCTCAGAGGGAGTCTGCAAAACAGACTGTAGGCTTTTAGGAGAAGAGGATCTGTACCAGTGCCGGATTAGGAAGAGCCTTCTCAGCCAGGGGAGGGGACACCGGTGGCCCCTTGGGGATAACTGATTTGATGAGTGTCAAGAAGGATTGGGGAAAGAGCAGAGAGGCTCTGTTTCCCACCTCCTATGCACACCCCTCTGTAGTGAGCAGGTCCAGTTTCCCCAATTAGGGGAAAGTGGAGAGAACTTAAACTCCTGTCTGTGAATGACAGGACCCACAGCTTTGGCTCCCTGCTGCTTCTGGAATGGGAACCAATTTTCTAGAATATTTTTAAATATAAAACCCACCATAATTAATAATTAATACTATTGGCTATGATGTATGGAAAATCCAACAGTGCCAGAAATTCTTCAAGACATTCAGGGCTAACTCCCAGATGTGTGTCAGGAAGTAGGTCTTTAGCAAACTTGTATTGTTTTGTATTGCTTTTGGCAGTGGACTCATTTTCAAACAAGACTATATACTTTTTTTAAAAGATTTATTTTTATTTGAAAGGTAAAATTATAGAGAGATAGAAGTAGAGAGGGGGAGAGAGAGAGAGAAGAGAGAGAGGTAGGTCTTCCATCCACTGGTTCACTCCCCAAATGACCACAATGGATGGAGTTGAGCTGATCTGAAGTCAGGATCTAGGCGCCTCCTCTGGGTCTCCCACACAGGTGCAGGGGTCCAAGAACTTAGAGCATCTTCTGTTGATTTCCCAGATCATAGAAGAGAGCTGCATTAGAAGAGTAACAGCTGGGACCAGAACCGGCTCCCATATGGGATGCCAGTGCTTCAGCCACAGCCACCACAGCACCGGCCCCACCTGCCCATATTTTAAAACAGAGGAAGTGGACTTTGGTTAATACAGGTTGATTTTACATTCATGTGTATACCATTCATTTTTGATGATAGAGTCTCTCTCTGTGACCCCTTTGATGAACATAAATTTTTTTTTTTTAATTTATTTGAAAGTCGGAGTTACACAGAGAGAAGGAGGGACGAGGGTGGGGGGGAGGTCTTCTATCTGCTGATTCACTCCCCAGCTGGCCGCAATGGCTGGAACTGCGCAATCCGAAGCCAGGAGCCAGGAGTTTTCTCTTGGTCTCCTACGCAGGTGCAGGAGCCCAAGCACTTGGGCCATCTTGTCCTGCTTTCCCAGGCCATAGCAGAGAGCTAGATGGGAAGTAGAGCAGCTGGAACTTAAACGAGTGCCCATATGGGATGCTGACACTGCAGGCAGCAGCTTTACCTGCTATGCCACAGTTCCGGCCCTGAATATAAATGTTTGAAGTAGGACATTATTGTGGCACTCTTAGACTCACATTTACTTTGGCGTTTTGTGAAATTGCAGCCAACCTTGTTGGGGTCTTGGCAGCATCACATGCGATGCATTGTGAGCCAGTTTGGAATCCACAGAAAGGGCCCATGACCAGAACAGAGGAATGAGCCCTGTGGCTGGCAAATCAGGAAAACTCCAGAAGGTGGGATGGGGATGTCTTGGAGGTAGGAGAGGATTTATTGGAGAAAGGGATGAGCATATTGTATGTTTGGGGGTGGGAGGGCTCCTGGACTATCCGTCTTCTCTGTGCTGTAGTCCGTTTTTGGCTCTTCTGTGGGTGGATGGGGCTCTGACACTTTGGGCTGTCTGACAAACTGCTGTTGGTGTGTGAAGGGTGCACGTTCTGTGTCTTCAGGTCAGGGTGTGGAAGTCGTTCATCTTGCCAGAGGTGCATGCGTGTTTATTCAATGGATAGGGCCTCAGGCGAGGGGGCGGGCAAGTGTGGAGTAGGATTTCATCACTGTTCAATTTCAGACAGATTGCTAAGTAGGCCCCAGGCTCCCATGGTACCTTAGCTCACATGCAGATCCTTGGAGCTGTGCTGGGAAGTTCAAAGAGATTCAGCAGGAAGCGGTGTTTTATTTCAGAGCAGCTTGGGAAAATAAGCCACACATAGGCCTGGACCATTTGCTCAGTCTATCTACACCGTCACCCTGAAGTGGAGTTTTTCATTAGTTAATGTACCAAGTCTCTTTTTTGGCATTCCTTAATAACCTTCCCAGCCCCTTCCATAGGCACTTTGCTCTTCACTCTCGAGCCACTCCTGTATCTCATTTGAGTCTCCAAATGAACCCACCTAGTGCCTTAGGTGCCCCGTCTTTGGCAGGGTGCTGCAGCACTTCTGCATCCAAGAATTGGGAGTGGGGGCACACGCAGTCGGTGTAAGCCCTTCAGCTACTGCAGGGGAGCTGTGTCAAGGCACAGCCTGATTAATTGCTAAGTGAACTACGCTGACAGCTGATGCTTTCGGGGTTCAAAAGAGGAAGGTGAGGGCTGTCAGGGAAGGATTTACAGAGGGTACGGGAACTGAAGAGGACTTTGGAGGATGGGAAGGCATGCAGCCACCCAAAAGGCAGTCCGAGGGGGCAAAGCAGGTCCAGCACAGGCTTGGAGGGGCAGCAGCATACACTGGGTTCAGCAGGCAATGGGCGAGCCAGTTTGCCAGGAAGGAACATTTTCTTGGGGTAGGAATTGGAGTGCAACGGCAGCAACAGTAAATCAGTGAAAGCCAACATTTGTCAGACACATGATCTTTGTCAGACACTGAGCTAAGCGTACAATCATAATCTCACTTAATTCTCACAGAACTTTTTAAAAAATTTATTTTTATTTATTCAAAAGAGTCACAGAGAGAGGTAGAGCGAGAGTGAGAGTGAGAGAGAGATTGATTGATCTTCCATCTGCTGGTTCACTTACCAAGTGCCTCAGTGGTGAGAGCTGAGCTGATCCAAAGCCAGGAGCCAGGAACTTCTTCCGGGTCTCCCATGGAGGTGCAGGGGTCCAAGGACTTGGACCATCTTCCACTGCTTTCCCAGGCCGTTGCAGAGAGCTGGATTGGAAGTGCAGCTTCCAAGACTCGAACCGGCGCCCATGTAGGATGCCGGCACTGCAGGCCGGGGCTTTAACCCACTGTGCTATAGCACTGGCCTCTCTCACAGAGCTTTATGATGGAATTTGTACTGTGCCAGCCCATACAGTGCTTTTAGAGAATGAGAAAATAGCACCCTTGGGACAGGCATATCTCATGGGAACACGGCTTGGAGCAACAGAGCAGCTTTGAGCAGTGCACTACTGGTCAGCTGCACATGGTGACAGCAACAATCATAACATTTAGCACATGTGGATTATGGATCTGGGTCTGTGTTCATGCTCCCCCTGGACACCACTTTTAAAGCTCAGTGCTCAACACAGTTTTGCCAGGCCTCTAATTAGCGCGAGCTTCCTCATGCACCGTATTCTTGCTGAGATCAGGTCCGCATCTCCATCCTGTCCTTTCTATCCCGAGACCAGACCTCCTCTTACGGCCGGGGAGAGTGAGCTTTGTGGTCACTGAGCACAAGAGCTGCTCAGAGGCAGCCAGGTTTTGGGCCCCTGCAACACTGAGATTGGTCCTCTGCACTTGGCAGTGGTTGTGAGAACATTTTCTGAAGGTCTCCCATGATCCTTCAGTTTATTCAATTTAAAGAGCTCTACCTATTTGGCTGACCTGGCCTCTGGTACAGTCATACCTTGATATTAATGGGGGATTGGATCCAATGTGCCCATGGATGCCAAAATCCACAGATGCTCAAATCCCTTATATAAAATGGTGTAATATTTGCATAGGAGCCATGCACACCCTCCTGTATCCTTTATATCATCTCTGAGTGACTTAGAATATCTAATACAATGTGAATGCTATGTAAATAGTTGTTATACTGTATGGATTAGGGAATAATGACAGGGAAAAAGTTCTGCACATGTTCAGTACAGATGCAATTATTATTAGATTTTAGCATGTTAGATCCACAGTTAGGGCCGAGGACACAGGGGGCTGGCTGTACTTTGTGTCTGTGCCTTACTATGTTTTGTCCACATCAGAACCTTTGCACACTTTTCGCCTGCTTGCTCTCATGCCTGTTTTCACTTGTTTCTTGGCTGCTCTTTTTCTGCTGTTCCTGGCTTTTAGGCTATCAGATGCAGTAGGGTGTTCTGACAAAATTTCAGAATTGTACTTTTGTTCCCTGCTTTGAATCATTGTTGGGTGTCAGTTGTTCTATAAATACCACTCCTTGCACTCAAATGGTAATATTTGAGCTCCTCTCATCTTGACTGCACTAATTAATTCCTGTACAAGAGGGGCCTTGACAGTTCTTGTTCTGGGTCAGGGTTATTGTTTAGGTGGTCCACATCTGCGTGGCTGTACTTAGGGTTGCAATACTGAAATATCTCTTTAAACAGTCATGGCTCCAAACTCATTGCAGGCTCCCCTGCCACCCCACCTTCCTTGGCCTGTCTCCCAGGATCTCCTGGATTTCCTCCAAATCCAGCAACTCAGGTGTTAGTGCTCAGTGTCCAAGAGGCCTCAGACGCTACCCAGCCATAAGACTTCCTTCAGATCTGCTTGGTTGGTCCAGGGCAGCGAAAGATGCAGGTTGTTAAATTCTTGGACTGTCTTACTTCCAGGCACAGGAAAGCCCAGTGTGTCCTTTCAGCAGGCCCGTTGAGATAGGAGGAGCTTTTTCACTTGAAGAAACTTCCTCTCAGGAGGACATGGGGAGCCATCGTTCATTAAAACATTTGTTCTCCGTCAGGTACTAGCCTGATGCTCTCCCCAGAGCACTTTATTTAATTCTCCCAAAGCTTTTTGTGAGGCTTTTAATAATATTTTACCCATTTTGTGCTTGAGGAAAATGGTGAATAGAGGATGAAGACTTGCCCAGGACTAGCAAGTAGCAAAACTGGGATTTGAACCCAGGTCGGTCTGGCCACAGAACCTATGCACTGGACCTTGAACACCAGCCCCTTTCCACTGAACTCAGCCGAGCCTTGTGGAGCACATCCAGCAGGCACGTGTTCCTCCTTGCTGGACATACCCTGGCTTGGCAAAGCTCTCCGTGTCACCTCTGCCCAGGATTTGGAGGGGAGAGTCGCTCTTACCTTCCCTGGAACACCTGTGTGTGGAGGAGTCTTCAGCGCAGCACCCAGTGAATTATGCCTTCGTGTGTTTATGCTCCTCTGCGATATGCCTTTGCTCTTTCCCATCAAGAGGCAGCTGTTATTTCCCCACCTCTTGAATCTGGACTGACCTTGTGATTTGCTTTGACCAAGATGATGTAGTGGAAGTGATGTTCTGGAACTTTCCAGTCCAGGCCCCGAAGTGCCCTGTGGCTTCTGATTTTGCTTTTATAACCCATGCGCTATGGGAAGGAATCTAGGAAGTCCTGCTCCAGAGAGGCACAGAGGAGGAGGCTACCAGGAGGGGCCCTGATGCACCAGCTTGCTGCCAGTGCCAAGCTCCCCAACACTGAACAAGACTTGGGTCTCTCTTGCAACCTAAATTATCTCAGCTGACTCCATGAGGGGCCCACACAGCCCAGCTACATTGAGCCCAGTCAACCCACAGAATCAGCAGCAACGACAGAGTTTCAAGATGATGCATGATGCAGTTTATGCAGGGAGAGGCTAAGAGCTGATGTAAAATTTTTAATAATTCTTTAAGAGAATAGATTCACTCAGCAGTTTCACTATTTGTTCTTGGTTCAGAGTTAAATAATTTGTTGGAGAGAAAGATGATACAAACTCAAAGGAAATAGAAGAAAACCATTCATCTAAGGCAATTATTATTAAAATAAACCATTTGGCACTCAACATTTCCCCAAAGTCAACAGAAAATCCAGAATAAAGGATGTCCTTGAGAAAAAAAAATCTACAAATGGTTTTCTTTATTGAGATGTTTCTTTGATAATTGCCAGATTTGTTACTCTGTTAATTTTGTCCCAGGAACAAAATCAGAGGAGCAGAGAGGTGGGTGGTGAGTGTGCTGCAAGAGGAAGTTGCAAGATGAAAACGTAAGGTGCACCCCACAAAGTGAGGTGGATGCACCCCTGCCTTGCCTTCCTTGTGCCAGGTATTTGGAAATACTACATCATATATATGTACTTCATATACACACGCACCTTTATTTAAATCGGACCAGCACTTCCTGAACTCCTACTATCAGTAAAGATAGAGCCTTATTTGTATAAGCAGGGAGACAGTCTGGATTAATTATCTTTATGCAGATACTCTAAAACATTAAAAAAAGATAGTGACTCTTCACTTTCTTCAGAACTCCTAAACAGTCCGAATGTTTTCTAACCCCAGTTTCTTCTTTGGTGGTGTCTGTGTATATGTTTGTTGAATGAATGAGTCAACAGATGACTGGAGAGGCTGACACAGCAGTGCCTACAAGGAAGGAGAGAGAGAAAGATCGATGTGGTTATGGGAGAGGGAGGGAGAATAATATACAGACATGTTGATCCACTGCTGGTGAAGGGAGTTGGCTGAGCCTTCCTCAGTATGGAGAGTAGTTCCCTCCCAGGAGGAGCATCCATATCTTAGAGCCTTCAAATACCAGACTTGGAGGGAAGCTGGGCTTAGAAGGATATGTAGAGACTCAAAAGCAAGCCTGACTCTTAGCTGTACTTGGAAGGTGTGGGGCACAGCCTGCTACAGGAAATGGCTGTGCTAGCCTCTGTCCTGGACAGCCTGCCTTTGTGCTTGAATGTCCAATCACACGTGGTCCATTTCTAGGGAAAAGGCAGAGGCACATGTGGTGGGTGGTGAGCATCTGGAAGAGTCCTAGGAACATCCCATAGGATAAAAAAATCGAGAAGTCTGGGATGTTTATTATTTTTTAAAAGATTTATTTATTTATTTGAAAGGCAGAGTCGCAGAAAAAGGGAGAAGGAGACACAGAGAGGGATATTCTGCCCCAAATGGCCACAGTAGCCATGCTGGGCCAGGCAAAAGCTGGGATCCAGGAGCTTCTTCCAGGTCTTCACCTGTGTGCAGGGGCCCAAGGACTGGGGCGATCTTCTGCTGCTTTTCCAGGCTCATAAGCAGGGAGCTGGATCAGAAGTGGAGCAGCTGGGACTTGAACCAGTGCCCATATGGGATGCAGGCATTGCAGATGATGGTTTAACCCACTGTGCCACAGAGCCAGCCCTGCAGGTAATTGGGGGATCATCTTCAGTATTTAACCCACCCCTTGAGGGACTTAGCTGCTCTGCATGACCCCAGAGGGTGGAGGGTGGATCAGCTAGCAGGTGCTGTGCCTCTGTAGGATGTTTAGGTTCACTTTTAAGTTGGGCAGTGGTACCAGACCCATGGTAGACCTCTTCTGGAGAGAGGTACTTCTGTCAGCTATTTTACAGCCCAAAAAGTCTGGCTTTACAGTCGACCTCAGGACGGAGATACCTGAGGGGAGGCTGGAAGGTGGGGTAGAAGTTATCCTTGCTATGGGCATTGGGAACAGATATTCTGGAGCCATATGGCCTGGGTTAGAATCCAGATTTTCAGGTTGCTATTTTGGGCAAGTGTCTTAGCCTCTCTGTGACTCAGTTTCCTTATCTGTAAGATGGGAATACTAATATTATCTGCACTTCAGGATTGTTTGAGGATTAAATGAGTTACTATTTGTAACTATGTAGAGTAGTGCTGGTATATGAAGAGCACACAGAAGTGTCAGGTGTTGTCTTCTTTTTCGCGTAAGAGGGACAGGGAGGGCAAGCCTGGCGGTCAACTGTTTTCCTTCCTTTCACATGGGCGGGCCATCTCACAGTGTGCACACGCTGTCCGCATGCATCGGCCACACCGTGTGCTATAGGAAGGGTCAGTGCTAGCTCCAGGGCTGAGATGGGAAGACCAGTTCAGATCACTCATTGGCTCACCAGGTGGGGAGGGGGGAGTCCTTTGGAACTTGAATCTTGGGGCCAAGTCTAATAGTCATTTCCCTGCACCCAGCAGTCTCTTTCTTAGTTTCCAGTCTGATGAGATAGCTGGACAGCAGTACCTCTGGGATGAATCTGAATAAATGATTGTATGTCATTTTAGAGAGCATAGCCATTCTCAGACTGTAGGCGGAAAACAAGAAACAATGCGCCTGTAATTTACATTGGGATATTTTCCCTTTAAAAGTAAATGATTAACTCATAAAGGAGGTTACCTTCTGGCACACAAATTTTCCTTTTGCTATAAAATTTTCATGCCACGTATTTTAGCTGTGTTGATTGAAAGTCAAATTATGAGCCTCAGGGCAATTTCAATATGAGGTTTCCAAGAGTCTTCCTGAAATTATGATCAGTTTCTCCATATTAACCTCTGAATTTAGCTCAGTGCAAAAGTCGATCATAACAACAGGAAATGCAATGATAAATATGTTCTCTGGTTTTTCATTTGAAGATCTAATGAGGTCAGTGCCACAGATGCTGGGAAGGATGCTCAGTGCCAGAGACTTCCCACCTGCCCCTGTATCACTTACCTGAGCTGATGAGCTCTGAGTGAGGCTGCCATTCTGTGGGAAGAGTGTCCTCTCATTTCACAGTAAGGAAAGTAGGCCCCTAACACAAGGAGACTTGTTCTCAGGAGATTCCATTTTTTTCTAAGATGGGAATTGGATGAGATAAGGTATGTAAAGCATCTAAAGTGTCTTATTCGTGGTAACTGCTTAGGAAATGCTTTCAAAAGGAAAAAAGTCTTGTAGAAGAATCAAGAGTAGTCAATATGTTGCCTTCACTATATTTTCGTTTATTTTTAAAAAAGATTTATTTATTTATTTGAAAGGAAGAGTTACAGAGAGGTAGAGGCAGAGAGAGAATCTTCCACCTGCTGGTTCACTCCCCAAATGGGTGCCATGGCCAGAGTTGCACCAATCAGAATCCAGGAGCCAGAAGCTCCTTCTGGGTCTCCCAAGAGGGTGCAGGGGCTCAAGCACCTGGGCCATCTCCCACTGCTTTCCCAGGCACACCAGCAGAGAGCCAGACCAGAAGTGGAACAGTCAGATCTCGAACTGCTGCCCATATGGGATGCTGGCACTGCAGGTGGAGGCTTTACCCACTACACCACAGCGCTGGCCTGAAGCCTTCACTTTCTTAATAGCTTTTTCAAGGAGCTTTGTTCTCTTTGTTGTATTCATCCAAACCCTGTTTAGTAGTTGCAGTGACTATTAAATGAGCAATCATGTTCATATATTTATTTTCAACTGACATTCAATGAGCACATGGTAATCCCCAGTGAATCAATAGTCACTTTCACAGAGTTTAGTCTCTTGGAGAATCAAACAAGTTGACGAAGCAGTAAGATACCATTTCACTGTGTTTACTACTCTTGAGCTCTCGAATTCCTTCATTTTCTCTTTCCCCCTCATTGCTGTTCCTTGGGGAGTTGTTTGCCTCAGGGAAGGGGTGTTGCAGCAGAACAGAGAAAGATACAAAAGTCAGGTCTTGGGTTTTGAGTTCCAAAATGTGTTTGAAAACTTGGGGGACAGACAGCAGTTTGAAAGAAAAGATCTGAGGGGCTGGTGCTGTGGTGCAGTAGGTTAATCCTCCACTTGTGGTGCTGGCATCCCATATGGGCGCCGGTTCTAGTCCTGGATGCTCTTCTTCCAATCCAGCTTTCTGCTATGGCCTTGGAAATCAGTAGAAGGTGGCTCAAGTCCTTGGGCCTCTGCACCTGCATGGGAGACCGGAAGATGCTCCTGGCTCCTGGCTTTGGATTGGTGCAGCTCCGGCCATTGTGGCCATTTGGGGAGTGAACCAGTGGACAGAAAACCTTATTCTCTGTCTCTCGCTGTCATTGTAACTCAGCATCTCAAATAAATAAGGTCATTAAAAAAAAAAAGACTTGAAACTCAAGAGCTTAGGGACCTGGGATTCCAAAAATCTTGGCCTTGAAGGAATTCAGGGTCTAGAGAATATACGATCAGTCGGACAATTGTTTTGTTTTGTTGTTTGTTTTCCTCTTCCCTAAGATATTTCCTGAGTTAATAGTGGTGATGGGTTGAGAGGAAAGCAAAAGAAATATACTTTGGGACTTTTCCTTTAGAAATGGTCCTGTGACTCTCAGGGATGTGCTGTGAGAGAATCGAGAGCATATTCAGGTCGGTAAGCAGGTAGGTGTCTGCACCTAAATTCATGGGTGGAGCTTGGGCAGATGATAGAACCCGTTGAGTTGAACTTTGGTTATCCTGACTGTGGGGAGCAACTCGGACTAGACTAAGTTACTGGAATTAAGACTTATTCTATGCATCTGCTCTCCCACAATATGGCGCTGGGAGAGGAGGCAACAGCTTCTACCCAGCTGCCTCTCACCAACTTGACAAGCTGCAGGAGCTGCTCCTGATTGGAGGAGAGCAGCATACTCGGCGTGTGGGTAGCAGAGTTGGGATTGGTGGAAGAGGACTATAAAGGAGGAGAGAGACAACATGCACCAGGAACATCTAAGGGGAACATCTATCTGAAGGAACACCTGTGCAGCCCCCGAGAGAGCCGGCCGGCGGTGTGCTGCTCCCCCGCGGAAGTGGGGAATGTGGCAGGGGGAACCGCCCTTCCACGGAGGTGGAAGGGACGATAGCCAACCCGGGAAGAACCAGCAGCAAACCCAGGGAGGGCCGAGCAGACGAAAGAACAGCGCAGGGTCCTGTGTCGTTCCTCCACGAAGACGGGGAGCGACATAATGGTGCCGTGACTCGGATGTGAAGCCTAGGCAGGGTTTAGTGTCGTTCCTCCATGAAGAGGGGGAGCGACACCTGACACAATGGGACAGTGGAGATGTGTGTGCAGAGTGTCTAGGGCGGATGGCCTTGAAACATCTTCTTGAGTTCAGCATTGCATAGAGAACAGGTAAATGATTCTTCTGCACCCATACAGACATAAAAGTAACCAAAGTTAATGCTGGACTTGGAGAGGCAGATCGTGGGGCAGGCTAAGATCTCTGTAGATTGAGAGAGAGGATTAGAGGGTGGGCTGTGTCTCAGTAAATGCTGGCATAAGTTAATGATGACAGCTGAGGAACAGGTGGCTTGTTTCTCTTTTTTTTTTATTTTTTGACAGGCAGAGTGGACAGTGAGAGAGAGAGAGACAGAGAGAAAGGTCTTCCTTTGCCGTTGGTTCACCCTCTAATGACCGCTGCGGCCGGCGCGCTGCGGCCGGCGCACGGCGCTGATCTGAAGCCAGGAGCCAGGTGCTTATCCTGGTCTCCCATGGGGTGCAGGGCCCAAGCACTTGGGCCATCCTCCACTGCACTCCTGGGCCACAGCAGAGAGCTGGCCTGGAAGAGGGGCAACCGGGACAGAATCCGGTGCCCCGACCGGGACTAGAACCTGGTGTGCCGGCTGC
Source organism: Oryctolagus cuniculus (assembly GCF_051225735.1). Taxonomy (NCBI): domain Eukaryota; kingdom Metazoa; phylum Chordata; class Mammalia; order Lagomorpha; family Leporidae; genus Oryctolagus; species Oryctolagus cuniculus. Next base: position 25,651,584 of record NC_142872.1, read on the forward strand.
AAGGCGGAGGATTAGCGTAGTGAGCTGTGGCGCCGGCCTTGTTTCTCTTCATACTCCACTGATGCCACAACACTGTGTGATACCCTCAGATCCCAGGCTTAAGCTGGGGAAGCTGTGGGGACTATGGCAGAGTCCACATTGGCTGAAAAAGTCTTAGTTAACTTAGTTAGCTAATGGTAGCTCTATTAGGTTAGGTCTATATGTGATATAGACCATGATGGGAGGACAAGGGCTGTGGATGCTCATAAGACATCAGTTGATCCAGATTGGGGTGGGAGGGAGTTTTGGTGAGGCTTTCAGACAAAGTGATGCTTGAATGGGAAAAAAATAGGATTGAGTTATCCCAAGAAGCCAGGCAAGAGACAGCATGAACCATCATTTTGAGTGTGGGTGGCAGGGAGTGTAGCTGATCCTGAACGGTGACAGTTGAAGCTATGTGTGGCAGGGCAGGTGCATACCAACCTGGGAGATATCTTATGTATTATGCCAGCTTGCTAAAAAGTGGAGAGTGCCCTTGTGAATAATGTGAGGCTGTGGTACCTGTATATTCCCAGTTAGAGACCGGGGATCAAGAAGTGATGGAGCTGCAGACTTGAGAGCCATCATCCTGGAAGAGGAAGCTGGTTTTTGAGCAGTTGCCAATCAGCACATCTGTTCCAGTTTTGTGCTAAACTTACTGTGCATTAAGGTACTTAACACTGTAACAGCTCCATGAAGAGAGTGTCAGTATTGTCTCTCTTTTTTAGATGAAGAAATAAAGGTTCAGAGAGGCTGAACAACCTGTTTGCCGTGAGAGGACCAACCTGGGGGCTAGTTGGAGTCAGATGTGACTGTCTAGTTTCAAAACCCTTGCTTGTAACCATGCATGACCCAACCCTGGGGCATCCAGGGAAAGTGAGTTAAGAATTGGAATATCAGCTCCAGGGGAAAGGAGGTGGCTGTGCTGGGAGTGTAGCTGTATATTCATCTGCTGGGATGTCTTTGGTGAAGATCGGTTCTTGTCTGCTAGTGGACTCCTCCTTATTTCAGAGGATCTATCCAACCTATCATTAACGGCCGCACGTGGTCGCTGCCGACAAGGTGGATTGTGGGACTGAGTTGCACCATCCAGTTCCAAATGTTGCACTGAGAAGGGCCAGTTGTCATGGAAACTCCTGCTACTCTGCCTCAGTATCCCCAGGAGAGCCCTGGGCGGATTCTCAGAGTGGAGCAGCTTAAAGAAGAGCAGAGAAGTTCCCAGCAGTCTCAGAGGCTGCGTATGAGAACGCAGAGAGTACTAGTGGACCCAGCCACACACCTCTCAGCCCAGGGCCCACGGCTGAGTGCAGAAGCCCTAGTGAGGCACGTTTGGATCATAGCCAAAGTCACTTAAGGAGAAGAGCAGGCATTTTACAGAGCAGTGGGATTCTGCTGGACTGCTGAGCTTGCAAAGCCAGGCTAATGTCCCCCATGAGAAGCTGTAATACGGTCTGTGACCTTGGAGCAGGTCCATCTGCTTATGTAAATTATCTCTGAAACATTTGCATTGGGTGGTCCTTGCTTTGGTGAGATGCACTCTAGAGAATTCTTGGTCTGTTTCAACAAGGCCAGGAAGAAATGGGTTGGGGCATGAGGGTGGAGCAATGAAACAAAACGTTTTGCTGACAAGTTGGATCCACAGAGCTAGGGGGAAATGGGCTGGTGGATGCATTAGGCTAGGTATCTTGGAGTAGGGAAGAGGGACTCGCAGACTTGGGTCAGAGACCTGGGCCTTCATCCTTGCTCTGCTGCTCACTGGCTGTGGGTACTTCATTATGTGACCTTTCCTTTCTGGGCTGAGTTTCATTCACGTTTGTCAGTGGGGTTATTAGTAGTGTTTGAGGGCTGCTATGAGGAGTCTATGGAGTGATACCTGAAAGTGGCTCAGATAGCACCCTGTGTTCACCTGCGACTCATGTCAGTTCCTAGGTCAGCATCACATTTGTTATTATATTTACTACCCTTCTTGTTAGTCCTCAGAGAGACAGTTAGGGTGGGCAGTATTTTACCATGGAGGCACTCTTGAGGTGATCAGGGTGGCTGGAAGGTTGCAGACTGTTGAATTGATACTGGGAGCAGAATTGACATTGCTGGCTCCCACCTGTATGCTCTGCTAGGGACTTATGCTGATTAATAGGCAACAGGGTCTGGCCTGAGCCTTGCCCTGCAAGGATCCAGGCGAAGGCCAGTTGACCCGGGGGTGTGTCCTTCCTTAGACAATCTGTAACTTCCAGAGGTTCTTTGATTTCTGAGGAACTTCAAGGGGAGACAGGTACTAGGTGAGGATATCAGACAAGCTCTCCAAGGGGTGGGTATGTCTCAGAAACTTGGGGAGGGGAGTCAGAGTGGCAGAAGGACCAAGGGCTTGGAAAACAGACCACGCTGGACTTCATGCTCAGCTTTGCCATCTGATCAGCCCTGTGACCTGGAAGAGTTACTTCCCTCTGCACGCCTCAGCGTCCTTGACTGTGGGCCAGAGATGATCTTAAGCTCCTGCCTGCCTTTTAGAACTTTGATGAGTGTAGTGCTAGGCTCAACGTAATTGCACATGAAATGATATTTAAAATGGTAAAGTCACTTAACCAGTATTTATATGGTGCTCACCATACACCAGAAACTTTTCTAAGTAGATGGTGGGTAACAACACCTCATTTAATCCAAGTGACCTTATGCTAAGTAACCTTATGGAGTAGGCAGCCTTATTTTGTTGATTTTCTGGAGATAGAAACTGAGGCTCAGAGAAGGGAAGTAACTTGTTCAAGATCTCACAGCCAGGCAGTGGATTTGCATCCAGGCGGTCTGGCTCCATGTTAGCTGTACAATCTTATGGTGATAATAATGTTTCACAAAGGACACCAGTGAAGGGCTATAAAAGTAGAGATATGAACTCTAAGGCAGAAGGTACCTCCCTGCCCTGGTCAGCCGAAATGTTGCTATCACTTACTTGACAATATCTCGCGTTACTGCATTGATAGAATTAATCCACAATTCCAGTGACCAAAGGCCGATCTCCTGAAGATTCAGGGAGTTGCCCTTTAACGAGCTGTTTTCCTTGAGTGGTCCGGAAGACAGAGCATCATGAGCTCGATTTGTGCATTTCCCTTTGTTTTCAAGCTCATTTGCTTGTGAGTTGGGTAAATGTAGTTTTTAGGGCCTCCCTTCTCTGTAGTTAGAGCTCCTACAGGTCTGGAATGGGGAGAAACCCAAATCTGTAGGACACAGCCCACTCTAGTTCCAGTGACCAGATGTTTGCTCTGTTCTCGAGCTAACTGCTCACTTCTGCAGCTATTCCCCCCCATGTGCACACATTATCCCCATCAAGGCACTTGACAGAACCATCTGAAAAGGTCTTCTTATGCAAGTTGAATGAGAGAAATAATTTCTTGCAAGAAAAGCAGTCGCAGTAAAGAAAAAACTCACTTCCCAGAGGTGTCTCTCTGGGCTGGAGGGAGACTGGGCTGTGGAGTTGCTGGACCCCATTCTTCCTGGAATGACCCAGGGAGTTGATTGTCCCTGCTGGTAATTCTAGTAGGGGTATGGTATTCATGTTCAGGAAGAAGAGAAGGAAGGAAGGTCCTAGTAATTAGTGGAGGAGAGATTTATAAAAGGATTCAAAAAAGAGAATGTGGGTGATGAACTGGATCCCCTTTGATATTCTTTGAGACATACAGAATTGAAATTATATTGTGATTTCTTTTAATTGTTGGCCTTCTTTGAACTCATCACTTAAGATAGGACTACATGGAAGTCTCAGCTTTTATTTTGGTTGCTCATTTGTCTTTTCCATCATACTGTGAAATTCTTGAAGACAGGAGCTCTACTTTCTCATTTCCATGGCCATGAGGTCTAGCCTAATGCCCAGCACAGAGTAGTGCATTTGTCTCGGGCTGAAGTATGGTGACCAACTCGTCTTGGTTTGTCTGTCACTTTTCTGATTTAGCAGCAAAATTCTCATGTTCCCAAAAGACCGGAGTCACAGGAATACTGAACTAATTGACAAGCGAGGCTAAGTCAACAAAACCCTATATTTCTTGCCTTCAGCAGTCAGGAGTGTGAGAGAGAATAAGGGAATGGCTGAGCTGAAATCCAATTCCACATTTGTTGAAACCCTCTAGCTGGTGGGGCCAGCGCTGTGGCACAGTAGGTTAATCCTCTGCCTGCGGTGCCAGCATCCCATATAGATGCCGGTTCTAGTCCCAGCTGCTCCACTTCCGATCCAGCTCTCTGCTATGGCCTGGAAAAGCAGTAGAAGATGGCCCAAGTCCTTGGACCCCTGCACACGCATGGGAGACTGGGAAGAAGCACTTGGCTCCTGGCTTTGGATTGGCGCAGCTCCAGCCGTTGCGGCCATCTGGGGAGTGAAGCAGTGGAAGGAGGACCTTTCTTTCTGTCTCTCCCTCTCACTGTCTGTAATTCTACCTCTCAAATAAATAAATAAATAAATAACATCTTTAAAAAAAGAAAGAAAAAACCCTCCAGCGGGGAGTCTTTTGGGGGCACCATCAGTGAAAGTGCTGTCTTTTCCCTCCATTCTTTCTGGGTGATAAAGGCACAGCAAGGCCCTTCCAGCTATCAGAGCTAGCCAGAGCTCCTTGCTAGGTCTCAGCACAAACCCCAGTGGCTGGTGGTGCCCTTCATTGCTGGCTCAGCTGTGAGCTCGAGGTCCACAGCATGACCTTTCACCAAGAAAATGGCCGGTTCCATGGCAGTGTAGCATTAAACAAAAACCTTTTTAGTCCAAAATGTGATTTTATTGAATGTTTGCAAGACCTAGAATCTCACAGAATTAAAACTATTCTAAGGTTTGGGTAAGATTAAAAAATAGTCTTGATCTCAAAGACATGGCTTTAGTGTTAAGGAATTAGTTGTTTTCCAGGGGACAGAAAAGCAAGGCATGAATAAGCATACAAGGTAGAACATGATGAATGCTGTTGGAGAGGTTCAGGTTAATGCTTCTGCAGTATTACGGTTTGGAGAGTAGCTTGAATGTTTACTGTCTCCCAGAGGTGTATGTGTTAAAGGCTAGTTGCCCAAAGTCTCTGTTAATGATGCCAACAGGGTGGAAACTTAATCCAGTTGTGGTGATTGTGGATGGGATCTATGAAACATGATTGGATTGGAATACATCATTAGGGTAGAGCTCCCATGATTAAATCCTGGTGGCTTCATAGGAGACCACATGACGTACGCAGCAAGCACACTTCCTGTCTCTTGCCATGTGATGCTCTGCACTACTTTTGTGACTCTCCCAGTGAGAACACCATCACCAGGGCCCAAGCCAATAGAGCATGCCCAGTATTGGAGGGTGGACCTCTACGATTGTGTATGAAAATAAACTCGCCTTTACAAAGTTAGGCTTCCTCGGGTGTTTATCTCATTATAGTGAAGAAACATTAACTGAAGTATGTAGATTTAGAGAAGGATGCATACAGACTTTGTGGGAGATGAACTCTGAGCTAGTCTTGACAGATGAGTAAGTGTGGCCAAAGTAGTAGAGCACTGGAGTTTTTCCCAGGAAGGCAGTGCAGGGATAAAGGCATGGAGACCAGGAGCAAGAGAACATGAGTTCTGTGAGACCTTATTGTTCATGAGCTAAAAAAAGATTCAGAAGGAGGTTGGGACTGAGCTGATGGTGTTATTGGCCCAGCAGGCCCAGGTGTTTGCTTTCTAACAGGGAACTATTGAGGGTGTCAGGAAAAGAGAGAACCAGTGTGCTGAGGACATTAGGTGACCAGGGGATACCTTTATAGTTCAGTGGAAGGAAGAATAGAGATGAGAGTGAAATGAGAGGAGAGACTGATGGGGCATTTGACCTGCCAGATCAAATCCATCAGAAGTGTCCAAAGTGCTCTGTTGGGTTGGCCTTTCAATCTAGATCAGCTCAAACTTGGAGCTCTTCTCTTTCATACCTCTCTTTCCGTTAAGGCTGGCATTTCCTCTGCTCATGCCTGATAATGGCGTCCCTTTGCCCTAAGGAGAAAGTCCAGATCTTTAGCTGACATCCTGTGGCTCTTCCTTCCATCTACTTCTGGCCTTAAAGTTTCTCCTCAGTGTCTATACTCATTGTCATTTTCTTTTTGTCTTTTTTTTTTTTTTTCATTTTTCATTTCCACTCTACCCATCTCATTTCTGGGGCTTGGAATATTTTCTTTCTTGTCTGGACTTTCTTCTTCTTTTTCTTCAGTTGCAGAACTGCTTCTTTGTATAATTGATTTCCTCCAGGCACCTTCCCTGACTGCCTCTTCCATTCAGATCAGCCCTGCTGCCATATACTCCTCTTGAATCCTGGGTTTGTCCCATGGCAGCCTGTCTGCCTCTACTGTCCTCTGCCCTGTGAGGTCCCTGAAGGCACAAACTCTGCCCAGCATGCTCCCCTCTGAGCCAGCTCAGCTAAGTGGGTGGGATAGTGAGCCCCAAGTGACAGGATGACTTTAGAAATGTTATCTCTCAGGGCCTGCTGAATCACCTGGAAATGAGTTTGCCAAAGATGATTATGATTTGAGTGGAAGCACTGGCTGAGCATATGCCACAGATAGGTGCTGGAGATGTGAGGAGGGAACAGCCAGTGTCAGAGGGAGCATCAGGTCCAGAAAGTCAGATTACTGGCAGGTGCAGGATGAAAAGCTCCCTTAACATGTCTTCAGCTGATCTATTATTCTTTCATTTCTGGTGATTAAAGAAGCCAGTTCTGTTTGTGGGGACTTCGCTTATTATACAAACAGGCTGTTTTTCTTTCTTTCCTTTGCTGGACACAATCTAGAAAGGGGTCTGGCAGTTTACCAGATGTCCAGCTAAGTCCTTGAGGAAAGAAAGCTGTCCAATACAAGATCTTTGTGCAGAAAGAAACGTGTGGAAATAAACAGAATCCCTGAATCGGAGACCGTTAGTAGCCTTGACTCTGTTTGTGCTAATAATATTCACTGTGTGTATGTGCATCTCACATATTTTACCTCATTTATCCTCAAAAAAGAAAATACCTTGACAGGTAAGTTCTCACCATTTCATAGATGAACCCATGGCTAACCAGCTAACCTAGAGATGAACCCAGTGAGCTGTCACACAAATTGTATGAACAAACTAAGTTTTCAAACCCAAGTCCATTTGAGTCTACAGTTGAGTGCTTTCCTACTATAGTAATTCTCTTGATGTTTTTATCTGTTAAATGAGATCTCTTCTCTGTCCTTCTCAGATGCATGAGAACAAACAGATCTCTGTTTTTAGCCACACTTGCAGATTGAAGACAGCGGGAAAGGAAGTACTACACACACGCATGTTGAGATGGATACCTCATAGAAAAAGTCTTGGGATAGCACCTTTATCTCATCTTCTGAGCACATCTGACATTCAGTCTTTTTGCACATCATTACTCTGCTGTTGAAAAACAGCCCCCTACATAGTTCTGGCTAGCACCACGGCTCAATAGGCTAATCCTCCGCCTGCGGCACCGGCACACCGGGTTCTAGTCCTGGTTGGGGTGCCGGATTCTGTCCCGGTTGCCCCTCTTCCAGGCCAGCTCTCTGCTGTGGCCAGGGAGTGCAGTGGAGGATGGTCCAAGTGCTTGGGCCCTGCACCCCATGGGAGACCAGGAGAAGCACCTGGCTCCTGCCTTCGGATCAGCGTGGTGTGCCGGCTGTGGCGGCCACTGGAGGGTGAACCAACGGCAAAGGAAGACCTTTGTTTCTGTCTCTCTCTCTCTCACTGTCCACTCTGCCTGTCAAAAAAAAAAAAAAAAAAAAAGAAAGAAAGAAAGAAAGAAAAAGAAAAACAGCCCGCTACATAGTTCTGAGGTATCTTAATTCTGTGCAGTAGACACCTTGCAAATAGAAAGGCAGTGAATGTGTGGGGAAGTAGAGTGGAATTCTCTAAGAATGATGAAAGTGATGCTCCTCCCCACTTCTCAAAAAGGAGTGAGCATCTGGATGAAAGAAGTACTCCTGCAGTGTTCACTGGGGGCACCAGAGGCCGCGTCATCACCAAGCAAGCTGGGGTCACTGGGGTTTCTGATGGCATCCAGAAAACCTAATAGGATTAATTACACTAACTCCCAAAGCACAGTAGAGTATGATGATTAAAGCACAGTTTCTGGAGTCTGACAGGAAGGAGTTCAGATCTTGGATTCTGTGTGTTAAGTCTCAGAATCATCCCCATCCTTCCAGACGGAGAGTAATTCATGTTTCTATGCCACAGATCTTTCCACATCAGATGGAGCCTGTGGACTCCTTTTAAGAGTAATGTTTTTAACAGGATAAAATAAAATTTGCAAGTTTTCATAGGAAACCAGTTATACTGGCTAGGAGAATAGATAAAACTAAATTTGTGATATAGTAATATATATGCTTCTTTATTAATGGTTATCTGCAGCTTTTATTGGCAAAATAATTCTGTGTGTAGATGCCTACATTCATAATTGCAGTATATGCTAAATTTCAGCAAGAAGTTGGTGAAATTGGTGATGTCATTATTTTTCCTCATCTAAATGCATGAGCCCCCTAATTCTGTCTACAAGCCCTTTGGCCCAGTGTACCACAAACTGTCTTGCAAGCTGTCTTCTTCAGGGATCTTGTCTGAGTTATAATGGGATAAGGCTTGGGCACTTCGGTGCAGGCAGGGAGGAATGAATTTTGTTGAGTGCTGTAGCAGTGGCACTTGCAGACAGCTGTAACATCACAGGCTTGAGGCCTGTGGCAGCCACACTGGCAGTGTGATGGCCAAGGGGCATAGAGCAGAAAAGGGCAGGCTCTGGAGTGGAGCAGTGATTCCCTGTCATTCCTCTTCTTCAGGTCACGCCATGACCCCCTTTTGCTCCTCCAGGCCTCCCAACAGTTTCATAATTTAATTCTATGTACTAAATCCTTCTCTATTTGAAGTACTTACAATGGCTTCTGCTTTTCAGATTGAATTATGTCTCAAAAAGAAAAAATCCCCACTCTCTTACACATCCAAGTACTTGGTTAAATGAATAGGTCCCTGTCTCATCTGTCTAACACCTAGCTCAAAGGGTTGCTGTTCTGACGGATTGGTGCAGTACATACAGAGTACAAGGCACATGGAGAGTTCTCTTCTGTTATTAGCCAAGAACCTTTGACCAGGTCAGCAATGTTAGGTTGCCATTCCAGAGAAATTGGATTCATTGTTTACAATTTATATGAGAGTCTAATCAGGCTTGAAGTATCCCTTGGATACAATTAAGTAGACTCATTTATTTATTTACAAGGACAGATTTAAAAAACAGTGAAAAACATCACTAAAAATTAATAAACGCCGTTACTATGGTGTTGCTCAGTTGCTTTTACTGATCTCACATATGTTTCCTTGTTATGCTGTAATGCCCACAGCCAACCTAAACGCTAGCAGGATTACATATAATAATGACAGTATTTTCACTTCTCCTCAGAAATAAGGCATTGTGAATGATACACTCCTCACTCCACTTTAAGTGGATATGAACAACAGTATTGAAGCTCAAGGCATGGTGCTTCCGCTAAATTCAGAAAAGAGAATATTTTACCAGATCGTGGATAACCTGTAAAGTATTTAAATTGAATATTTTGGATAATTCTACAGATTTCAAAATTTTTTGTGATTATGAGATTTGTCTGCAAGAAATAGGAAGTGAAGGAAAGGAGAGAGCTCCGTACGAGGAAAATAGTAAGATTCATGCAAATTGGTCCTAATGGAAAGATTGAGAGCTGAAGGAGAAACCATGAGTCTCCATTCGGAAAGACTGTCTAGAGGGTTTGATTTATTAAAAAGGAAGAAAGGAAGAGGAGAGAGACAAAAGATGCACAGATAGTGTTCATCTGACCAGAATAGAAGAGGCTTGCAGTCACAGATGTGGAATATCCTGGCCTTACTGATAAAACCTTCCTCATATAACACACATGGGGGCACCAGGCCTTCTTGGCTAATGCCATTAAATGCTGGATTCATCCTAATGTGCAGACCCCATTCCCACCTAGCAGTACCATGTGGCTCTCCCACATGGCCCTCCCTGCCAGCAGAGTTAGAATGGAATATTAACCTAAGTAACACCAACAGTAGTAGCTGATATTTATTGTGTGCTTCATACATGACAGGAGTTTGTCCTAATGTGGGATCTTATTCCATTCTCACAACAGCCCTCTGAAGGAGCTTATAAGTATCTCCATTTTACAGGTGATGAAACTGTGGTGTGGAGAGGGTATGTAACAAAACTGAAGTCTCAGAATTTGTTGACAGTTGGAACAATAAAGGGCTTCCCTGATGTGGACCTAGTGGCTTTTTATTCTAGCCGCCTGCATGCTTTCAGGATTTGATCTCAAATTGTTTTATTCTTTTTCATGCTGTAGCATGAGTGGTGACACTCAATCATCAAATTTGAATGATGAAAGCTGATTTTGCTTTCTTGAAATACAGATTACATTTCCAGTTGGCTGCTTCAGAAATCCATTTAGTGAGTGGCATTGATGAGTGGAAGAGGCCCATACTTAACTGTACTTTGACATTCTGTTATCTGTAATTCCAGAATCAAAGCCAACAGGGCCTATTTTGTCTCTAATTAAGGTTTGCTTTTATCTGCTTCATGTGGCCTCTTCTAGCCATGTCTTACCTTAAACGATGTCACCTCTTCTGTAAGATAATCTTCCATCTTGGTAGCCATGGGCCTGGGGCCTGACACACTGGAGAATTTAACTTTGAAGCTGGAAATGTTATCAGGGGACTGCTATGATGAGAAGTGATTTAGGCCTGGTGGCTTCAAGGAGGAGTAGATCTTCAGCACTAGTCCTCCCGCAATGTCCTGGGTTCCTGAAGATGCACATGACGTTAGCTGTTCACTTGGGGCAGGCAGAGCTGGGGAGTGAAATCAAGACAGAATTGATGGGGCCCGCAATCAAACCTATTTGCTATGAACTATTTTCAAAATAGCTTTACACCTCCACTTGATTTTCTTGTCTGTCTCCCAGAGGTTAGAAATGATACTATTCCACATCAATTTAAAGACCTAATACGCATGCCACAGACAAGGAAGGTTAGCACCTTGGATTTCACGGTTATAGACCTGCCACAAGTAATAAAACTTGTTCCTAACTCTTCAGAAAAGACTAGAATTGACTTAACCTCCAGTTAAGGGTGTCTGAACCAGGAATGGAACAAAAGGGAATGTAAGGGAATGAGATGAAAATTCCATGTGTGTCCATCTGAGTGTCCTAAAGACAGAACAAGCTGCCTTAACAGCAGCACTCCCGTGATTAAAAACAACAACAGCAACAACAGCAAACACCTCTCAGTTCTCACAGGGCTTCAAAGTCTGCTTACATTTAGTCACCTTCTAGTCAATAGAATTCCCTGGCCACCAGATAACCCAGAGGGGCCTTACACGGTCATAGCTATGAGATTTTGTCCCTACATTAATGTCCCAAATAATTTGCTCACACAGAGCGAGATGCACACTCTTGAGAATTAAACTCAGTTTTCTGACATTCAAGTCTTGTGTAGCTGTCCCCACTCTGGCACATTTTTAATGTCAGCATGTATTTCAGTGGGCTGGATAATCCTCATCTTGTAGCTCCAAATCACAGATCAAGCACAAAGCAGCAAGATGCTGTATTTGAGTGGCGCTGTAGCCATGTAAGTAATTTTGAAGCAGCTTACACATACCAGATTCCTATCTCTTGGAATTTTGCTATTGTAGTTGGATTTTTTCATTAATTTGCTTGCTTTTGAGGTAATTGGAACTGAAAACAAGTTGTACTGAAAATACTCATTAGCTTGGGTCTTAGAGGCAGTAGGCACCTGGCAGAAGAATCCTGGGGAGAGGCATGGATATGCCAGTTTTCAGCTGCTGAGGTTGTGTGGAGAATGACGAGGGAAGGTCGATAAGGAAGCCCATCTCCACTACATGAGTGTCGGCCAATTAAGGTCAAAGGGGCCTGTGTTAGTTATTTCATTACTGAAACCTTAGTTACTTAAAACATTTACTGTCCTGCCATTTTTGTGGGTCAGGAATGCAGGAGCAAATTATCTGGGGGTTCTGACTTAGTCTCTGGTGAGTCATGCTGTTGGCCGGACTGCAGTTGATGAGGCTCTACTGGGCTGGAGGTTCCTTGTCCAAGGTCACTCATGCAGCTATTAGCAAAAATATTTAGTGCCTCATGTGTGGGCTTCTCCACAGAGCTGTATATGATCTGGCTGCCTCCCGGGCAGGTGATGTGAGAGAGAATCCAGAAGCCACAGTCTTTTCCTCACCTGATCTTGGGAGCTGTGGACCATCACTCTGCTGTATTGTTCTTGTCACACGTGACATTTGATACAGTGGTTAAACCACTGTGTGGATGCCTGCATTCCATATTGGAGTGCATGGATTTGAATCTGGTTCTGTTCGCAGTTCCAGCGTCCTGCTGATGTGTACCCTTGGGAGCAGCAGTAATGACTGAAGTAGTTGGGTCCCTGCCACCCACGTGGGAGACTCAAACAGAGTTCCTGGCTCCAGGACATCGGGACGTGAACCAGCAGACGGGATTCCTCCCTCCCTCTTTCTGCCTTCATCTCCCTCTCTCTTTCCCTCCCTCTTTCTCTGTCTCACTTTGTCTCCCTCTCCTTCTCCTCCTCCTCTTCCCCTTTCCCCTCCCTCTCCCTCTTTCACTGTCTCTTAGGTAAAATAAAGAGAAACTAAGAAATAAATAAAAAGAGGTGAATCCCTGAGTCCAGGCTACACTTAGGAGGAGGGAAGTGAAGCTTCACCTCTTGAGGCTGGAGCAGCTGAACATTGTGAATGTGTTTTTAAAGCTCCATACAGACTTCAAAGATGTGAGGGTCAGTGTGGGCACAGGGGTCCTCCGGCATAGAGAGTCACAGAGATGGTCAGAGGCCTGATGAGAGAGGAGTCCCGCACAAAGGGAGCCACAGTTGGAAACAACAGGGACAGCTGCGATGCAGACCGGGTGCAGAGTGCAGGGTGCAGGGCTCCTGTGGTAAAGCAGGCGAGCAGAGTCAGTCAAGGTGAGGTGATGGAGAGGAAGGCCTGGCTCCTGGCGAACAGAGGGCCTGGGCCCTGGGCTGTGCTCTCACGGAGACTGTAGGAGAGGAGGAGGCTCTGCAGGCTTAGCATGGCTCAGCTACCCACCTGCTTTGAGACTTGTGGAAAATCAGTAATGTGCCATTTTTGTCAGACAAGTATGCTTGAATAGTGTTAATTGCATGTGATTCAACTGGATATTTTTCCTCTGCAAACTTTGTTTTTTCCATTCTCAGATGCAGGTGATGCTGTAAAACCTGCAGTATTGGCACTGAGGTTAGACAGAATGTGTGGTAAAGGCCCATGCCCAGCCATGGCATCCCTTCCATCATCACGTTAACCATGGTGGGTGTTGTGGCTGAGAAGTCTTCCATGGAAGGAACTCAGGACGGCTTCTCTTAGGAAACCTAGAACCGGATTCATTCCTGACAATCTCTGATTCGCTTCAGCAATTCTTCTCCCCATGGGGAACTTAGTGTTAGGGCCTTTAAATGAAGAGATTGGCCTAGAAAACTCTAAGGGCTCTTCTGACTTAACTGGGAAGTTAGTGAAGCACAATAGTCCCCTTTGGTGTAAACTGCTGTACTCTAACCAGCAAAGTGCGGTGTGTCAAACTGTTGAATGAAGTCGTGGAAATTTGAGCCCCAAATCTCAGTTAGGGAAGGATGTTTGTGTTCTGGTTATGTGCACGTGCATGTTTGCACGTGCCTATATCTGCAGGAGTACTTCAAGAAATTTGTGGAAAATGGGATTAAGATTCCAAAGAATTTTTGAAATCTCTCCATACATGGGGTCTTCAAAAAGATCATGGAAAATGTATGTTATAAAATAACTGTGCATGGATTTTACTTTTTGCACCAAAACAAACTTCTTTTATTTTTAATTTTTAGAAACCTTTATTTCTGAAAGGCATAGTTACAGAGAGAGAAAGAGAGAGAGATCAGTCTCCTCTCTGCTGGTTCACTTCTAAAATGGTCTCAATACCTGGGATTGGGCCAGGCCAAAGCCAGGATTCAGGAACTCCATTCAGGTCTCCCTTATGGGTAACAGGGGCCCAAGTACTTGCCCATTTTCCACTGCTTTTCCAGGTGCGTTAGAATGGAATTGGATCAGCAGCAGAGCAGCCAGGACTCAAACCCGCATTCTGGTTTGGGATGCCGCTGTCACATTGTGGCACTGCGCCACAGTGCTGCTTCTCTAACTTATTTTTTCTTTCCATTTTTCCACGAATTTTTGAAGCATGGTCACATTTGAGTGCATGCATGCTGCAGAGTTGTCTGGCTGAGTCTTCACGTGCATCTGTGTTTTGCTGTGTGTGTGTTGGGGGTGGGGGAGAAGTGATGGCAGCAGTCAGAGGAAAGTAGCCGTGGGTGCTTACTGCGCTTCTGTCTGTGTTGTGGATGAAGGATTCAGCGGTGACAGATGGCCAGGGCAGGGGTTGGGGGTCTGTCTTTGTGGAACCATTGGCTTGGCAGTCCGAGGTACTGCTTCATTCTGTACTCTCAGGGACGGAGGGATCCCTAGTTTCTCACTCTGCGGAGTGGAGTTTCCAGACTGTTGAAAATAATTTAAAGCTCATGTTAACCGTGCAGGCAGGAGCTGCAGACACCTGAGGAAGCCAGTGTTTATTATTCCTTGTACTGGTGAAGCCCCATTGCTTGGGAGGGCTAGTGGGTATGATGATGGATATGGCATAGGAGCATGGGGCAGGTGGCCCTGAACTTGCTTTAGAGCAATCAGCATTTTATAGCTCCTCCACTACCTGCCCCTCATTCAGATAGCAACACTTGGCAAAGAGCCCAACTTTCCAATTATGCCATCAGTAAATGCAGTGACATTGGCAAATGAGGGAAGGGAGAGTATTTGTTTTGCCTTGGGTCTGATTTCCACCCTCACACCCTGTCACTCGTGTTGGTAGCTTCCCCATGGAGCATTTAAGGAAATATAGGAAATAATCACTTAATGCTCACGATGGAGACTGTGGGTTTACAGAGCCAGCATTATGTTCCCATATGTGCTCTCTTGTTGGAAGATTACACCCCTTAGCCTGCTTCCTTCTCAACTCAGGCAGAACCGTAGGGCACCCAGAAGCCATCAATGAAAGGAACAAAGTTAAATTCACCAAAGTAAAAAGAAAAGCTGGGTCCAAAACCACATGTCCAGGGAGTGGCCGCTTCTGGGGCCAAGGAGAATATTCTGGCTGCGCTAGAGGTTGCTTCTGCTGAAGCTGTCTTCCTGATAGTTATCTGTATGAGTTTTGTGAAGTTTCGCCTCTGCTGGTTTTTGCAATCTAAGGTAGCAGTGGGGACTTAAGGCATTCTAAAGCTTTCTGTCTGAATGACTGTGTTTGGGTCAGGGCCTTTTATGTGTCAGGCAACACGCAGGGTTTACTACTTGAAGGACCCCTTTCAGCTCTTTCTGAGACAGCCACCCACATAAACAGTGGACCACAGAGAGTCAGTGGGGAAGGGAGGAACGAGCAGTTGGTATCTGCTCTGTAGAGCCCTGAGCAATCCCAGCGGCTGGGAGAGGGGTGTCCCAGCAGCCAGCCCTTGAGCATGGTCCAGGGTGCCGAGTTCTGAACTTCACCATTGGCGGACAGTCCATGCAGCCAGCGGCCGCCCTGTCCTGAGCTAACAGTGGTCCCAAAATGGGAAGTGGGAGGCCAGCGTGCATGGCTGCAAGAGCAAACATAGGCACTTCTCCCTCCAAGCTGGTATGTCCTGCACGTCTGGGCCACGCAAGCTTAGTGCCCCCGTGCGGCAGACGCTGACCAGTCAGATCAGGTGGTCAACCAGCCCAGTATCTTGGAGTAAAGTCATCCTAAAGGAATCATGCAGTGCAACCTTGAAGTGAAAAGGTCTTCTCCCTTTATTGTCTTTTGCCTTGTGCCTCCATTTGATGTGTGGCTAAATTCTGGGGTGAGCAGGGAGCTAGAGATGAGTGTAAAGGAGGTGACCAAGGAGCACTGTTCTGGACTACCTCTGAGAGCAAGTGGAGCCAGCCCCACTCCTGGCCCCAGTCATAACCATTGGGCCATTCTGAGTGTCCAAAGGACCTCCCACACAGAAGCATCCCCTTAGAAGTGGCAACAGGGGCAGAGCTAGGCCATGTTCAAAAACATGGTGCTGCCTGTGGGAAACGTGATGCCTTAAGGGAAGCAGAAGTGGAAGAAGTGGAGTTCAGCTCAAGTCACACAGTAGAAGTGGAAGAGGTGGTTCTCAGCTCAAGTCACAGGATGTCATGTTCCCGATGGAGGGAGTCTACTCCCGTTTGCCTTTAAAGCACCTGAGAGCTGTGCTGATCAGCTTTTCACCACTATACCAATTACCCGAGTGGAGCCACTTAGTAAGGAAGAAGGCTTATTTTGGGTCACAGGTTTGAAATTTCATGGTCCAAGATCATTGCAGGTTCATTGTCCAAGTACTGTCAGGTGTCTGGTAAGGGCAGAACACATGTGAAGGGAGGATCACCTGGTGAGCCAGGAAGCAGGAAGTGAGAGACGGGGGCATGCTTGACCTCCATGTTAGTGTCTCTTTACAAAATCACCCTTCAGTTGTGGGCATCTCAGTCTGGTCCAACCATGTCCTTTTCTTACCATACCTTCTGTTACCACAATCAAATTAAGTCTCCATGCTTAACCCATTAACCACATTAACCATTATCATAAGACTTTGGAGCCCAAGCTCCTAACACATGGGCTGCTGGGAGCACCAAACCAATGTCCAAACTACCTCAAGGGCCTTCTCCACATCTGGGGCAGTGCTGCATTGGGACCCTTGTCTTCTCAGCTGTCTACATAATGGAGAATATTCGGTTTTTGTCTCCTATTAATTTAGCTCCAGAAGTCTCTTTCTTTATTTGGAGAAAAAAAAATGATAAAGGGTTTTCAAGGAACTGGTGTGCTAAATTGGGCCATCATGGTTATGACAGCATTTATCTTTAAAGGCTTCGACTTACTGAAGACTGCACTCCAACACTTGCTCATGCTGTGGCCCTGCCATCGCACTCCAGTTTTGAAAACAGAGCTGCATTTTCAGCAAATCATTTGTGCGGTGAACAGCACTGAGAGTGTCATCTAAAGGCAGCGGGAAGTCTGGGACACTGCATTGTTTTAGAAGACGGAAATTGTGCCATTTGCAGAGTTGGAGGCACTGCCAGCATTTCTGAATGATCACTGTAATTTGTCTTGCAAAAGTAGGCAGAACTTCCTAAATTTCTGGGAGGCATATCCCTTTGGTGGAGGCTCTGAAAACCTTGGAGGTGCAGAGCGATGTAACTCCCTCTTTTTTCCCGAGGAAGCTCCTGTGTATAGCAAGGAGCAAAATGGAAGTACTTCAGCTGATGCCACTGGCAGTGTGCCATTAGAGTCGGGGACCTGCTTTGCTTAATCTTGTTTGGCTCTCACCTCTGGGTTTGGGCTGCCTAGGCCTGTTCTTGGAAAACACTGGAGACTTCTCCCTCTGGCATCTGCTCACGTAAAGGAAGCTAGGAGCAGACAAGGGCAGAAGGAGCACAGGCCTCCCTCAGCTCATCTCTTTCTGGGGAGGAAAGATCAGCAAGAGGCACTGCTGACACGGCAGACTGAACGATTTGGGCTGACTCTTGTGCTGTTATTTACTGTAACAAGCGACCAGATGTTACTAAACTTACTCTTGGCGATTATGACTTCTCTGATGTTTAGTGGCAGGGGTCTTCCCTGAGGAAGTAGATGCTTCCACTGCCTGGAAAGAAGTTGATTCTGGAGAAGGAAGATGCTGGCATTGATGGGAGCGTAGAGGGACTTTGTCCTTAATCTGGGGCCAAGAATAAAGAGGGCTTGAGGGACTGAGGACTTGAAGATGCCTGGAGCATCCTGGTGCAGGCTGCAAGTGGGGCCTTGCCCTCTGGGACAGGCTGGGAGAGGGGCAGGGACAAGTTGCTCTATCCACATACCCTACAAGGCAGAATCCAGGGCTTCTGGATGGCCAGTTCCAAGTGAATATGGTTTCCCTTTTGGAGGAACTGTGTTCCCTGGTCTTGACTGTCTTAACATCACTGCTGTGTTGTGAGGAATTAGAAGGCACAGGGCCCTTGCCCAAAAGGTGGGATGACACGGTCATCACCAAGCAGAGACTGGGAAGAAGAGGCAGTTATGTCTGGACAGACAAGAAGCTGCGACAGGAAGAGCTTGGAGAAATTATTGAGACTTTGCTACAGGACTTTGTTTAAGTGGGGTTTATACTCTATAGTCATTTGCATATTACAAAAACAGTAACCTTGTTCTTAGTCACAGGCTGGGGAGGATGTGGACTCCCAGTTTCTATGGGGATTCCCACAAATCTCAATAATAGATTGTTTCTCTTCATAACAATCAAAATATGTGGGACTCATGCCAGGCCTCTGGAATGGAAAAATGCAGGGAGCACCCCTTGGACAGAAGACAGTGGCTAAGAGCGTTTCACACTGCTGTGCACGGGGTCAGACCTGTGCAAGTGCAGTCGAAGAGAGAAGCGTGTGCACTGTTCACTACCCCATGCTGGGCAGTGGTGGGGCTGGCTCTCTGCCACTCCACTGTACTGCAAGCCAGCGTTCGTGGGGCACAGGCACCACAGGGCTGACTGCCAGGTCTTCGAAAGAAAAATGGAACCTAACATCATGGCTTTCTTCAAGATGGGATGTGGCGGACAGTGTAGGAGCGGGAAGGTGTGGTGACTGTAGGGACAAGTTCACATACATTTGCCACCTCCGATATTCTGAGGTGAGGACCCAGTAAGAATACACACATAAAAGGCTTCACAGCTCAGTCCTGGAGCTGGATCCCTGTGGTCTGGTTTTGGTCTGAGGTGAGATGCTAATTCCTGTGACTTTGAGGAGGACCCTGCCCCACCCCAGTTTCAGACTCAGCCCCTGCGCCTTCCCTATGGTGATGCTGCAGGCCCTCAGGATGGCTGCCGCACCTGGCATCTCTCAGATGGAGGTGTGCAGAGCTGCGCCCCTGGCCACACCCACGTGACTTTCAGTGCCCTAGGTCTGCGCAGCAGTGCAGCCTCACTCCCTCTGTGTCCCTGCAGCCCCTCCCTCTGTTTCTGGGGGCCTCCCTGTCACCTGTGGAGGCCAGGAATCTTGGATAGCACAGAGAATTCATCTTGAGGGTGTCCTGACTGCCAGGTCGTTTCCCTCTGCCCCAGCTTGCATACCAAATAAAGTGTTAAAATGCCCCTTGTTCCAAGTAGGAGCCGGAACGCACAGGCAGCAATTCCAATTCTGTGTCATTCCTGATCCTCATTGGGGTCAGGGCTGAAGGGAAGGCACACAAAACTATTCTCTCCTCACCTTTAAATTAAAAGCATGCGTTGGGCAGCCCTTGGCCTTTGATAGCCTGCACACCTATCAAGATCTGGTTTACAGGCAAGTGCTGTGTGATTCTGAATATAAGGGTTATCCGTAATTGAAGCCATCATCAAACAACCCCCCGCCCCCCGCACTCGCAGAGCAGTAATCAACATCTGCGATGCTGAGTGCTGTGTATTCAGCATTCAGGACCCATAAAATATGCAGGATTAATGCCGAACTTCATTCAGGCTGCCAGCAGTGCCGTCACCTGGGACCTGCGAAGCAGCAAATTTGTTTTCAACTTACACTGGCTTCAGAAAGTGGAGAACGGCCTCCTCCGTGCGCTGTCGTCTGTGGCGCCTCTCGGCCTTTGCAGATGCAGCGTGGAAAAGTCAAATAGATGACCAAGATGCTGTCTGGCTACAGAAGTGCCCTGGGTTCCTCCGTATTCCAGGACCCTTTCCCCCCTTACCCCCAGTCACCTTCTGTGTTTTGCCTCCAGGTCCCTAGAGCCTGAAACTCAGAAAAATAGAAATCCTTGAAGCTCGCACTTGGATGCCACGGCTTAGGCTCTGAGTCAGGAAGTGGGCTCCTTCCTGGCTCTGCCACTCACTGGTCTGTCTCCCTGCACAAGTTGCTGTCCTTTTGGGGTCTTAGTTTCCCATTTTTCAAAACAGAATCTTGAATGCTAGAATTCCTCTTGGTTCTTTTACCGTGATTTTTTTTTAAAAGATTTATTTATTTATTTGGAAGTCAGAGTTACACAGAGAAGGAGAGGCAGAGAGAGAGAGAGGGAGGGAGGGAGGGAGAGAGAGAGAGAGAGAGAGAGAGAGAGAAAGGTCTTCCATCTAATGGTTTACTAGAGAGAGAGAGGGAGAGAGAGAGAGAGAGAGAGAGAGAGAGAGAGAGAGAGAGAGAGAAAGGTCTTCTATCTGATGGTTCACTCCCAAGTTGGCTGCAACTGCCGGAACTGAGCCGATACAAACCCAGGAGCCAAGAGCTTCTTCTGGGTCTCCCATGCAGGTGCAGAGGCCCAAGCACTTGGGCCATCTTCTACTGCTTTCCCAGGCCACAGTAGAGAGCTGGATGGGAAGAGAAGTGGCCGGGTCTTGAACCAGTGCCATATGGGATGCCGGTGCTTCAGGCCAGGGCGTTAACCCACTGCGCCACAGCGCTGGCCCCTACCGTGATTTTTTCAAGGAAGGCTGAATACACACTTTCAGATTTTTAACTTGCTGGACTGTTGCTTTCTTTCAATAGTTTTCTGCGCACTGAGAGTACTGTTGATATCTGTCTCCCTCTCTCTGTTGTCTACTCTTTGGCCTTTCATATCATGCATCCTTTATTCCATAATTATTATTTTAATAAAGTTTTGGGAGGGAGTGGACATTAATGTACTCAATCCATCATACTTACCCTGAGGTCTTTCATCTTCCGGATAA
Source organism: Oryctolagus cuniculus (assembly GCF_051225735.1). Classification (NCBI taxonomy): domain Eukaryota; kingdom Metazoa; phylum Chordata; class Mammalia; order Lagomorpha; family Leporidae; genus Oryctolagus; species Oryctolagus cuniculus. The sequence continues at coordinate 25,672,353 of NC_142872.1, forward strand.
AATGGTTCTATTATATTTTAATTATTACAGATGGAGAAACAGGGGCCCAGAGAGGTTTCTGAGATGAATTCCCAAAGCCACATAGCTAGTAAGTGAGGGGTGAACCCAAAGCTGCCTTTTAACAAAGCACATGGGCTTAGCGACCAGGCTGTGCTGACTTCCTGTGCTCATTTGTCATCATTGTGAACTTGGCTTCTGTGTGCCCACCTATGAGAGTAGTCAGTTCTCAGCACACTGACAATACCAGGATTCTGAACTGTAAAACTGTGTAAAGACCGCGGACCAAGGCAAAGAGACGCAGGCTGTCAAAAGACCGTTTGCCAACCTCTCCCTTGTGTTTCACTGCGTGCACATGCACACACACACACACACACAGTTTTCATGGCTGGAAACTCTTACACTTGATGATCTTTTAATTACGAAAACATCACATTAACACTTTCCTTGTCATAGATTTAAATACTATTGAAGTATAAAGGGACTTGAAAGTTTATGCAAATTCATGTTTTCTTTTAATTCCATCGTCCATAAACTTTCTGCAGTGCCCTTGTCTTTAGGAAAATAAGAAGGCTTTGTGTGTGTGTGTGTGTGTGTGTGTGGTTTTTTGTTTTTAATATTATTTATTAGGAAGAGTCAGAGAGAGAGAGAGAGAGATAGAGAGATATCTTCAGTCCACTGTTCACTCCCCAGATGGCTGCAAAGGCCAGGCCTGGGCTGGTTTGAAGCCAGGAGCTTCATCTCAGTCTTCCATGTGAATGCAGGGACCCAAGGACTTGGGTCATCTTCTGCTGCTTTCCCAGGTGCAATAACAGGGAGCAGGATTGGAAATGGAGCATCGAGGACTTGAACTGGTGCCCATATGGGATGCTGGTGCTGCAGACAGCAGCTTAACCTGCTATGCCACATTGCTGGCCTTAAGGCTTGTGCTTAATTGCTGTTCTGGGCTGTCCTCACCTGGGGCCTGCTTTAGTTTGTTGTGGCTCCCACTCCCCTTAGGCCTTTTTCTTGTCTTGTTGTAACAGCCAAGGTGATGCTGGGGCAAAATGGGGTGTGGGGGTTTTGTGTGAGTCTTCTTGTCAACACTCTGAGACCCTCTTTTTGGTGATGATTGTAGGTGACATCAGTGACTCTTGGTCTCAGCTTTGCCTCTACCCATCTGGCTTTCTCTGTGCTTTCCCCCTTCTCTGTGTTCCCAGTAGGAAAGGAATAATATCTGTTCTATGATATCATGTCATGTAATAGATGCTTTTCTATATCTAGTAGTACTAAGTAGCAGTGGTATCAAATACTCTTTAGAAGACAATAATAGACATTGCCAGAGACTGGTCTAAGCACTTTCTGAATATAAATTCATTTAATCCTTATGGCGACTCTCTGAGGAAGGTACCATTATCATTTTCATTTTTATAGGTGAGGGCTTAAAGCATAGAGAGGTTAGGTAATCTGCCCAGGGTCACACCACCAGAAAATGGTGGAGACAGTTTGCAAACCCATCAGCCTGGCGTTGTGGTTCCTGCTCTAGATTTCCCTACCGCTTGGGAGTTCACCTTCCTCCTTAACACTTACCTCTACCCTTACATTAGCCCTTCCTTGCAGGCCATCAGTGTGGTCTAATATTGGACTCTCCCTCTCTCATTCTCCATCGTCTCCATGAGCTCGTCTCAAGCTCCCTCCGCATCTCTGTCCTGTGTTCATTGAGAAGCTCCCCTGTAATTGCTGTCCCCAATTCTTTGTTTGATCACTCTTGGGCGCATGGTACTCAGAGCTCTTACCTTGCCCACTCAGTGGAAACTGCCCTGGCGTTTTCAAAACAGTCATCTCCATTTCTCTCCATATATCCTTGTAATTAACGACCTTAATACATTTCCTAATGTGGGGTCATTCTGGCACTGAGAGCAGTTGTCATTCTTGAAAACCATTGCTGATTCCATTTGTTAGTATTTTATTTATGACTTTGGTTAATATCGGCTGGACAGACCATTTCCTTAAAACTCCAGAGAGCATGAAAAGTTCTTTTCAGTCCATTTATTTCCTTGTTAATTTAGAGGTCGATTTCCTTGTACAAATAGTTTCACTCTTCCGTGGTGTTCATGTTTTTTTCTATGGGATGTCTTTAATTTACTAATTAAAAGGGCAGTAAATGTGCTTTCTCATTATTACTAAAATAGTCACATAAGGCAATATCTTTATACTGGGGCAAAAATTAGGAAAGTCCAAATCATCTGATTGGCTTTTATATAGGATTATTTTTTGAGTCCCGAAGTAATGCAGATTGATAGGAAGAACAATCTCTGTTGAGAAAAGCTCAAGAGTAATTAAGAACAGCTAAAGGACAGAAACGGTTATAGTATCTTGTAAATGTACTCTGAGCAGTCACTGGGCCAAGCAAATTACGTTCTGCTGCTGTCTGTGAGGGCAGAGCATGTGTGCTGTGTGCATGTTGCACTGAGCACTCTGTGGGAGGCTGTGTGTGCTGTGTGCGTGTTGCACTGAGCACTCTGTGTGGGAGGCTGTGTGTGCTGAGTGCATGTTGTGCTCAGCACGCTGTGTGGGAGGCTGTGTGTGCTGTGTGCATGTTGCACTGAGCACTCTGTGGGAGGCTGTGTGTGCTGTGTGTGTGTTGCACTGAGCACTCTGTGGGAGGCTGTGTGTGCTGAGTGCATGTTGCACTGAGCACTCTGTGGCAGGCTGTGTGTGCTGTGTGCGTGTTGCACTGAGCACTGTGTGTGGGAGGCTGTGAGTGCTGTGTGCGTGTTGCACTGAGCACTCTGTGTGGGAGGCTGTGAGTGCTGTGGTCACTGTTGCACTCACACTCTGTGTGGCAGGCACTGCTGTTTAGCCCTGTTTTACAGAGGATCCAGCTCACCTGTGTTGTCACAGTTCACTTTAATGATCAGGACATTAGATTTTCTTCTAGAAACAAATGTTTCTTTGTATAGAGAATGGAATGGAACACAATACAGAAAAATACATCCCATTTGCTGCAGAGGGTTACAGATTCTAAGATTCTTATCTGGTCTCTAGTAAGAACAGAAAAGAAAATACCCTATTTATATATAAAAATAGGATAGAGATTGTGGTCTCTCTTGTTTATACAAATACGTGCAGAGCTTAGCCACTAATCTGCTACAAAATCCCAGCTCTTGCTGAGTCTGAAGCAGCAAGGCAGGAAGACACTGATGCTGCCGTTGCCACTGCTGCAGATTGCTGTGTACACGTGACAGAAACCAGCACTGGCCACTAGCCCACCTCTCTTTGTAGGCCACGATCATATCTACCAAGGTCCCAACTGAATTTGCACTGTGAGCTCTGAGTTAGCACCTAGTTAGAGCTCAGTAGTATGTGTTGAATGAATAGGCGAGTGCGTACGTCATCCTCCAGCCTTCACTGTGACAAGCCTTGTTTGCATCTTGTATGCACAGTGCTGCCAGATTCCAGCCCACACTTTCAGCCCAGGCACAGTGTCATCTCCTCTGTGACATAGAAGAACTGTGAGAGCATCAAGGATGGAACATCTCTGTCTGCTTTGTTATCAGGTGGGCTTTGTGGAGAAGGTGCCATTGGAGCTGGATCTGAGCAGATTAAGAAGCTGGACAGAGACAGCATGCGCTTTAGGCAGAAGGAGGCCCCCCTGCAGGGGAGGTAAAAGGCATGTCAGCGTGTCCATGCTCTTTTTGGCCTCTGGCCTCAGGGTTAGTAATCCATCTCCTCTGTAGTTCCTAGGAGCAGAAGACACTCTGCCCCGCAAAGCCAATGCACCGGAACATCAGAATCTCTGAGACGAGAGCCCACACTCTGAGTTCCAGGGCATGCAGCAGGTGCTGCTCTACCATGCCCATGGGGCCCAGCCAGATCATTCTGCCTGGGCAGAGAAGTACCATCAGAGAGTCCTGATGGGCACATGGGAACTGCCTTCTGCTCACCCCCCTCTCCCTCCAGGACACCGCACAGGGCCCAGCACACTGCAGGGCTCCATGATTTTGTCTTGGATGGATGAATTCTGGAGGTGGGATTGCTTCCACACTCTCTTCCGATAAGCCTGGATTGTTTCTCCACTCTCCGACTCTCACTGGAGGGACTGGTGGAGTCATTTGCATCTCCTACATATGCAGAGTGAGCGCCCCGCCTGTTGCTCACGTTTCATCTGAGTAGTTAAAGCACGGTGGCAGGAAGGCAAAGCCGCCCATCCAAGCTGCCACCAAAGGCCGCATAGAAGGAGGTGGCTTTGCAGTCTGGATCTCATGAAGATGAAGAGAGCCAGCCTGGGCTCTGGCATGGGGGAGCAGAACGAACAGCAAGACGAGGTGTAAGGTGCAGCTTCATGCACAGCTACAATGTACAACAGGCATTTCAGTCAACTGTGAAGAAAGAGTGAGGGGTGGGGTCACAGACTAGGGTTTCACGTGCTACACACTGTAGAAAGGCAGGCAGTACCCACGGGTGTGGGGGCGCTGGTGAACCTGCAGCCAGGGCCGTTGGCTGTGAAGGGGAATGTGACTGAGCTGGCACACAGACATGTGGCTCTTCCCTTCTAATCGCAGTGAGGCTCGGGGCTGGTTATTGGCTCCATTGCTGGATTTGGGAGATTGCAGTTTTCAATGGCTGAAAGAGATTGAGGTGTTAGGACAAGTTCCAGGTGGAGAGAGACAACTACCTTGGGACTTGCTTCTAGGCTTTCTGTCCTTGGCTTCTGCCTGCAGTGTCCCCCTAGCCCTTGGCATTCTTCCTACCTTTGCATATCTGATGTTTCTCCTTGGAAAGCCAGACTGTCACCTCCCCTTTGAAGCCCTCCCATTGGCAGAGTTGATCTTCCGCTCAGGAGTTCCCCTAATACCCAGACAAGTCTTATCAGGGCATTTTCCTCACTATGTTGGATTATTTGCTCACTTCACTCCCTGGGGGTGTCAGTGAGGGCAGGACTGTGTTCAGTTTTCTCTCACAGACTTTTTTTTTTAAAGATTTATTTATTTATTTGAAAGTCCTTTGCATAGTACATGAGATGCAGGAGGCAAGGGCTGGCCTCCACGCATTCCCTTGGCCTCAGAGTGTGTCACCACTTTGTCTATCCTAACAGCACAGTAATTTTCTACATATGTATTTGTCAATCCTTTAGGTATAATTTACCAACAATAAAGTATATACACTGTAAGCGTATGAGTTTTGAAAAATGCACCCACCAGTGTAACTGCCACCCAATAAGCTGTAGAACATTTTAAACACTCCAGGAAGTTTCCCCTTTGCTGGTTCATTTTGCATTTAGTCTGTTATTCCCCTTATCAAGAGATGCTCATCTCTTACCTATCTTGAAGGATGAGGTTTGCTAGATCTAAACTTCATGTAAGTGAAATCACACAGTATGTACTGTTTTGTTACATTCAGCATAATGTGTGTGAAGTCATCTATATTGTGAGTTTATTTGTTGAGTAAGATTCCATTGCATAAATATACTCCATTTTTCTTAACGGTGCACCCATTGATGGACTTTTGGGTTCTGCCAGTTTGGGGCTATTATGGATAAAGATGCTATAAACATTGTTGCATGTTTTTTTTTTTTTTCCTGGCACACATTTTCATATTTCTTAAGAGAAATACCTGGAAGAATTTCTGGGCCACAGAGTAAGTGTCAATTTAGCTTTCCAAGAAGCAGGCAAATTGCTCCTGAGGTGATTGTTTCATTTTCCATGTCCTCTATCAATATGTAAGAAATGCAGTTACTCTGTGACTTTGCCAACACTTGGTACTGTCAGTATTCTTATTTATTTATTTATTTATTTATTTATTTATTTATTTTTTGACAGGCAGAGTGGACAGTGAAAGAGACAGAGAGAAAGGTCTTCCTTTGCTGTTGGTTCACCCTCCAATGGCCGCCGCAGCTGGCGCACTGTGGCCGGCGCACCGCGCTGATCTGATGGCAGGAGCCAGGTGCTTCTCCTGGTCTCCCATGGGGTGCAGGGCCATCCTCCACTGCACTCCCTGGCCACAGCAGAGAGCTGGCCTGGAAGAGGGACAACCGGGACAGAATCCGGCGCCCCGACCGGGACTAGAACCCAGTGTGCCGGCGCTGCAAGGCGGAAGATTAGCTTAGTGAGCCGCAGCGCCGGCCAAGTTGTCTTTTTTTTATTTTTTATTTTTTTAATTTTTTGACAGGCAGAGTGGACAGTGAGAGAGATAGACAAAGAGAAAGGTCTTCCTTTGCCATTGGTTCACCCTCCAATGGCCGCCGCGGCTGGCGCACTGCGGCTGGCACACCGCGCTGATCCGATGGCAGGAGCCAGGTACTTCTCCTGGTCTCCCATGGGGTGCAGGGCCCAAGGACTTGGGCCATCCTCCACTGCACTCCCGGGCCACAGCAGAGAGCTGGCCTGGAAGAGGGGCAACCGGGACAGAATCCGGCGCCCCCACTGGGACTAGAACCCGGTGTGCCGGCGCTGCAAGGCGGAGGATTAGCCTAGTGAGCCGTGGCGCTGGCCAAGTCTTCTTAATCATAGTTATTTAGTGTGTAGTGGTGCCTCTTGTGGCTGTAGAAGTGAAATCTTTTCATGCATTTATTGTCTATTTGTATATCTTCTTTTGCAATGTGTCTACAAATAATTTTACCCATATTTTATTGGGTTCTTTGTCTCATTTTTTCTTTTTCTTAAATCCTTGAATTGCACATTTTATTATTATTTTTAAAAAGTTCTGCTTATTTCTTTGAAAGGGAGGGAGGGAGAGAGAGAGAGAGAGAAAGAGAGAGAGAAAGAGTAAGAGAGAGAGACTGATTTTTCATGTACTTGTTTACTCCCCTGATATTTGCAACAGCTAGTGCTTGGCCAGGCTTGAGACTAGGAGCTTGAAACTCGACTTAGGCTTCCCATTTGGGTGGCACAAATCCAACCACTTGAGCCACAACTGATGCTTCTGGGGTGCACGTTAACATGAAGCTGCAGTTGGGGTGCAGAGCTGGGACTCAAATTCAGGCAACTGGAATATCGACACAGCTTCACAAGTGTCATTTTAACCCCTGCACCAAATGTCCACTTCTATTTATCTTTTTATTAATGTTCTGTGTCTTATTTAAATATTCCTGAGGACCTCTGTTTGGTGAATATTTTCTCATTTGTTTCATTTCTGAAATTTTAAAGTTCTCATTTTTAGTTTAGATATGTGATTCATTTTGAATTTGTTTTTGTGTGTGTGGTGTGAGGTAAGGATTGAAGTTTCTTTCTCTTTTCTGGGCTGCCCTTTCCCTACTAAATTAGATTGGCACTTGGATAAACAGAGCAACTTATCATACTCATATACATGTAGGTCTGTGGGCTATCTACTTGGCTCCACTGACACCACAAACACCACATTTTCGTGATTATTGTGGCTTTACAAAAGTCATGAAATTAGATAGTGAAAGTCCTCTAATTTTGTTCTTATTCAGAATAGGGTTAGATTTCTAGGTTCTTTAAATTTGCGTATTGGTTTTAGACAAATCAACTAGAGTAACATTTTTAAACTGGAGTAATAGCATTTTTAACAATGTTGATAACATTTTGATTGGAATCAGATGATTAATTGTATAGATAAACTTCTATAGAAATGATTTTTAGTTTTTAGAGGAGAGGTGTTATACTTCTTTCGTTGAGCTTACTCCTAAAAATTTTATAGTTTTTGGCACTATTATAAATCGTTTTGCATTTTTAAATGTTTTATTTCAGAACAGTTTTGGAGTTACTGAAATATTACAAAGATAGGTCAGTGATTCCCATATATGTCATTCCAGTTTCCAATGTTATTAACTTTTTACATTCATTATAAATAGAAAGCAATTTGGATACACTGTTATTAGCTGAAATCCACACTTCATTCAGATTCCCTTTGTTTTACATAAAATCCTCCTTTTGTCCAAGGTTCCAGTCCAGGATCCCACATTGCAATATATACGTGGTAATGGTCCATCCTCGACTTCCTTGTCTGTAACAGCTATGCAGTTGACCTTATTTTAATGCCTTTGATAGTTTTGATGAACAATGGTCAAGTAATTTGTAGAATGTCCCTCCGTTGAGATCTGCGCAGTGCTTTTCTCACAAGCAGACTGGGATTCCTTGTTCTTACAAGCAGACCATGGAGGTGCATTCCACGTTCATCATGCCTCATCAAGTTCACACATGGACAAGCAACTGACTTATAACTCTGTCAATTTTTTTAAAAGATTTATTTATTTGAAAGGCTGGGTTACAGAGAGAGGGAGAGACAGAGAGAGATTGTCCATGTGCCCATCGGCTGTTTAACTTGCCAAAGGACCTGAATGGCTGGGGCTGCCTCAGGCTGAAGCCAAGAAACAGGACTGCATCTGGGTCTCTCATATAGGTGCAGGGGCCTGGTGCATTAGCAAGGAGCTGGATTGGAAGTGGAGCAGCTGGGACTCAAGCTGGTGCTCATGTGGGATGCTGGCATTTCAGGTGGTGGCTTAACCTGCTGCGCCACAGCTGCCCCTCGATGTCAGGCTTGATCATGATTGAGGTGGTGTTTGCCAGCTTTCTCCTCCCTGCCACTCCCTCAGCATCACATTTGGTGTTCAAAATAAAATCACAGTATGCAGCTCCACTAGTAAGGAGTTGGGATTTATACTCCACTTCCTTGAGGGTGAAGGATCTCTGTTAATTATTTGGAATTATACTTCATAGGAGATTTTTCTCTTGTTCCACTCATATATTTAATAATTTATTTCAGTATGGGTGTATTTATCTTTCCTTTGGGCTAATCTAGTACTGCATCATTTATCATGTTACTTTAAGTTTTATAGGATTGGGCACTGGGGGCTCTGTTTGTCACCCTCTGCATCCCCTTGACACATTTGACATCTGCATCATTGTCCACTTTTTTAAATCTATTCCTTACTTTGGACCTCTATGAAATGCTCAAGGCTCACCTCATATATTTCCTTTCTCAGATGCAGAGTCAGTCATTTGTCCAAATGGCACCGGTTCCTTTGCTTGGAGAATGGTACTAAACACAGATATTTGATTATAAGGTATGCTTTTTGCTACCAGATGTTCCTATTTTTAGGTTCTATCAGCAGACACTGTGGAAATACATGTGTATATAGATATATAATATTTATACATGCCTATAAATATTTCTCTGTATGGCCATCTGTAATTCAGTTGAGCTCATACTTGTATCTCCAACTCTCATTCATGGAATCATATATTATTCTCTTCTCTCCCTTGCTTGTCTGTAGTCCCTCACTCTAGCCATGAGAAACTTGGATCCTACTATCTACCAGCCGTTAACTGAATTATTTGATTCCACCATCCACATATAGCAGTAACAGAACTGTTAACCTATACTCCCATGGCGAGCAGCTTTATCTACTGGAGCAGTGCTTACATACAGCTTCCTTTGCCTGTAGTCTTTTTTTTTAGTGGAAATATTCCTCTTTAATTTTAAAAATATTTTTAAAAAATTTTATTTGCGGTATACAAATTTCATATGTACAAATTTAGGAACGTAGTGATAACTTTGCACTCTACCGTCCCTCCCACCCATGCTCCCACCCTTCTTCCTCCTCTCTTTCCTACTCCCACTCTTAATTTTTACCAAGATCTATTTTCTTATAGATTTCATACATTTCGAAGTCAATTAGGTCAATACCTTTTTTAAAAAGATTTATTTTATTTATTTGAAAGAGCTATATAAAGAGGTAGAGCCAGAGCCAGAGCGAGAGCGAGAGCGAGAGAGAGAGAGAGAGAGAGAACGCAATGGCCAGAGCTGAACTGATCCAAAGCCAGGAGCCAGGAGCTTCTTCTGGGTCTCCCCTGTGGGTGCAGGGGCCCAAGGACTTGGGCCATCTTCTACTGCTTTCCCAGGCCATAGCTGAAAGCTGTATTGGAAGTGGAGCAGCCGGGACTCAAACCGGTGCCTATGTGGGATGCCAGCACTGCAGGCCAGGGCTTTAACCCACTACACCATAGCACTGGCCCCAAGTCAACATCTTTTACCTTCCAACCTTTTCAATGAGGTTGTTTCATATGTTTATAAGAGAGTTAATTATTTTGTTTGCATTTCATCTTGGCATCTCCCAGTTTCCTAACTGATTTTTAAAATGTGCATGTGTTAAGGTTCACTCTATGCTGTAGTATTCAGTGACAAATGCATAGTCAGATATCCATGATAGTGGTGTGATACAGAACAGTTTCACTTACTTAACACATCCTCTCTGCTTCACCTATTAACCCTACTCCTCCTCTTGTACCCCCATAATCAGTGATGTGTGTCATTACTATTATTTTGCTTTACCCAGAATGCCATTTAATTGGAATTATCTAGTATGTGCCTTTTCAGACTGAATCCTTTCATTTAGCAACATATACTTGAGACTCAACTGTGTTTTTCTTTTTTTAAAACTTTTATTTAATGAATATAAATTTCCAAAGTACAGCTTATGGATTAAAATGGCTTCCCCCCGCCATAACTTCCCTCCCACCCATGACCCTCCCCTTTCCCGCTCCCTCTCCCTTTCCATTCACATCAAGGTTCATTTTCAATTATCTTTATATACAGAAGATCAATTTAGCATATATTAAGTAAAGATTTCAACAATTTGCACCCACACAGAAACACAAAGTGTAAACTACTGTTTGAGTACTAGTTATAGCATATAATCACAATGTACAGCACATTTAAGACAGAGGTCCTACATGAGGAGTAAGTGCACAGTGACTCCTATTGTTGACTTAACAAATTGACACTCTTGTTTATGGCGTCAGTAATCACCCTAGGCTCTTGTCATGAGTTGCCAAGGCTATGGAGGCCTTTTGAGTTCACCGACATCGATCTTATTTAGACAAGGTCATAGTCAAAGTGGAAGTTCTCTCTCCCTTCAGAGAAAGGTACCTCCTTCTTTGATGGCCCCGTTCTTTACACTGGGATCTCACATTTAGGTATTTTTTTTTTCCCAGAGTGTCTTGGCTTTCCATGCCTAAAATACTCTCATGGGCTCTTCAGCCAGATCTGAATGCCTTAAGGGCTGATTCTGAGGCCAGAGTGCCGTTTAGGACGTCTGCCATAATGTGAGTCTGCTGTATATCCCGCTTCCCATGTTGGATTGTTCTCTCCCTTTTTTATTTTATCAGTTAGTATTAGCAGACACTAGCTTGTTTATGTGATCCCTTTGACTCTTAGTCCTATCATTATGATCAATTGTGAACAGAAAATGATCACTTGGACTAGTGAGATGGCATTGGTACATGCCACCTTGATGAGATTGAATTGGAATCCCCTGGCACCGTTCTAACTCTACCATTTGGGGCAAGTCAGATTGAGCATGTCCCAAATTGTACATCTCCTCCCTCTCTTATTCCCACTCTTATATTTAACAGGGATCACTTTTCAGTTAAAATTTAAACACCTAAGAATAATTATGTGTTAATTACAGAGTTCAACCATTAGTATTAAGTAGAACAAAAAAATACTAAAAGGGAGAAAATATTAAGTTGTTCATCAACAGTCAGGGTAAGGGCTGATCCAGTCACTGTTTCTCAAAGTGTCCATTTCACTTCAACAGGTTTCCTTTTTGATGCTTGGTTAGTTGTAACCAATCAGGGAGAACATATGATATTTGTCCCTTTGGGACTGGCTTATTTCACTCAGTGTGATGTTTTCCAGATTCCTCCATTTTGTTGCAAATGACTGGATTTCATTTTTTTTTACTGCTGTATACTATTCTATAGAGTACATGTCCCATAATTTCTTTATCTAGTCTACTCTTGATGGGCATTTAGGTTGATTTCAGGCATTAGCTATTGTGAATTGAGCTGCAGTAAACATTAATGTGCAGACAGCTTTTTTGTTTGCCAATTTAATTTCCTTTGGGTAAATTCCAAGGAGTGGGATGGCTGGGTTGAATGGTAGGTTTATATTCAGGTTTCTGAGGAATCTCCAGACTGACTTCCATAGTGGCTTTACCAGTTTGCATTCCCACCAACAGTGGGTTAGTGTCCCTTTTCCCCCACATCCTCTCCAGCATCTGTTGTTGGTAGATTTCTGCATGTGAGCCATTCTCACTGGGGTGAGGTGAAACCTCATTGTGGTTTTGATTTCCGTTTCCCTGATTGCTAGTGATCCTGAACATTTTTTCATGTGCCTGTTGGCCATTTGGATTTCCTCTTTTGAAAAATGTCTATTGAGGTCCTTGGCCCATCTCTTAAGTGGGTTGTTTGTTTTGATGTTGTGGAGTTTCTTGATCTCTTTGTAGATTCTGGTTATCAACCCTTTATCTGTTGCATAGTTTGCAAATATTTTTTCCCATTCTGTCGGTTGCCTCTTCACTTTCCTGACTGTTTCTTTCGAAGTACAGAAACTTCTCAATTTGATGCGATCCCAAATGTTAATTTTGGCTTTGACTGCCTGTGCTTCTGGGGTCTTTTCCAAGAAGTCTTTGCCGGTACCTATATCTTGCAGGGTTTCTCCAATGCTCTCTAGTAATTTGATGGTGTCGGGTCGTAGATTTAAGTCTTTAATCCATGTAGAGTGAGTTTTTGTATAAGGTGAAAGGCAGGGGTCTTGCTTCATGATTCTGCACGTGGAAATCCAATTTTCCCAGCACCATTTATTGAATAGACTGTCCTTACTCCAGGGATTGGTTTTGGATCTTTGATCAAATATAAATTGGCTGTAGATGTTTGGGTTGATTTCTGGTGTTTCTATTCTGTTCCATTGGCCAATCCATCTGTTTCTGTACCAGTACCATGCTGTTTTGATTACAACTTCCCTGTAGTATGCCCTGAAATCTGGTATTGTGATGCCTCTGGCTTTGTTGTTTTTTTTTTTTTTTTTTTTTTTTTTTTTTTTTTTTTTTTTGACAGGCAGAGTGGACAGTGAGAGAGAGACAGAGAGAAAGGTCTTCCTTTGCCGTTGGTTCACCCTCCAATGGCCGCCGCGGCCGGCGTGCTGCAGCCGGCGCACCGCGCTGATCTGATGGCAGGAGCCAGGAGCCAGGTGCTTTTCCTGGTCTCCCATGGGGTGCAGGGCCCAAGCACCTGGGCCATCCTCCACTGCACTCCCTGGCCACAGCAGAGGGCTGGCCTGGAAGAGGGGCAACTGGGACAGAATCCGGCGCCCCGACCGGGACTAGAACCCGGTGTGCCGGCGCCGCTAGGCGGAGGATTAGCCTAGTGAGCCGCGGCGCCGGCCTGGCTTTGTTTTTGAGGTGCAAGATTGCTTTAGCTATTCGAGGTCTCCTGTGTTTCCATATGAATTTCAGCATCATTTTTTCCAGATCTGAGAAGAATGTCTTTGGTATTTTGATTGGTATTGCATTGAATCTATAAATTGCTTTTGGGAGAATGGACATTTTGATGATGTTAATTCTTCCAATCCATGAGCATGGAAGATTTTTACTTTTCTGGTATCCTCTTTCTCTGCATCTATTGAGATAATCATATGGTTTTTCTTCTGAAGTTTGTTAATGTGGTGTGTCACATTGATTGATTTGTGAACATTGAACCATCCCTGCATACCAGGGATAAATCCCACTTGGTCTGGGTGGATGATTTTTCTGATGTGTTGTTGTATTCTATTGGCGAGAATTTTATTGAGGATTTTTGCATCTATGTTCATCAGGGATATTGGTCTGTAATTCTCTTTCAATGCTGCATCTTTCTCTGGCTTAGGGATTAAGGTGATGGTGGCTTCATAGAAAGAATTTGGTGCGTAGATTCCGCTGCTGGGCTCCTGAGCCATGGGCACCCTTGCCCTCCACATAGGTCCTCCGTGTCACATCCAGTAGATCCGGAAGAGTTTCCTCTGCAGTTTTTTCCCCGAACCTTTCCCTGAAACTACAGTAACTGCACTTTTATTAAACTATCTTTTCCCCGACTATCAGTGCGCGCCCTCACTATTCTGCCATCTTGGCTCCACCCCAACTGTGTTTTTTTATAACGTGATCATTCATTTCTTTTTGTTGTTGAATAGTGTTCCATTGTATGGGTGTGCTGCATTTATGTTTCCAAGTCAGTTTGGTAAACTCTTAGAAGTATGAGCACTTAATGTATGGTAAAGCTATGTTTATCTTTGTAGGAAATAGCCAAATTGTCTTCTAAAGTGCTTTGCCATTTTGATTTCTCATCAATAGTGAATGAAAATTCCTTTTTTTTTTTTTTTTTTTTTTTTTGCCAGGCAGAGTTAGACAGTGAGAGAGAGAGAGACAGAGACAGAGAGTTGTAGACAATGAGAGACAGACAGAGAGAAAGGTCTTCCCTCTGTTGGTTCACTCCCTTAATGGCTGCTATGGCCAGCGCTGCGCCAATCTGAAGTCAGGAGCCGGGTACTTCCTCCCAGTCTCCCATGCGGGTGCAGGGACCCAAGTACTTGGCCCATCCTCCACTGCACTCCTGGACCACAGCAGAGAGCTGGACTGGAAGAGGAGCAACCAGGACTAGTACCCAGTTCCCCAACCAGAACTAGAACCCGGAGTGCCAGCGCCGCAGGCAGAGGATTAGCCAAATGAGCCGTGGCGCTGGCTGATAATTCCTTTTTTTAAAAACTACAATTTTTTAAAAGATTTATTTATTTGAAAGGCGAGTTACATAGAAGTGGGGAGGGAGGGGGAAAGAGGGAGAGAGAGAGAGGTAGAGAGGGAGAGAGAGAGAAAGAGAGAAAGAGAAAGAGGTGTCTTCCATTCTCTGGTTCACTCTCCAGATGGCCTCAATGGCCAGGGCTGCGTTGATCTGAAGCCAGGAGCCAGGAGGTTCTTCCAGATCTCCCATGAGCGTGCAGGGGCCCAAGGACTTGGCCCATCTTCTGCTGCTTTCCCAGTCCACAGCAGTGAGCTGGATCAGGGTGGAGCAGCCAGGACTCAAACTGGCACCCATATGGGATGCCGGCACTGCAGGTGACTGCTTTACCTGCTACACCACAGTGCTGGCCCCTAAAAACTACAATTTATAAAGGAAAAATACAATAGCTTTTGGAGCTACATTATGGTCTATTTATTCCTTGGGTTTGTTGAAGTATAACTGTTACCGGAGAATGGCAGTGTTCTTGTCTTCGCGCAAGAAATAATTCAGGAGTGAGACAGAGTAGTGGAAAGTAAAAGGTAGCAAAGTTTTTTAGGGAAGGGACGTCCGTAAGAATGGATGGGCACCTCTCCAGACAGGACCTGAGAGAGAGTGCCCGGTCTACATTTAGGCAGGGGTTTTTAAGGAGATGGGCCTCTGTCTTCACACATTTCCTCCTGAAACAAAGGACTTTATGGATTCAAATGTTAAGAAGCTCCTCTCTGAGTTTTCCCTTGAAGGTATCAGACAGGAGGAAGGGTGAGCAGGACCCACTAGAGAAGCAGAATCCAGAGCATGGTGTTTGAAATGCAGATACTGGGCTGTATCTGGGAGACTGTGGAAGATTTGTCAGGCAGAAGGGGTGGGGACCCCCCACCTGGCAGGTTATCAGGTAGAAGGGGGCAGGGCAGGATGCGAATACCGGGCTGCCCCTGAAACACCATCAGGATGACTTTGAGATGCAGATGCATATGCTGGACATAGTCTTCTCTTTAGGCCTGTTATACACACATAAGCTCATATCTAACTTCCTACCTAACATAACTGACAAATTTGCAGTGTTTACAATGTATGACATGACATTTTAAAAATAGAAATACATTTTGATGTGATCAAATAAAGCAAATTAACATACACATATTTCAGACAATTATCTTTTTTTGACAGAACGTTTGCAGTCTACTCGTAGCAGTTTCAAGCATGCATTGTGATTTACCCCAGTCACTGTGCTCACTGACTGATGAAAGTTGCTTCCACATCTTTGGCAGCTGTTGGTGTTGTATGTTTAAACAAAATTGCCATGGTTTAATTTGTAATTCCGTGATGACATAGAATGTTGAACATCTTTAATGATATTTTCCACCTGTATATTTTTTTATTTATTTTTTATTTATTTATTTATTTTTTTTTTTTGACAGGCAGAGTGGACAGTGAGAGAGAGAGACAGAGAGAAAGGTCTTCCTTTGCCGTTGGCTCACCCTCCAATGGCTGCTGTGGCCAGCACATCGCGCTGATCCGATGGCAGGAGCCAGGTACTTCTCCTGGTCTCCCATGAGGTGCAGGGCCCAAGTACTTGGGCCATCCTCCACTGCACTCCCTGGCCACAGCAGAGAGCTGGCCTGGAAGAGGGGCAACCGGGACAGAATCCTGTGCCCCAACCGGGACTAGAACTCGGTGTGCCGGCACCGCAAGGCGAAGGATTAGCCTAGTGAGCCACGGCGCCAGCCGGTGTTGTATGTTTTAAAAAAAATTGCAATGGTTTAATTTGTAATTCCGTAATGACATAGAATGTTGAACATCTTTTTAATGATATTTTCCACCTGTATATTTTCTTTAGTGAGGTGTTTGTTTAGAACTTTTGCCCACTTTTAGTTTGGTTGTTTTCTTATTGTGGACTTCTAAGAGTCTCACGTACATTATGGATATAAATCCTTTTCTAGATACTATAATTTGAAAACTTTCATCCAGTTTTTGGCTTTTCTTTTGATTCTGTCACATACCTTTCACAACACAGAAAGTTATATTTCGAGTAGACTCCACTTACTTTTTTCTTTGTTGAATCATACTTTTAGTGTTGTGTCTTAAGATTATGAGCAAACTCAAGGTTTCCTGAAGTTTATTTGTTGTGTTTTTTTTTTTTTTTTTTTTTTTTTTTGCGAGACATTTTATAAATCTGCAATACATCCAGGTTTGTGATCCATTTTTAACTAATTTTTGTTAAAACTATAATTTCCATGTCTAGGTTCATTTGTTTGCATGTGAGTAGCCAACCATTTCAGCACCATTATTGAAAAGATTATGCTATTTCCATTGAATTGCCTTTGCTCCTTTGTCAAAGATCAGTTGATTGTTTCTGTGTGGATCTATTTCTGGGCTGTAGTCTGTTCAGTTGACCTATGAGTTTATTCTTTTGCCAATATCACACTGTGTTTTTAATTTGCATTTCTCTGATGACTAATGGTTGTGAGTTTCTTTTCATGTGCTTGTTGGCCACGTGTGTATTTTCTGTGGAGAAATGTCTGTTCAAGGCCTTTTGTCCATTTTTTAAAAAGTTGGAGTGTCTTATTGTAGAGTTGTAAGATTTTAAAATTGCATTCTGGACACTCCACCTTTATGTGATGTATAATTTGCAACCTTTTAATTTTGATGTAGTCCAATTTATCTGTTTAATCTTCTGTTTATGGTTTTGTTCTTATGGTGTCATAAGAAATCATTGAAAAATCCAACATCATGAATATTTACTCCTTTATTTTCTCTTAAGAGTTTGTTTAATTCTTATTTAGGTCTGTCATTCATTTTAATTTTAATTTTTATATACAGTGTGAGGTAGAGATTCAGTTTCATTTTTTTTAAGATTTATTTATTTGAAATGCAGAGAGAGAGAGAGTGAGAGGTCTTGCATCCACTGTTTCACTCTCCAAATGGCTGCAACAACCAGCGCTGTGCAGATCCGAAGCCAGGAGCCAGGAGTTTCTTCCAAGTCTCCCACATGGGTGCAGGGGCTCAAGGACTTGGGCCATCTTCTGCAGCTTTCCCAGGCCATAGCAGAGAGCTGGATCGGAAGTGGAGCAGTCAGGACTGGAACTGGCGCCCAAATGCCACAGTGCTGGTCCCCAGTTTCATTCTTTAGATGCGGATGTCCAGTTGTCACAGTGCCATTTATTGATGAGATTAATTTTTCCCCAATGATTGCTTTTGGCCCCTTTGTTCAGAGTCAACTGACCAGAGGTATGTGGATTTATTTCTGGATACTTTATTCTGCTGCCAGGGCCACTCTGTTTGGTTACTTTAGTTTCATTAAGTTTTAAAATGGGAAATCCAAGTTTCCCTTCTATTTTTTTTGTGTGAATAAAGATTTATTTATTTACCTGAATGGCAGAGTTACAGAGAGATGGAGGGAGAGACAGAGTGAGGTCTTCTTCTGCTGGTTCACTCCCCAAATGGCTGCAACAGCTGGGGCTGGACTAGGCTGAAGCCAGGAGTCAGGAGCTTCCCCCAGGTCTCCCACATAGGTTCAGGGGCCCAAGCACTTAGCCATTTTATCTGAATATAGAGCTACTTGTTGGCTTTTTGTTTTTATTTTACTACTTTAACGATGTTGTTAATTGATTTCAGGCCTCCATTGTCCATTGTTTCTGAGAAGTCAGTGTTCATGTACTTTTCTTTTATGATTGACTTCTGCCCCCCCCCATTGCTTTCAATATTTTCTCTATTTATTTATTTATTTATTTATTTATTGTGTGTGTGTGTGTGTGTTGGTACTATAAAGTGCCTGGATGTGATTTTTGTTTTGCATTTATATCTTTAGGAGTTTGCTGAGATTCCCAGAGCTATAAATTGATTTTAAAAATAAAATTTAGGAATATTTCTATATTATTTCTTAAGAGATTTTGCCCCACTTTTTACTCTCATGGATTCCTATTACCCATAAATTAGATGATTTCCAAAGATCCTCGATTCTATGATCACTTTCCTGATTGTTTTCCTCTTTGTTTTCATGTTGAATAATTTTTATTTCTCAGTGTTTCAGTTAGCTGAGTCATTTCCCCTTTGCCATCTTCAATATATTGTTAAGCTCATCTAGTAAAAACATTCATTTGATTAGTGTACTATTTAGTTTTATATTGTATAATTTTTATTTCTCTAATGATATTTTCTCTTTATTTATGCATTAAGATACTCCTTAATTCTTTTACCATAACTTTATTCAGTTATTTAAACATATTTACCCTAAGTTATTTAACATTTTTGCTGAATCCAACTTCTAAACTTGGTTTTTATTGATGTCTGTCTCTCTCTCTCTCTCTCTCTCTCTCTCTCTCTCTCTCTCCAGTAATTTTTGATTGGATGCTGGATGTAAGCAGTATGCCTTTAAGAAACACTTGTCTTATCTCCTGAAGAGTGTTAGTTTTTATTCCACTAAGCATTTTACTTACGGACCTTCAACCTGTGTGGACTTGGTTTTATGCTTTCTTCAGGCTGGATCTGTGGAACCCCAGATTTGTCTCTCTGACCATTCTAAGTTGGTGAGACTCATCATCTAGACTTTACTTCTCTTTCCAGTTCTAGTCATGAGTTAGGCTTTGCTAGAGAAGGTCCAGAACGTAGTGTATTATAGAGTAGTCCTTGCTCCTTAGGTTCAATCTTTGGGTGTCTCAGCAGGATTTCTGGGATGTGAATGAGTTACTATTGAATTTTATCCTTTCAGGCTAGACTGAAATTCCATAGCCCTACTTGACCTCTGTTCTGATCTCAACTCTCTAGTACCTAACAAGGCTTCTACTGCCCACCCTCTTCAGTGAGAGCCCAGGCCTCAGCCAAAGGCTTGTTGGAAACTCCTCAGCAGGATTTTGGAGGCTCCTTCTGCACAGCCCTCGAGTCTGGGATCTGTAATAATCTCTTTCTCATTAGCTCAGTATGGTTGCCATGCTTTGCTTGGACCCTGGCTCACTGTGCAGCAGTCAGGAAATTGTTCCCCAGTGGCTGGTTGAGATCATTGTGAGACTTACCTCATGAGTTTTCCTTTCCTCGGGAACCATGTAGCTTCACTGACTGTGTAGACAATTGCTTCATGTATTTTGTCCAGTTTTATTGTTGTTCTCAGTGGGAGTCCTAATCCAAGGCCTATCATGCCATCATAACCAGAAACAGAAGACATAGCACAACAGTGTGTGTGTTTGCGTGTATGTTGAGTTTTTCTCACCTCCAAGGACTCTCTTAAATATTCCCTCTTCAATGAAGCATCTACTAATAATGCCATTCAGTGTTAATGTTTTCCCCTTACATGTCCATCGATTTTGTGTTCCTGTTATCATCAGGATACATGGACAATGTATTAGTTCTTCAGCTGGGCTGTTTGAAGGACTGTGGGATAACAGGACTAGGCAGGGGCTATGAGAATTTCTGGACCTACTCCCCACATCAGTGACCAGTGGTATGCATTTTTCCATGGTTATGTTTCTCTCCTCTACTAAAGCGTCCTTGAGAAGAATAACTCTATTTTAAATCTTTGCTTGCCCCTCATTACGCCTAGCATAGTGCCTGTCATCATGATGGTGATAGTGACATTGACAGAAACATCTCCATTTATTGAGCACTTTCTGTGTATCTGAATACACAGATAAATGAGCAAACATTTGTACAGCACTTAATATGTGCCACGTGCCAAGCATAAATCTAAAAACTTAAAATATTTATTTATGCACATGTATTATTTCATTTAACCCACACAAGAACCTTATAAGGAGATCTAGTGTTAGGTTGTATGATCTCCAATGGGAGCTTGGGAAAGGTGGGTGGTGGTAGCAGAGTAGTTCTAGAAGGTAATCATCACATATTTGTCAAATTGCATAACTTTTACAGTTTCTAGGTGACGTTTTACTCCGCCTTTCTAGTGAGTGCGTGGAGCTTTACCACTGGACACAATCCATACACACCCTGTAGGGGTTGTCTGGTATTTACAGTGGTCTCATAACATATCCTGAACCAAGGCATTAGTGCCAGGAGTGAAAAGTTATAGAGAAGGAATCCTTGTGGCAGTTAATGGCCACTTTTTCACAGTCTTTGTTTGATGGATGCTGCGCTGCCAGAGTGAGCTATGAGCATGTGGCTGGACCCAGAATCACAAAGACCCAGTTATTACTGATTGTTTACAATTGCTGCTTCCAAATTAGATTGTAGGCAAAACAGAAGACTTTTGAAATAACCAAGAAAAATGCTGTGCTGCTTCAGGAAGATGGATTAGTTAGTAAGCAGGTAGTATTCACACTTTAATTCAGATTTTATGATGCTGTGAAATTCAGTAAGACATTTCAGCCTCATGTATCAAGAAAATCTCAGCACAATATTTCTCCAAAGAACTTCATCTCCTTCCTGGCAGCATGGAAAGGAGAGAGGAGGGAAAACCTCCTGTGGTCAAAACAGACACTGCTGAGCATCAAATTGAAGCAAGCTGTGAACATGGGAACATCTTTTATGTAGTGCAAGGCCTTCCCACCCCATCGGTGATAGAAAATGGCATTTTTCCATGGTATAAGGAGTAGCTTTTCTTTTCAGATGGTTATTTTCCTGGATGCTGAAGGAATTTTAAAGGAAGTTTAGTTGGTTTCAGGGCTACAGCAAATGACTGCATTTGCTTCCTATAAGTACCATTTCCAATGGGTTCTACTAGTCCCCAGGCTCTATACTGTGGGGGTATATCCTGGTGCTGTGTTGATTCTGAAAACAGGACTGGAGACTCAGACAGCCTCTCCCTAGCTAGTCCCAAATAGGTTAGGGGTTAGATCTCTTATGATGGCGGTGCAGTCCACATGTCCAGACCTAGGGGCACCATGTCTTATAATTCATCTGTGGCAGTAGTCTGAATTAGAAAGTCCTGTGCATATACTCCAGTGCTGCTTCTCACAATGCTAGCAAAAATTCACCAAAGGGTTTGACCGGATTTAACTATGTTATGTCCAGCTACCCAGACAAGATGATTGGAAGCCATTACATCTGTGTTTCCTGAGTGTGTCAGCTGGATAAATAATCAACTTGGCACCAAACAGCTTTGTAGACAAACAGACCCTCACATCATAAGCCTATGGCATTCCTTGAGCGTTTACCACATGCTGCGTGATTCCCTAAGTGGTATCCACTACTATCTTATTCAGTCCTCATGGTACCGCGAGGCTTTGAACTAGTCTCCAGTAGAAAATGGATGAGGGAGGATTTCCAACGAGAATGCTCAGAGGACCCACCTACGTGATGTGACTGTAAATGCAGTTTGGCATTGTTTAAATTGAATTGGGAGTGTGCTGAGTGGGGGCTAACTAAAATATTAACCCACTTCGCTTGAACTGTATTCAAGGACAGGGCTGCAAGGAAAAGTGTCAAGCCAGCTGCAAAGGAGGAAGACATCAGGTTGCCTGAATCAGCTCATGGCAGCTTGCCTAGGTCTCAGACCAGCGTGGCAGCTCTGCTGTCCCAGTGGGCAGCTGCAGCGAGGACAAGTGAAGGTCCGGATGAACAGCCTTGGGAGCCAAAAAGCGTGTGGGAGTGACAAATTACTGCTGCCATCGCCGTCACCCCAGCATCCAGAGTGAGCATTCTCCTACTGTGTCATGTTTTAGCAGCTAATCATATTTGTGAACCATATCAAGACACGTACTTTGTCACTCTGAACAACTTGAAAACACGGACACAGCCAACTTAGGTTTTTTTTTTTAATATTTTATTTATTTATTTGAGAAGTAGAGTTACAGACGGTGAGAGAGAACAGAGAGCAAGGTGTTCCTTCTGTTGGTTCACTCCCCAAATGGCTGCAATGGCCAGAGCTGCGCCAATCTGAAGCCAGGAGCCAGATGCTTCTTCCTGGTCTCCCATGAGAGTGCACGGGCCCAAGCACTTGGGCCATCTTCTACTGCTTTCCTAGGCCATAGCAGAGAGCTGGATTGGAAGAGGAGTAGCCGGAACTAGGACATGCGCCCATATGGGATGCCGGTACCGCAGGCAGAGGATTAACCTACTGGGCCACGGCGCTGGCCCCAGCCAACTTAGTTTTAATAGGTTGTTTGCAATAGCTGTGAAGACTCAAGTAAAAGGAAGTAAAACTTCTGTTGTTCCATACCACTTGTAGTTTTATGTTGATTAATTCATTCAATAAATGCTTTCTGAACATTCACCATGTGTGCAGAACATTTACCATGTATGTACTAGATGCTTGGGGTACATGTATGAACATCACAAAGATCCCTGCTCTTGAAGCGATTTACATAGCTAAGTGGAGAGTGCATTAGCCTTGGAGGCAGGCAGCTCTTTCCTCTAAAATGAAGCCCCACTTTTTGACTATGTTGAGTTAAGCTTTCTGAGCCTCATTTTTGTCATGAGAGAAAGCTGAACCATAATTCCAATTGTGTGAGGCTAGAAATAAATAATGGAGGAAGCAGTGCTCGATACTTGGAAGGTCCTAAGCAAATGCCACTTCCATATATTTTTTGACCACCTTCCCAACACGTGGCCCTGCCTTCTGCTGGGTTCTATCCAGCTTCATACCCTGGGCCTTGTTCTGGACCTGTGGTCCTATCAGAATCCGTCCATCCAGTCCTGAGAAGCCTGTTTCCAGCTGTAGCTGACTATGTAGCCAAAAGCAAAAGGGAGCACTATGGACTAGATGTTTCTGCCCCTGCCACATCTGTATGTTGAATCCCTAATCCTTATTGTGATGGTATTTGGAGATGTGAGGCTGTTGGGAAGTAATTGATTGAGATGAGTTCATGAGCAAGGTGCTTCCTTAATGGCATTGGTATCCTTTTAAGAAGAGTAAGGGATCAGAGCCTTTCTCTGCCATGTAAGGGTACAGCCGGAAGGCAGCTATTTACAAATTGGGAGAGAGCTTTCCTAGACAATGAATCTAGCGCCATGATTCTGGACTTCCCAACTTCCAGAACTGTGAAGGACACAGTTATATATGCTGTCTGGTTTAAGGGATTTTGTTACAGCAGCCCGAGATGAGACAGTGAGCTTGGTATCAGCTGATAGGAAAGGATGGTCACTGGGGCTGATGGACCCCTTTTGATGGCTCATGTGCAGTGCTTCTGCCTGAAAGTCCCTTGCCATGTTGACAGGGATCTTCATAGCCATGTCTCACCTCCACAGACATCACCAGTGTGCAAGGACTTGAGGCCCTAGAAGGCCAGAACAGGTGTCCTCGAGGCCACAAAATAGTCTTCTCAGGACTCTGCTATATTTAAACATCTTTTTGTTTCATGACGTTGTGCTTTATTCTTATGTTTCTAGTAGTATCAAAATATCCTTTTCCATATAAATCAAAACATCTATCACTTCCTTTGAATATTTTTCTTTCTTTGATTTTTTTTTTGTCTAAACTAAATGGAATTAAGCAGAAACTGACATGACCAGAGGCTTTACTGATGACTTCCTGTGCTGTTTACTCAGTGTAAGATTGTGCAGGATAAAGTGTTTTTTTTTTTTTTTTGTGAATTTCAGGCTTCATGGTATAGTTTTCAAGAGAAAGGTAGTGATTAGAGGAAATGTTTTAATTGTATTGTCTTTTTAATATGTCCTACTGCTACAAATGCATTACATTACATATTATCACAGAATAAAATAGAGAATAAAAATAAGAACATACAATTATTTCTAATTACAAGACCCTAAGACAAATATAGTCATTTATGATAAACATTATAGTTTTAAAGATAATTGATCTACTTTTTAAATTTGTCAACCTATTTCATCTTCCCTACTTGATATAGTAGCATTTTAATGACCTCCTAGTACTCCATCATAAGGAAGTACAGTAATTTAACCAACTCTCCTTGTTGGGCTCATTTTTTTTATTTTTATTTTTTTGCTTTCAAACTTATTTAATGAATATAAATTTCCAAAGTACAGCTTATGGATTACAATGGCTTCCCCCCCATAACGTCCCTCCTACCCACAACCCTCCCCTTTCCTACTCCCTCTCCCCTTCCATTCACATCAAGATTCATTTTCAATTCTCTTTATATACTGAAGATCAGTTTAGCATACATTAAGTAAAGATTTCAACAGTTTGCTGCCACACAGAAACATAAAGTGAAAAATACTGTTTGAGTACTAGTTATAGCATTAAATCTCAATGTACAGCACACTAAGGACAAAGATCCTACATGAGGAGTAAGTGCACAGTGACTCCTGTTGTTGACTTAACAAATTGACACTCTTGTTGATGGCCTCAGTAATCACCCTAGGCTCTTGTCATGAGATACACAGCAGACCCATAGAATGGCAGATGTCCTAAACAGCACTCTGGCCTCAGAATCAGCCCTTAAGGCATGCGGATCTGGCTGAAGAGCCCATGAGACTATTTCAGGCATGGAAAGCCAAGACACTCTGGGAAAAAAAAAAAAAAAAGCCTAAATGAAAGATCTCTGCGAGTGAGATCCCCGTGGAAAGAATGGGTCATCAAAGAAGGAGGTACCTTTCTCTGAAGGGAGGAGAGAACTTCCACTTTGACCATGGCCTTGTCTAAATATGATCAGAGTCAGTGAACTCAGGGGGCTTCCATAGCGTTGGGCTCATTTTTTACATTTGTTCTCATCACTAACACCACCATGATGAACCTACGTAGCTAAGATCTTGATGTCACTTCTTTCCTTACAAATCACTTCTTAAAGGTGAAATGGTGGCTCCAAAGGTAGAGGCAAATTCTCACTAATTTGCGTCTTCATTTAACAAAACTCTTAGAAAGCTACAGTTTTTTAGGCAGTAATGAGCAATGGAGAAAAAGCTTAAGAAAGAGATACAGAATGCCCAGCCTCAGAAAGCCCACAGTCTTATGCTGCTATCCAATGTGTGTGGCCACTAGTAGAGTCTGAATGTTTGTCACCCAGGAGGTGGCACCTTCTATGAATTGGCTCCTTCCACAATGCCTTTAAAAGCGTTTCATATACAGTGGTCGACTTTCCCAAAGTTTCCACATTGTCTTTTTATAAAACGTGGGCCTAATTATAACCAGGACATTGGGATAGCTGCTTGTGAAATGATGCCCTTTAGCCAGATTCTTGAAAGTGATCATAGACTCCGTAAAATCAATGAACTAATGTTTTTATGCCTGGACTTGACATGTGTTTTGTGCTCAAAATCTCATGTGTTTCTCGTTTTAGCACCTCTGGTGTCTGGAGAAACCCACACTTGGATGTCCTGTTTGAATGTCATGGCATTTGTGTCCAAACAAATTAGTGTCTGACATGGCTCAAATGGGAACTTGTCCCTGCATGGGCCAGGCAACTAGACAGAACGGCTTTGAAATGCCTTCCAGCTCTACTTTTTTTTCCTTTGTCATTTTTAAAGGAGAAAAGGGTCTTTGAAAAGCATTCAGATAAAAATTATTCTAAATCATTAACAAAGAAAGAAATCTATTTTCCCTCAACACAAAGAGATCCCAAAATGTCGTACTTAAATCTGCAACACAGAAAATGTGAACCATTGAAAATCATGCATTAACTATGGTTATAAGATAGTCATCTCATCCTGACAGCTAAAAATACACAGGGACAGTCAGAAATATTGCCATTTTTATATCCAGTGAAGTAGCTTCATTTTCTACTCCACAAAGAAAAAGACTCCTTTGAACAGTGAACAATATTAAATTTGCTATTAGCTCCCATTATGCCACATTCTGTCTTAAGGTCAACAGTCCCCCTGCTATTTCCAAATCCATCTCTGACCATGGTGCTCCCAACTGTACTAGCTCCCAGGCACCCTGTTGCTCCTGTCCCTCATTCTTGGGGGACTGCAGCCTACTCCCCTAAGATCCAGGTCCTTCTCTGTCTCCTGTTCTCTAATGGCTGCCAAACACCCTTTATTGCCCAGTCATGCTTGTTTCACAGCTGGCTTAGCTAAGAAGTCATGATAAAGTTGGCAGTAGTCTCCCAAATATGAGACTTCCATGGTAAGAGGACAGAGACCAACATATTTTCCTGATGCTCTTAGCTAAAGCTTTGGGCAAAAGACCCTGACTCAGGAAGGAAGAAGTGTGAAGTCAGTAGCCTCACTTCTGATGCTGAGGAAGTGAGAACAGTGAAGGATACAGAGGCAAGATGCCAAAGGATGATTTAATTTGGCAAAAAGACTCACATCTTCATAATAGTCTCCACGGTATGTTCTCAGCTTTGGAGTCTCATATGGTGGGGGCTATAAACACAGATTTCCCTGGAACTCCTAAATCACTTTTACTTTAGTTAAAGCAAATCACCCTCAAAATACTCTAAGGTAATGTTCTTCTGAAGGTTGTCTAGATCTAGGTTGCACACATCAGTGAGATTAAAAGCCTCTTAGAGACATTAACAGAATGCAGAGTCCCAGGCCCTGCTCAGAGATCACCTTCTTTTGGGGGGGTCTGGGTGGGAACCAAGTAAGCATGATGCAGGTGCTCCTAGGGATAAGATGGATGGATCTGACACAGGGCTCCGGATATGTTCTAGACTCACGTTTGGTGAGATGTGAGGATTTGGAAGTCATTTAGGGATTTTAGCACAGAAGTCCTTAAGCTGTGTGATCTAGTGGGTGTTCAGGCAAACAAAGGAAAATGAATTTTCTCCATATTCCATGACCACATAAGGGAATAGTTCATCATGCGGGGAGGGACAGGTTTGGTTCTGAGCTAATCAGATGTCTCAGATAATCAAACATATGCAGGTCTCAAGTAGGTGCAATGTGACAGGAGCAAGTGAACGGGAAGCAGACCACAGGTATTGAAAGCTTGAAGGTTTGCTTATCCAGAATTCTTATTAACAAAATGAGTCAATGGCTGGTGGAGAATGTGAATTAGTGAGTAAAGAAATGGCATTATTTCTAGACCCATTCACCCCTTGTGAATCCTTTTAAAGGCTCATCACCTCTAGGACAAAATCCAGATTTCCAGCCTGGCGTCTCCAAGCATGAATACTTAGGCCCTGTCCACCTGCCCAGGTGACTGCCTGTCCCAAGTCCTGAGAGCTCCCCATGGGTTCTGTGTTCTGTTCCTGTCTACTGTGAGAAGCTCCCCTAACATACTTTCCTGGGGAACACACTTTGCCCCTTGTTCCCTCTCACCCGCTCTGTGCTCCCGCAGGAACACTGCTTCTTAGCACCAGCATCACTTCTCCAGCACCCAGTCTAGAGATTCCGCCTTCGTGGACCCTTTCCTCACCCTCGTGGCCACCCACATTTCTTCACTGTTTTTGTTAATGGTCTTGCAGTGATCTAAACCCCCTTTATAATGGCTTGCAGACGGCTCTATTTATTTATTTGCTTTTCTGTTTCCCTCATCTGAAGGCCGCCCTTCCTGGGAGGAAGCTGGCTCACATGTGTAGTGGTGTTGTAGTGCCTGGACTTGAACAGATGTTTAATCAGTATCTGATGAACACTTTTACCGTGAAATATCAAGACTGTCAAGTTTCTTGGCTGGACTAAGAATAGGATGGACAGAGAGCTAGCATTTTAAGTCTTAGTTCCTTCTCAAAAAAATTCCTCTGGAATGAGGAAGTCCTTTTTATTTTCCACCAAAGTTGTTTGTGGCCTTACAAGTTTTAGGGCAGATTCTTGCGGTGAGTTTGACCTGGCCCTGTTGCCATACTCGGGATGTGATCACCAGCCACCATACACTGTCCAAGATGGGGTTGGGAGGTTCAGATGCATCCATTAGGATCTCAGTGAGTGCCTTTATCACCCGTTTTTCAGGATTTTCATCCTTGATCTGAGGTTATTTGTTTTAATAGTCCTGTATTTGATGTCTTGTTTTCTATGTATTTGATAATTTATGCAAATCTGTTGAAGGCTTAGATGACCTTTTTTTTTTTTAATTTTCAGTGAGCAAAATAGGTTACTCAATTATCCTAAACTGAATTATGTTATTTTACAAATTAACTTTTCACCTATCCAGAAATGAAGGGGCTGGCATTGCCCCTGCTGTCACAGAGCCTTCCCTGAGAGCAGCTTCTAACTGGAGCTGCTTGGGAGGTTGTTAAGAATTACAAGAATCAGGGAAGCTGCAGAACCCTAAAAACCTGAATACATAGTTTAGGCTGGGAAAATTTCCTCTCTAGGTTGTCATGGGTTCAATGCCACTTTAAGGAAGGCTAAGGTAAGCCCAAAGTACCATGTTTATAGAGAGAGATTTCACTCACTAATTAAAATTCATTAATTCATTTGCCATTAAAACATTTAAAAATTTGAGACACAGGGAGATATATATATATGTGTGTGTGTGTGTGTGTGTGTGTGTGTATCTGTCGATAGAGACACAGAGATAGATAGATGGATAGATAGATATAGAGATCTCTATCTCTGTCTATCTATCTATCTATCTATCTATCTATCTATATCTCCCTGATTTATCTATCGATATATCTATCTATATCTATCTATCTATCTAGAGAGATGGGTCAGGGGAGAGAAAGAGATGTCCAATTCACGAATTCACTGGTTCATTTCCCCAAGTGCCCCTAATGATTAGAGCTGGGCTAGTTGAAGTGGGGAGCAAGGAACGCAGACTGAATCTCCCATGTAGGTGTCAGTGAACAAAGTACTTGAGCTGTTACCCACTGCCTCCCAGGGACTCACTAGCAAGAAGCTGGAATCAGGAGCCAAGGCAGGAATTTGAACCTAGGCACTCTGATAGGGGATGCAGGACTCTTTATTTGTAGGTTAAATGCCTGCTCTGATTTAAGTCTTGCTTGACGCCTCCTCTGTGTCAAAATTTGTGTTGGGTCTTGGCATGTGGAGGTCTCCTGGGAGCCATCCAATAAATAGTTATGGGACTCTGTTGGATTCTGAACTCTAAGGAAGATGTGGCGTTGGGCACCACTGGGACAAAACAGGGAATAAGAATTGGCATCTAAGGTAGTAGAAGACTACCTTACTCACAGACAGGACGCCTGTGAGTGGTGAGGAGCAAACACCTGATGAAAGCTGTGGTGGGTGTGGCTTAGTAGGGACTCCCAACCTGGTCGGTGGTGAGAGCATAGAGTAGAGAAGTGAATGCAGAGGCAGAAAACTGTAAACGGGAGCCCATCCCTAGAACTGAAGACCTCAGCGGCCAGAGGGGTGAAGATCCACCTAGGATGCATTTGCTTGACTTCTGCCTCTGTGTGGCTTGTCTGCAGGCGAGCATACAAGTGTATATCCACCTAGCAGGTAAAATGTTCTGGCAGGTGGATACTAAAAAGGATGAGACTGTGATGATGCTATAGCGCACCTAAAATGAATTGACTGAATTGATCATGATTTTGTCTCCCCCTCTGTTGATGTGCTCCTGACCCAAGCCTTGGAGGAAGGGCACCCCGATAGAACCCAGGGCTACAGTTCCCTGGAATTTCCTTCAGTGCAGCTGAGAGAGCTGGACATGCTCTTAATTGCCAGAGACATCTTTGTTCTCTCAACAAAGACAAGCTTCTTTCAGTTCTTTGTGTTGTCATCTCACTCTATTAGACACTTTCTGTTGGGTGTGGATTTTGCTGTGATGGGTTTCTTTAACTGGCCTTGCTATTGCTTTTTATCTGAAAGAAAAGGCTGTAAGAATTCAATGGATTATTTATTAAACAGCCAGTCCTGCTTTGAGAGACTTTTTTTTTTCCTTTTGAGTGTTTAATAACAATTCTCCTCTTGGGTGCTCTCTACATAAAAGAAGTTAAACTATTGAAGAAATGATTTAACCATTTTAAAACTAATACACTTTAGCATCCTGATTTGAGATAATGAAGTAGACTTTTATTAATAATAAAGGACACATCTCATTTTCTCAAAGTTTTCTTACAAAGAAGATAAAACCAAGAAACAGAGAGTGTAATGAGGGGCAGTTGAGTGACAGGGTTCTGCTCCTGATACCCAGCAAACATCCTTGACTTTTGACACCAGAAAGAAATATGGAGGACAAGAGCAAAGTTTACGTAAGAATATCACTCAGATCTGGCTTTTGGCCAGATCTTTGTGGAAATGAGAGTTGTAGACCAGTTATTTGTCCGTACTAGCTATCATGCATTGAGCACAAGGGCTGTAGAATCTCACCGAGGATACTGTTTTGTCCTCCCAGTAGTTGCACAGAGTAAGTGTAATTCTTTTCCTCATTTTACATATAGTCAGTGGGATGGAGTAACTTGCTTCAGCATCAACCTGCACACACTGGTCCATTTCCCAAGCACAGGATGCTCCATGAACTCCTGATATTTGTATAGGAATGAGCTCATTTAATAAAAGCTTTGTGTTCCTAACAGTGGCAGAACCATGAAAACTGTATGCTTATTACAAACCAACACAAAGCACTGATGTAGAATTTCAGCACTAAAATCATAATGTGTGGTAATTGTAGAGCCAGAAATTGTATTTATATTTATGATTGTATAATATTTGTGCAGTTGTTGAGCATTTGCTATAAATTAAGTCTTTTGGGACATTATGGCAGGGAATTGCTTCTGTCATCTCACAAAGGATGGAGAAAGGAAGAAATTCAGGAAGCCACCTAGGGCATTATAGTATTTTTTGGGAATTAAAGCTTTTGTAAAAAGAACAAAAATGGAATTGGGCCATTATATTTTTTCCATTGAGTGCATACAGTGGTTAGAAATAAAGTGCTTATCGTTCTTAAGCTAACTACTTTCACTGTTGGTCTTCCATCTGGTAGTTCACTCCCCACATGCTGCAATAGATGGAGTTGAGCCAATCTGGAGCCAGGAGTTTGTTCTGAGTCTCCCGTGTGGGTGCAGGGACCCAAGGACTTGGGCCATCTTCTGCCACTTTCCCAGGTGCATCAGCAGGGAGCTGGATTGGAAGTAGAGCAGCCAGGACTCAAACTGGCACCCATATGGGATGCCAGCACTGCAGGCCAGGGCTTTATCCTGCTGTGCCATAGTGCTGGCCCTGGAAATATAATTTTTAATAGTATGCCTGAAGTTGATGAGGAAGGGAGTTTTGTGGGTAACTGGGCTAAAAACATACCAGGGGGAAGTAAGAACAGTACAGGGAATTTAGTTGATTTCATTCACCACTTTATCCCCAGTGTCTGGAACTGTGCCTGGCACTTAGTAGCTCCTTAGTCAGTGCTCATGAAATCTGTTATTCATAGATGTGCATTATCAATAGAAGACTCCGAATGACACACATCCACATTAGAATATGTTTGCAGTGAGGGAAGGGACTGAGTTTTGTGCATGACAGTGTCCTCAATGTCCTGCAGAGGGCCTGCTACTTGTAGACATTCAATATGTGTTTATGGATTGGAAGGGCAGATCAGAGCTCATTAGTAAAATGACTGAAAAGAACAGAATAGAACAAGTATTGATATTTCAGAGCTCACTCCCATTTCACATTGGTTTTCAGAGATTATATATAGTTGATTATGTTAAAGCTACAATTTCAAATAAAATTTGCAGTTCCCCAAGCATAGAAAATCAAATTGTGAATAAAAATAGCTTATCATGAAAAGTCGTATCGACTCCCTGTCAGCCGCCCTTTTAGTTCAGTACTGGTCACTCAGGGACCGCATCTGACAGTGCATCTCGTAAGTCTTGGCTGTGCTAATCGTATTCTCCTGTCTATAGATACATCGGATTCATATATAATCCAACAACCATTTACTCAGCGGAGAAAACAAGACTACACTTTCCAAATTAATTCTGAGTGGATCCAGAGACAAAACAGATGCTGCAGCCTGACCGTGAACCACTCATCACCTGGGAGGGTGCAGGGAGGAGGCCAAACGTACGATGAATTTTAATGATGAACAGGACACTGATATTTGAAATGCCTGTTGAGTACAACAATGGTAAAACTTCAGTTATGCTCCCTGCTGGTCGGGACCCAGAGCTGAACGGAAAGAGGAAGGTAGCCTCTGATGGAAGCCTGTGGCCAGCAGCCACTGGCGTGCTCCGAAAGCAGAAGCCGACATTCTCAGATGCAGGGAGCCACTGTTGGACTGGGAGTTAGCTTGAGACATTTTAAATAAAATTTCTCCAGGTTTAGAAGTGCTAACAACACTACCTCAAAATTCAGAATTTGGAAGGTGGGCTCTTACACATTCAAATAATCAAAAGCATTCAGCCATAAGACAATGTAAAGTGGAAAATGCAGTATCTGAAAAGGATGGTAAGAAATTATGGTGGCAAAACGTTAAGCTTAGTCCACAAATCATTATGTGGAAGAAGGAATCTTGAAGCCGGTAAAGGGAAAAATGGACAATTAACCTGTCCTGGGCTGCTGGTAGAGCCCTTGTGATTCATTACATTATTGTGACAGTAATCACCAGCGCTAGCTCCCAGTCCTTTCAAAGGGCAGAGACTGTAAGCACCATCCTGAAATTCTGCCATCGCTCTTTTCCCTCTGCACGAGGCCAGGGTACTCCACATAGGGAGTATTCTTCTGCCAGAACCCCAAAAGGAAGGAGCATGTGGTGATATCAGGTGGATGTGAGTGAACCGTGTGTCAGTGGATTCATGCTTGCTCTTGCCAGACACTAACATGCAGTGTTTTGTTACTGTTGCACCTCTCAGTCTCAGCCAGTGAAGGGTGTTGAGAACATGGTCAGCCCAGAGGTGTGCTGCCACAATGTAGAGAGCGCTGGTGAGTTCTAGGAATTCAGTTTCTCTAGGTGTGTTGCTAGGGAAGCTTGTAAAACATGCAGACTCCCAGGCCCTACCCAGTATTAGTGAACCAGATCTCTGGAGGTGTGGCTTGTGAATTTGCATTTTCACAGGCGATTCCCCTACAATCCCAGATCTGAGAACTGCTGGCCAAGATGTTCACCTGAGACTGAAATGTAAGAACAGAAAGGCTGCAGGCAAGAATGTAGAAAACTTGTTAGAAGTCTTAAGATGAGACCCTGGCTCTGCTACTTGTTGGTCTGGGGGTCCTAAGCCAGCTCCTGCCTTTTAGAGCTCTCTGTTTTTCAATGGCTCGGATGATCTTAATGATAGCTATACTACCTACTTCCCAGAGCACGTCTGACATAAGAACTCAGAAGTGCTTTGTAAACTGGAAAATATCAATTTTTTTTCAGTCTTGGCAATAGATAGTGTGACACTGGGAACCTATGAGACTATGATCGATTGAAATGGGAATCAGCAAGTAAATTTACTGGAATGATTAGAAACAATAGAATGGTCAGTTTCAAAACCCAATACTTCCCATCTATGCTGTCATCTTACCTTACATTTAAAAATCTCAAATATATACATGCGCAGCTGTGCACAGCTGTTGTGAGGTTCAAGTTGAAGAAGTGAAAAGAAATAAAAATCATCGTAGTCCGCAGAGTTTTGATGTCTTTGGGATCTAGACACAGCTCTGGTGATGAGAGAAAGAGAAACACATCCAGGGGAGCCCACACTTTTCCCTGCAGTTGTCACCCTTTTTAAATGGGAGTCCTGTATTTTCTTAAAATGTTTCTTGGATTGGCTCATCACTGTAACACAAAATGATCCCTGAGGGGAGAAGTGCAAAGAAAAATGTCCTCACTGTTGGGAGCAAAGACACTCTCATTTGTATGTTCAACTTGTAATGTGCTGAATTGCAGTGAAGTACTTCAGGATCTGACTGTCTGTTATATGATGCACCTACTGCGGGACCAGGGGCAAAGTAGCAGCTCTGGCAATCACCATGCCCCAGTACAGTAATACATTAACATGTAGTTAATAAGGCATGACTCTCCTTTTAAAGATCAAATGGTCCTTACTTTTTGGACCATTCTTATTCCACTAAAGCTCCCCTGGCTGTATATCTTTAAAATCCATATGAAACTGAGCTAATATGCAGCAGAGGCTCCTGCATGGAAGAGGCTATACCGCCAGAACAAATGGCATGCATAAAGAAAATTAGTAAGGTCAAGTATGTGTGATAAAGGGCTCTAAAATGAAACCAAAACCGTAACAAATGGTGGCAGTTTGAGTTCTTGGAATTACTTAAGAATTCACTTAGCCATTTTGCTCGTCATTTTCTTTGGCTATATTTCAGAATGTGTAAAAATTACCTCTCCTTTCTTCATTGTCCCTTTTTTCTCTCCTTTCATTCTTCCCTTCTCCTTCCTTATGGCTCTTCTTTCTCTTCTTCTTCTTCCTTTTGCCAGCATAGGAGAGAAAGCAGGATTTGGAGAGGGAACCATTTGTAGCACAGATAAAATCAGCTATGAAAATAAACAGCCCCTTATTTTGACCAAATAACAATAATAATTCTTCGCTCCTACAGTCACTTTTTTAAAAAGAACATTTCATATTTGCTTCTCCTTTGGTTATCATTTGTTGAAAACCTACTGTGTTCTAAGCTGTGGATGCTTTGCCTCCCGTGCAAACCAGGAGGAAGTGG
Organism: Oryctolagus cuniculus; assembly: GCF_051225735.1. Taxonomy (NCBI): domain Eukaryota; kingdom Metazoa; phylum Chordata; class Mammalia; order Lagomorpha; family Leporidae; genus Oryctolagus; species Oryctolagus cuniculus. The sequence goes on from NC_142872.1 coordinate 25,707,194, forward strand.
AGATTCAGAACTGGGGAAACATGCTCTCGAACCTTGTGTGGGACTTGCCTCTGAATTTAGCCCGCTTGTCACAGGTCTTCCCTGCTGACTGAGGTGGGCTAACAGCCAGACCCTTACAGCCAAAGCAACTAAGGGTCCTCCTCTGCTCCATTCTTTTGAAGTTCTCTCCTAACACCTCTGCAAGTTGACCTTCCTTGTCTGAACATTCCTGAACCTGAATAATGCTGGTATTTGGTCACTTGATCATTTGTCTTCTCTGGGTCAGTACCTGATCAAGCAAGCACGACTGGGGAGAATAGTGCCACCTGGCAAGTTGATGCTGTGGTACATTCATGATCTCAGTTTCACCTGGACCTTCATTGTGGCTCTCTCTTGGCTCATGCAGTGCTGGTATCCTCAGGACATTTCTGAATTTCCTGCTCTCCCCTTCATCCTCTTAGGAGATGAACTGCACTGGAGAGGAGTTTCCATCCTGCAAGCCCCTTTGCCTCCCTCCTTTCAAGCCCACTTGCACCCCACACTCCACGACTGGCGTCTTCTCAGGAGTGATATGCTATTATTCACTTTCTCCCGTAGTCACCTGTATGTCCTATTTGATCTGGGAAGCACTTGAATGCATTACATATAAAAACAACTCTCCCTGCACATTCTTCCAGCATGGCAGTGCTTCCTCCAGTTTGCAGCAATACCAGTAATGGATGGAGAGCTTGTTGAGATAACTAACGCAAGCTGGACTTTGAGGACAGCTTGTGTGTTTCACACTTACTTACTCCCATTGACAATGGTAGGACTCCATGGATGGATTTTTGCACGGAATAATTTTGTTAATATTTACTGAAACAGCCCGTCTATTCCTTTAACTGTCATCAACTAGCTCATCACATCACACAATTAAAGACTGCTAATAGTCAACTGTCTTACAAGGCAATTTTCCCCTCTATTTTTCCTCAATGGTACATGTACCATTGAAGAAAAGATAAGAATTTAACCTAATGGATGGGTGAGAAACACCAATTTCTGAGTGAGTGGTGGAGCCAGCTTGGCCTCAAAAGATCTGACCAGAATTCTTTGAAACTAATTTCCCATGGGCCAGTAATATAATTGTACTCCCTGTCCCTCTAGTTAAGACAAATACATAAACATGGAAGAAAGGTGTATACATCTGGGAACCCAAAGAAAGAATGCTCTCGTTGGGACAAGCTTTAGATATATAGTGGTATCCACAGATGCCCACACTTAGGAAGATGTAGCTTTCAGCCCAGTTTCAACCCAGAAGTGTCAGCTGAACACACTCACACCTCAGAGCCTTCTCCACACACCTGAATCTGGGAGCCATTCATACCTGGAGAAGATGAACATTTATAATTTGAGGCTGCACTCCTATTCCACCTGTTCCACATAGGAGAATCAGGTTGTAGGTTTTTTGTTTTTTTATAGCTATCAATATCAAAGACAGAATGGACGGCTTCATAACACTTTTACTATTGGTAATAGTCACCATAAATCTTGATTTTTACACTGACCTCTATCCCAAAGCTCTTCACAAGCATAAAGAGAAATATAAAGCCCCCACAAAGATTACTTTATAGAAGCAAAGCCATTTCCTGTGAAATGAAAGGCAGTTGCTATTTAACAACCCACAGATACATTAGACAACGATTTAAAGCAGGACTATCCAGTTGTAACCAAACACAGAATTAATTTAGGCAGAATGCAATTACCCTGAAACGCTCCTGTTCTCCATTTTGTATCCCATCTGAATGCATGTTAAAAGGAGTCAGTTATTAGTTATTAAAAGGGGTCTGTACTTGGGTCCCATCCTCTCTCAGGTTGGCAGACGTCTCCAGGCAGGAAGGCTCTTGACTGCAGGGCAGAGCCTGCCTAGGTGGACCAAGGGGTCAGGGCCTCGTTACTAAAAACACTTTTATCAAAACTCTGGGATTTCTGTCTTTTGACCACAAGACTCACTTTGTGACATTTTCTCTTTGTTTTTAATGTTGCTTTATTGGCTCGTCTATTCAGAGGCTTAATTAATTTGACTGTTCTTCCCTTTTCCGATTCCCAGCTTTCTCCTGAAGTAATCCCACTGAATGTGAGTTAAAGCCGTATCTCTTTCTGCACACTTTTCAGTGGAGTCCTAAGAAACTGTCTTTGAACAACAGTTCTGATGAGGAAATCTCTGACAGTGCTCTCCTTTGTGGAGTGTTTCATCATCTACTCTGAGACTCTCACAGTTCTTATAGGAGACACTTCTTGGACATGGCTTACTTCCGCATTCTCAAACCTAGTTTGAGGACATTCTTTTTTTTTTTTTTTTTTTTTGGACAGGCAAAGTTAGGGAGAGAGAGAGACAGAGAGAAAGGTCTTCCTTTTCCATTGGTTCACCCAACAAATGACCGCCACAGCCGGTGTACTGCGGCCAGCGCCCTGAAGCAAGGAGCCAGGTGCTTCCTTCTGGTCTCCTATGCGGGTGCAGGGCCCAAGCACTTGCGCCATCCCCCACAGCCTTCCTGGGCCACAGCAGAGAGCTGGCCTGGAAGAGGAGCAACTGGGACAGAATCCAGCGCCCCAACCAGGTCTAGAACCCAGGGTGCCGGCGCCGCTGGCAGAGGATTAGCCAAGTAAGCTGCAGCGCTGGCCGATGACATTCTCTCTTCATTTTGTGAAAGAGGTATAGGGTACTTCAAAAAGTTCATGAAAAAAATGAAAAGATGTTTGTTTTGACATAAAAAATTTGAAATCCATCCAGTTTTTTCATAACACACATTTTGCACGAATGTTTTGAAGGCATCCTCATATTATCATCTTACGAAACTTGTGCTCCAAGGAACACTCTTTGGAAAACAGTGCTTTATAGAGTGTCTCACTGATTGAGTTACAACTAATTCCAAGATTTCTCACTGGCAGGATGAAAATAGTAGCTTGGAAGCTTTCTCAGATCCCTGCCAATTACAGAACAACAGGCAAGCAATGGAAACCATGGCGCCTACCCCTCCAAAAGAACCTCACTCAATATCCAGGTGCTTTTTTTTTTTAAGATATATTTTATTTATTTGAAAGACAGAGTTACAGAGAGAGAGGTCTTCCATCTGCTGGTTCACTCCCCAGATGGCTGCAACAGCTGGAGCTGAGCAGATCTGAAACCAGGAGCCAGGAGCTTCCTCCACCCATGTGGGTGCAGAAGCCCAAGGACTTGGGCCATCTTCCACTGCTTTCCAAGGCCATAGCAGAGAGCTGGATGGGAAAAGGAGCAGCCAGGACTAGAACTGGCGCCTCTATGGGATGCCAGTGCTTCAGGCCAGGGCTTTAAACCGCTGTACCACAGCTCCAGCCCTTCCAGGTACTTTTTCCCTGTTAAGGATCTGGAGTCTTACTGTCCATAAAGCCAAGCGTTCATGGGGGAGATACTCTGTTAGCTAGAAAACATGACCAGAGTTCCCCAGAGGTGCTTCTTTTCCCTTCTATCTCCTTGATTCTAATCCACCAGAGCTCTGGATTTTAGTAATAGACTCATGGACCACTTAACATTAGTTCATTGTGCAGCCTGAAATAATAATGTGTACAGAGCAAGAAATCCCATTCTGATCTTTAGATGTCACTAAAAATCAAACCTCTGACTTTGGTACATAACAGATTATCACATCAAAAGAGTAGTTTGAAAATAAAAGCTTTCCATAAAAAAGAGAGTATTTTAAAGCCAATAGGAGAAAGTGAGAAGCATCCTGATTTTCCTTTAGATCTCTCAATTATTTTGACACATGCTTTCTGGTGAACATTTGGGGAAATCTTTCAATCAAAGATAATGGAATAATTTGGGCAAGTAGGGTGTGCATATGTGGTGGTCAGAATAAAACAGTTGCTACTCACTGAAATTTCAGAACCACATCTTATTGTTTTCCTTTCTTACCTGGGTTTTGACATTGATATTGAATTGGTTGGTGAGAAATTTATCAGATGCTGTACAAGAAAGAAAATACCTTTGGGCTGTCCATTCATCCATTCAACAGAGATGTATCGGAAACCTGAGGCAGACAAAGTGCTTGTGCTGGAGGTACAGAGTTGAGCAAAAACAGGCACGGTTTCCCATATTGTGCATTGAAGATGTGGTAAGGGAGACAGATAGTAACCCCTTTCTCACACTGAGGATTCTGAATTCTAGTTAAGCAAAAGCCTCTGAAGGGAAAAGGGGTATTTCCATGACGGCTCACCTCCCTGGAGCCCATCTCAACCAACAGGTTAGAAAAAATGAGTCTTGAGATCTGATGGATGAGCAGCAACCAAGTGTGAGTAGAGAGACAGGGAAAACTTTCCAGGTAAGGGCTGTACAAAGGTCCAGTGCCACAGGAACTGAAGTGAATTTGATTTACTGTTAAGTGTCTTGAGTAATAGAGAATGAAGGAAAATGGTGCGAGCTCTGTTTGGACGTGTGTTGGCTTGTGGGACTGGGGAGGGGCACCTGTCCACCCAGGCAGGGCTTTGTAGCCCTTCATGAAAGTTTGAAATCTTTCCTAAGAGCATTTGGAAATTATTGCAGGATTTCAGTTGGGTATGTGATTGTGTGATCTTTTCAAAAAAGATCAGTCAACCTGCTATGGAGGAAGCAGTTTCCAGGGGTGGAGGTAGAAGCAGGGAGACCTGTCTGGAGGCTTTGCAGTCGTCCAGGGGAGAGCTGGTGATAGTCCAGGGCTGGAGAATATTGAGATCTTCAGTTGCAACTCTGATTGACATTGGGAGGAGCAGGCTGACTCCTGATATGACACTTTCAATGAAGCAGTACAGGTCTGTGCAATGGTTTGTAGAGAGGTCAGTGCAGAAAAGTTGCTAATGCGAGACCAGAGGTGCTCTGCCAAGATGCCCTCCAGTCTCTCTTAACCATCTGTGTGTCCAGCTTCTGCGTGATTTTGCCTTTATGGCTTACACCAATGACGTTCTTCGGAAATGACTTTGAAGATGACTGGCAGTTGATATCAGTGGCCACAGAAATCCAGGATGGCATGGTTTCTTCCCAAAGACAGCCTCTAGCTAAAGGTTGGCTTGTAACAGCCCAGCTCCTTTACTTTCAGTAGGGACAAGCCAAGGTGTGGTGTATACTCCAGAGTTCGCCAAGCAATAGGCTGAAGCTGGGATTTTGCCTGAAGTCACACCCTCACATGGATTTTTGTCCTTGCCTGTCCTTGCACTTGTGATTTATCTGGAAGCCCCTCCTGAACAATTCTTTTGTACCCTGATCCCCCATCAGAGTGTGCCCCTATGAGCCAGGCCTTAGAAAGTTGTTATGATGAGAAACCAAAATGTTCACCTCTGGAGCAGGTGAACTTGGAATGACATTAAGATTGAGATTATCAGGAATTAGCTCACCTGATTATGGAGACTGAGTACTCCTTAGATTTGCTATTAGCAAGCTGGAGACCTGGCAAAGCCAGTGTGCAGTTCCTGTTGGAAGGCTAGTGGGCTTAAGATCCAAGAAGAACTGGTATTTCCATCTGTGTGATGCCTAGGGTTAGAGAAGACCAACTTTCTGGCTCAAGTAGTCAAGCAGAAAGAGTTGTCTGTTACTCAGCTTTTTAATTGCTTTGCTGATCAGAAGAAACCTTGACTATACTCCCACCCCCACACACATATACACGTTATAGGGGACTGTGGGGTCACTACCCCATGAATATATTAATTTTTTTTTGAAGAGACTGGGATCTGGATTGGGTTTTTGGAACTTGACTCATTACCATGAGAGAAGGTTGTTATCAAGTGAGACTGGTACCTTCCTACCTCCTCCCTTGTTTAGGTTTTGTGCCACTTTTCTTTGTCCATTTGCTTTTCACCATGAGGCCCTAATGAGAAGCTGATTAGGTGCTAACCCATGGCCCTGGACCTCTAGATCTGTGAGCTAAAAGAAAAAAAAAAAAAAGCCTGGTTTCTTTATAAATTACCCAGCCTATAGTATTTTGTTATAGTGATAGAGAATGGCCCAAGATGTGAGTATCCATTGGGCACCAGGCACTGTGCTAGAGACTGAGACTACAGCAAAGAATAAGATTTCCTTGGTGCAGTGAACTGCAGTCAATGCAGCGAGTGCTTTGATGCAAAGAGTGAAGTGCAACAAGGTAGAGACATTTTCTAGTAGGGTACACAAGGAGCTTACCAATGAGTCAAAGCTCCCTGAGTTGAAACAAAGCCAACAGTAAGAAGCAAGATGCATGGGATGAAGGGTACTCATAGCACGGTCAAGGAGTAACATGTTATGGGTGTTTTCTAGGCACATGGTTCTTGGAGTTAGAACTTGGGGGAAAGGATATGGAATAGTTTGTGAGGAAACTGGAAAAACAAGAAAGAAATTCATCAAGTCCTTACATTACAGGCTCAGGTCCTTAGATCATAATGCCCACAGTAGGCCTTGCTAACCAATTACAGGAGAGTTTACTGCTGAGCTGAGAAACCTCAGCCCAGCAGTCTGCCATCAGTGACTTTGAATTGGTACTAAAGCAGAAGTCTCTTTGTCATTCCTGCTGCAAACAATAAGGGAAGATGATTATTTTTTAAGCATTGTGGGCATATGCCTGACCATGTTTTAGGATCTCAGTGACCAGAGGATTGATTGCAGAGAGGAGGAGTAGGAAAGCCAGTTAGGAATTATCTCTAGGAGTTCTGTTGCTTAATTATTGAATGACTATGATTGAATATTCATGTATAATATTTCACAGGATCAGTAAGACAGGTGTTTATTACTATAATTACGGTTAAGGAAACTGAATTTCAAAGAGTTTGATTTGGCTGCAGGCAGACAGTGGCAAATGGCAGAGCTGGAACTTGAATTGTGCAAGACTGGGGTTGCCTGGCCCTGCTCACTTGCCCAGCTTCCTATCACACCACCACCTGTCTCCCTTCCTGAGTTCTAGCCACTCTGTGTTTCCTTTCTCTTGATAGACTTTCCATTATTAAAGGGCCTTTTTGAAAATGTACCTTTCTCTTTGGCTGAAATACCCTTTCTCTCTTCACCTCCTTAACTCCGTCTCCTCCAAAGCATCACTTCTCTAGGGAAACCTTCCTTGAAAGCTTTTCCCAGACTCTTCACTTCTTCAAAGCTCTCACCTCCCTTAGTAATAACACACTTACTTATGTCATTGTCTGATTGATGTCTGTCTCAGCCGGTGGTCTCAGTCTCATGAGAGCTGAGACAATGACTGCTTTCACTGACCACTGCATCCCAAGGGCTCAAGAAATGGTTCAGGGGCACCATACATATTTATTAAATCAACAGCTCCAAGTTGTGCTCTCTTTTTAGTTAGCCAGTGTAGCTCGTATCTCGTAGGAAGGCAAAGGAGACAGCCAGCAGATGGTTGCAGAGTCATGGGCCCAGGCAAGAAGAGTGGAGGCAGTGGGTAGACCTTATCGATTTTCTTCTTTTCCAGAAAAGCTCTATTTGGCTGGGTGCTCCTGGCAGGCCATAAATTAGAGGCCTACCATTATTCTCAGGTACTAAAAGATAAGCTTTCTAGGCTATTATTTTAAGAATTTGATTATGGTGGATCTCCTTAGGAAACTATCAGACAAATTAAATCACTGTAAATTCATTAAATAAGATGAAAAGGGAAAGAGATACTTGGATAGTTCTGAAACAAAAAGCACGAACCCACAGTTTCTAATTCAAACATAAAAATAAGCATCACAAGTCCAAAGGACCATAGGTGATGAGGGGACCACCTAAGAAGACCAGAATAGGTGCTTCATACCACAGTAACTCCTCTTTTTATCTGTCTTGTCAGGATATAATCATGCCCTTCTAGTATCTCCAGTTGCATACTTTTTTACCTGAAAGGTAAGAATAAAACTGTTCCGTGACTGTATAAAGAAAATCATCTTTGAATATGTAAAATAATCTTAAAATACCTTTAAAGCAGCTTAGAAATATTCTCTTGTGGATATCACCCTGAGGCACAGTATCTATATTGATTTTGTTCATTAGAAAAGGTTTAACAAATGTGGTATTTTAAAAATGAATTAATATTTTAAATCATATATTCTCATTGTAAACATTTCAATAATACACATGTGTAAAGTTAAAACGAAATTTCTCTCACCTATCCCTGTGCCATCACCAGTCTTACTCTCCATGGAGATAGCCGTACTATGCATCACCATTTTTTTTAACTTTTATTTAGTAAATATAAATTTCCAAAGTACAATTTATGGATTAAAATGGCTCCCCCCCCATAATTTCCCTCCCACTCTCACCCCGCCCATCTCCCGCTCCCTCTCCCTTTCCATTCACATCAGGATTCATTTTCAATTATCTTTATATACAGAAGATCAATTTAGTATATATTAAGTAAAGATTTCAACAGTTTGCACCCACACGGAAACACAAAGTGTAAAATACTGTTTGAGTACTAGTTATAGCATTAAATCACAATGTACAGCACATTTAAGACAGAGGTCCTACATGAGGAGTAAGTGCACAGTGACTCCTATTGTTGACTTAACAAATTGACACTCTTGTTTATGGCATCAGTAATCACCCTAGGCTCTTGTCATGAGTTGCCAAGGCTATGGAAGCCTTTTGAGTTCGCCAACTTCAATCTTATTCCAACAGGGTCATAGTCAAAGTGGCAGTTCTCTCCTCCCTTCAGAGAACGGTACCTCCTTCTTTGATGGCCCCGTTCTTTCCACTGGGATCTCACTTGCAGAGATCTTTCATTTAGGTCCCCCCCCCCCCCGGAGTGTCTTGGCTTTCCATGCCTGAAATAGTCTCATGGGCTCTTCAGCCAGATCCGCATGCCTTAAGGGCTGATTCTGAGGCCAGAGTGCTGTTTAGGACATCTGCCATTCTATGAGTCTGCTGTGTATCCCGCTTCCCATGATGGATCATTCTCTCCCTTTTTTATTCTATCAGTTAGTATTCTCAGACACTAGTCTTGTTTGTGTGATCCCTTTGACTCTTAGCCTATCAGTGTGATCAATTGTGAACTGAAATTTATCAGTTGGACTAGTGAGTGTGGGGAGCAATCCGGACTAGACTAAGTTACTCGAATTAGGACTTATTCTATGCATCTGCTCTCCCACAATATGGCGCTGGGAGAGAAGTAAACAGCTTCCGCACAGCTGCCTCCAGTTCAACCAATTAACTGTAGGACTTGCTCCTGATTGGAGAGCAGCGTACTCAGCCGAGTTGGGATTGGCGGAGGAGGACTATAAAGGAGGAGAGAGACGGCATGCACCGGGAACATCTATGGGGAACATCTGAGGGAACCCGTGCAGCCCCCGAGAGAACCGGCCGGTGGTGTGCCGCTCCCCTGCGGAAGTGGGGAATGTGGCCAGGGGGAACTGCCCTTCCACGGAGGTGGAAGGGATAGTAGCCAACCCGGGAAGAACCAGCAGCAAACCCGGGGAGGGCCGAGCAGACAGAAAGAACAGCGCAGGGTCCTGTGTCGTTCCTCCACGAAGAGGGGGAGCGACATAATGGTGCCGTGACTCGGATATGAAGCCTAGACAGGGTTTAGTGTTGCTCCTCCACGAAGAGGGGGAGCGACATAATGGTGCCGTGACTCGGATAGGAAACCTAGCTCGGATAGGAAACCTAGGACGGATAGCAAACTTAGGAGGGAAGAAACGGGAAGAAACGGGAAGAACTAGGGAAAATATCGGAGAGAGAGACTAGCAAACAGCCTAGGGAAAAGCCGGACGAAAAAGGAGCCGGAAGAAGCTATTGAAAGCCTAGGCATAGACTCGGATACGGACTACGGGGGGAAGCTGGGAGAAATCTCTAAGGTCGAAAGCGAAAGTGAAAGCTAGAACAAACAGATTCGGACGCGGACTGTGGGGAGAGGCCAGGAGAAATGAGGGAGGAGTATTGTTGGAGGAAAGCTTGGGGAAACATACCGGGTAGAGAAAACTGTTAGGGAAATTGAAGCCGCGGGGGGCAGGCCGAGGCGGAGACGAAAGCCACTTTGGGATTCTCAAGTTAGCCCGGGAATAGGGGGCGAAAAGTTAAAACCAGAAGCTGAGACGCAAGCCAGATTGGGATCCGTCTGATTAGCCCGGGGAGCAAAGGACGGGAAGCCAAATCGTGGGGCGGAGACGTACGCTGGGTTGAATTCGCCAGGCTAGCCCGGGGAACTTAGATTGAATCCTAGTGGCGGAGACGCAAGCTACGCTGTGTTACTCGCGGAAGCCGCCGCGTGCAGAGAGAGCACGGGGCGTGAATAGATAGGGAACGCTGGCGTAGGCCGTGGTTCAGACGCGAAAGGGTTAAGCGTGGAGACCGCGGACCGCGCAAAGCCGGGAAGCCGCGCAGAGAGGCGCGCAGGCTGAAGCGGCGCAGAGCCGGGAACCCGCCGGCGGGGCGAGGTGCCGGAAAGCCGCAGGGATAAGAGAAACAGAAGTTTGGAAGTGAAGTAAAAGAGAAATGGGAATGCTGGAAGATAGAAGTGAAATGGGAGAGGTAGGAATGCCCGGAGATAGAGAAATAGAGAAAAATAAGGCCTCCCCTCAACATGCCAATTAGAAGGCTTGGATTCGGTCTGCCTAATCAAGTGAGGCGATGAGCACCTGCGGGCAGCTAGCAGCTTATGCGCCGCAGGTCACCGAAGACAGGCACGAATTAACATCAGTAAGGCTTCCCCACAATACAACAATATTAAGCTTGGATTCGGTCTGCCTGATTTAAGGCGGTAAGCGCCAGCAAAGCTCGACCAGAGTATGAGCTGCAGGTCACCGAAGATAGGCACAAACCAACACTAATAAGTCTCCCCCACAATACGGCAATGAGAAGGCTTGGATTCGGTTTGCCTGATAGGTTTTGTAAACACCTGCAGGCAGTTCTAGCAGAGTAGAGCATGCGCTGCAGGGCACCGAACACAGGCACGCATCAGCGCCTAAAAACCTCCTCACAATGGCGAAGAGAGGACCCGGATTCGGTTTTCCTGATTGATAGGACTTGTAAGAGCCTGTGGCAACGCTAGCAAGTAGAGCAGAGTGTGTGCCGTGGGACACCGAAGACAGGCGCGTATCAACGCCAAAAAATAAAAAGAAAGGGGGATCTGTGGGGAGCAATCCGGACTAGACTAAGTTACTCGAATTAGGACTTATTCTATGCATCTGCTCTCCCACAATATGGCGCTGGGAGAGAAGTAAACAGCTTCCGCACAGCTGCCTCCAGTTCAACCAATTAACTGTAGGACTTGCTCCTGATTGGAGAGCAGCGTACTCAGCCGAGTTGGGATTGGCGGAGGAGGACTATAAAGGAGGAGAGAGACGGCATGCACCGGGAACATCTATGGGGAACATCTGAGGGAACCCGTGCAGCCCCCGAGAGAACCGGCCGGTGGTGTGCCGCTCCCCTGCGGAAGTGGGGAATGTGGCCAGGGGGAACTGCCCTTCCACGGAGGTGGAAGGGATAGTAGCCAACCCGGGAAGAACCAGCAGCAAACCCGGGGAGGGCCGAGCAGACAGAAAGAACAGCGCAGGGTCCTGTGTCGTTCCTCCACGAAGAGGGGGAGCGACATAATGGTGCCGTGACTCGGATATGAAGCCTAGACAGGGTTTAGTGTTGCTCCTCCACGAAGAGGGGGAGCGACAAGTGAGATGGCATTGGTACATGCCACCTGGATGGGATTGTATTGGAATCCCTGGCACGTTTCTAACTCCACCATTTGGGGCAAGTCCGATTGAGCATGTCCCAAATTGTACACCTCCTCCCTCTCTTATTCCCACTCTTATATTTAACAGGGATCACTTTTCAGTTAAAATTTAAACACCTAAGAATAATTGTGTTTTAATTACAGAGTTCAACCAATAGTACTAGAACAAAAAAAATACTTAAAAGGGATAAAGTATTACATTGTACATCAACAGTCAGGACAAGGGCTGATCAAGTCACTGTTTCTCATAGTGTCCATTTCACTTCAACAGGTTTTCCCTTTGGTGCTCAGTTAGTTGTCGCCGATCAGGGAGACCATATGATATTTGTCCCTTTGGGACTAGCTTAATTCACTCAGCATAATGTTTTCCAGATTCCTCAATTTTGTTGCAAATGACCGGATTTCATTGTTTTTGACTGCTGTATGGTATTCTGTAGAGTACATGTCCCATAATTTCTTTATCCAGTCTACTGTTGATGGGCATTTGGGTTGGTCAGACAGCTTTTTTGTTTGCCAATTTAATTTCCTTTGGGTAAATTCCAAGGAGTGGGATGGCTGGGTTGTATGGTAGAGTTATATTCAGGTTTCTGAGGAATCTCTAGACTGACTTCCATAGTGGCTTAACCAGTTTACATTCCCAACAACAGTGGACTAGTGTCCCTTTTTCCCCACATCCTCTCCAGCATCTGTTGTTGGTAGATTACTGCATGTGAGCCATTCTCACTGGGGTGAGGTGAAACCTCATTGTGGTTTTGATTTGCATTTCCCTGATTGCTAGTGATCTTGAACATTTTTTCATGTGCCTGTTGGCCATTTGGATTTCCTCTTTTGAAAAATGTCTGTTGAGGTCCTTGGCCCATCTCTTAAGTGGGTTGTTTGTTTTGATGTTGTGGAGTTTCTTGATTTCTTTGTAGATTCTGGTTATCAACCCTTTATCTGGTGCATAGTTTGCAAATATTTTTTCCCATTCTGTCGGTTGCCTCTTCACTTTCCTGACTGTTTCTTTTGCAGTACAGAAACTTCTCAATTTGATGCGATCCCAGATGTTAACTTTGGCTTTGACTGCCTGTTCTGGGGTCTTTTCCAAGAAGTCTTTGCCGGTACCTATATCTTGCAGGGTTTCTCCAATGTTCTCTTGCATCGTCATTGTTTAAAATTCACTGTGACCCTCACACTTATGTTCAGTTGATTTTCAAGAACACCAAAGTAGTGTCCTAACACATGGCACAGGGACAACCGGATGCCCTCATGCAGAGGAATAAAGTTGGACACCTTCTACACGCAGCAGATCAAAATCAATTTGAAATGGTTTTAGACCTAAATGCAAGCGGGCACATGAGAAAATAATTAGAAGGAAAGGTAAGAATAAGTCTTTGGGCTCTTAGTTTAGGCAAAGCTTGTTTCAGTGTGATTACAAAAGTACAGGTACATATAAGAGGAAAAAACTAATTGTACATCATTGAAATGAAAATTTTGTGTTCCAAAGGACAGTACCGAGAGAGTGGAAAGGTGACCTACAGAAGAAAATGTTGGCCAGTAACATATGTAAAGAGGAACTTGTATCTAGAATATATTAAGCTCTATGGATTCTCTAACAGAAAGACAAACAATCCTATTAGAAAGTGGGTTAAGGGTCTGGATAGATATTTACCCAAAGAAAATACAGAAATGGCCAAAATGCACACTAGGCGATGCCCAGCATGGTTTGCCATTAGGAAAAATAAATCAAAGTCACGGTGAGATAGTGCTTCCCACCTCTTAGGGTGGCTATCATCCAAAGAGCAGATCATAGTAAGTGCTGGTGAGAGTGGGAGGAAACCAGAACCGGCTTATACTGCTGGTGGCAGTGCAAAAGGGTACAGCCATTTTGGAAAAAAATCTGGCAGTTCACAGGTCAAACATAAAATTACTTTTTTTAAAAAAGATTTTATTTATTTATTTGAGAGAGAGAGTTACAGACAGTGAGAAGGAGAGACAAGAGAGAGAGGTATTCCGTTGATTCACTCCCCAGATGGCTGCAACAGCTGGAGCTGTGCCAATCCAAAGCCAAGAGCCAGGAGCTTTTGGTCTCCCATGTGGGTGCAGGGGCCCAAGCACTTGGGCCATCTTGTACTGTTTTCCCAGGCCATAGCAGAGAGCTGGATTGGAACAGGGGCAGCGGGGACTGGAACCAGCACCCATATGGGATGCCAGCACTGCAGGCAGAGGATTAACCTACTGCGCCACAGCACCAGCCCCACATAAAATTACTTTGTGACTCAGCAGTTCTACTCTTAGATATTTATCCAAGAGAATAGAAAATATATCTCCACACAGCACTTGTGCTCAGTGTTTATAACCAGCATTATTCACAATAGGCCCAAAGTAGGAGTACCTCATGTCTGTCAACTGATGATGGATAAATAAAGCTTTGTCTAAATAAATAATCCAGGTGTGTAAGGGGATAGAGTTTTGATTCATGCTACAATATAAATGAACCTTGAAAACAATATGCTGAGTGAAAGATCCCAGGCACAAAAGGCCACACATTTATGATTACATTTATATAAAATGTCCACAGTAGACAAATCTTTGGAGGCAGAAAGCAGATTGGTAGTTACCTAGGTGGTGGAAGGAGTTAAAGGAAAATGAGAAGTGACTGCTAATGGTTATGAGTTTCATTTTAGGATGATGAAAATATTTTGATATTGATGTTATACAGCTCTGTGAGCATATTAAAAGCCATAAATCATATACATTAAGTGGGTGAATCTCACAGTATTTGAATTATATCTAAATAAGGCTGTTAAAAAAATAGAAAAGAGTTTGCCATGTGCATTCATATGTACATTCACATTTCTCTGTTACAACCAGAAAGTGCATTTCTGTGTGTATTGATGAAAATAGCAGCAATGCCTAATAATTTATTGTACTATTAACTAATATGCATGGGGAAATTTTCATGTGAGTTTATATAGACACATCTTGCTTTAAATTGCTGTATTAAATTTCCAAGAAGAATGTGTCATAATTTATTTAGACATTTCCCCATTGCTGACTATTTATGTTTTGATTTTTTTCTCTGTGACTATAAATACTGTCATAACTATTACTACAGATATATATTTCTGCATATATGCAGGCTAGATTTCTACTATTAAAGCTGCCTGGTCAAAGGATATGTGCATGACTAATTTGGTACATGGTGCAAGATTCAGGAGTGAACTGCAGATTCAGTCTCTCATGTTTTTCCTTTGAGCATCTTGCAGTTAACATCAGCCATCTCCAGGAACCTCAGACACCTCTAGGAATAGAACTTCACTTCCCTGTTTTTCATATTTGATATAGAATATAAATGCAATTGGCCATGAAGCTAGGCAGCTTTCAGCATGACAACCTTTAGTTCTGATGTTCTTTTTAAGACTTTGCCAACAGTGCTTCACCTTGCTGTGGTGTGAATGTGTTCCCCAAAGTTCATGTGCTGTGAACTTAATCCCCAAGGTAATGGGGTGGAGGGGGCAAGACCTGATAAAAGGTGGTTGCTATTGCTTCTTGCTGGATTGATCCCTTTGTCATTATATAATGACTTCCCTCATTTCCTTTAACTGCACTGAGTTTAAAATAATATTATCATATGGAATTATGGCTACTCCTGTTTTGTCTTAGGTTCCATTATGCATGGAATATTTTGTTCCTACCTTTCACTTGTGGTCTGTGGGTGCCTTTAGAGAGGTGAGTTTTTTCTAGATAGCATATATTTGTTTTTTTGTTTTGTTTGTTTGTTTGTTTTTTTGAGAGGCAGAGTTAGACAGTGAGAAAGAGAGACAGAGAGAAAGGTTTTCCTTCTGTTGGTTCACCCCCCAAATGGCCGCTACAGCTGGTGTGCTGCACCGATCCGAAGCCAGGAGCCAGGTGCTCCCTCCTGGTCTCCCATGTAGGTGCAGGGCCCAAGCACTTGGGCCATCCTCCACTGCTTTCCCGGGCCCAGGCAGAGAGCTGGACTGGAAGAGGAGCAACTGTGACAGAATCTGGTGCCCCAGCTGGGACTAGAACCTGGGGTGCCAGTGCTGTAGGCGGAGGATTAGCCTAGCAAGCCATGGCGCCAGCCTCTAGATAGCATATATTTGGGTCCTGTTTTGTAATCCATTCAGTCACTCTTTTAATTGTAGAGTTTGGTCCATTGACATTTTAGATAATTTTTACTTTTCAAAGATTTATTTTATTTTTTGAAAGGCAGAGTAACAGAGAGGGAGGGGGAAACAGAGACAGATTTTCTACCCCCTGGTGTATTCCACAAATGGCTGCAACAGCTAGGACTGGGCCAGGTCAAAGCCAGGATCCTGGAACTCCACCTCAGTCTCCCATATGGGTGGCAGTGTCTAAAGTACTTGCACCATCATCTACCGATTTACTAGGTGCTTTAGCAGGAAGCTGGACCACAAGCAGAGCAGCTGGAATTCTAACAGGTGCTCCTATGGGATGCCGGCATTGCAAGCAGCAGCCCTGCCTGCTGCACCACAGTGCTGTCCCCTAAGATAATTGTTGATAGGTAAGGTCTGACTACTGCCATTTGTGATACTAGTTTTGTAGTTTTGTAGTTCCTTTCTTTTTCCCACATCACAATTTTTTTTTAAAGATTTATTTTTTTATTTGAAAGGCAGAATTACAGAGAGAGAGAGAGAGAGAGAGAGAGTCAGAGAGAGAGTCAGTCTTCCATCTGCTTGTCCACTCCCCAAATGGCTGTAATGACCAGGGCTGGGCCAAGCCAAAATCAGGATCCAGGAGCTGCATCCAGATCTATGTGGGTGCAGCGGCCCAAGTACTTGGACCATCTTCTGCTGCTTTCCCAAGTGCATTATGTGGATGTGTACTGGCTTCCATAGAGTACGCTCCCATCACAGGACAGGTGTGGCTTAACCCACTATGCCATAATGCTGCTCCCCCACCTCATCACAATCTTTATATGTGATTATGTGATTCTTCTCTAGTTGTGTACTTTGGTTCCTCACTTGTTATTTTTGGTAAGTCTGTTACAGGTTACCATAATGCTTAGCAAACAAAACAAAAACTTCTTTTGGCCATAGCAAGTTATCTTGAAAGCGTAACGACTTGATTATAAATATCTAGAAACAGACAAACAAAAAAGATCAGATAAATCCTAATAAAGAACTGTACATTGGTGTTCCATTCCTGCCTGCATTTTAAATTTTTGATGTTACATTTACCTTATTTCAATATTGAATTTCTCAGTGTTTTAATGTAGTGATTGTACTTTGTCTTCACAGTAAAGAAAGAAATGCTTTACATATGATGTTTACAATATTAGTGTATTCTGAATTTGCCTCTATAGTTATTCTTACTGATGTTCTCTGCCTTTTGACCTGTTTTCTCTAATTGTTAGCCATCTCTTTTTTTCACTTTGAAGAACTCTCTTTAGAATTTCTTATAACACAGATCTGATGGTGACAGATTCTCTGAGCTTTTGTTTTTCTGGAAATATCTTCATTGTTCCCTCATTTCTGAAGGGTGGTATGCTAGAAGTGGTATGCGTGAGTGACAATTCTTTTCCTTCAGTGCCATGTAAGTCTCATCCAAGTTTCCCCTGATTAGTAAGATTTTTACTGAGGGGTCTACAGTAAGGTGAATTAAGGCCCTTTTATGTGTTACTTGCTTCTTATCTGTTGCAGCTTTGAGGATCCTCTGTTTATCTTTAACCTTGGAGACTTGACTATAATGTGTCTTAGAATAGACTTGGTTGGGTTGAATCTGACTTGTGACCTTTAGTCTCCTTGCACCTGGATAATTGTATCTTTCTCTAGGTGTGAGAAGTCTTCCATCATTATTTCTTTGAATATTTTTCTATCCCTTTCATATTCTCAATTTCTTCAAGAATCTTAATAACTTATATTTGCTCTTTTCATGATATCCAATGTTTCCCATAAGCTTTCTTCTTTCCTCTTAATTCTTTTTTTCCCCTCCTCCAACTGTGTATTTTCAGATAGCTTGTCTTCAAGTCCACTAATTATTCTGTTTTATTTATTCTGTTATTAATGTATTCTATCAGGTTTTTCATTTCACTTAGTGTACTTTGTAATTGCAGGTTTTCTGGGTTGATTTTGTTTAATTATTTCCATCTATCATATCTCTCTGTTCATTGATTTGTTTCTGTTCTCTTGAATTTCATTGAGTTTTCTCAAAACAGGTATTTTGAAATCTTCATATTAGTGTTTGGAAATTTCAGTTCTCAAGTAGTTTGTTTCTTTTTTTTTTTTTTTTTTTTTTTTTGACAGAGTGGACAGTGAGAGAGAGAGACAGAGAGAAAGGTTTTCCTTTGGCCGTTGGTTCACCCTTCAATGGCTGTCGTGGCCAGCTCACTGCGGATGGCGCAGTGTGCTGATCCAAAGGCAGGAGCCAGATGCTTCTCCTAGTCTCCCATGTGGGTGCAGGGCCCAAGCACTTGGGCCATCCTCCACTGCACTCCCTGGCCACAGCAGAGAGCTGGCCTGGAAGAGGGGCAACCAGGACAGAATCAGGCGCCCCTACCGAGACTAGAACCCCAGGGTGCCGGCGCTGCAAGGCAGAGGATTAGCCTAGTGAGCCGCAGTGCTGGCCTAGTAGTTGGTTTCTAATACCTTATTTTGCTCTTTAAGTTTGGCCTTGGGTTCCTGGAAGTTTTCTATGCTTGTTGATATAAAACATTGTCTGCACATTGAAGGATTAGTTACAGTAATTGGCTTTTTTTGTGACTGTCTTCCTAAGCATTCTAAGCAGTCTGTTGATTCTCCTTGAGTCTGTGGATGCTTCTTCTCTTTCAGAACTAGATAGCACCCAAAGTTGTGTTTGTCCCTGGTGTGCAGTTGATGTGCTTCCTGGACAGATTCCCCCCGAATCTGCAGTTGATGTGTTGCTGCATATGAATTTGGGAAGCCCCTAAAAAGGGGTAATCTGTTCCTGTAAGCAGCTGTTTGGGGCATTGGTAGGCTCAGACTCTTTATCCTGTTTCCACAAATACCATGATGTTGTATCACATCATGGAACCTTCAGCCCACCAACACCCGTGAAGTCTGGAAAAGGCCCAGTGTTCACCGTGCTAAGGTCTGTCTGTTGCCGACATGGGTCCATTTCCCAGTGCCACATATATCAGCTGCTAGTGACATTGAGTAGGGTGTAAGGCTGCTCAGCTGGGGCCATGGAACTCTGCTGGGTACTGAAGCAGGACTGGAGACTCTCCGGGTACTGGCCTGGCTTCCCTAGCCACACACCAGGGCACTTCCGTGTCTCTGCAGGTTTGTGGTCATTGGAGCCTCTTACTCAGTTGCCATCTTGCTTATCTCCTCAGAAAAATATTTTAAAAGCCAGTATTATAATTATATTCCATGAGGGAAAACTGAACATATTTGAAATTAATGGGAAGATAGAAGTTAATAGAAAGATAGGAACTTGAAATTAATGTAAAGTTGGATGGCCGGCACCACGGCTCACTAGGCTAATCCTCCACCTGCAGCACTGGTACCCCGAGTTCTAGTCCTGGTTGGGGTGCTGGTTCTGTCCTGGTTGCTCCCCTTCCAGTCCAGCTCTCTGCTGTGACCCGGGAAAGCAGTGGAGGATGGCCCAAGTGCTTGGGCCCTGTACCCGCGTGGGAGACCAGGAAGGGAGCACCTGGCTCCTGGCTTCGGATTGGCACAGCGCGCCGGCCATAGTGGCCATTTGGGGGTTGAACCAACGGAAGGAAGACCTTTCTCTCTGTGTCTCTCACTGTCTAACTCTGCCTGTCAAAAAAAAAAAAAAAAAAAAGTAAAGGTGGAAACTTAAAAGAATCAATAGAAAATTTAGAAGTAAAAAAATATAATAAAATATTGGGAATTAGAATAATCCACTGGAGGATTGAGTAGTAGAAAGAATATGACAAGGGAAAGAGTCATTAAATTTAGTGAGTGAGCCACAGAAATCATCCAGTCTAAATAATGAAAGAAAAAAATTAAAAATTTAAATGTGTCTCCATGAGCTTTTAGGATAAAATCAAATTGTCTAATATTCACATCATTGGAGTTCTAGAAAGAGAAGAGAAATAGATTTGTACAAATATTTCAAGAAGTGATGGCTATAAACTCCCCCAAACTTGGTGAAAGATATACATTTATAAATTCAAGTATATCAGTAATCACTACACAAGACAAACAGAATGAAAATTATATTCAATATTCATTATAATGAAATTTATAAAAATTAAAAATAAAGAAAACATCTTGAGGGTGGACGTTGTGGCACAGTGATTAAGCTGCCTCTTGGGACATCTGCCTAAGTGCCTGTGATGGAGTCCTACCTCTGCTTCTGTCTGATCCAGCTGCCTGCTAATACACTGCCAGAGGCAGCAGATGATGGCTCAAGTACTTGGATCTCTGCCACCCACATAGGAGACCTGGATGGAGTTCCTGAGTCCTGGCTTCTACATGGCCCAGCCTGAGCTATTGCAGGTTTTTGGGGAGTAAACTAGAATATGGAAGATCTTCCTTTCTCCTTCTCCCATCGCTGTCCCTGTCCCTCTTTCTCTATATCTTTTAAAATAAATAAATAAGCTTTAAAACTCATCTTGAAAGTAGCTACAGATAAATTAGCATGTAAGGGCACAACTATTGGAATGACTATAAACTTGTCATTGGAAGCCATGGAAGCATGAGTCAGCAGAACATCTTTAGTGTGCTGAAAGGAAAGAGCTGTTGACACAGAATTCCACAGACAGTCTCAGATACAAGAAAACTAAGAGAATTTTTTCGCTCATATTTTTTTCTAAAATAATCACAAAAGGATGTTTTCAGGTAGAAGAAAAACACTGCCAGAAGAAAGCTTGGAACTTTTGGAATGAAGGAGTAACAACAGAAATAGTAAAAAATATGGTTACTGTGAAACTGTTTCCCCCTCAAACACTTTAGAATAGTATGACTGTGTAGCATTAAAAGTATAATATTGTTGTTGTGGGGTTTAAGATGTATGTAATGTGTCTGACAACCATAACAAAAGGGAGGAAGACAAAGGGAACACTAAAGTAAAAAGCTTCTTCATTTTACTTGCATAGTAGAATACCAACCTCAAGTAGAACTGTGAAAGTTTAAATATGCATATTTAATTCCTGGAGAAAGCACTAAAAATAAAAGTAATACAAAGAGAACTAAAAATCCATAAGATACAAATGTGATACAAAACATATTCCAGTAATCCAAAAGAATACAGAAAATGTAGAACATAAAGCGAAGATTAGAGGATAAGAAACACAAACCAAATAATAAAATGGAAATTCTAAATCTAATCATATCAATGGTAATAAAGATAAAAGTTTTCGGAACATACCAATTAAGAGTGAGAGATATTTTTTGGATGAATACAAAAATATCTAGAACCTAGATGTTTAGCTTTTACATGTACATGCAGTTTGTTAAGCAGTAAGTGACTGGTATGGCAGAGGAATGTTAGCAGCAAATTTATCAGCTAGAGGCAAGGAGAGCTGTGGATGGTGCATAGCCTGGTTGAAGCTTCCTGGGGAAGGTGTGTGCCTGCCTGGGTCTGGGAAGCACCTCTGCACTCGAAGATACCACCTTCCCTGTGATTTTCTGACTGCTGGGGAGTTTCCCAGGGATCTTGAAACATGTAATGGAAGAGGTAGTGGTAGAAGACAAGAGTTTTGTACTGCTACAGATCAAATAAAACTAGGACGATTGTTACATACTGTCCTCAGTTGATTTCATTTACTGTACTTTCAAAACTTCCACGTTTACGGACACAATTCCAAGTATTCTGTCTTAGGATTTTTTGTGTGTGTGTGATGGATCCCCAAGTCATCTGCATTTCCTAACTCATATATTTGGGGGATAAAATATGCCTATTACTTAATTTTTTTAAAATTTATTTATTGTCATTTTATTCCAAAGGCAGACAGAGAGATAGACAGACATAGGTCTTCCATCTCTTGTTTCACTCTTCAAATGCCTGTAGGGACCATGGATAGGCCAGGCCAAAGTGACACAGGTCACATCCAGAACTCAATCCTGGTGTCCCATGTAGGTGTCAGGGACCCTAGCACTATTGCTGCCCTCACCCAGGATGTGCATCAGCAGGAAGCTGAATCAGAAGCAGAGGAGCTGGGACACAAACCGGGCAGCCTGATATGGCACAGAGGTGTCCCAAGAGGCATCTTAACTGCTATGACAAACGGCTACCCTGTTACGTAGTTCTGGCTTCCAACCTAAATTTCTGGGCATGGTCACAGTGACATTACATTGCAGGTGGTGACGCAGTCTACTTCTGCTCTCCAACTGTAAACTGATCACCAAAACCTCAAAACTCAGAGATGCACATACAGACCACATGCTAATGGAATGTTACACTCCTGCAGGTTCCTGGGATGGAAAAGGGGGGGCTAAAATGAAATGCCTCGCTTGTGGGATATTTCTGTGATGAGATTTGTTAGTTAAGCCACTATAGAGAAACACAAATTTTTCTCTAACGGGTTCCATTATGGTTCACTAGGTAAACAAAACACTTGTCAGAGCAATTTATGTATTCCTGCGTAGGCTAGAGATGAAATTGTTTTTGAAGTCCACTGCATGGACAGTGGCAAAATGCAACTCCAGTTCTTTCTAGACATAAAATGCACAAAGATTCTAGCAGGAAAATTGATAGAATATCACCTCTTTATTAGAGAAGAGTCTCGGAGGGGTGTCCATCCAGCCCGTGTGTGTGGTGTGGGGCTGACAAAGGCGGGTACTTTGGACAAGGAGGCGATCACATGGATCATTTCAGATTTGCCTTGACTTGTTTCTGACTTCCATAGCTTCCTGCCTACCCTGCTTCTGTGGCTGTGGCTTTTCCAGAGATGAAGATTTGGTCATTGAGGCTGTGGCTGTTTTTTTAAACGTGAGCTGAGCAGTGGCCTCACTGCTGAGCAGTGGATGGTTAAGATTGGTAACTGCATCACAGTTTAGGAGCTGCTTTTTGTAATTGGGTCTCAGAAAAAAACAAAAGCATTACTAAAATGACTGCTTAATGGCTTCCTGGTGACACCTATCGAATAGTTTATGATGCAGGCTTTTCATTCAGCTTTGTCACTCCTAAAATGAAGGCTAAGTTGCAGCTCAACGTTCCTTGAGCCTCTCACGTGAGTTGGCGCTGTGTCAGGTTTTTACAGAGGTGGAGTTATCACCGTCATTCCAAATTCGGAGAGGCTGCAGCTATTAGGGGGAAACTTTCTAGGCATTGCTTTGACTCACACAAATCCTTTACATGACCGAAGACCTTCTAAACACAAGGCTGGATTCAGTCCTGCAGCCATGTTTTGCCGGCCGAGGTTAGACAGGGAAGGACGGTTTCCATTGCCTTGCTTGCTGTACAACTCTCGGCTCTCCTCCAGCCAGCTGGAGTCATGGCAGACTGTTCATTACGCACATTTAATGGACCAGGAAATTAATACAATGGAAAAATATCTATTGCTGCCCAATCTCTGAGAGCACTTCATTTTTAACTAAGCAAGAGAGGAAATATCTTATTATTTTATAACGTTTTTTTTATTACTCAAGCAATATATGTTTACTGTAGAGAAATTGGAAAAGTACAGATAAGCAAAAAAAAAGAAATTAAAAGTCACTCTCAGTGCCTACAGATAAGTGTTTATTAACTTGTTGGTATATATCCTTTCAGACTTGTTTCTGTGCATATAGACAGGATATTAATTGTTTAGATTGAATCACACTGTTCATGTTTTTAATATGATTTTCTGGCTTAGTAATAACATGATTAAAACTTTTCGCTGTCAGTAAATATAGTTTTATAACATTTAAAAATGACTGTGTAGTGTGTGGTAACTTAATGTATCCCCTGTTCATATAGTTGGGTCCTCTACTGGTAGACATGTGTAGTATTTTTAGTTTTAATTATTGTAGGTTGCTTTGCAGTAAAAATTATTGAAACAGTTTTCACGCACATTTTTGTTTATTTCCTAAATAAAAATAATTTGCCATGTAATTGCCTTGTCAAATGCCTACATACTTTATGTAGTGATGTATGTTATCTAATTGCCTTCTTGAAAATTATATCAATTTATACCCATAAAAGCATAACAGCATGTTAGAACGTTCACTCCCCTATACTCTTGGACATCTTAGGTATTATAACTTTAAAAATCATGGCCAGGAGCCAGCATTGTGGCATAGCAGGGTAAGCCACCACCTGTGACACCAGCATCCCATATGGGCACTGCATTGTGTCCCAGTCACTCACCTTCTGATCCAACTCCCTGCTAATGTCCTGGGAAAGCAGTGGAAGATGGTCCAAATGCTTGGGCCCCTGCACCCACATGGGAGACCTGGAAGAAGCTCTTGGGCCTTGGCTTTGGCATGACCCTTTCCCAGCCATTGTGACTGTTTGGGAATGAATGAGCGGATGGAAGATTCTCTCTCTCTCTCTCTTTCTCTCTTTCTCTCCCTCTCCCTCTCTCCCTGTCTGTCTCTCTGTCTCACCCTCTGTCCCTCCCTCCCTCTCCTTCTCTCTTTTCCTCTCCCTCTCTATTTCTGTTACTCTCTGTCTCTCCCTCTATCTCTGTAACTCTGCCTTTCAAATAAATAAATAAATCTTTAAAAAATAAAAGAAGGAAAAATCATGGAAAATTATGATAGATAACACTGCTATCTTATAGTTTAAGCTGGATTTCTTTTGTTACTAGGGGATTTCAGCAATAATTTTCTGTTTTTTGGCCATTTCTCCTGTCATTTTCTAAGTTGCCTCTTTACATCTTTTTTCAGGTTTTCTACTGGTATATTTCTTTCTCCCACTGAAAGATTCATTGTTTTGAGAGATGTCAGTAGGGTGGTTTTGTGTATGATAGGTTTCAGTAGCTGAGCTAGATTAAAAAGAAGGAATCGTATGAGCCAGTCGTGCTGTCCTCATAGTAATCAACACCAAAGGTGCTTATATGGCTCTCTCAGGACACCTGGACAGTTTTAATAACTGCCATTTTCAAACAAAGTGATAAATAGTTCTCCACAGCTTACCATCTTAGGAAGGCTCTGTGCCTGCCTCTCTTTTTTTCAGAAGCCGTCTTTTTTTTTTTTTTTAATAAATGTAAATTTACAAAGTGCAACTTTTGCATTGTTGTGGCTTTTTCCCCCATAACCTCCCTCCCACTCGTGGCCATCCCATCTCCCACTCCCTCTCCCATCCCACTCTTCATCAAGTTTCATTTTCAATTATCTTTATATACAGAAGATCAACTTAGTATATACTAAGCAAAGATTTCAACAGACTGCACCCACACAAACGCACAAGATATAGAGTACTGTTTTATTGTTAACTCATAGTAAAGATCCTACATGGGGAGCATGTGCACAGTGACTCCCATTGTTGATTTAACAATGGACACTCTTATTTATGACGTCAGTAATCACCCGAGGCTCTTGCCATGAGCTGTCGAGGCTATGGAAGCCCCTTGAGTTCACCAACTCTGAACTTATTTAGTCAAGGCCATATCACAGTGGAGGTTCCTTCCTCCCTTCAGAGATAGGTGGCTCCTTCTTTGATGGCCTGTTCTTTCCAGTAGCCATCTTGTACTAACATGAGTGGAATCTTCCTTCCTCCTCCCTCGTATGGGACTGTTCCTTAAGCTGAATGAGGGAATGGGAGCTGGACACTGTCAGCATGTCTCCCGCGAAGACTCCTTCGCATGTTTTAAATGTGTGATTAGTTCACGATGCATTGCTCCTGCAATAAACAGCCAACACCTGCCTCTCTGTGGAAGGGCCATAACCCACTTTCCCTGCAGATGGTAAATCCGAGGTGTGACCTGTCCTGCCTTAGGAGCTCCCTTGTGGGCCTGAGCCCAAGCCGTCCTCCATGGGATTTTGCTGGACATCATACCCTAGCTTGATGTCTTTCCTTCATAGCTCCCACTTTCCTGAGAAAGCGTAAATTCTCCTGTTGGGTCTGCTTCTGGGAAATACATCGCAAGGCACAGGTATCGATACTTAGGATGTGAAGTTTTATGTCAGAACAGTGCCCTCCATAGTGTAAATGCTAGTGGCTGATTATATCTTTAGTAATTAACATCTTTGAGATTGCACTGTGAATTTAGCACTGTACTGAACATTTTCCTGTGCAGTATTTCATCTAATCCACAGGCAGATACATATTGTTTTCTCTGATGAAGAAGCTAGGGTTAATATATATGCATTCACAGATACTCAGTGTCCAAATGGGACTCCAACCAAAGGCTGGCAGAGGCTGAGCTCTGTAACCATGGTGCTGTCCTGCTCCGGGAAAGGCTGAGTGGGTTCTGTGGCAGGATCAGTAACCATTCCGGGGCCATAGGTCTCTCAGGACACCTGGACAGGGGCACTGGTGAGCCAAGGCAGTGTATATCTCAGGATTCTGTTTGAGCACTCTCGCGTCTACACAAGTTACCTTTAAAGGACTGCCTGTGTTTTCAGTTCAGCACAGCTTTGTAAGATACAAAGAATAGAAAAAGAGTTTCTGTTGCACAGAAAGGCAGGGCAGAGATGCACTGAACTGTACAGAGTTTTTTTTTTTTAAGATTGATTTATTTATTTGAAAGTCAGAGTTACACAGAGAGAGGAGAGGCAGAGAGAGAGGGAGAGAGAGAGAGGTCTTCCATCTGCTGGTTCACTCCTCAGTTAGTTGCGACGGCTGGAGCTGTCTTGATCCAAAGTAGGAGCCAGGGGCTTCTTCCGGGTCTCCCACATGGGTGCAGGGGCCCAAGGACTTGGGCCATCTTCAACTGCTTTCCCAGGCCATAGCAGAGAGCTGGATCGGAAGTGGAGCAACCACATCTTGAACTGAAACCCACATGGGATGCCAGGGTGTTAACCCGCTGCGCCACAGCGTCAGCCCCGACTATACAGAGTTTGTGTCATCAGGAGTGTGTTTGTGTGTATGCATTCAGTTTTAGTTTAGTGGCCTAGGTGTTCCTGTAAAGGAGTATGATTGTCAACTACTTCTAACCTGGGTGACAGTATGCTTTTATTCTGACTTTAGTCTACACACCCATACCTACAGAAAAAAAATATTGAGATTTAAGAGATTTCTGCACATTCCAACTATTTCCTTTTTACCTAACTCCAGCTTTTTTTTTCTTATTTATTTGAAAAACCGTTACAGAGAGAGGTGGAGACAGAGAGAGAGGTCTTCCGTCCGCAAGTTCACTCCCCAAATGACTTCAACTGCCAAGGCTGAGCCAGTCCAAAGCCAGGAGTCAGGAGCTTCTTCTGGGTCTCCCACGTGGGTGCAGGGGTCTAAGGACTTTGGCCATCCTTTGCTGCTTTCCCAGGAGCACTAGCAGGAAACTGGATTGGAAATGGAACAGCCAGGACTCAAACTTGTGCCCCTCTGAGATGCCGGTGCTGCAGGCCAGGGTTTTAACCTGCTGTACCCCAACACCAGCCCCTTAACTCAGGCTCTTTACATAGCAACGTGCATGCAGAATGACAGACTTAGGAAACACCAGAAATCACAAAAGTGAAAACAGGGTACCCAGTTAAATTTGAGTTTCAGATAAGCAAGAAATAATTTTCATTTTTATGATGATTTTACTATAAAGAGAACAGATTTAATGTAGTTCATAGATGCAATTCTAAGAATACAATGATACTTTCCTTTCCCCTTCCTTTCTCTCTTTCTTTCTCTTCTCTTTCCTTTTTAATTTTTGAGATAACATTTTTAATTTATAATACAGTCAAAGGCTTAATGCTCCACTAAATAAAGAATTAAATAAAAAGAATATCACATTTCAGCAGGAATATAGGCAAGGGATGTAAACAATAATAAATGAAAAGACATCAATTTCACTCATATAATAAATTTTAAAATAATCACAGATCATTAGACCTATAGTATATATCATTCTTAGCCATTTATTTGGCAAAGCAATGAATAATTTTTACTAAAAGAGTGTCCTATATAATTTTCCTCCATGAGATACTTGGGACATCCTTTTCATTGGTTGTCCTATATTTTATCTGGCAACCCATCTTCTTGGATGCCCAGCCCTATTGCCAATGGCAATATTCTGTGTGAAACAGTTGGCTGTTAGTTTCTCACTCATGTGCCTGTGTGTTACAAAGTGTCCCTGCTCAAAACAGATGGCTTGCTTGGTCCAGTAGCTTCCAAGTTTGCTGTCCACAAACTAGTCTCCATTCGGCTGCCTTAGTGATCATTCTAGAATATAAATGAAGTCGTGTCACTCCCATCTTTAAAACTCTATCGTGGATATCTATCAAAAGAACTCTCCCTGTGACATATCCCTGTGGTCTATAAATCCTCACTTGTCCTTTCTCCTCCTAACTGTAGACTTCTGCCCTGTTCCTCTCCCTGTAACTCAGCTCCAGTACCTTCTCATGGTCTCTAGAGCATGCCAGGCTTGTTACTACACATTTGCACCTGCTGCTCCTCTGCCTGGAATGCTCCCTCAGTTGCTATGGTTACTGTTCAGATGTCCCATCAGCAACTTCAAGCTGGCCACTCAGCGTACAAAAGCTGCCCTTCTTCCTTGGTCATTTCCTATCACATTATTTTGTTTTCTTTGTATCACTTCTCATCACTCAAATTATTTTGTTCATTTATGTACTTGTTTAGTCAGTGTGTCAGCTCATTCCCAAAGAAAGCAAGCTTTATGAGGCATTGACTTCTCCAGTACTGGTAACATCTCACCTGCAGACAGCGCAGGGCCTGGGCAAACGGGCAGCATTGCAGATTCTAAGGTGGATCAACCCTGCTAGGTAGCAGCTGACCACTTCCTGCAAGCAGGTTTCTTAAGTTGGCCTCTTTAAAGGCAGACGGTGGGATAAGGGTTTAGATGCATCTCTTGTTTTTGAGGAAGCTTTTCGGAGAGAAATAAGTAAGGGAAGGAGAACAAGAAAGCAAGCCATGGGGGAGGCAGAGGAGGGCAGTTTCAGGTTAGGTCTCAGCCTGAGTCTGATCCCCTCAAGGAGATGGAGAGCAGTCTTCCTCAGAGGAGCAGAGTAGGGTTTTCATCCTTCCGCAAGGGTCAGTCCTGGCTCAGGCGCACCCTCCCAGGAGTCTAGGCTCTCAGTACTGGGTGGAGCAGCTCCTGCAATGATGAGGATTTCCTAAGGTGTGGGCCACCAGGATGGAACAGACAGGAGCTGAAGACAGGTCCTCAGAGCCAGTAAGGGCATCGCAGGGACGTGGGTAGCTCTGACAGCCGACATTACAGCAGGGCCAGGATGGGATTCCAGAGGCCTGGCCGTGGCACATTAGCAGGGGCGTTCAATTGTCTGTATTGCAGAAATGCCTCTCACTGTCGGCAGCTTCCTATGGTGTAGTTCAGGCTTCCGGCAAGTCAGGGAGACTCCAGTCTCACCCAGGGCCAGGGAGAAAATGAAGAGCATGGAGTCTGGTTGTGAGACAGAATGAGCTCTTCATTGGCTGGACTTCTTTGCATGAATCTAAGCAGAAGTGACCTCCACCCTCCTGCAGCACAGCATCTTTAAACCTGCAGGTGGTAGGAGACAGTGAAGAGGCAGGGAGTCCGCAGAGCTTCTGCGGAGCAAGTCTCAGCAAGAAGCAGGAAGCAACAGCCTCGGAGATCTGGTGGTGGTGACAGTGGAAATGCAAGGAAATCTACTACCTTTGAATGAAAGAGCCACAGGCCCAGGCCACTAGAAGTACTTGCATTCTCCAAGGAAATTGTGCTAGCTGTAATGTGGGCTGAATCTTAAAAACATGAGTAGTGTAGATATATCACCAATCAGAATACAACAGCTAGGCGATGAAGCCACAATGGAGAAACTTGCAAGCGTTCGTTTAAAACACACTGCAGTGTTTTGTGATCACTGCTTTATAATTGCTATAATCCATCAGTTTAATATTGTCATGGGAAATTCTGTTAAATTGTGACTCAGCCGCACTGATAATACATGAACAGCATCGTAAGTCCTGCTAATTTATTAGCCCATTTACTTGGAATCGATTAAAATCCGTTTCCTAATCTAGTTGAGTGGCGCTAGGCAGAATTCTGTCCAGGGTTCAAATGAAGAAATCCATTCCAGGCTAAACTCGAGCTTGAGAGATTTCATTTTGAAATTCGTCTCCCTCCAACCCCTCTCAGAGCCTTGAGGACCTGAGACACACCCAGAAACATTCCCATCTGCTCTACTGGGGCTGTGTTCCTAAGAGTACCCACAGGACTCCTGTCAAAACCACCCTAATTCTAAATAATCCTAGCACTTTTAAGGCAGAGTTCTTTGGAATGACATATTTTGAATTGAGTAGACCAGTTTCTTTGATTTGAACAAACCTTTCAATCAAAAAGGAACTGAAGTGTCGGCCACTCTCTTTAGAAATAACATCTCTAAATTGTCTTCTTAATCAGAAACCTTTATTCCATATTTTTTTTATCAGTTATTGCTCTTTCATTAGGCCAGATGTACAAAAAAATCACTCTTGGTTTATGACAATCAAAACTAATGCTGATGAGAAGATATTTCTTTCCTTTTTCATGTATACTTGTATTATGCCTGTGGCTCTTTTAGGATGATATCAAGCCATAACGATGCCCATCTGTGTTTAAAAATAGGAGTTATGTTTCAAATGAAATGAAATTCACTTGTCAATATATGAAGAAGCTTCAATCTTCAGTCAGATAAAAATGAATTTGAAGAATAATGAGATAACTTAAAAAGTTTGCCAGTGACAGGTGGTCAAGGTTGCCATGCAAAAAGATAGGACTCATCACTCTCTCGTCACCCACTGGGTGCTTGCCCGAAAGCAGATTCCATAAGGTCAGGCCCTTGACTATCCAAATGGAAGCATGAATTTGTATAAGCGTTTTGGCAACAATCGTTAAAAGCAAAGACTAGCAAAGTAAGCTAGTCACTCCATGTTGGAATTGGGATGAGGATCTGTTCATTACAGAATTGTTTGTTTCAGAAAAAAAAAAAGAAAGCTGATAACAAGTCATATATCCTTTAGTAGGGGAAAGGAGAAATTAACTGTGGTATGTTAAAATGAAATACTATGATGCTAGGAAGAAGGGAAACATCTATTTGATCAGTGTAGGTAGCTCTTTAAAAAATACTTGATTTTAAAAAGCTATTTTGTAAAACAAGATATAAAATGTATATTGTAATTAAAACCTGTGTGCATGAAGTTTAAAATGGCCTGGAGACATACCAGACTCTGAGTAGGGGTCTATTTAGGGGTAAGAGAATGGAGAATGGTAGTGTGGATGAACACAAGGAGGGGTAACAGTTTTATTTTGAGAGTTTTTTTTTTAGAAGATTTATTTATTTTCTTTTAAAGGCAGATTTAGAGAAGGAGAAAGGGAGGGAAGCAGGGTGGGAGAGAGAGACAGAGAGAGAGACACACACAGAGAGAATCTTCCATCTGCTGGTTCACTCTCCAAATGGCCACAGTGCCAGAGCTGAGCTGATCCAAAGCCCTGAGCCAGGAGCCAGGAGCTTATTCGAGGTCTCCCATGTGGGTGCAGGGGCCCAAGCACTTGGGCCACCTTCTGGTGCTTTCCTAGGTGCATATGCAGAGAGCTGGACTGGAAGTGGAGCAGCCGGCACTTTAACTAGTGTCCATTTGGTATGCTGGTGCTGTAGACAGCAATTTTACCCACTTTGCCACAGCACTGGCCCCGAGAGTATTCTTTTTAAAAGATGTTAGCATTTTTTTCTCAGAGTAACAGGTGTATGCTTATCATTTTTTGTATTATTCTGCATTCTTAAAATTTTGTGATGAAAGGTCGGCACTAGGCCGGCGCCGCGGCTCACTAGGCTAATCCTCCACCTTGCGGCGCTGGCACACCGGGTTCTAGTCCTGGTCGGGGCGCTGGATTCTGTCCCGGTTGCCCCTCTTCCAGGCCAGATCTCTGCTATGGCCAGGGAGTGCAGTGGAGGATGGCCCAAGTGCTTGGGCCCTGCACCCCATGGGAGACCAGGATAAGCACCTGACTCCTGCCTTCGGATCAGTGCGGTGTGCTGGCCGCAGCGCGCCGGCCGTGGTGGCCATTGGAGGGTGAACCAACTGCAAAGAAAGACCTTTCTTTCTGTCTCTCTCACTGTCCACTCTGCCTGTCAAAAAAATTAAGAAAAGGCCAATGCTGCGGCTCACTAGGCTAATCCTCCACCTGTGGTGCTGGCACCTGGGTTCTAGTCCCGGTTGGGGCACCAGATTCTGTCACAATTGCTCCTCTTCCAGTCCAGCTATCTGCTGTGGCCCGGAAGGGCAGTGGAGGATGGCCCAGGTGCTTGGGCCCTGCACCCGCATGGGAGACCAGGAGGAAGCACCTGGCTCCTGGCTTCGGATTGGTGCAGCGCGCCAGCTGTAGCAGCCATTTGGGGGGTGAACCAATGGAAGGAAGACCTTTCTCTCTGTCTCTCTCTCTCACTGTCTAACTCTGCCTGTCAAAAAAAATTTTTTTGTGATAAAATAATCAATAGAAAATAAAAATCACCCCAACAGAAAAATGGACAAAAGTTGTGAACAGGGAATTGCTAACCTTTGTAAAGAAATGTAAATTCAAAACTGTTAAGTATTTCTCCTATATGGCAGCCAGAGTCTCAAATGAAGGGTAATATTGAGAATGACAGGAAGTGTATAGAAGTGTGAACTTTCAAACGTGGACAAAGTTATAATAAGCTTTACAGTATTTCCATAAGGGAAACTGATGATATGTTAATGATTAAAGTTATAATTAAAAATGTGAAATTTGAATTTTACATGCTTTTTCTTGGTCAGTTAAATTAAAAGTTTGTGGATTTTGTTGATCTTTTCAAAGCACCAACTTTTGGTTTTAATGGGCTTTTTAATTGATTCTTTTGTTTTCTTATTGTTTTTTTATACCCTATTTTATTATTACTCTTCCAATCATTATTTTTTTTTTTTTGCTTCTAGTTACTTTGACTTAGTTTTCTGTTCTCTTTACTTTCTGGTTTTGTAATCTGAAGAATTTTGTTATAAATTTAATAGCTTTCATTTTTAAATATATGCCTTTATCATGATAGTTTTCCACTGGGGAACCTAAGTTTTACACATGGAACTTTCATTTTCATTTTTTTCAAATGGAATTTCTGATTTCTAATCTCACTTGTGATTTCCGATTTGAACCAATATGTTATTTAGGAATGCACTATTTAATTTCCACAAATCTGTAGCTTCCATAGTTTTCCTTTTGTTATTAATTTCTAGACTCAGTTTTGGCCAGGGTCCATGTGTTGCATGATTTCATCTTTTCTTGTTATTAGGGTTTGCCTTGTGGCCCCACATGTGGTAGGTCTTGGAGAATGGGCCAGGTACACTGGGGAGAAAGCATATTCTACTCTTACTGGGTGTAACCGGTGTCTGTTGGGTTTGATAGGTTTACAGTGTTGTTCCAGTCTTCTCCTTCCTTGCTGGTATTTTATTTTTATCAATTCCTGAAAGTGGAATTCTGAAATTTCCAACTATTATTGTTGAAATTTCTCTTTCTCTGAGAGATAGTTCTGCAATTTTTGTTTCATGTATTTTGGGTGCAAAATTTTTATTGTTAGTGTTGTTAGGTGCAAGTGTGTTTAAAATTCTTTTATCTTCTTCATGGATTGATTCCTTTATCATTATAAAATATACTTCCTTGTCTCTAGTAGAAATTTTTTATTTAATTTCTGTTTTGTCTGATAATTTGACAGCCCTTTTAGTTATTTTTTGGTCTCTGTTTATAGTGTGTCTCTTATTATCTTTTTATTTTTAACATAATTATGTGTTTGATCCAAAGTGTGCTATTTAGATTCATGTAACTGGGTCATTTAAAAAAGTTCTACTAATTTCTACTTTGTATTGGAGTATTTAACATAATCTGTGATGCATTTTCAACATTTTCTGCTTTGCCATTGTTTTCTGCCTTGTGTATTCTTTGAAAATTTTATGTATTTATTTATTTAGAGAAATCTCCTATCTGCTGATTTGCTTTCCAAATGCAGTAACTGGTATTGGACCAGATAGAAGCCAGGAGCCAGGGGCTCAGTCTGAGCCTCCCACATGGGTGGGAACAGACCAAGTCTTGAGCCACCACCTGTGCCTCCCAGGGTGTGTGTTAGTAGGAAGTTTGGATTGGATGTAAGATGCAAGTGTCCTAACTGATGTCTGAACTGATATGCCAAATGTCTCCCCTTCTTTTTCCTTCCTCTGTTACTTTATTAGTGCTGCCTACTGTGTAAAAATAGATATTTTCCAGCATGTCATTTTGATTCCTTATTGTTCAACTATTTTAGGGGAGATTGTTTTCTTAGCTGTTACGCTGGTGATTATACTTAGTATTTTAACTAAAACAATCCAGTTTAGGTACTGCAAGTTCATATTAATAGTATGCTGAGTCTATGCCCTGTGTAGCCACGGAAGCCTCTGCTTTGCTGGCCTACTGCTAGTGATGTGACAGGGCTTTCTTGACCTACTCTGAAGCAGTAAGTCTCCCAACCTTTGCTTAGAGGCTCGGTGTGAGGTTTGTGACACATCTTTAATTCTCTACTCACATGAAATTCTGCTTTAGCTTTTACTTCCTGCTTCCACACAGCTTCAAGGTCACACAGAGGTGAGAATCTGGGAACTTCTCAGTTCTTTCCCTGGGCATGTGCATAGCTCTGTATAGGTGTGCGACAGTCAGGTCTCCAGAAATGTACTGGATCTTTTACAAATGCCCTGTGGACAGCATGCTCCAGGATTTTCTTTAAGCTCCTTGGACAGCCTTCCCTTTGCCCCAGTAGGTATCACTGACTGAGACAGCTGCAGTGCTAAATAATTTCTACTGATTGTTTTCAACAAACACCTTGGGGATAGGGCTTTTCCTGTTGAGCAAGCTGAGTCAGGCTAAATAAGGACGAACGCTGTAGACCGGGGATTTTCAAAGGAGCTGCCAGCCCCATCAGATAGCGACAGTTTCAGGAAATGAGGCTTTATGGAGAGCTCCACACCCATTTTCTCCCTCACTGGCTACTAGGATGCTGGTTTTCAGCATCTGTGGTTGTGAAGCTACTATTTTTCAAGTTTACTGTGGGTCTCAGGAGAGGGGAACAGAAATAGTTCAAGTTAAAGTTCTTCAAAGCCTATTGTTCTGAGATTCGGCCATTTTCCTTGAGTAAACACTTGTTATATGTTCCAAGCCTTTGGTTAATTTTTACAGTTCTAAAACAGTTTGTTTTGATGTTTTTCTGCAGTGTTTTGGTTGATTTTATGGAAAAGTAGATTTTCAGTTTCTTATTCTGCCATTCCAGTAATGCTTCTCTGAATGCATTATGTTTACATTGAAAAAAGTACTTAAGTTTTAAGATATTTCTGTGGGATAATTGGTATAATTACTTATAACAACTCTTATTGAAAATAACCTAGATATTTAAAAAATTGCCTTAAATGATATGTATATCATTTAGAATGATTACATGTGGGTATAGTATGCATATGTAATATGTTAAATATTAATAAATAATAACTTTACATACATCTAGAAAAGGGACAGATAAAAATATCTGAAATATTAACATTGGCTATTTCAGGCAGGGTTGTATTATGGATGATTTATTTAATTTTTTTAACTTTGTGTTTTTTTTAAAAATTTGTGTCTCCATGAGATTTAAGTATTTTGCATTAAGCATGTACTTTTGAAATTAAAATATTATTACTATATCTAATATAAGCTTTATTTCTTGGCTACTAGAATGCATCTTCTAATGATGGTTCATTCTTTTAAAGTAAATGTGATTTAGATTTTCTAGGTATCTGTACTTTGTAAATGGACACAAATCCCTGTTTGATAGCAAATTTTCTACCTGCATCATTAGTTTGGAAACATGGATCAGAATGAGAGAAAAACAGAAAGACACTGCCTCCTGGCTACTGGGCAGAGTGAGTCACTTTCTTCATTTGGGGTAGATGGGCTTCAGAGACGTTGATACCAGTTCCCAGAACTGCGTTTGCTTTTTGAATCTGCACTGATCCCAGGGAATATATAATTTTCCTATTGCTTAGCAACTGTTCCATTATTTTCAGGAACTTGTTAAGTGAATGAATGCATTTTGATGACAAGACAGCTTTATTCATGCCATGCTCTGGGCTACCGTATAATAATAAGAGATAACGAAATGAAATATTGCAAAGATCATGTCCCTGTCACTTCTTCCCAACAAAAAGCCTCAGAGGAGCTGGGTTGGAAAAGAAACTTTTTATGCAAACAGATTTCGAGAGCTAATAGAAAAAGCATATTGAAATATCTGAAATAATTATATTGTGTACACACACATATTCGCATTTTCATGTTATTACTTGTTGGATGAACTTCCATGAATAAAATAGTAACAGGAGCATTCTGTGAGCTTCAGTGTTTGATAGTTTCAAAACCTCTAAAATGGTTCTGATTTCTCCTATGCTCATGGATTTTATTAACTCAGATCTGCTTTAAAAAGTAGCTGCGGGAGGATCACAGCTCCAGGTTTCAACAAGCTCAGCCGATGGGCCAGAAAAGCTTGCAGAACGGAGCCACACGCTACAGAACCAGTGCCTCTGCAGGAAGCAAACACTGTGTGTTAACACCCCCTTCAGTGGAAATAGCAGTTCTAAACAATTATGGTTTAATATATTTATTCTTGGCTTTGATTCTTAGAAAGTTCAGGAAGAAATGTTTGTAATACCATCACAAGGCCGGCACTGTGGCTCAATAGGCTAATCCTCTGCCTGTGGCGCCAGCACACTGGGTTCTAGTCCTGGTCAGGGTGCCGGGTTCTGTCCCGGTTGCCCCTCTTCCAGGCCAGCTCTCTGCTGTGGCCCAGGAGTGCAGTGGAGGATGGCCCAGGTCCTTGGGCACTGAACCCCATGGGAGACCGGGAGAAGCACCTGGCTCCTGGCTTCAGATCAGCGCTATGCGCCGGCTGCAGCGTGCTGGCTGCGGCGGCCATTGGAGGGTGAACCAACGGCAAAAGGAAGACCTTTCTCTCTCTCTCTCTCTCTCTCTCTCTCTCTCACTGTCCACTCTGCCTATCAAAAAAAAAAAAAAAAAAAAAAAGAATATCTGTGAACCAGGGCTCTGTTTTGCCTAAGTGACATCCACCAGATGAGCAGACATTTGTCAGCAGTTTGCCTCCCACGTCACCCTGGTAGTTCTACATTTCCTGGCCCCTCAGAAACAGCGTAGTTGCAAGCCTGGCTGCCTACCACCTGGCCAAGGAGACCAAGTGCTGTGCTCCCTTACCTCAGGGCAGTCACGTGACATGCCCTTGCGTCCAGAGACCACAGCTGCCAAGAGGAGCACAGTGGCCACATCCAGCTGGGCCTCTGTTCCCATTGCTCTGCCAGGAGCTGTTCACAGAGGACAGTAGTGGCTGGAAGCCAGTAACACTGTGGATTAGTCGCAGAATCCAGCATAGGGTGGAAATGATATCTTACAGTGAGTAAGTGGGAGAGCTGCCAATGCAATTCTGTGCTGAGCTTCACTGCTCCCAGAGCAGCTTCTCCCTAGCACCTGCTACTTTTGTCCACTCTCCAGGAAGGTGCCTTGCAGGCACATTCTAGAAACAGGGCACTGACAGCTGTCTGCATGAAGGATCTGTGATGCCTCCATAGTGTAGGTCCTGGGTTGGAACCCCTCAAGGGAGAAGGGGTGTGACAACCACAAGGCAGGGGTAAAAGGAGGTGTCCATTACTGCTTTTGATGGGGGAAGGAGATTCAGAGTAGATTATGGGCTCTGATTTTCAGGACTGATTCGGTGAGACTGCTTATTCCTTGATGTCGTTGTTCTTCCAAGTCAGGTTTTCCCATGCATCCCTTCTTTCTTTTGGAGCTGTGCTGTGTTAGGAAAGACTAAAGAATTGGGATCTGGAGACTCGGTTGGCCACACACATGCATATATCCAAAAACTCTTATTAGGCTGTGTGGGATCCTGGAACAGAGAATCTTGGAATCACTCTGAGACTACTCATTCTTCCCATGCCAGGCATCACACTTCTGGACTCCAGTTTTTCACTTTGAAATGTGATCTCCCTTCTGACTTTGTCTTGCTACCTTTATTTCTCTGTTATTGTAAAGATCTCTCATTCCAATGAATCATTCCTAGTCCTGTCAATTTAATATTATTAAAACAACTCTTTCATACTCGTTCCTGCTTGCAAGTGCCCCCAGTCACCTAAGCAGTAACACCAGAATTCGTTAGCCTGAAATTTAAGGTCCTTCACAATGCACCATTTAAAATTTTCATTTCCCATCATTTTTCAGGGAATCCCCCTGCATTCAGGTTAGGGAACTCACTGACACTGTAACATGCTGTATCCTCTGCTCTCCCATTCACTCTCTTTCTCTCTTCTTCCATCAGCCCTAGTGTTGCCAATGCACGGTTTGGGTGTCTCTGGTATAACACAACATAATTATGTGGAAGACCAAGCATTTTAAACTTAAATGCATAGGATTTTAGTGAAAATCTGTTAGGAATATCCTATCACACCCTTGACCTCATGGATGGGTTAACAAGAGATGGGTTAAGCCCAAGATGGGTTGGCATAGAGAAAGTTGCAGTGTTCCAGTTTTGCAAAGGACATAATTCTGGGTCCCCTGCATCATCAGGATATAGAAGGGATTATCTTAAACCCTGGCCAGACTGACAGGCTCAAGAATGGGAGTGTGGTTTAATTCAATGCAATGAGAAGAGGTCTACCAGGGACTTTGAGAAAGAAATTCCCTCACTTTTTTTTCATTTTCCCTATTAGCATAATTTTATTGAATATTATCATAGATTTTTCTATGTAATGATGTAGTTACACACATAATTAATATATATATTGCAGTACATACTTTGTACATATCTTTTATAAATTTTTGATAACTGTAATAGAAACATATACATAAGTTACAGTTTTGTTAAAAATGAAGGTTTTTTTTTTAACCTAGAAACCTTTTATTTAAGGTATACAAACTTCACGCATTTCGTGTATATAAATTTAGGAACATGGTGATTCTTCCCACCCTACATTCCCTCCCACGTACACTCCTACCCTACCTCCTCCCTCTCCTGTTCCCATTCTTATTTTTTACTGAGATCTATTTTTAGTTAACTTTATACATGAGATTAACCTTACACTAAATATAGAGTTCAACAAACAATTTTTTTAAAAAAACTATTCATCAACAGTCAAGACAAGGGATGTTCAAAATCATTGCATCTCAAAGTGTCAATTTCATTTTTATAGATTATCTTTTAGGTACTCTGTTAGTTACCATAGATCAGAGAGAACATATGTTATTTGTCTTTTTGGTACTGGCTTATTTCACTAAGTAAAATGTGTTCCAGTTGCATCCATTTCGCTGCAAACAACAGGGTTTCATTTGTTTTTTACCACTGTGTAGTATTCCGTGGTGTACATATACCATAATTTTTTATCCAGTCTTTAATTGACAGACATCTGGGTTGATTCCATGTCTTAGCTATTGTGACTTGAGCTGCAATAAACATAGGGGTGCAGATAACTCTTTCATATGCTGATTTCATTTCTTTTGGGTAAATTCCCATGAGTGGGCTGGCTGGGTCATATGGTAGGTCTATATTTAGTTTTCTGAGGTATCTCCATACTGTCTTCCAGTGGCTGGACCAGTTTACATTACCACCAACAGTGGATTAAGGTACCCTTCTCTTGACATCCTCACCAGCATTTATTGTTTGTTGATTTCTGTATGTGAGCCATTCTAATGGGAGTGAGGTAAAACCTCATTGTGGTTTTGATTTGCATTTCCCTGACTACTAATGATCCTGAGCATTTTTTCATGTGTTTATTGGCCATTTGAATTTCTTCTCTTGAAAAATATCTGTTCAGTTCTTTTGCCCATTCCTTAAATGGATTGATTTTTGTTATTGAGTTTCTTTAACTCTTTATAGACTCTGTAAGTTAATCCTTTGTCAGTTGCATCGTTTGCAAATATTTTCGCCCATTCTGTTGGTTTTCTCTTCATTTTGCTGAGTGTTTCTTTTGCAGTGTGGAATCGTCTCAGTTTGATGTAATCCCACTTAGTAATTTTGGCTTTGATTGCCTATACTTCTGGGGTCTTTTCCAAGAAGTCTTTCTCTATGCCAGTGTCTTGTAGGGTTTCACCAATGTTCTCCAATAATTTGATGGTATCACATCATTGATGTAGGTCTCTGATCCATTTTGAGTGGATTTTTATGTAAGCTGTGAGGTTTCTTCATTCTCAAGAATCAGTCACCAGAAGTGAGGGAATTTCTTTCTCAAAGTCCCTGGTAGACCCATCCTCCTTTCTCTTTTTCTGGATACAGAAGCTACAAATAGAATGACTGAAACAACACTGGCTACTTCGGTATCATAAAGGAAGGCAGCTGAGTGACAAAGCCCGCGCATAGAATGAAGTTGAAAGAAGTCCAGAGAGAGGCTTGTATTAAACCACATTGAACCATTTCTAATTGAACTTTATGTTACATGAATGCTTCTCCTTGCCGTTCAAGCCAGCTCTAGTTCTTTGCCACCTCAGTCCAAAGAATCATGACTGATTCAGTATGGATGATGTAGGCTGCACGTATGGATCCGTGTTTCCACATATTTTTTTAACCAGATGGCCATAGTAGAAGCATAGTAACTGATACACAGTGGTGTAGATGGGTAACGTTCAGATGGCCAACAAATTCAAGAAAAATACTCAACATCATTAGCCATCTATCAAATGTAAATGAAAAGTACAAGGGCTAGCACCGTTGCACAGTAGGTTAATCCTCAGCCTGCGGCGCCGGCATCCCACATGGGCGCCAGTTCTAGTCCTGGCTGCTCCTTTTCCAGTACAGCTCTCTTCTGTGGCCTGGAAAGCAGTAGAAGATGGCCCAAGTGCGTGGGCCTCTGCCCCCACATTGGAGTCCAGGCAGAAGCACCTGGCTCCTGGCTTTGGATCGGCGCAGCTCTGACCATTGCGGCCATTTGAGGAGTGAACCAACAGATGGAAGACCTTTCTCTCTGTCTCTCCCTCTCACTGTCTGTAACTCTACCTCTCAAATAAATAAATAAAAAATCTTTTTAAAAAAAGAAAAGTATAAAGAGAGATCATCCTATCCCAGTCAGATTTAGTGTTATTAAAAATATCCACAAGATAGCAAATGCTGGTGAGGATGTGGAGTAAAGCCATCTCTTGTAAAATTGGTGGGTATGTAATTAGTACTACCATTATGGAGGAAAGTATAGAGGTTCCTTAAAACACTAAAAATAAAACTGCTGTATCACTTCTGCATATATATCAGCAGGAAATGAAATCAGCCTATCAAAAGAGGTAGAAACACTCCTATGTTTATTGCATATGGAATCAAACTTGATGTACATGAATATGAATGGATAAAGAAAATGTGTCATGCTCGTATATGCACAGTGGGATATTATCCAGCCATGAAAGGAATGATATACTATAACTTACAGTGAAATGGAAGCAACTGGAGAACAGTGAAATAAAGCAGATGTAGAAAGAGAAATACAACATGTTCTGTCTCATATGTGGAAGCCAAGAAAGTTGATTTTAATGTAGAATAGTGATCACTGGAGAGACTGAGTGGTGGGGGGGAAGAATGGATAGAGGAAGGTTGGGTAATAACAGATGGAAGGAGTAAGTTCTGGTGTTCTTCAGCACAGAGGGTGACTGTAGTTCCCAGTAACCTATTGTGTGTTCTTAGGAATAACTAGAGGAAACCAGCTTAAAGGCTCCAAGCATAAATTAAAGATAAAGGAGATGGAAGTGTTCAGTATCAGACTCTGACTAGGATGCACTGTACACATGCAATGAAATAACTCACTGTACCCCACAACTATACAGTTTAAAAGATAAAGGGGCCAATTTAACATACGCTAAAAAAGTAGAAATACAGAACATAAACAAACTCACAAAACTGAGTCCGTTAATACTCAAAAAAGATTTAATACTGAACAATAACAAAAAAGTGAATTCTCACAAGACCATTCCTTGAGGTAGGAATGCCAGGCCTCTTCCCCTCCTCATCTGCTGCCCCTGCTCTTCTCTTAAACCCAAGAGCTATCTATCTAGCATCCTCTCACTGGGGAGCCTTGTGCAATTATGGTGGATCATGAGATACCCGTGAATGAAGTCACAGGCGAGTCTGAGCCTTCTGGGAAGGGTTCTGTGTTTCTCATCACTGGATATTCTTTCCTTCTCTTGATTTCCTTCAGCTGTTTCCATGTGGGCTTTACCAATAAATCTGATTACATAAAACATTCCGTTAAATCAGACATCTGTTTGCTACCTCTTAATTGACTCTACTTTGTTTTTATTGATTTGGAAATCTAATCTAAATGCCTTGTTTTTTTTTTTTTTTAATTAATGTATTTGAAAGAGTTTTAGAGAGAGAGGGAGAGACAGAGACAGAGATCTTCCATTTGCTGGTTCACTCACCAAATGGCTGCAATGGCCAGAGCTGGGCCAGACCAAAGCCAGACACAGGGGCCTCTCCTGGATCTCCCACATGGGTGCAGGGGCCTGGTCACTTGAGCCATTCTCCACTGCTTTCCCAGATACATTCGCAGGGAGCTGGATCAGAAGTTGAGCAGCTGGACATGAACCAGTGTCCATATGGGGTGCCAGCATTATACATGGTGGCCTAACCCACTGTGCCACAGCACCAAAATACCTTGTTAATTCACCATAGTTACCATGGAAGTTTGTCTTTTCTTAACATTAGTTCTATTAGTTTCAGTCTAAGTCATCTTTTTATTATTTTGTGAAAGGAACAAATTTCATACATTCCATATATACAGTTTTAAGAGCATAATGACACTTCCAACCCTACTCTCCCTCATTCACTCATTCCCACCCACCCTCCTCCTTCCTTTCTTGTTTTTCTTTTAATTTTTACAATGCTGAGTCCTCATAAGCTTGATTTTTAACAAGTGAACCTTTGTTCTTGCACCCCTGGCAAGTGGAAGCAACTGAAATCATGGCACAGATGGCTGCTGAAGGTTAGCAGAATGCTTAGCCTCGACTTCATTCTCATAGTGAAGTAGGTGGAAGTAGGCAGCTGGGAGGGCCACTGTGAGATGCCTGGGGCTATAATATGCTTATCTTTAGTGTTTCAGGCCTAGGAAAGTCCTTAGAGTATCTGACAATTTCATTCAACCAAAGAGGGCGAGGAGTTCCAGAGAGTGAAGAAGGCTTATTCAGGGTGCATAGCTCATTAAAACCGCGAATCAGGTCTCCTCCCATACCTCACCATTCTTTCCAAGCCAACCCACTTCCACAAAATAATGAAATATGCATGTTAGGGTCAAGCCAAGAGTGGCATTTATTTAGAAGACATTCTTGAGAGAAATTTATCTGTTCTTTTAGCTATAGAGATAATGCGCTTCAGAAAATAGATATGGTCTAATGGCTATGAGTGTGTTTAGAATTCCTGGGGAATTTAATTTAAAATATTTAAGGAAACCCCATTTAGAATCCTTCTGTGCACATCAGTTTTTTTGGAATATGTATGACTGCTTTCCATAAATTTTGCCATTTTTACATTTAGTGCGGGCAGCACGTGGTCAGAAGTGCCTGACTTGAACAAGCCATGGCTCTTCAGAGAAAATGCTATTTGAGTCTGTATTATTATAGATAAACAACACTCGTTGCTGTGACAGATAGCCCAAAGTCCCCAGGGACTTTATGTTGTAGAATTTATTTCTTTCTCATGTCACAGTAGGATGTGAGGTAGAGAGGGTAGCTTGTGTGGGGTCTTGGGTTCTGCTGTGGGTCCTGGGAGTTCTCTACAGTCCACCAAGCAGTGGAGAAGATGGAAGACAAGAGAAGCGAAGGCTGAGGTAAGAGTGGCACACATCACTTCCACTCACTTTGTTAGCCACCATTTAGTCCCATGGCCAGATAGCTCCATGCTGACCTTTTTTTTTTTTTTTTTTAATAAAGATTTATTTATTTGTTTGAAAAGCAGAGTAACAGAGACAGGGTGAGAGAGTGAGAGAGTGACAATGAGAGAGAGAGATCTTCCATATTCTGGGTCACTTCCAAAATGGTCGCAGCAGCTGGGGCTGGACCAGGTCAAATCCAGGAACCAGGAATTCCATCTTAGTCGCCCACATGGGTGGCAAGGGCCCAAGCACTTCGGCCATCATCTCTGCCTCCCAATCACATTAACAGAAGCTGAGTTTGGAGCAGAGCAGCCAGGGTTCGAATTAGCAGTCCAGTGTGGGATGCCACTATTGCAAGCGGCAGCTTAACCTGTTGTGCCACGGAGTCAGCCCCCATGCCAACTCCCATATGAAGAAGTTAGGAGG
The DNA here is from genome assembly GCF_051225735.1 of Oryctolagus cuniculus. NCBI lineage: Eukaryota > Metazoa > Chordata > Mammalia > Lagomorpha > Leporidae > Oryctolagus > Oryctolagus cuniculus. The sequence goes on from NC_142872.1 coordinate 25,751,101, forward strand.
TCATGGATGCTGGTGAGCGCTGGCTTTCTCTATTCAGTTCTTACTGAAAGGTGTCTGTATGGTTAACCCCATTAGAAAAGCTTTATGTGCTCTGCTCAGGCACTGAGAGAAGTCAAAGATCATGGTGTATATTACCATGAGAATGCTCAAGAGACAGTGGCATCCTATTCAGGGCTTCTAGGACAATTTGACATGACCTGGATTCAATAGGATTACAAGCCGGCTCCTTTCTGGGTAATCCGGTCCCTACCTATGGCATCATCCCTAGGCAATAGAGTGGAGCTCTCCAACAACTCTAAAAGTTGCTACGTATCTCGTGTGAGGAAAATGAGAACCAAACCTGTCTGGGAAGCTGCAGACACTAGAAGGTACCATATCTCTGGAATTTTTATAAAACCTCCCAAGATAGTAAGTTCTAGATAATCCACGTGTGCTCAGCTTGAAGATTTTCTGAATAAGCTGTGGTTCTGCTCTTCATTCAGAGTGCTTTCTCATCTCACACATGTGTTTCCTCCTGCTGCTTGAGAAGTCTTAAGGAGAAATGAGGATAGTTTTGCAGTGGGAGATCCAGGCAGGCACCAGTTACTGATGAGGGATCAAAGTTGTGAATGCCTGAGAACATCTTACTCTCCTAGACTTTCAGATCATAGCTGACCAAGGGCCCCTTGGCTACACTTGGAGAATCATGTTGATTTTGCCCTAGTGTTTCCCGTGAACTTCTGATAGCTCCCTGGGCTGAAGGCTGGCAGATGGGTTTCCTGAAGTTTCCCTTGACTTAATGAAAGTCACAGGTACTTTCTCCCAACCTTCTTCCCCCCCTCACTGTCATTGGACAACTCTCCCAGACGCGCCTGCTCCTTTCCTGTTTCCTTGCGTGTGGGCATTTTCCTAAGAAAGTCTCAGCACATTCCTCTTGACATCCTCTTGGAATACTCAGACTAACACAGAAGCTCAGGCTAACACAAATTTCCACAAATTGCAAATTTCCACAAAGGCTGGCTCTGACAATCTTTTCTTTAAAACTTCAGCGAAGTGCAAGAGGGAACCCCAGGCTGTTTCTGTGGCATAATGGGTAAAGCTGCTACCTGCAATGCCGGCATCCCATATGGGTGCCAGTTTGAGCCCCCACAGCTCCACTTTCAATCCAGCTCCCTGCTCATGCACCTGGAAAAGCAGTGGGAGATGACCCAAGTCCTTGGGCTCCTGCACCCATGTGGGAGACCAAGATTTAGCTCCTGGCTTCTGCCTGGCCCAGCCCCAGCCATTGTAGCTGTTGCAGCCATTTGGTGAGTGAACTAGCAGATGGAAGATACTCTTTCTGTCTCTCCCTCTCTCTCTGTAACTCTGCCTTTCAAATAAATAAAATTGATCTTTAAGAGAGAGAGAGAGAGAAGAGAGAGAAACACTAGCAACTGAAAACTTGAGGAGAGGAGTATTGGAGAGGTCATGGGGCTTGAGGTACCATTAGGTGGTGCTGGGCCAAGGGAACCAGGGAGTCTGAATCCCATTTCCAGAGGTATGCATTGCTATCTGAATTTTTAAGATACTTTATTTTGCCCTGGAAAATTAAAGTACAAGCCATTGAGCCCATTGGAATTTTAATCACAACAAAACTGACAGAGGGTTAAAGACTCATAGCTTGATTTAAACAGCTTTGTGAAGTAGCACCTCTCTAAGATTCATTCTGGTCCAGGGACACAGGCAGTAGAACTGGGAGGCCCCATGTTATTTCACCAAACATTAGTCTCCTGTTAGCCTGGCCTTGTCCAGCAGAGCGAGTAAGATCCCTAACTCCTTTGCTTTCCAGTACATTCTGGGTCAGTCCTATTCTGGGCAGCCTGTTGGCTCTAGAAAACTCTGTCTCTGTGGCTAAAATTGTCAGTCATATTTCTTTTCTGCCTACCAGGAATATTCTTGATCCAAGGGAATAACAGAGGAGGCCATGGATTCATTGGTCCTAGATGCTTAAGGGTAACATAAGAGAAACATCAGGATGGGCACAGGATGTTGTATCAAGATTGTTGTTAGGGCCCATCCACAGCATGCACCAGAATGGTTCTGTGTTATGCAGTAATTGCTTTTTAAATGCTGATGAGGAGGGAAGGACGTGTGCCTGCTGGAGCTATGTGGCTGCTCGGAGGCATGCGTGTTACTTGATCTGATTATTAACTATGTCCAAGGCTTATGTGGCTTCTCTCAGCAACCACATAGGGTTTTGAAGGGCTTGCCACAGCCTTCGATATCCCTAGCAGAGAAAATCCATGCCCAGGAGCTGCTGTGTGCTAAGAGAGGAACAGAACTGCAGAGAAAACAGAAGGGCATGGAAAACAAGAAAACAGAGAAAAAGAAAAGAAGAAAAAGTCACATTAAAGGGAAGGGACATTCAATGATGTCCACTTCTACTCTCTTAATTTGTCTAAGTTCATTAGACATGAGGACCTATGCCCTGGATTTTTCAAGAAAATTCTGATTTCAAATCATGTTTTTTATTGCCAGTCTTCAGATCTTAGATTTAGATTGAGAAAAACAGTCATCAGAAGGAAAGTACATAAAAATAAATGTCCTCCAAGCTACATGGACCCTGAAGGCACATGTAACAAAATCAACTTGTGATACTGGTGAGCATATTAAATGTAACCTATTATAGACAGCAAGTGAGTTATGTACATTACAGTAGTCAGTATTAGCATTGGTGATTACTTCTCTGAGTTAATCATGGCCAGCAGGGATTTCTTGGAACTACCTTTTACTACATTTATATTTTCTGTTTCTTAGGGACCCTATAAGCCTTATTTAGTTGGCACTGTGAAATACTTTTACAGTTTTAGAAGTCAGGTCTATAGTTAGGTTGGCTTACTACTGGCAGTTAGCGGTTGGGTGCTTTTGGTTTTAATCGAATATGTGCTATTTAAGAAGTAACACTTTTTTTAATTTACAAAATGAATAAATGTTTATTGTAGAAAATTTTCAGCATATAGGAAAGCATAAAGGACAGACGGATTTTACCAGTAATCCACTCAAGAATAATGACTACTCAAGTTTTAGATTTTTATTTGTGACCTACTCTTTTCTCCCAGAATGCATGTGAGTGTATGTATGTGTGTGCACACTTCTATGGTTATAAAAATGTTAGAAAAAAAATCCTACATTATAGTATTTTGTGGGCTATTTTGTTCATTTACTATGTAATTAATTTATTTCGATATCATTCATTTTGTCTTCTGCAGCATAGTTTTGAATAGCTGCATTTTGTTTTATCATCAAGATGCATTGACGATTATAATTATGATTGATCTCTTTTATTTGACAGTACATTATTCTCAGATTTTTATATAAAATTGATATATACTAATTCATCAGTGTGAAGTTATAACCATTACTTTAGAGCCGATGCCTGTAAACTGAACTTCCTGGGTCAAAGGGTGCAAGCATTGTAGTGGCTTGTGATGGCTGTTGTCTTATTACCTTCCAGAAAGAGAACTTAGATCAGTTTTCAACTCATAGGCAGTAGGAGCTATTGTTCATCCACTGAACCTTTGCCAACACTGAATATTGACTATTAGTGCATTTTCACATTCATATTGAAGTCACTTATTAAACCATACTAAAAGAATTATAAAATAATAACAGCCATGCATTAGATCCTTTCTAAGGACAGTTCCTATACTGAGCACTTCACACAGAATTCTCTCTCTTTAAACTCCAACAGTCTTAGGAGATGATGTTATTACTATGGCAGTTTTTCAGAGAAGGATATGACGATAAGGATGGTTAAGTAACTCATTCAGTCTCTCACAGCTAGTAAGTAGAAAATGAAATCAGAGTTGTGTGATTTCAACACTGGAGTTTTTATTGAAAAAGCCCTCCTGTTTCAATAGCAGACACTAAGGGCAGTAAGTCTGCGGATACTACATTCACTTTGTTTTAGGTTTCCCCAGAAAGGAACTCTAACACTGGAGATTAGCATGCTGGGGGATTACTGGGGGGTGCTTCTGGGAATAGGCTGGGGTGGGAAGAGAAGCAGGGAGCACTGAGGAAGAAGTTCAACAGCAAGCAGTCGTGGCAAAGCCCTCAGTGGAGCACAAATGGGTTCTGGATTTGGGGTGGCCTTTCATAGTGTCCTGAGTTGGGGCAAGAGTGTTGGACCTTGTAACCCAGTGTCTGAATGTGGGCTACACCAGATGGTGGCTTAACCTTGGATGAGGCAGCTCCATTAAACAAAGGGAGTTTATAGAGGCTCAGTGGTGAGCTGTCCAGCAGCCAGGAACCCTGACTGCTGGGGGATGAGGGCTGGTCCTAAAGGGTTTGGGCAACAGAAGACAACAGCTACCCAACCCTACAACAGCTGTGTGGGGATGAACTGCAGGCCCCCAGTTCTTGCCTGTCTTTAGTCCTTTTGGGCAAACTCTACCATTTTAGTCCCTTCTGAGGACTGGACAGAGAAGATCTCAGTCTCATTCAGCTTCAGAACACTGGTGGTAGGGGTGGGGACAGTGTTCATTTTCTGGTAGTGTTCCAACGAGCCCTGCAGGGGATAGCTTACATGGTACTGTACCAAAGCCCTGCCTTCACTTCAGCAGTTAACTTTTGGGACTTCAGAACTTTTGGGACAGAGATTCTCTCTCTCTCTCTTTTTTTTAAAGATTTATTTATTTATTTGAAATTCAGAGTTACACAGAGAGAGGAGAGGAAGAGAGAGAGAGAGAGAGAGAGAGAGATGTCTTCCATCTGGTGCTTCATTCCCCAAGTGGCCGCAACAGCCGGAGCTGCGCCGATACGAAGCCAGGAGCCAGGAGGTTCCTCCAGGTCTCCCACGCAGGTGCAAGAACCCAAGGACTTGGGCCATCTCCTACTGCTTTCCCAGGCCATAGCAGAGAGCTGGATCAAAAGTGGAGCAGCCGGGTCTCAAACCGGCGCCCATATGGGATGCCGGCGCTTCAGGCCAGGGCGTTAACCCGCTGCGCCACAGCACTGGCCCCAGAGATTCTCTTTGTCCTGGAATTTCTGAATATAGACCTGGAGATTATGGTGGCCATTCCTTCCTTTACATGGAGAGAACTCACTTAGCTGAACTGGAGGAAAAAGAGACCCAGAGAGATACAGTGAGACAGAGACAGAGGAGGAGATAGAAAGATTTTGGTGAAATGGCTTCAGCACTTGAATTCAGATAAGCCTGAGGTTATACCTCCCTTACCAGCATTCATCGGGTTTTAAGGTTACCTGAGCAAATAATTTCTTTCTTTCTTCTTCCTCTTAAGATTGAGTCAGATAATGCCTTTGCGTTGGAAGGGTTCTTTTCTTTTTTTAAAAGATTTATTTTATTTATTTGAAAAACAGAGTTACAGAGAGAGGTAGAGAGAGAGAGAGAGAGGTCTTCCATCTGCTGGTTCACTCCCAGATGACCGCAACGGCCAGAGCTGTACCAGTCCGAAGCCAGGAGCATCTTCCGGGTCTCCCACATGGATGCTGGGGCCCAAGGACTTTGGCCATCTTCTTCTGCTTTCCTAGGCCATAGCAGAGAGCTGGATCAGAAGAGGAGCAGCCGGGACTAGAACCAGTGCCCGTATGGGATGCCGTCATTGCAGGCCAGGGTTTTATTTAACTCACTGCGCCATAGCACTGGCCTCTGGAAGGGTTCTGATGACAACAGATAGGTAAAGATCTCAAAGCCAAGGTCACAGCTGCAGGTCAGAGGACCCAACACCCATGAAGACCACAGAAGGCTTTCCCGAGGAGCGGAGAGGAGGCAGGGATCTGCCCAGGGTCACACCAGTCCCAGAGAATCAGTCAGAAGATGTGCAGAGAAGCGGCCTAACGTGCCCCATCCTGCCCAGAAGTAACTCTCCATTCACAAGCTGGGTGTTGACGAGGCGTACACGGACCTGGGCTCTGCTGCAGGTTACACGCATAGAAACGTGGACCAGTCACGATTTCTGATCTTGAGAGGATTTTTTTAATCTTAAAATTTACATATTTGAGGTAGAATTGACAAGATTTCAGTGTCAGTGGGATGGAAGAGATGAAAAGCTGTTGGAACCAGAGACAGCTTTAGCCCAAACAGCTGATTACGGAGGGAGAAGAAGAGGCAATAAACTAAATTCCCTTGTCTGAGGCGTATTCATGGTAGGAAGAATGGTGAGCCATGCACAGGTTTTATTTATTTTGTATTGTTTTACTCTGTTTTTAACTTCTATTTAGTTATCTTCATTTTATTTGAAAGGCAGAAAGATAGAGGGAGAATTTGCTGTTCACTGGGTCACCTCCAAAATGCTCACAGTAGTCAGGGCAGAGCCAGGCTGAAGCCAAGAGCCCAGAACTCTATCCAGTCTTCCACGTGGGTGGCAGGCTCTCAAGTACTCGGGCCTTACCTGCTGTCCCCCAGGTGTGCATTAGCAGGAAGCAGAGACAGGACATGGACCCAGGCACTCTAATATGGGATCTGGACATCCCAAACAGCCTCTTCACTGCAGTGCCCTTGTTCTTTGTTTTTAAATACCAGAGGTAGGTATCCATGAAGTCTGAGAGACTGCGATTAGGAATACAGCGTGTGACAATAGAATGTCAGTGTCACAAACTGTCATCGTGCTGGCTTCCAGGAATACATAGTGTATATTTTACCACTTGAAAATTCTTTGTATTCATCTGCTTTGCCACCATGTGCCATTTTAAGCGAACACCGAATGTGTCAAAGGGGCTTTTCCTCAACCGACAGCTCCTTGTCCACCAGGCTTTCCTTCTTTTCCTTCTGTCTCACGAAACACTGAAAGTGGGTAAGAAAGTGAAATGAAAGATAGAATTTGTGTCCAAACTTAAATGTTGCATTCATTTTTTCCATTTCCTAAATTGTCCAACTTCCTCAGACAATGACCTCCATCTAGACTGGAATAAGACAAGGACCGGCTGTGTTGTTGCCTGAGTAAACCAGAGTGCTGCTTTGTCGAGCATCCCATTACGTGTTTGCTGGATTCTTCTGGTTTCTCTCTCTATGGCAGAGTTGAGGCAGGCATCACAAGCCAAGTAGCCACTGTGTTGGCTGGTAGGGAAGTGCAGGGACAGATAAGGAATTTGCTCTGTTCTGATCGGAGAAGAAGAGCATCACTTAGCATTTTACAAACCACTGTCCCTGGCAAGCATTGCCATGGTAACCCAGAGCTGTAGAGCACAGAGCATACAGTCATCTCTATTGGATGGCTCTTGGTCACATCATGTGCCAGCTGACACCGAATTCCAACCATGTGTAAAGCATGTGCTGAATCCCATCACTACTGAATAGAATTTTCCTAAGGGGTAAGATGGAGTGGAAATGTAATTCTGCTCCCATGACCAGACACTATGAAGCACTTCAAAGAGTTCATGGGAAATGGAATTAAAAATAATAGTTTTTTTTCATAATATGTATTTTCTGTGAATGTTTTGAACACCCATTGTATGCATGCATTTAAATTTTTGTGCATGGGAAAGTGTTTATTTTTTAATTCCATTTTTACAAACTTTTTAAAAAATTTATTTATTTATTTATTTGAAAGTCAGAGAAAGGGAGAGAGAGAGGTAAACAGATCTTCCATCCACCAGTTCACTCCCAAAATGGCCACAACATCCAGGGCTCTGGGCCAAGCTGAAGCCAGTAACTAGGAACTTCATCAGGGTCTCCCACAAACTCTTTTTTTAAAAAAGATTTATTACATTTATTTGAAAGACAGAGCCACAGAGAGAGGTAGAGACAGAGAGCTAGAGCTAGAGCTAGAGCTAGAGCTAGGGCGAGAGGGAGAGTGAGAGTGAGAGTGAGGGAGGGAGGGAGGGAGGGAGAGAGAGAGAGAGAGAGAGAAACAAACAGGTCTTCCATGCACTGGTTCACTCCCCAAATGGCTGCAGTGACTGAAGCCAAGCAGATCTGAACCCAGGAGCCAGGAACCTCCTCTGGGTCTTCCACATGGGTGCAGGGGCCCAAGGACTTGGACAATCCTCTGTTGCCTTCCCAGGCACATCAGCAGGGAGCTGGCTCAGAAATGGAACAACTGAGACTCAAACCAGTGTACCCATGTAGGTTGCTGACACTACAGGCCTGGGCTTCAGCCCACTGTAACACCAGCCCCTCCCACAAACTTTTTAAAGTCTCCTGGTATATATTTCAGTATCCATTTGGAATTGGACCCAACACATATCAAACTCAGTTCTGATACTCTGTGCGGCCCCAGTTCATCCACTCCACAGGGATGCAGCCAAAATGCCAGTGTGGACCAAAGACGTGTCCATTCGGCTGGACATCTGGAGCAACTGCCATGGAGAAAAACCAAGCTGAAAGCATCCTGCCAAGTCTGGTACATGCACTCACAGGTAGCCCCATCAGCCACCTGTCTTCTAGTACAGACCTGGGAAGGATCCTTAAATTGAACTGATCCCCTCACTGGAAGTAAAGCTGGAAGAGAACAGAATGACACCTGGCCAATAAAAGCCCTGTTTTCAGGAAAATAGGAACTTACTGGTCATCACTAAGAGATCTAGACCTGCGTGAATCTTGCCAAATACAAATTTTCAATGTTTGTTGTGGGCTTGCTATTAGACTGGTGCTCTGCCAGAAACTTTATAATTATTACCTAATTTAAACCATTCAACAAGTTCAAGACAGAGCTTGTAACTAGTAAGGAAAACTGGGGCAGAGAGTGGTTAATGAACTGGAACAGCATCGCTCAGGTTGAAGGTGGTGGCATCTGAGCCGTCTGGGTCCAGAGTCTGTGCTCTCATCATTTCTGCCCACTCAGTGCCACTACCCCAACCCTGAAAAACTCCCCTGACTTCATCAGCTGGCAAGAAAAATATGGAAACACACGGTCCATCCCACTCCTCTGTTCATCATTACAGGGGCTGGGAAGGTCATGGCACTCTGCTTCTCACATTTGCTCACAGGCAGCATCTTTGTCAGCCTAACAGGGGAGCTCAAATCATCACCCTCTACTCGTATCAGATATAGCTACATAGATGAAATAAGTGCCAGTGTTCTGTAGCACAACACGTTGACTGTGGTTCACAACAGCCTATTATACAGCCTATGAAGAGCTGGAAGAGAGGAGCAGGGCCAGCACTGTAACGGAGCGCATAAAGCTGCCTCCTACAGTGCCGACATCCCATATGGGCTCCAGTTCAAGTCCTGGCTGCTTCACTTCCAATCCAGCTCTCTGCTAATGGCTTGGGAAAGCAGTAGAAGATAGTCCAACTCCTTGGGCCTCTGTACCCAGGTGGGGGACCTGGAGGAAGCTCCTGGCTTCTGGCGTCAGATCAGCCCAGCTCTGGCCTTTGCAACCATTTGGGGAGTGAACCAGTGGATAGAAGACTCTCTCTCTCTCTCTCTCTCTCTCTCTCTCTCTCTATCTCTCTCTCTCTCTCTCTCCGGCTCTGCCTTTCAAATAAATAAGAAAATAAATCTTTAAAGAGGGGGAGGGAGGGAGGAGCTTGACAGCTACAGACATGAGGAAAAGGTAAAGAGAAGGAAATGCTAATCTCTTTGATATGATCATCACGTGCTGCATTTGTGTGTTGACGTATCACAGTGTACCCCACAAACATGTGCAGTTACTACGTGTTCGTTGAAAAGAAGCAAATAAAAATGCATAAATTCACCTCCCTCATCAGGTGGTTTTCAGAGTAGTCACTGCTTTGCTGTGTGTAAAGCAAACCATTTGGCAGAGTGTCTGGAGTATAGCAAGCGTTGAACAAATGGATGAGATTATTTTCTTTGTCCTTCTTACTCTGTTCTTTACACTCAGCAAAAGAAATGGTTCTAGTTCACTGTTCAGTTCACGGCTGTGTTTGCTGTAGCCTCTCATGCAGATGGGTGTGGGGACTATTTGTCAAACAGAATCCCTATACCCACATACTCTACCCTGACACTAAGTTGCCTCAAATCCTTTTTGGAGTGAAGGCCTCAGAAACTCAAAAGGATGAAGATGTACAGCCAAAGTTAGGAGAGTATGTTCACAAAAACAATGTTAACATTTTGTTCAAACACATGATTACGAGGGAATATATCCATTTATTGGAATAGCTCAACCTAAATGAAATCTGAGTCTGATCCATCATTGCTGTTGAGGAAAGCATTATGAGGAATAGATGAGGACTAAGTCAGTCTGGGGCATGAGAGAAGAACCATCTGGCAGAGGCAATGGGGGGCTTCAGTAAAGTCTGCTAAGCCCCCAGTACTAGGTCAGCATCACAGGGATTTGTTCTGAGCCCTGTAAAACGGTACTGATGCATAATTGCACTTTGTAATCCACCCCGACCTCTGCCCCTTCTGAGGTGCTCTGCCACTGATCCAGCTGCTATTCCAGATGCTTCCCTTTGTCTCACAGCTGCTGCTCTGGGCTCTCAGAAGCCACAGCGAACTGAGGGCATCCTGACAGCCATGCTAGCTAGCATGCACAGGGTTTCCTGATGGGAACCACTATTTGCCCAGGACTCATTGTGGAGACTATTTCTGGGCCATCCCAGGAAAGCTCAGGTTCATGGTGTGTGATTCTGTTGCCTTTGCTAAGACTTGGAATCAACAAAGGCAGATCTGTTGTGGTTGTGAGCAACCTGACCCAAGGTACACCTGTCTGGGGGCTGGGGAGCCTGTGCAGGTATCTGGATTCCTGTCAGCAGCAAGCTGAAAGATTAAAGATATTTCCTTTCAGTGGCACTGGATACCTGTGTGACTGTGCCCTCTGCCACCACCCTGCAGTGTCTGATCAGACCACCTCCTGCAGGGTGTGAAGGGACAGCTAGGGAGACATGACAGAGACCAAAACAGAACAACTGTATCTAATCCAAGTTACCAAGTTCAAAGGGAGATGTCAGGGCTCTCAGGCACATGCTGGCATTGCAGTGTGAACCTGTCAGCGGGCAGATGGAGTGAGGGAGTCTGGCTTCATCCAGCCCTTACATTCCTGGAGGCGGGTGGGCACTGCCAGACCCCTAAGGACTCCAAGCTAGACACAATGGTACCCAAAATTCAGTCCTCAGTATGGGGGGATTCTTTCTGAAATTCATCCCTCATCGTCCTTTCCCAACAGCACCCCTGTTTCCTCTTTTCCTCTGGGAGCATTGTCACCTCTGCCAGTGTGCAGCCATGTTGTTCAGGGCAGACCCTGGCGCTGTAATCCCCAATGTGCAGCAGTGGTGGTATGGAGGCCTTCCCGGGGCACCTGTTCTCCCATTTTGTGGTTGAATAACCTGAGCCAAGCCCTCCAGCCTTCACTTGAATCGAACAAGCATCCCCATCATCTTTCTGAAAGTCCCCTCTGTGGTGAGGTTTGCCAGGGTAGGTTTCTCAGCTTTCCACAGGATGCTGCCTGACCCAATGGGCATCCAAAGCAAAGCATGTTTGAAGTTGGCTTCCCACAAACATCACTTCCATTCTCTCCAGCTCTCATTCCCCAGAAAGGTTTCATGCACAAGAGTGCATTCCTCCCAAGAAGAAGAAATACGGCAGGGCACCAGCTGTGGGCAGTTGGAGGTGCTTCCTGCAGTTACTCGAGGTCTCTGAAGTAGCTCAGGCAGCCTGGTACCTTGGGGAATGTGTGGACTGAGTTGAGCAGGTCACCAAGCCAAGCATCCAACTATGCTTTTACTTCTTTGGTTAAAAACCTTTTCTAAAATTTACTGATAGGTTCTAAATTTCTGCATCAAATTCTGAAAAGGCGGTGCCATGCATGGCTCATTCTTGGGACATGTGGAGGCATCTGGTTCTGCACTAACTCCTGTGCTGCTTGGGTGCCTCTGCGCTTTTAGATCTTCCTAAAGCTCCTCCATGCTTTTTCAACAGTAGTCTCTTGTTTCTCCCTACTGCATGCAAGTCTGCACGTTATATCCTTCCAGAAATCAGCAAACCAAGCTGGTTCAGAATACAAGGAAAGGTGATCAGGGCTTTGCTTACGGGAAAAGTACATCGATCTCAGCGTGTGGACTCGGTGGCATCGGCCTTCCCTTCTGCAAAATGGTGAGGTTGCAGAACTCGATTCCAGGGTCCAGAGATGTCACTTGGCTGAGAAAGGAGGATTTTACTTCTCTTAAAGTTGAGTTTCCTCAGTTGCTTTTTCCCCTCTTTCGTGAAGCCTTTTTTTTTTTTTTTTTTTTGAAAAATTTGCTTATTTGTTTGAAAGTCAAAGAGAGAAAGAGAGGGAGAGAGAATCTTCCAACTGCTGCTTCATTCCCCAAATGCCCACAATGGCTGGGACTGGTCCAGGCTGAGGCCAGGAGCCAGGAATTTCTTCCTGATCTCCTGTGTGGGTAGCAGGGACCCAAACACTTTCTTTCTTCAGGGCATTAGCAGGAAGTTACTTTGGAAGTGGAGCATCTGGGATGCAAACAGTTGCCTATATAGGATGCTGGCATTGCAGGCGGTGGCTTTTACCTACTATTCCACAGCACTGGCCGCTCTTATGAATTGTTAACCCCTCAACATCCCTCACAGGAAACCAGTGAGTTCTAAGCAGGCTGTTTCTCTTAGATACACACATCAGGGATTATTGTAGTCGGGCAGGAGATGTGTGGAAAGTGTATCAGTTAGTTCTGATTGCATAACAGGTCATCCTAATAGCTAGATATTGAAAATAGCAATCTTTGTTTATCATTCTCTGGGTCCAAAATTAGGTGCAGACCCAGCTGGAGTGGCTCATTTCTGCTCCACTTGGTGTCACTCTGGGACTTCAGTGGTGGCACCAGGGAAACTTCAGAGGGCTGCTCCTCCCTCCCTTCAGGGCCTCTCATCCTCCAGGAGGCCTCTGCTTTCAGGAGAGTGGAAGCTGTCAGACTACTTGCAGCCTATACTCAGAATCCCCACACTCATTCCCACTGTCTTCTGTCGGTCTAAGCTCAAGGAATGGAGAATTAGAGAACAACTCCTGATGGGAGAAGCTGCAAAGAATTTGGCCATTTTCCATCTAACAGCAGGAGTCTCCCAATCCATTATTTTATAAAGGAATAATTAACATAAAGTTTTCTGATTCTAAAATAATCATCTTTCCTGGCCCTCAGCAGCCTCTCATTGTTTGATTAGTGCTTGTGAATTAACAAAGTGCTTTCATATTCATTATTTCGTTTATCCACTTGAGAAACTTTTGAAATATGTTACCTACCGGCCGGCGCCGCGGCTCACTAGGCTAATCCTCCGCCTAGCGGCGCCGGCACACCGGGTTCTAGTCCCGGTCGGGGCGCCGGATTCTGTCCCGGTTGCCCCTCTTCCAGGCCAGCCCTCTGCTGTGGCCAGGGAGTGCAGTGGAGGATGGCCCAGGTGCTTGGGCCCTGCACCCCATGGGAGACCAGGAAAAGCACCTGGCTCCTGGCTCCTGCCATCGGATCAGCGCGGTGCGCCGGCCGCAGCGCGCCGGCCGCGGCGGCCATTGGAGGGTGAACCAACGGCAAAGGAAGACCTTTCTCTCTCTCTCTCTCTCTCACTGTCCACTCTGCCTGTCAAAAAAATAAAAAAAAAAAAATAAAAAAATAAAAAAAAATGAAATATGTTACCTACCAACTGTTTTCAGATAAGGGATTGGGAGCTCGGAGAGGGTCCCTGCTACACAAAGACCTCAAGTCCAATGCTTGGCCTTTTTGTATGTCTCATAAGCAACTCCTTTACAAGGAAGCTGATCTGCTTAATTGTTTTCATGTTTGAGATTAGAACTAACGCCGTTCCTCCTCCAGGCTTAAGTCTGCTGGTTTCGGAGGTAGCTACTGAAGAGCCCAGTGCTGGCCTGGGAGGCGTTGACCCTAACCACGTAGCTACACTTACAGATTCCATGCTTCCCAGAGGCTCTTTTACAACAGTATATAAACTGCATTTTTGCCAAATAGAAGTATATGCATTTGTTTCTCCTTATACAAAAAAGGGCTAACAATTGTCTCACTAGAAAAATACAGGGAACTTCGATGGCTTCTGAGCATGTACAGTGAAATTTTCTAAAACATTCCTTTTTGACATTCTACAGTATGCAGCTGTTTTGTTAAATGAGGTAGGCTTTTCATGGCGGTTTAATACAACTGAAAGTTTTTTTTACTGAGATTAAAGCTTGTCTGAGCTGTCAAATACTCAAGAAGAAGAAAAGAAAGAGGGGATGAAAGAAGGAAGGAATAAGGAATGGAGGGAAGGAGGAGGTGGGCAGGGAGGAAGAGTTCTCTCCAATGCCTTGAAAACTTACTATATATATCTCATAGAGCTGAGCTTCCACACTGGAAAAACAGTTCAAGAACTTGCAGAGGGATTAGATATCATTAGTGCTAACTGACAAGGAATGAGTCAGTCTTAAAATTGCAAAATGACACATTGTTTATTTACCGACTATATTTTTGTACTTCCTCCATTTTTACATCTTAGGTGCCAAAGTACCAGAGGACAGGACTCTTGAAAAATTTCTAATCTGTGTACCATATGGCACTCAGCAGACTACTGTCTCTGATGTTACATTTTAGGCTTAATACTTGAATCAAGTGAAGAATTCTTACTTATAACTTCCCTTTGTATTTTATTTTTTGTTCTTTCATTTTTTAAATTTAAATAGTATAGGTTTCATATATTTCATACCAGATTTAGGAACATAGTGATACCTTGCCCTCCCTCCCACCTACCCTCCAACCTTTCTTCTCCTTCTTCTCATTCCCACTCTTAATTTTTACTGTCAGTTTACTTAATGATCATAATGTTAACTTACATTAAGTATAAGAGTTCAACAAACAGAGTGAAGAAAAAAATACTGTTCCTCAGCAGAAAAGACAATGGCTGTAAATAGTTATTGAATCTCAAGATGTTCATTTCACTCCAGTACATTATATTTTAGGTACTCTATTGGATACCCCAGATCTGGGAAATCATATGATGTCTTTTTGGGATTGGCTTATTTCACCAAGTATAATGGTTTCCAGTTGAATACATTTTGTTGCAAAAGACAGGATTTCATTTTTTAACAGTTTAGTAGTACTCCATAGTGTATATATACCATAATTTCTTTATCCACTCAAAGGTTTATGGACACCAGAGTTGATTCTGTATCTTATCTATTGTGAATTGAGCTCCAGTGAACAGATAAAACTTCCATGTGCTGATTTCTTTTGGTTTGGATAAATCCACAGGAGTATGATGGCTGGATCATATGGTAGATCTATATTCAGATTTCTGAGGTATCTCCCTACTGTCTTCTTCAGTGGCTGCACCAGTTTACATTCCCACCAACAGTGAACCAGGGTACCTTTTCTCCCACATCCTTGCCAGCATATGTTGTTTGTTGATTTCTGTATGAGAGCCATTCTAACTTGGGTGAGGTGAAACCTCATAATAGTTTTTTGATTTGCATTTCCCTGATGGCTAGTGATCCTGAGCATCTTTCCAAATGTCTGTTGACCATTTGGATTTTCTCTCTTGAAAAATGCCCATTCAAGTCTTTGGCCCATTTCTTATCTAGATTGTTTTGTTGTTTTGTTGAATTTCTTGAGCTCTTTATAGATTCTGGATATTAAGCTTTCATCAGTTGCATGGTTTGCAGATATTTTCTTCTATTCTGTCAGGTGCCTTTTCACTTTGCTGAGTGTTTCTTTTGCAATGCAGAAGCTTCTCAGCATTGCTTTGTTTACTTCTGCTTCTGGGGTATTTTCCCGGGAGTCTTGGCGTATGCCAATGTCTTGCAGAGTTTCCCCAATATTCCCTAGTAATTTCATGATATCAGGTCATAGATTTAGGTCTTTGATCTAGTTTGAATGGATTTTTGTGTAAGGTAGAAGTCTATTTTCATACTTCTGTATGCAGACATCCAGTTTTCCCAGTACCATTTGTTGAAGAGACTGTCCTTGTTCCAGGGATTGATTTTAGCTCCTTTGTCAAAAGTAAGTTGGTTATAGATATGTGGATTGATTTCTGCAGTTTGTGTTCTGTTCCATTTGTGTGTATGTCTCTTTTTGTGCCAGTACCAGGCTGTTTTGATTATAAATGCCCTGTAATATATTTTGAAATCTGGTATTGTGATGCTTCCAGCTGTGTTTTTTTTTTTTTTTTTTGACAGGCAGAGTGAATAGTAAGAGAGAGAGACCAAGAGAAAGGTCTTCCTTTTGCCGTTGGTTCACCCTCCAATGGCCGCCATGGCTGGCGTGCTGAGTCCGGCGCACCATGCTGATCCAATGGCAGGAGCCAGGTGCTTCTCCTGGTCTCCCATGGGCCCAAGCACTTGGGCCATCCTCCACTGCACTCCCTGGCCACAGAGAGAGCTGGCCTGGAAGAGGGGCATCCAGGACAGAATCCGGCGCCCCGACCGGGACTAGAACCCGGTGTGCTGGTGTTGCAAGGTGGAGGATTAGCCTAGTGAGCCGCAGCACCGGCCCAGCTGCGTTTTTATTGTATAAGATTTCTTTAGATATTAGGGGTGTCTTGTGGTTCTGTATGAATTTTTAGCCTAGTTGTTTCTAGATCTGCAAAGAATGTCATTGGTATTTTGATTGGGATCACATTGACTCTGTAAATTGCTTTTGGCAGTATGGACATTTTAATGATATTGATTTTTTTAATCCATGAACATGGAATATTTTTCCATTTTTAAAATGTCTTCTATTCATTTCTTTAATGTTTTGTAATTTGCATTGTATGTGTCTTTGACATCTTTGGTTAAATTTATCCCAAGGTATTTCTTTTTGTAGCTATTGTGAATGGGATTGTTCTTAAAAGTTCTTTCTCAGTCATGGCATTGTGTATACGAAGGCTTTTAATTTTTTGTGTTAATTTTATATCCTGTCACTTTACCAAACTCTTTTATGAGTTCCAATAGTCTCTCAGTGGAGTCTTTATATAGAATCATGTCATTTGCAAATGGGATATTTTGACTTCCTCCTTTCTGGTTTATATCCCTTTAATTTCTTTTTCTTGCCTAATGGCTCTGGCTAAAACTTCAAGAACTATTTTGACCAGCAATGGTGAGAGTGGGCATCCTTGTCTGGTTCTGGATCTTGGGGAAATGCTTCTAGCTTTTCCCCATTCTATAAGATACTAACCATTGGTTTGTCAAAAATTGTCTTGATTAAGTTGAGGAATGTTCCTTCCGTACCCAATTTGCTTACAGTTTTAATCATGAAAGAATATTATATTTTATCAAATGCTTTCTCTGCATCTAATGAGATAATCATATGGCTTTTGTTCTTTAGTTTGTTAATGTGATGTATCACATTGATTGATTTCCGAATGTTGAACCATCCCTGCATGCTAGGGATAAATCCCACTTGGTCCACGTGAATGATCAGTCTGATGTGTTGTTGGATTTGATTAGCTGATATTTTGTTGAGGATTTTGTATCTATGTTTATCAGGGATATTGGTCTGTAGTTCTTTTTCTCTGTTGTATCATTTTCTGGTTTAGGAATTAAGTTGATGCAGGCTTCATAGAAGGAGTTTGGGAGGATTCCCTCCTTTTCAATTGTTTTGAATAGCTTGAGAATTAAAGTTAGGTCTTTAAATGTCTGGTGGAATTCTGTAACAGGGAAGCCAGCCAGTCCTAGGCTTTTCTTTTTGAGAAGGTCTTTCTTTAATCTCCATCTTGGTTATTTGCCTGTTTAAGTTGTCTGTGTCTTAATGACTCTCTTTTGGTAGGTTCTATGTATCCAGTAATCTATTCATTTCTTCTAGGTTTCCCAATTTGTTGGCATATGGCTCTTTGTAGTAATTCCTGATGATTCTTTGTATTTCTGTAGTATCTGTTATTACATTTCCTTTTTTATCTCTGTTTCTGTTTATTTGAGTCTTCCTCTTTTTTTGGTTATTTGGGCAAATAGTGGGTCAATTTTTAAATTTTTTTTCAAAAAACCAGCTCTTAATTTCACTTATCTTTTGTATTTTTGTTTCAATTTTGTTTATTTCTTCTCTAATTTTAATTATTTCTTTTCTCCTACTAATTTTTGGTTTGGTTTGTTGTTGTTTTTCTAGGTCCTTGAGATGCATTGACAATTCATTTATTTGATGCCTTTTCAGTTTCTTCACATAGGCACCAATTGTTATAAACTTCTCTCTTAACACTGCTTTTGGTGTATCCTGTAATTTTTTATTTTTTTATTTTTTATTTTTGACAGGCAGAGTGGACAGTGAGAGAGAGAGGGACAGAGA
Organism: Oryctolagus cuniculus; assembly: GCF_051225735.1. Taxonomy (NCBI): domain Eukaryota; kingdom Metazoa; phylum Chordata; class Mammalia; order Lagomorpha; family Leporidae; genus Oryctolagus; species Oryctolagus cuniculus. The sequence continues at coordinate 25,769,200 of NC_142872.1, forward strand.
GAAAGGTCTTCCTTTTTGCCATTGGTTCACCCTCCAATGGCTGCTGCGGCCGGCGCGCTGCGGCTGGCGCGCTGCAGCTGGCGCATTGCACTGATCCAAAGCCAGGAACCAGGTGCTTCTCCTGGTCTCCCATACGGGTGCAGGGCCCAGGCACTTGGGCCATCCTCCACTGCACTCCCTGGCCACAGCAGAGAGCTGGCCTGGAAGAGGGGCAACCAGGACAGAATCTGGAGCCCCAACCGGGACTAGAACCCGGTGTGCCGGCGCTGCAAGGCAGAGGATTAGCCTATTGAGCCACAGCACCGGCCAATCCTGTAAGTTTTGATATGATATATTATCTTCATTTGTTTCCAGAAATTTTTTAATTTCTCTTTTGAATTCTTCTGTGACCCACTGCTCATTCAGGAACATGTTATTCAGTCTCCATATGTTTGTGTATGATCTATTGATTCCTCGAGTTGTTGATTTTCAGCTTCATTCCATTGTGGTCAGATAGGACACATCTTTTTATTGTCAACTCTGTGAGAGAGCCAGGGAAATTTCCTCACTGTATAAGTGAGGAAACTGAGGCTCATGAGTTAGTTGGCTATTCTAAAAGCACAGATCTGATCAAGTTAGAGGTGAAGTTAAGGCGCTGGCATTGAAGCACAGCAGCTTAAGCTGCCTTTTGGGACACCCACCTCCCACGTTAGAGTGATGGTTCCAGTTCCCACTGCTCTGCTTCCAGTCTAGCACACTGCTAATGCATCTGGAAAGGCAGTAGAAATGGCCCAACTACTTGCCCTTGCCACCCATGTGGGAGACCAGGATGGAGATCCTGACTCGTGGCTTTGGCGTGGCCCAAACCTGGCTGTTGTAGCCGTTTGTGTGAACAGTATATAGACGATATCTTCTCTGTCACTCTGCCTTTCAAACATACATACATACATATGTATATACACAAATCTTTTTTTGGAAGGTGAAATTAAAGCCTCTATTATGACTAATCCCACCTATCATACTGCTGGATTTTTTTTTAAATCTAATGGCTTACTGATTTTTTTCTGAATATAATTTAGTAAACGCACATATAAAGAAAAGCCTAACCAAGAAAATACATATTTAAATATTTTCTAAGAAAACAAAAGAAAAGAAATTGTAAAAATAGGATCAGAAATTAGTGAAAGAGAAAAGAGATATGTAATAGGATAAAGAAAATCATGCTTGTTTAAAGGTGAATAAAATTAGTACACTTCTGTGAAACATGAATGAAGATATCAGCAGTCCAAAAGGAATTTTTTACTCCTCCATTTCCTTTGTATTCAATATTTGTTGGATGATATGTGTTTAGAGATTTTTAGTCAATGTTTTGTTTGTTGATTGTTTTTTTTTGGCTTAACCTTAGATCAAGAGCACTTTTCCATGCCATTAAAAATCTTTGAAAACTCTCGTAAGGTAGATCATTGCTACACCAAAGACAGTTTGAACGCTCTTCCATAATGCATTTCTGTGCTCACTGCTCTGTTAGATACTACTGTGTTTTTTTTGTTTGTTTGTTTGTTTATTGGGGATGTTATCTCTACCCTTCCTGTGATAGAGCTGCATAGCACCACAGCAGTAATTCAGCCATTTTCTCTTGTTTTTAGAAGAGAGAAAATTTTTCACTTCATCTGAGTTAGAGAAAAGCATAGAATCTCTGATTAAAGAGGAGAGACAGCATTATCCTAAAAGCTGCTCTAGACTTTGTATCATTCCTTTGTGACATTGGTAAGCCCTTCTTCCCTTCTTCTGTCACTTGTCTGTCCTTAGTGATTAGGTGAACTCCGTGTGAGTGTTAAGCTGTGTTCTGCACTCTGTAGGCAGAGTGGTGCGTAAGACAGTTTGAGCTTATACTCTTGGAGTTTACAGACTGGTGAAGGAGATAGATATGTAGTTACTTAAAGCAGTGTGTGACAGATATATAGAAACGTGGAGGGTCTACATCTAATTGAGGTTGGCAAAGTCCTCTGTGAGGAAGTGGCATTTATGGTGAAACTTGAACAGTTAGGCTAAATTAACCAGACCATGGTGGATAAAGGGAAGTGGAAGTGGCCATTTTGGAAGGAACCACATATATATGGAAAGAGAGATGAATGAGAATGGGCTAATGTCATTCTAAATAATGAAGACAAAGCAAAGAGAAAAAGAAAAAAATCATATTAAGTTTAAAGAAAATAAAAGAAAGGACACTGTAAAAGTAGTATCAGAAATTAGTGAAAGAGAAAAGAGATATAATAGGGTAAAATATGTCAAGTTAAAGGTGAATACCTTAGTAAAACTCTGGAAAGAAATGAAGATGTCAGCAAACCAAAAAGAAATATGACTTCATACTTTGCAGATGAGAAATAAATTATGAAAACTCTATGCTAACAAAATTGAAAATCTGGATGATTTGGAGAATTTCTTCAAAAATTATCTATAAAAAATAAAACTGAGAAGAAATAGAAAATTGAATTTTTTTTAAAGATTTTATTTATTCATTTGAGAGGTAGACTTCAGACAATGAGAGGGAGAGACAGAGAAAAATCTTCCATCCTCTGGTTCACTCCCCAGATGGCTGCAACAGCCAGATCTGGGCCAACCCAAAGCCAGGAGCCAGGAGTTTCTTCTGGGTCTCCCACACAGCTGCAGGGGCCCAAGCACTTGGGCCATCTTCCACTGCTTTCCCAGGCCACAGCAGAGAGCTGCATTGGAAGAGGAGCAGCCAGGACTACATTGGGTGCCCATATGTGATGCTGGTACTGCAGGAAGTTGTGGATTAACCTACTGCGCCATAATGCCGGCCCCATGAATATTCTTGCATCTATTGAAGAACTTGAATCCATAGCTTAAAACCTTCTTACAAAGAAAACTCCAAGACTGATGGCTTCATTCACAATACTTACTAAATATTTAAGGGAAAATTAATGTTACGTTTTTACAAAACCAGAGATAAGAAAAAGAAGTAACAGCTTTAATGGGGCAGAATAACCTTGACAGCCACACCAAATAATAACAGTAGGAAAAATATGTTACAGGCCAGTCATGCTCAAGAACATGGAGCCAAAGTCCTAAGCAAAGCATAACAGGCCTAGCCTGGCAAGATATAACGCAGGCCAACTTGTCCTGACGAGTGCTAGTGCAGTCACACAAATGCAAGTTCCATTGAATAGTTGAAAATCAATGCAATTTGCTACATTAAGAAAATAAATAATGAGGGCTAGCACTGTGGTGTAGCAGGTAGAGCCACCACCTACAGTACCAGCATCACATATGGGCTCCAGTTTGAATCCTGGCTGCTTTACTTCTGATCCAGCTCTCTGCTGTGGCCTGGGAAAGCAGTAGAAGATGGCCCAAGTGCTTGGGCCCCTCCACCCATGTGGGAGATCTGGAAGAAGCCCTAGGCTTCTGGCTTCTGATCGGACCAGCTCTGGCCGTTGAGGCTCTATGGGGAGAGAACAAATAAATCTTTTAAAAAAATAAAGGAAATAAATAATAAATTTATGTGATCATCTTGAGATACTTTTTTTTAAAATTGACAAAAGTAGAAAACTAAATATGGTTTTTAAAAGAATCTTTGCAAACTAGAAATTGAAAGGAACACTGTTAATTAAGTACAAGATATCTACAAAGACCCACAGAAAACACATTTAATTTGGAAAGAGTTGAAGGTTTTCCTCAAAGGCCAAGGACAAGATGCTTACTGCTGTCATTTCTATTCAGCCTTAAATAACTGCCTTTTGTCCACTGAAGTGAGACAAAAAAAGAGTTAAGAAAAAATAAAAATAGAAAAATAAAAAATATAAGAATTAAAGAGAATGTACAGATACATTATCAAAAATCAGTAAGTATGGTAAGTTGCTGGATACAGGTCAACCCACAGAAAATCAGGGGACAGGCATTGTGGCACAGTGGGTTAAGCTACCACCTTGGGATGCCTGCATCCCATATTGGAATCCCAGTTCAAGTCCTGACCTGGCTCCTCTGCTTTCTATCCAACTTCCTGTTAATGTGCCTGGGAAGGTGGCAGATGTTGGCCCAAGTAGTTGGGTCCTTGACGCTCATGTTGGAAGCCCAGACGGAGTTCCAGGTTCCTGACGTCAGGCTGTTGCAGCGATTTGAAGAGTGAACCAGCAGATGGAAGATCAATCTCTTTCTCTCTGTCATTCTGCCATTCTGCCTTTTAAATAAATCTTTTTCTAAAAACCAGTCAAAATGAATTATTATTTATTGGCAACTGTTAGAACATTTAAGATATATATATATATTCCCATTTACAATGGCATAAAAATAGCAAAACGAGAATATTTCTCACAACAGAAGCATGCATCTCTGTTCAGAAATACACATGACACTACTGGGAACTTAAAGGAGACCTAAATAAAAAGAGAGATAGTCCACATTCATGAAGTGGGAGACTTAACTGTAGAGATATCAGTTTTTATAAAATTTATCTGTGGATTCTATGTGACACTGATCAGTATTTCAGCAGCATTTTTATTTTTGTGTTTACTGAAATTTTCTTCTACAATTAATATGGAAGTTGAAAACATCAGGAATACCAAAATAATCTTAGAAGATAAGAAGAAAATGTGTTTCCAGATACTCAAACTTTATGGTTCTGGGTCACTTGCAAATAGCTATGGAAAAAGAAAGGAACTTGATCATTATATTACACATACCCAGAAAATCAGTTCTACATGGTTTGTAGAAAAAAATTTAATTCAGTTAAAGGTAAAAGAAAACTTAAGAAAACATGGGAGAATGTTTCCATAGTCTTGTAGTAGGAAAAGGATTATCTTAAATGAGATATAAAAGATCAATATATTGAACTTCACTGGAATTCAAAAGTTCAGCTCTGTAAAATTCCTCCTTAGGGTGGTAAGAGGAGCAGTGGGAGGTGGGAGACTACTGAGAGAGCTGCTGCAGTTCCCTGGGTCCCTACTTCTACAGTGCGCGTGTTCACCCACCCCTTCTGCCTAGAGATCTCGGTGCAGCCTTTCCCCCGGGTACTCCAACACCCCTCAGGGGTCAGCTCAGTGGCTTCCTCTGAGAAGCTCACACTGTGCCCTCCTTATCTCTCCTCATTATAACTATGGCTTTTGTAATATTTACTGCTTTGTTATGGCATTTCGCCTGTATGAAGTTTTACATCTATTTGAATGCTAACTTGGTTAGTATATCCTTACTTGATGAATTATGAGGCTCAATCATAGGTGAGTTGTGCACCTTACTGTATCTCCAGTGCTTGTCATGCAGAGAATCAGTGGACATTGAAAAAGGAACATGTGAGCACGGGCTGAGTGACTAAATGTCATTCTGTGTAAGCATCAAACTAGAAATCAGGGTTCAGGGGAAGGTAGAGGAGTGGGGTGATGGCCTTACAGTGATAGAAACCTTACCATATCATGACTTATCATGTCAATATCATACTCTGGTGAGATGTTATCACTACATGTGTTTCTTTGAGTCATATGTGATTATACAGTTGTTTCAGAATAAAGTTTAATTAAAAAGTAGAAGTAATGTTCAACTCATAGATTGGCCTAAAACTCACTTCTGTCCACTAAGTTAAAATATGAGGAAAGCCCCAAACAATTTTTTAAAGATTTATTTATTTATTTGAAAGGTGGAGGTACAGAGAGTGAGAGGGAGAGAGGCAGAGAGAAAGAAAGAGATTTTCTGTTACTGGTTCACTCCCCAAATGGCCTCCATGGCCAGAGCTGGGCTAGGCCAAAGCTAGGAGCAAGGAATTCCGTTCAGGTCTCCATGTGGGTGGCAGGGAACCAAGGACTTGGGCCCTCTTCTGCTACTTCCCCAGGTGCTTTAGCAGGGAACTAGATTGGAAGCGGAGCAGCCAGGACTCAAACTGGCACTCATAGGAGATGCTGGTGTTGCAGGCTACAGCTTAGCCCATCTGCACCACAACACTGGCCCTGACCCAAACACTTGAAATGGCCTCTAGTACACTGCCCCACTGAATGGTGACTTCAACAGTAGTGGAATAGCCGTGTACATCTGCATGCTCCCCTGTAAATGATTGGCTAGAAAATAGCCAGTTACACAATTCTGAGAGTTACACATGGTGTCCAATTTGAATGGAAATTCTCATAAATGTTAAGCACTAATGTTTGGGAGGAGTAAAGGATTGTCATCCATAATCATATTTGGTTCAGTCCCCAAATGGCTGCAACTCCTGGGTCTGGGTATGGTTGGAGGCATGAGCCTGGACTTCCATCCAGGTCTCCGACATGGGTTCAGGGATCCAAGAACTTGGGCCATATTCCATTGCCTTTCAAGACACATTAGCAAGGAGCTGGATTGAAAGCAGAGCACCTGGGACTCAAACTGGCACTCCTGATATGGGATGCCAGCATTAAGGGCAGCAGCTTAACTGACTCTGCCACAATGTGTGTCCCCTTAAAATATTAAGGTCACACCTGAAGATCACCTAATGCTCTATATATCTTTAAATTGATCAGTTGTTAGATTGAGAGGTACTGATGAGCTCTGGATATGACCACATATATGATATATGTTACATTAGATTTATGTATATTTCCTGTATAGATGGTCTCTGATCTTCTTTTCTCCTTAGATTTGTTTGAGTTATTTCTTATATATTTGAGTAGTGTCTGATTAGAATAAATGTGAATTTTTTTCTAAAGGACAAGTACAATTTTGTTTTCAGTTATTATGAATTCTGCTTGTAAAAAAAATTGATTTGCAGGTTTCTTATGTAGTTCTTGGCATACATCTGATTTTTCTCCCAACTTATACCTGCCTTTTCTTTTCTGCTATTTTCTTGAATTGCTGTCCTCCCATTGAATTTGCAGGATGAAATAACCCTGCAGTTACATGTTGTAACTACTCACTTATTGCAAACACAGTGCTTGAGTGTGTCACACAATGGATTGGTGCCACCACAGGACCCCTTCTGGTCACCTCTGCTAGAGATTCTTTTTTTTTTTTTTGTAAGATTTCTTTCTTTATTTATTTAGAAGATAGGGAGTTATAGAGAAGCAAAGGCAGAGGCAAAGAGAGAGAGATATTCCATCCACTGGTACACTCCCCAAATGATTGCAATGACTGGAGATGGACTGATCCAAAGCTAGGAGCCAGGAGCTGCTTCTGTTTCTCCCACACAGGTGCAGGGGCCCAAAGACTTGGGCCATCCTCTACTGCTTTCCCAGGCCACAGCAGAGAGCTGAATTGGAAGTGGAGCAACCAGGTCTTGAACTGGCGCACATATGGGATGCCGTCTCTGCAGGAGGTGGCTTTACCTGCTAAGCCAGAGTGCTAGCCCCTGCTAGAGGATTCTTATCATCAGATAGATGCAAATACAGTCAACTGGGAATATGTTTTTTTGAAAAAAAAAAATGTAAAAGATGTTGAATGAAGGTGCCCCAAAGTCTGTAGTTCACAAACTCACTAGCAAATGTGAATAACAAAATAACAGAAAACATGGAAACAGAATTTGATTGATGTTGAAATGTAAGAAGGTTTATGGGAAGGATTTGAAGAGGAGCGTGTAGAATCAAGTCTTGTCTAGAAATTTGATTACTAGGATATGAGGTGGTGTAAGCAGCCTATTGGATTAAAGGGACAGTAAGAACCAGTGAGTCACTGAGCACAGTTGCGGAAGCAGTAATGAAACCACTGAAATGTGCAGAGATGGATGTAGATCATTTTCTAGAGGGAGAAACAATAAGAAAAATGGAGGCAAGAATTGGAAAATATTTTCTAGCAAACCTACAGAGGCTCTAATCTTGGCAACTAATGAATAATGTGATAGCCTTTATAAAGCTGAGCTCTAGGCAATTTTTATTTTCTTTATATAACATGACGCCTTAGAATATATGACTGGGAAACAAAGCGTCAGTAGGAAAGGACTTGAAAAATTTGAGCAGAAGACTTCAGAGGTAAGTTCTCTATGCATTTCTTGAAAATACTGAGAACCAAACAAATTACTATAACGCTTACAGCATCACATATTAGAATCTCTAGAAATCAGTTGAGTTCCCTACTCTGAGGAACGAAGGAGAAAAAGAACAAAGAAAATGAATAGAACCTCAGAGACGTGTGGCAGAATCAGCAGAAGAAAGCATGAGACAACCATATGCGGTCTACTAGAGACTCACTTTAGACTAATGAACAGGTTAAAAGTGAAAGGATGGAAAAAGAGGCACCATGAAAATAATAACCAAAACAGATCTGGAATGGCTATACCTATATGAGAAAAAATAGACTGAAGGTGCAAAAATTATTTCTAGAGGCAAGGAATGATACTTTATAAGAATAAAGGGATCAATATATGAAGAAGATAAGTTTTTATAAACCTATATACACATAACAATAGAGCCTCATGAAGCAAAGTGGTTGGAATTGAAGGAAGAAACAGAATTCAGTAGTAATCGTGAAGACTTTAATGACTATTTTTTTTTAATAGGTAATATCAAACAATTTTATGTAGTACAAGCAAGTGGTATTTATCCCACGTAAGCAAGGCTGTCAGTATTTAAAAAAAAATCAATAAATTGGACATACTACACAAACTGCAAAAATGTTAAATGATCACATCAACTTTTGTAGAAGATATTTGGCATAAAAAAACTGAGCAAACAAGGAACAGAAGAGAAATTCCTCATCTAGATAAAGAATATCTACCAAAACCAGCTTTAATAGTGAAATTGGACAGTTTTCCCTTAAGTTGGAGAAAGGGGCAAGTGTCTTTTTCTCACCACTACTTTTCAATATTATGGTGGAATTACTAGACAGTGCAGTAACACAAAGAAAGGATACAAAATGCATACATATTGGGAAGGAAGACATAAAACTGCTAGCAAATGTCATTATTGCATGTATAGAAAATTCAAAAGTACATCATAAGTACCCCTGGAACAATGTTAGTGTAGCAAAGTGGCGAATTACATGTACAATTTCATTGTTGTTCCATGTATGGGTAAGAGCTAGGATTTGAAATTTAAAAACAAAATTAAGCATCATTTAAAATTGCATCAGGTTAAGAAGCAAATCCCAATCGGTGTCTTTTAACTGGACAGTTCAGGCCATTAACGTTCAATGTGACTAATGAAAAGTGGTAACTTTGCCCTGCCATTTGCCAAAGATAAGTTCTAATATATGCTTTGAATTCCCTGTGATCTTTTGCTGTGAGCTTTCCTTCCTTTATCTTCTTTCATACTGATGACCGTGTTTCTGTGTTTCTGTGTGTAACACATCTTTAAGCATCTGTTGCAGGGCTGGACGAGTGGCGACAAATTCTTTCAATTTCTGTTTGTTATGAAAAGTCTTTATTTCACCTTCATTCACAAATGATAGCTTTGCAGGATATAATATTCTGGGCTGGCAGTTTTTCTATCTTAGTACCTGGGCTATATCTCGCCATTCCCTCCTAGCTTGTAGAGTTTCTGATGAGAAGTCAGCTGTGAGTCTGATTGGAGATCCTCTGAGAGTAATCTGACGTTTCTCTCTTGCACATTTTAGGATCTTTTCTTTATGTTTCACTGTGGAGAGTTTAATTACAACGTGTCGTGGTGAGGATCTCTTTTGGTCGTGTTTATTAGGGGTTCTGTGAGCTTCCTGTACTAGGATTTCTCTGTCCTTCTCCAAACCTGGGAAATTTTCTGCTAATATCTCACTAAAAAGGCCTTCTAATCCTTTCTCCCTCTCCATGCCTTCAGGAACTCCTAGAACCCAAATGTTGGGTTTTTTAATAGTATCCTGAAGATTCCTGACAATATGTTTTAGATTTCTAATTTCCTCTTCTTTTCTTTGATCTGACTGTATCCTTTCCTGTTCTCTGTCTTCTAAGTCCGATATTCTCTCTTCTGCTTCACCCATTCTGTTTGTAAGGCTCTCTATTGTGTTTTTCATTTGATCTATTGAATTCTTCACTTCAGTCACTATCACAGTTTCCTGTTGTACTAATTGTTTCGTTTCATTTTGATTCCTCCTTAATATTTCATTTTCACGAGAGAGATTTTCTATCTTGTCCATTAAGGCTTTATGTAGTTCAAGAATTTGTTTTTGAGAACTTCTTAATGTTCTTATCAATTTTTTGAGATCTGCTTCTTGCATTTCTTCTATGTCATCATCTTCATAATCTTGAATTGGGGTGTCTTTTTCATTTGAGGGCGTCATGGTGACTTCCTTGTTTTTATTACCTCGGTTTTTGCGTTTGTTATTTGGCATATTGGAGATATTTGGTTTCTTCACTGTGGTGCTTTTTCTTGTTATACTATGACTCTAGATTAAGTGAACTATCTGTTTTTGATGGAGCCTTAGGGCTTGAGATGGGTGTGGCCTGAGAGCTCTGTTTGGTGTGCCAAAGGTGACACTCCCAGGTTAGGCGTGGTTAATCTCCCTCTCTTTCTTTTATTGATTCAAAAGGGAAGTAATTCCGCACAGCTGAACGAAGTTGGAGGTAGTTAGCAGGCAAATGATATACCCACAGGAGCCAGAGATTGGAAGCTCTTTCCCAAGGACCACACAGGGAATCTGTTCGGCCCTCAGAGTGGGCTCAAATTCTCCTTCAGTCTCCCACTGGGTTGCCAAAGTTACGGAATTGTAGCGTCTCTGGAGAGTACTCAGGTGAATTCCGTGAGTTCTCTCCCCCACCGTCTCTTTTTTCACAGTCTCAGTTCAGTAGCACCACAAATTTACTAGGTCCTAATCTCCTGTTAATTCGCCCCGCCCAGAGTCAGGTTTTTCTGCTAGGCTCAGGGCTGGTGCAGACCTGAGGTCGCTCTGCTTATGACGTATGTCCAAGATGGCGCCTGCTCTTTGTCTTGCTTGCCCTTGAGAGGTGAGCGGAGAGAGAGAAACCCGTGTCCGTACCAGTCACCTTTTTTTTTTCTCTCTCTCTCTTTCTTCCAGTTAGCCTGGTGAACTCTTCCCCCCCGGGGGTCGTTCCCTCTAGTCTCCTCTCTCCGCTTGCCTGCCGGTGTCTCGGGCTATTGAGGTTCGGCTCACCTCGCGTTCCAGCGCTGGTGTGTTGAGTCTGCCGCTGGTGTCCCGAACTGTGGGCTCCCACGCTCTCCACGCAGGTCTGCTGTGAATCACGCGTTCCAGAAGAGTTTCTTCTGCTGTTTCCTCCCCTACTCTTCCTTGAACCTGCAGTATCTCCACTTATTAAACTATCTCTCCCCGGACTATCAGTGTGCTCCCTTCCTATTCCGCCATCTTGACTCCTCATGACTAATTTTCAAGTCTTTTCCAACTAGATAGAGACCAACAAGGAAATATGAATAGAAGGCTTGACTCATAATACCAAGCAACCACACATAACAGACATCTACAGAACTCTCTGCTTCCATAGATATGTTACACTGTCTAGAGTGATTGTATGTTAGGTCACAAACAAGCTTCACTAAATTTTGTGCTACAACAGCAAATCAATTAACGTAGACATCAATAACATGATGAAATTTGGGGAAATCACAAAAATGTAAAATTAAACAGCAATAACTAGTAAATAAGAAGCTTAATTAGAGAATACTTTGAGATGAGTGAAAATAATACATGCCAGCTAGAGCGGTGTGTAGAGGGAAATCTGTTGCTGTCTCTGCCTATATGTAAATGAACAAAGATGTCAAATCAGTAACTTAATCTTCATTTGAAAGTAGAAGATGAGCAAGTTAACCCCAAAGGAAGAAATGAGTAAATGGTGAAGATTAGAGCAGAAATAAACAGAATATAGAAAATAATAGAGAAATCACTCAATAAATATAGTTAAGTATCTTTCTGTGCCAGGCATTATGCACAGTGGTTACCACCATGTCTGTCTCATCCCCATAATAAAGGGTTCCTTGAGGGAAAGAGAGTAAATGAATTGTCTTTGTCTTTGAACATAGTACTCAATGGCAGTTGTTATATGTGTTTTATTTGAATGATTAGTATTCACTGCATGTCATACTTCTATCAGTGACATTTGGAGGTCTCTACATTCAGTTCTGATTCTGTTGGTAATGATATGAATAGGCAGAAATTATTGATTAGCTTCTGATTCATAGAAATTCTGAAAAAGGTATAAGTTTCCAGTCCTTTTTACAAATGAGGAAACTATAGATAGGGTTCTAGGTCAAGGATTGCACAGTCATCAATGTGTTAGAGATGATTCTACCAAAGCCGGTAGTCCTGTTCTCACCAGACCCTGCTAAGTACTAGAGTAAAACCTTACTTGCAGCTGTACAGACTACTGCATGTAAACAAGGTGCTAAAGAAATCCTTGTCCCAACAGATGACAACAAATGACCTTTAAGCCAACCAGGTAGACACAGTTGTCCATGAGGGATGTCTGTGGCAAGCTCTGACAGCAGCTGCTGCTTGTCATGGGCATTGCACTCAGATCTCAATGCTGAGAGCCATGTAAGGGATTGCAAAATTGATTTTCCCTCCTATGATGGCTTTTGTACCCTTTAGCAACCCAGGCTTATTTTTTGATTGAACTAGACCCTAGTAATTTCCAGACTAAATGGATTTCAGAAGTTCTGAAAGGCTGAACTGCTTGAAAAAGGCACAGCCTATATGTGGTCACAGAGGGAAGCTTCCTGTTAAGCCAACTGCACTCTAAATATTGAAATGTTATTTTCACAGCTAATGCAGTTTTTCCAGATGGATTATTTTTCAAACTTGGTTGGCATTAACAGAAATATAAATTCTTATTATTGAAAAACTACACTTCTTTGAGTTTGAAATGAACCAATGTTAGAAATGATGTTCTCTGAGTGGAAAAGTGAATAAAGATGTATCTGTTGTCGCTTGTCCCTGATGCAGCTTTCCCCAAGAATGTCGTGAGCAGTGTACTCTGATTCCCTTGGGTAGGTAAAGGAGTTACCTTAGAAGGTTTGGTAATGTCTAGGAGTTAATTCCATAAGGGACTATCAGTGGCTAATGACAACAATGCAATGCATGATAATCACCTGACATATCCTCCTCAGTTTACAATAAATGGTTCCTCCCCATAGGCCAATTTGAAAAGTAATTCTGCAGTTTGTCTTGGTTGATGTCTCATCTTGTGATGCCTTGTGATCCATGGTGTCTCATTTATGTGTTCCCAACTGTCTGCATTGTAAAATTTTGCTTAGTCTTAAATATTATTTTATTGAGGTATAATAAGCATGCAGTAAAATAAATGAATATTTAGTGAACAAACTATTAAGTATTTGTGTGCATGTATTACAACCAAGAAAAAACATCAAGCATTTCTGGAACTCCATGAAGCTTGTTTGTGCTTCTTTTCAGTCAACAGCTATTTCACAGTTAACCATTTTCTAACTTTTATCACTATGTATTTGATTTGTTTCTGAACTTCGTAATTGTGGAATTATGCAGCATCTTCGCTTTTTTTTTTTCTGGTCTCTTTTACTCTACATGATTCTTATGTGATCCATCCAGGTTCCCATGTAGAGGACTTCATTACCTTTTTTTCCATCAGAATGTTTCCTTTTTGGGGATCCTAGACAGGATGACCATAGCCACTCGGTATGATGTGCAAATAACCCATCCATCACTGCCAAAGAAGGATAAGTTAAATAAAAATAGCCTCTGATCAAATTTATAGAGAGGGGATGACTGCCATGATCTATCTAGAAAAACGGCATCTTACATAGTTATCCCTTTAATGAGTCCAGGCATTATCACTTGTGAGACAACTGCTTCTATGACAGTTTATACTTCCGAAAATCTCTGATAAGAAAGTGGTGTTATTCTTTGGCAAGAATGGAAGAAAGTACTGTGTCGTGATTCAGAGCCAGCAAATCATGTTTAGTCATATGTGTACCATTGGCACCTCATTGATGGTGCCCAAGAGCCAAGTCATGTTGATGCTGTAGTGCAGAGACCCTGGTGGAGAATGTAGAGACCAAGAAGAAAGGGTCTTTAGAGGTCATGCTCACCACATACATTAAAGAGTGAACAAAGTGAGATTGGTGCAGAACTTCCGTGAGATGAAGCCTTGTGAATAAGGGTGATTTTACATGCATTTTGTACTGAGCATCTGTCATATTCCAGAACATGGAAGAGACGTGTAGTTAGCAATTCCCATTGTCAACAACAGATACCCTGAATCAACATCATAACTATTTTCCCAAGGACATTTTACTCACAGCTGTTTCTTTTGCTCCCAGCACTTTCAAGTCTGTGACTGTATTTACAGTTTTCGTTCTGCCCATGACATTTGTACTTCTCAGCTCAATGCTTCAGTGACTCTCTATGCCCTTTACATATCCTGCAGCTAATAACTATGCTGCTTGCTTAAGAAAAAAAAAAAAAAAACATGAGTCTCAAGTTGGAATACTTTCAGAAATACGAGGTAGAATCTCCTGTAGCTGGACTATGTTTTCTAAACATGGTTTGCAAAGGAAAAATGCTGGTTGATTGCTTGGGCACTGTGGGGCAAGGAGGCATTGGGGAATTGCTTGGGTACTGTGGGGCAGGAGGAGTTTTTGTCTGAACTCTGGAGTTCCTTAATGAAACCCACAGATTTTCACAGACCCCCATAATGAGAGAGGAACCTGCATTTCTTGCTTGTTTACTTGTGGATGCACGAGATACTGGGCCTACTGTGTAAGTTTCACAGTGCCCAGGACAGGAAATTCAATAGGAGGTAGAATTCTAGGAGTGAAGTGGGTTCATTTTGGCTTGAGAAAGAAGAGCCTAGGAGGCATAAAGAACACAGAAAAGCTCAAGAGAACAAATCTGGAAGGAAGAAAGCAGCAGACCCGAGCGAATGCACACGATCATGTGGCTCCTGTTTATGGAGAACCTGCCATGCCTCAGACTCTGTGTTTGTGTCTAATTTAAGCTTCCCAATAGCCCCACGGGACAGCTACACGGAGATAAGGAGGCCAAAGGTCAGATGCCCCTTCTAAGTCACAGAGCTGGTAAGCAGCAGAGCTGTGATTCTAACTCAGGCCTGAGCAAACCCGGAACCCATGATTTTAAGCATGTGTGGTATTGTCCCTGTGTCGACCTCTGTGTTGAGATAAGGGAAGAGATGCAGGACAGGGTGGTTTTCACTGGCAGGTGAAGTGCTCAGGTGCAGGGGACCCGTATGCATGGAGCTACCTACCCACGTGTTTGGAGAATTGGAAGGACGGGTCCTCAGTTTTGCTAAACAGTAGCATTCTCTGCAAACCTGTGGATGCCCCAGGGTGTCGCATATACTGGGGATAATTGCTGCCAGTTAAAAGCTGGATCTGTCCCTCTGAGGAACCTTGGTTTTCTTATCTTTTTTGTTCATCAGCCGCGCTGAAGCTAACCAAGGCCCTGCACAGCTGGAGTGACTGGCTAGCCCTCCAGAAGGCTCTCTCATTCATGATGTCTCACTTCCATCTCTCCAGACTGCCAGAGACATGGAGCACATGCAGTGACTCATTTTCTGCAAAGAGGCTGGGCCACAGATGACATGGAGAGTGGGCTAGATGGGTCCCTGTGCCCTACCTGCTCCTTCCAGCTGGCTCAGTGCTGTGTGATTTACTCTCTTTAAGCATAGACAGAAGAACCAGGGACAATACTTATCACAATTTAAATTAGCTCCCAAAGAGTTTACAGGCTTGTTTGATTTCTTCTTTTATTTCTTGCTCTTTCAGGAGAGGATCCCAAAGGCTTTCCATATTCAGTTAGTAGAGCCCTTCTGGAGCCACCCCACAGCTGTTTCTGGAAAATGTAGCAAATAGTGTGACTCCCCAGTCCTGCTGACACCTTTGGGGTGGGTAGAGCTGCAGCAACCCCAAAGTGTCTGGAATCACTGGGGAGTGCTGTACAACCTCCCCACCGGCTCTTTACTGCACTTGGTGCTGTTCTGCCTCCTAAAAAGCATCAAGTCTTTGTTGAGTGCTAGGAGTTACACTGTGTGCCAGGGACATGGATTTAAACAAAACTCAGCCCTTGTCTTAATGCAAACAACGTACTTGGTGGTTTTTTTTTTTAAGATTTATTTATTTATTTATTTATTTGAAAGTCAGAGTTATACAGAGAAGGAGAGGCAGAGAGAGAGAGAGAGAGAGAGAGGTCTTCCATCAGCTGGTTTACTCCCCAGTTGGCCACAATGGCTGGAGCTGCACCTACCCAAAGCCAGGAGCCAGGAGCTTCCTCTGCGTTTTCCTGTGCAGGTGCAGGGGCCCAAGGACTTGGGTCATCTTCTACTGCTTTCCCAGGCCATAGCACAGAGTAGGATTGGAAGTGGAGCAGCCAGGACTTGAACCGGCCCCCATATGGGATGCTAGCACTGCACGAGGTGCCTTTACCTGCTATGCCACAGTGTGGCCCCACAACCTACTAATATGTCACTGTCAAGTGTCAATCAAGCACGTGAAAGAACATGCAGTGTGATTGCTGAGGAAGGATCGAGTCTGCTCTGAGGAGGGAGAAGAGTTGGGGGTGCTGTTTGAGTTGGGCTTTGGAGCCTGGGGAAGATTTTATGGCATGAGCACTGTAAGCCAGGCAAGGAAGCAGGGGTAGTTTGAAAATAATAATGCCAAGGCGGCTCTGTGATTTTCATGCTCTACTTGGAAGAATCATTCACTTATCTGTTTCCTCAAGAGTTTGTTTTTTGAGTCATTAGTTTGTGCTGGACACTCGGTGGCCATGGAGACTATAGCAGTGAGCATGACTAGCCAGCCACCTGCCCTTCAGAGGCGAAGGCCCAGGGAGGGAGACCAATGTGACCAGTTACCTCCATAGTTCCCAGTGTACCTACACAGTGACCCAAGCTTGTCTCAGGATGGGTTTCTTCAAGGAAATGGTATCTAAGTAGGATTCGGGAAGGTGATTCAGGAGTTAGTCAAATGAAAGGTGAAGAGCATCCTGACATTGAGAACTGTTATGGTTGAACTGCATTCCTCTGAAGCTCATATCGAAACCCTGGCCCCCACGACCACAGAATGACACCTTTACACAGGTGCTGAAGTCACAGTGGGGCTGTGAGGGTGGTTAGGTCAGAATGAGGCCCTAATCTGATCTGACTAGGGTCCTTATAGAATGAGGAAATTTGGACATACCCAGGAGAGCACAGATGTGTGCACACGAAGGAAGGGCTTTGCGAGGTGACAGAACAGTCGTCTGCAAGCCCAGGGGATGTCAGGAGAAATCAGACCTGCCAGCACCTTGCTCTTGGACCTCCAGTCTCCATAACCATGCAATGTAATTGTTTTCTTTATGTCTCCCGGTCTGTGGTATTTTCTTATGACAGCGTTGTCTGTCACAGCTCTGATGAAAATCAGAAAGGTGGCCAGGGTGGCTGATGACGCTCTTCCTCTGTGTGGTCAAAATGTCCCTTTTCCCTGGGACTCAGGGGCCTGTCCTGTAAGACAGGTGTAATGACTTATCACCATTCAAAGGGTTCTGTCTGGATCTGTGATGCTGTAAACTCTATGCCTTGAACCCTTATAATCTCAGACCCCTAAAGAAGTAAGCAAGATGGTTATTTGGGAATCTCTTAATGAAACTCAGAATACTTTGGAAAATGTCTTTGATTCACTATGGATAACAGTGAACGATTGACAAATGTTTGCTGAAAGGATGGACAGCTGGTCGACAATCAATCACCAACGTCTCTCCCATGGCTGAAGGGTGGCTGGCTGTCTGGAGAGAGCTGTGGTGCTAACATGCGAAATAATAAACTATTAGGAAGAAGAGCTGAGTGTTGGGATTTCTTGGGGCCAAACTCAGTATTATTTCCTTTTTTCCTATGAAAGGACATTTTGTCATTGTTTTACTATATAACATATTAGGTGAAGACACCAGATTACATTTTCTGAAGAGGAAAATGAGGCTGAGGGTAACATTGTTCTTTGATGTCCCCACAAACCTCAGGATGATCCATCTTTTGAAGGATCCAGTTTTATAGGACGTGTGTAATAATGCCCTTGAGGACACTAACAGTGCTTAGCAGGAAAGATCATGTTGCTAAGATGCTCTGCCATGGGTCCTGGCGTGAGGTTGTCACCTTTTTCTTCTAATCTGATCGTCAGCACCTGCTCTTGTGTTTCCTTATAATTGTACATAGGATCTGGCTGAAGGATAGGCCTTGTGTGCTCATATGGAATGGTGGTAGCAAACTTGGTCCTAGTCTCAAATGTCAAAGCAAACGCTACTTTGCAATTAGAGTCACCTGAAGAGGAAAATATGTGGATTTATGGCAAACACAATATACAGCACTATTTTGGATTGGAAATAAATGCTTTAGGATAGGTCTCTGATACCACCTAACTGCTGCTGCTGCCATGTTTGGCAGGGTGCTACGTACTAGGTGGTATGAACAAGCTGTTTTGAAGAGAAACTGCTTCAAACATCTGCTTCTGGCAACAGAAGTTCTCACCCTGCAGTCCACATCTTGTCCCCATTGAGCTCTGTGTTAGTTCGTATTCAGCGTGTTAATGTAAGCATTCTTTTATAAATGAAGAAACAGACATGGGACGTTAACTGGCTCCAGGTTCCCCAGGCCCCTCACACTCAAGGAGCACAGAGAAGCCTGACGCATGAGCCTCGGGCGCTGCCCTGACTGTGTGACTGTTCTACGGTGAGCATCAGGAGATGGCATGGCCAGGCCTTGTCCATGGCAGACCCTCAGTGCCTTGTGAATTTACATTTTCTCCCTCCCCAACTTCCCAGTAGCTGTACCTCATAAAAGAAGCTACTGAATGACAGACAGGTTAGCCTGTTTCCACAGAGCATTGCCAGTTTATAGAACACAGGATGCTCATGACTGGGTTAGCCAGCCAGCCTGTGCTAGTTGGCTTGGAGCCTGTTACCCAGACGCTGGGCCTATTTATCTGATTCCACGGACACCATGGCCCTAGCTACTGAACTTGGGGGTGAACTGCAGGTGAGTTTGGAATGCCTTGCCTGCTTCCTGGTGGGCCTGATTGGTGTTAAGAAAATGTCTCTTTGTGTCTGACGTCATACATGTGGGTGTTCTAGGTATCCCCATGTTCATATTTCTGTCCAGTGATGCTCCCAGGAGCCTTCTGAAGAGTAGACGAGGCAGAGCTTCAATTACAGCTGGTTTTGCCGAATCCCCAGCAGAATTCTGTTTTCACAGCTAGCTCCTGAAAGGAAGGGGGAAAGTCTCTTGAGGTTGCTTCCATGCACAACAAGGACAGAAAATTGGCAGTCAAAGGGCAAAGAATGCCGCCACTGCTATGGAGAGAGTCCCAGCGCTGGTGCTGTGAAAGTCACCCCAAACACAGAAGGAAGCAAGCTTTTGGGAAGGGGACCCTGAAGCATATGCTTCCGGTGCCTTCCCAGGGAAGGCCCAGTGGGAAGCTGAGTGTGGGCTCCCTTGCATGGGCTGCAGAAGCTGACACAAAAATCAGGCTTCTTGGGGTCATTTGCTAATTTTGCTCTTTCTCATATCACAAAAATCTGAGCCTTTTGCAGCCCACTGTTCTCCATCTACAGTCAGAGTCTTCCTGCTTCACTGTTACCTTTGAAATATTCCTTCCTCTCCCTCTGCCCCTCCACTAACCTACTTTGCAAAAGGCCAATTTATAGGTCAGCACCTCAGAATCAGCTGAGGAGCTTTGCAGATCTACTGATGGCAGGATGTCGCCTGGGAATCAGAAAGATTCTCATTCAGTCACTTTATGGTGGACTAAAAAATATTTTTAAAGTATCCCCTCTGACATCAAACAAATGGGCAAGTCTCCAGGGAGGGCATTGGCCGGGTGACACAGTGATGCAAGGGATCCTTCCCATTGTGTGCCTTTTTCAGACTGTTGGGTTTGTATCCAGTTAATGTATTATTTATTCCTACAAGATAAATGAATTTAAAATGAATGCATAAATAAACAAATACTAAAAGCACGTTCCCTAGGCGACTCTGTGCACAGCCAGGTTTGAGGCTCACTGCATAAACTCACCACAAGGGAGGAAAACAAATCTGAATTTCATAGCCCATTTATCAGTCTTCCAGTGTAGTCTCTGCCTTGTCTCCCCAGTGCTTAGTAGAGGGCCTGGCTGGTGAGTACTCAGTAATGTCTGTTGAATTTAAATCAGTCTCCATCTGCTCTCTACAGCAGACTGAGGCGAGCCTGGCTCGTTGCACCCTGTGTGGCTTTGTGCATGGCCCCTGTGGGCCCAAGGGCCACATCACTGTATCCTGCATGATAAATCCCAGCTTGGAAGTATCTGCCACTGAAGTACTTCCCACCACCAGGACTGGCCCCCAAATACAAGGGGGCTCCTTCTCTGATCTTGTTCTTTGAAGATCTTCAGTAGTGATCTGTCGAGACAGATTTGGAAAAGGCCTTGGGTCAAAAGTCAGAACTGTGTATCCAGAGAGGTTTGGGGAGTTAGGGAAGATTTCATTGAGGAGGAGGGTACATCTTGAGAAGACACCTCACAGGGAAGGTGGGCTTAGGTGTGCAGGCCAGCAGGTGGTGGGATGGGGATGGAAAGTCTGACCTGAGAAGTGGCTGTGAGTGGGAAAGTGTGTGAGTGAGGGAAAGAGGGAGCAGCAAGCTGTAGGAAAGGAGCCCTGGGGACTGCAGGTGGGAGCCAAGTTGTGGGAGGGCTCATGCCAGTATGCAGAGTCTTCCCAGGGCTCATGGAAATGTGTTTTATGAAAAAACTAGGCATCGATTTAAAACTGTTTTTCCACCAAAATTTCTCTTTTGATTCTCCATTTTCTGTGAACTTTTTGAAGTACCCTTGTAATACAAAAACCGTTGTCAGTTTATATAATGACTCTATTATTATAGTGATTAAGTCCTGGTTGGGGAAACAACTTGGATTATGTCTCTGTCGCTAAACTGGGCTGCTATTTTAAGCAAGAAGTATGCCCAGGCGCCTGCAGTAGAGCTGAGCAATCGGTGAGAAAGCTGGCTCTCTAGTGAAAGAATGCTTCCTGGGACAGTCATGGAGGCTTTTATGGTGAACCTGCTGAGGACCATCAGGAGAGAGACAGTGAGCGGGAAGAATAAGGAGATAATCATTCCTGAAACAAAGAAATGCAAGGGCAGAGAAAATGGCTGTTGTCTCCATTCGAACAGGCAAAGAAGTGCTGAGATGGGTAGTAATACAGGGTAGCCCAGGACACGAGAGAAGGAGAGGCCCATGGCAGAAACTGATTCCCTGGGCTCAGAGGCAGAGCCAGCCTGGTCCTTTGTCCTAAATTCTCAGCTCAGTGTGGGTGGAGTGTGCTCTTCATCCACATCTGAGAGCTGCTGGGCAGACAGAATCTGAGCTGTGTCAGCAGGGCTCCCACCAAATGCCCAGGGATGCTAATGTCTTGAAAGAGACCAAGCTAATGGAGAGTAGAACAAAATAACACACTGTAAAAGCCAGCACTATTTGAAGGAGAAAATAGAAAAGTAATCATGCAAAATTATTTTCTTTCAAAGTCCGATTCATTCCTCCAAGACAGCAAAGGGCACCCGGTGAGCATGGACTTAGAAATCCCAGCCACAAACCCAATACTGATTTGTTTTGTGGACTAAGCAAACTTAAACAGTGGCAATCGTCTTTTGAAGCAACCTCATTAGATGTGTCCTGCGTTCCAACTCTTGCCACTTTCAGCTTTAGTTCTTACAAATCAAGCCACATTCCTTAACAGAGTTTCTCTCTCTGTCTCTGTCTCTTCCAATTCCCATTATTAGCTCTTTGCCTGGGACATGGGGATGCATACAGAAGAGGTGCCCATGCTGTTTTGTCTGCTGAGTGGAACTTCCCCTTAGGCTACTTCAGAAACTAGCTTGGTCCTGAGGGAGCTCTGAAATATCAATTTGCATGGGAAAAGACCCAGGGGAACCACCTGGGATCACAGGAGCTGGGCCTGCACTAGGACGAGGTGAACAAAGTAAATGAGACACACAATCCGAGTAGATGTTTGCCCTTGGGGTAGCACGAGTGCAGGGGAAGCCCTGGGAGTGAGCGCCCGATAAACTCTTCTCCCCGGGCCCAACTTTGACCCTGCCCTGTACCTCAAGGTGCCGTTTACAACACCAGGAGAGCCTCAGTGTTCCACACAGCCAGCCCACCCTTCATTCAGGGATGTATTCATGAATAAGCTTTGCAAGTATCAAGAGGTTTCATCTGTGTCCTGTGGTCTCCCTTGGATGGTAGTCCCAACCACGTCAATGTTGTGTTTTCCTTAGTGCATCATGGAGGAAGCTGACGTTAAATAAGCTGAGAAGGTAAACTCTTGGGCTGTTCATGGTCACCTCTTAAATGTACTTTTTTTACAAGTACATTTTCTTGTTTTGATCTCTTATAAGTGGCGAATGTCCTCTAAATTTGGATTCCTGCAGTTCATTCTTAGGGACTGACCTGAATGAGGCAAAGCAAAGAGCAGCCTTCACTCTCCTGTCACTGCCAACCCTGCCAGGACACAGTCTAGCTCAAGGCTGCATTCTGTACTAAAACCTGTTCCTACCACATCCTAGATTCTCAGTGTTGAATTAAGTGATGGCCTGCAAAAGTGGGTGCTCTCATTCCAGGGTCCTGATTCAGAACCTTGTCAAACCAGGTAATGTCTGTCAGTCTGAATACCAGAGGAGTCAAGTCCTTAGTAGTTGCTGAGTGCTGGGTAATGCAAGAACTAAAAGCCAGGAAGGATGTGACTTTTCTCCTTGTCAGCTCCGTCAATTTGTTCTTTTGTGTCTGTTTGCTTTTATGCTTAGACGTGTCTTCCCTGTTTCCCTGTTTTTGTGTTTCATTTTAATTTTTTATTTAAACACATTTAACCCTTTTATGTTAGGAGTCATTTTTGTGCATGTTCTAAGGAAAGTAATCTAACTCTGTTTTTCTTTCATTGGCTAAGTGTTTTACCTAATGCCATTTATTTTAAAGTTCCTCAAATTTTAGAACATTTGGATCCTTTTGTTGGACAGAAGTCAAACTTTCAAATCTGTAAAAACGTGGGCAATGGCATATCATGTTCTGTTAACTATAAAGTGTTAGATACAAGAGGAGATGTCAAGTAGATCCAAATGTTACGTTCTAGACTTTATATCCATATCTATCTGGATGTACATATATCACTGTGTGTTCTACTGATGCACCCAGAAGAGGCTGCAAAACGTACCTACTTCTTAAAAGCTCTAGATACTTTGGGTGATAGAATTATAATCAATTTTCATTGTTTTCCCTATACTTTCTGAATATCTCCAGTCTGCACACATTATTTAATAATAAAATTATATCAAGATAAAAATGGGAAACTTTTTGGACTGTTTTCTTAGAAAAGTTAAAAATTTTACACGCTTAGGAGAATTTGGGAGCGGTGATAGTGATGGCCGTCAAGCTTCACAGTCTCGGAATTCCATGTGAAATTAGAGCAGCTCCGTGGCCAAGCTGTAGGCAACATTTACCAGAAAACAAACAAACAAAGCAGTGAGGAGGTGCTGGAAGCATGAGCAGGTAGGAGCAAACCAATAGCCAGAAGATCTCCATGCTGTTGTCCTTTTTATGGAGAACAAGAATGAAACATCAGTCAGTATCCAGTAGAGCTCAGAACAGGAAAACCCCAAATAACTGATAGATATCCAGTAGCTAGCAGGCATTCCCTGCAAAGTACCTCAGGCCATGCTGGGAACAGAGGCTGAGATGGGGGAGGGGTGCGTGTGTGATTTTGCTCTGGCAGCACTGGGTGAGGCCCCGGAGTCTGCTCTAATGAGGCTGATGGGGAGCAGTGGCCCAGACCTGCGAATTCTCATGCCCACCAGCCAGAGCCCTTGCTGAGACAGGGCTGCCCTGAGGAGTAATTGCTGGATGTGCAGTCAGAACTGAGCAGAATGTGGGTACCAGGGACAAGGAAGGGTGACATCAGAGAGGAAGTGGGCCGGGAAACCTCAGGAAGCCACTATTTTTGAAGATTGCACAAGCACTGAAGAGAGAGCTCTGTGGTCTGTGGCATTATAAAGCTATCCTGAACCATGCTGCATTCTAGAAGTTCAGAGAACCCCTTACACATAAAAATGAGCAACAGAAAAATCTGTGTCTAGTTATTAGTAATAAAAAGAGAGTAAGGGACAGAGTCATATTCCTGCAGACAATGGAAGTACAACAGAAAGAAGAAAGTTACACTCTCAAAACAGAATTAAATATATTATTTCAAAACAAGCTAAAAGAAAATTACATAAGACATCAAAAACAACACAAATCGGAAAATACGGTATATCACACTATGGAATACTACTTAGCCATTCAAAAAATGAAATCCTATCTCTTGCAACAAAATGCATGCAACTGGAAACCATTATTCTTAGTGAAATAAACCAGTCACCAAAAGATAAATATTGTATGTTTTCTCTGATATGTAGTAGTTAATATAGAATACAAAAAATGTTTAAGAGTGAAACAGCATCTAATGATTTGGTTGCTGTTTTCATTCTTGCGTATACTCCTGTGGAACTGCGGTCTTTCTACTTTTTGCTTGCTGAATATTATGGTTAGTGTTGTATTAAGCCTGTGATTGTAGAGTAGATTTAAATTATGTTTTTGCAAAATTTAATAAAACAGGTAGGAAGGAGGTAGATTGAGAGAGGGAGAGAAATATTGTTATATTCTTAGAATTATTCATATGAAATACATGAAATCTGTTTATATTAATAAAAATTTTAAAGAAAAACCTTAGAAGTTAAATGACTGAACTCAGGAAAGAAAAATAATATAAAAGATTATGGTCTTCCTATTTTTTTTCACCAGATGTCAGAGAGGCATAGATATGAGAACTGGCAGTGAGCATTAAGTAAATAGGAATCTGCAGAACTAAACCAGAGTGAGACCAAGCAGGAGAGGGTGTGGTTTGTAACTACCATATGCTGTGACAGCATAGAGCCTAGAGAACCCCAATAGGTATAGGAGGAGCAAGTGTAAAACTGAAACAAAAATAGTTTGATGTTTTCAGTAGTCACAGTGTCGCCAATCTGAGCATCAGTATCAGTAATGTTATTGGATACTTTGTGTGTACAGTAAATGAAAAAGAAAAACGGCAGACTATGGGAAATTCTCATTCTGTCACTCCTGCTACTCTTGAGAACCAAGGCTTTCTTGATGTGGAACAAAGGAGGTTCTCACATAATACAGAGAAGGCTGAGTTCTGTAGGCTCAGATTTCATCTCTCCTTTTTTTAAATATTTATTTGAAAGGTGCAATTCCAGAGAGAGAAAGAAGGAAAAACAGAGAGACAAAGAAAGATCTTCCATTCTCGGCTTCAGTTTCCAAATGGCTGCAACAGCCTGGGTTGGGTCAGGCTGAAGCTAGGAGCCAGGAGCTTCTTCCACATCTTCTATGTGGGTGCAGGGATCCAAGAACTGGGGCATCTCCCACTGCTTTCCCAGGAGCATTAGCAAGGAGCTGGATCAGAAGCCAAGCAGCCAGGACAAGAACAGGTGGTCATACAGGATGCTGGCATCACAGGCGGCAACTTTACCTGCTACGCCATGACACTGACTCCTTTTTGTGTGTTTTTAATTGAGCAACAATGGTGGTGGTGTGGTGTAGCAAGTTAAACTGTGGCCTACAGCACCAGCATCCCATACAGGTGCTAGTTCAAGTCTTGGCTGCACCACTTCTAATCCTGTTCCCTGCTAATGTGCATGGGGAAGCAGTGGAGAAAGGTACAAGTGCTTGAGCCCCTGTACCCGTGTCAGTGATTGGAAGAAACTCCTGGCTCCTGGCTTCAGCCTGGCCTGGCCTGGGCCATTGTAGCCATTTGGGGAGTGAACCAGCAGATGGAAGACCTCTGTCTCTCTCTGTGTCTCTCCCTCTTTCTGTAACTCTGCCTTTCAAATAAATAAAATAAATATTAAAAATAATTGAACAACAAATACTCCATAATAAAATGTCAAGCTTCTATTTTGTAATGTTGATTGCTGAGAACTAAAAAGTCGCATCTGTCTTCTCCGCTTCCTCAACGTCTGGGCTGCTCAGGGAGCCTCTTGCTATCTCCTTTGTGCCTAAAGAATGTTCAGACCACAGGTCCCTGTACCCAGAAACCCTGCCCTCAGCCCCACCCTGCATTCCCAGTGGAAACTCTGAACCTGTCTTCTTTCTCTTTTCCCTCCAGCTGCTTTTGGGCCAGCTTGCAAAGCTAGATCTGTGCATTTCAAGGTAAGAATCTAAGTTCAATACTTCATCAAAATATGTCTGTCCTCTGCTTTTAATGCACATTTCATTTGGAGGCCATGTAGTGCTAGTGCAAAGAGTCTGGCCTGCTGCAGCATCTGCTGTCTTGGCTAGGTCAGCTGGCCCCAGTGATTGGCCTGCAAGTGGGCTGTAATACTTACCTCCCCGGGCTGGTGTCAAGGCCAGGGAGCTAAGCAGTCAAGTAGCCAAGCAGCCAAGCAGCCAGCAGCTTATCCATGATACTGTCTCCTGGACAGTCTTTGTTTAACCAGCTCAATCTTCACTTGGTGGTGTAACCCGTGCCTGAGACTTGCCCCGTGAATTTTCACTGTGTGCATTTTAGGTGCAATCACTAAAGGAGGATACCAATGCCTCCTACAGTTCACTAGAATTGGAATCTCCCCCTTCCTCTCTCTTTTTCTTCAGAATACTGAAGGTATGCTAGATGGTTAAGTATTTATACCCTGCTAGTGAACATGCATATTGGTAACTTTTTCTAGAATGACATTCGGCAATAAATTGCAAGAAGTTCAAAATCTGTAAAGCTCTTTATCAACATGTCTTGTAGAAATTTAGCAATGATTAGTGACATGATAAAAAATGCATGTGCAAAAGTTTACAGTATCATTACTACTGTCATTACAATTTCATTTGAATTCATCTAAAAGGGAGGATATGTAATATCTAAACCTAAAAAAAAAGACTGGAATAACATTGGAAAAGAGGGTTTTGGGATAAATTCAAGCATCAGTGCTTGAGTAGATGCCATAGTATTAAGTTTTAAAAAGGCAAGAAAGAAAATGGGTGGCAAAATGATTATATATGTGCATATGAAAACCCTGGGAGAAAATACAGCGATGCAAGCTATCCGACTTCTCATAAAAATGAGTGTCTGAGCATTGCCACGCTCGCATGAGAAGCAAGCCTGAGAGAAATGCAGTCTGGTTGAAGTCAGCAGGCAGCACTCACCGCACACAGGATTTACCTTCCCTGGGGACTGTCTCTGGAACTCTCTCCTAGGTCCAAATACTCTTGCCATGAGTAGGGAAAGGTGGCTAAGCCTTCCTTTAGAAGACAGATAATAGAGAATACCATCACCTCTTCAAGACAGAAATGAAGTTCATCATCATCATGACCATTACCATCAGTTCCGTGCTTGTCAGGGATGGCCTCACACACTGCAGAGCTGCATGGGCCCTGACTTTTGTATGTCACCCTAAGGCACTCATGAGAATTATAGTCTCTCTGATGAGGCTTCAAATTGTCAGGAGCTGTGTTCACATCTGCCTGTGTCCCTGCTAAAACCCTGGGTCCTGGCCCAGAGCCTGACCCAGAGCGAGCACCTGATTAATAGTTGTTGAATGAATTACACATGTTCCTGAAATAGATGAGCTCCTAGGGAACCAATTCTCCAGTGTTTAAGCCTTCTTTTTCTAATGAGAGATGAATGGACATTGTTTACAGGGAGGAGTGCTGTGTGTATACTCTATACCAACATGATGGATGCTTATTAATAAGTGGAAGCTGACACTTCAGTACTAATACTGTCAACCATTTGTTGCACCCTGGAAGGTATATGCATTGTGCTGAGTAGTTCACATTCATTATGTCTAATACTTGTAGCTTTCTTCTCTTTGCTCTTTCTCTATTTTTCATGGAAATTGAGGCTCAGAGAATTAGGCTAAGGCTCTGTTCCTTGGGACTTCCAAGTCAGGGTACTGTCTATTTCCTTAGCTCACATGCAGTAATTAGGATAAAATCAAGAAATGAAGTAAGATAAACAAATACCTCCCTGGGTATCCTCAGAGTATCTCCAAAGAATGGAACAACTAGGAATGTCATCCACAAGCCGTGAGCCCATCTTGATGGGAAACTCGGAAAACTGCCCAGAATTTCAGCTGATGTGCTCAGTCTCATTTGAAAAGCAAGTGAGGAAGAATGCGGATTTTCAGATACCTTAATCCTGTCTTCAGGGAAGGCAAAACCATGGTGTTACAAATGAGAGATCCCTTTTTTTAACAAGTTGAAAATTTTTGGAATAATGAAAAACGAAGGCTGCTGAGGGAAATGGGGCCTCATGTCAAGCAGAGATTCTTTTTTTTTTTTTGGGTTTTCAGTGGACTTTCACCATAAGGAGATTGATTATTCTAAGATAGAAAGGAGTGAGCTGGGAGTAAACATACCGCGTTCCTTGGTCTTGGAATGAATAGCTATTTTATTACTTACTCTTTATTTCTTGCAGTGAGTGTGTGCCCCAGGAGGGCAGGAGTGTCTTCTGCCTTGTACACCAGCTGGTGAAAATAGAGTCCCTGGCTTGAGTCAGAAACTCAGTGAACACTCACTCCATTAGTAGACAGCCCACACATGAACGAATTCCTACTGCACAGGTTTCCCAGACACGACAAGCTACATGAAATGTTCACTTATTTTCCAGTTGCCTTCATATCCAAAGTTGTAAAAGTTTCATCTTCCTGAACAGTTAACTGCTTTGTCATTGTTTTTAGAAGGATTATGAAGGGGAGTCATGAAATACTCATGGCACTCCTAAAATTCATCCTAGAGATGAAAAAAATCACTGCTTCAGTGTTCATGGCCCTAAAACCAGCCTCGTGAACAGAAAGAGAGGGAAAATCTATCTTTTGAGTAATGCTATATAACCGGCAATTTTAAGATCTCTTGGCCTGCACGGCATGAATGGCGAATGGCAACGGGGCTGCCGAGTCCCAGAAAGGTGCTGGCCTTTGAGGGGTCAGGAAAGGCAAAAGTGATCCGTGCGCACATGATGCAGGGAGTGAAGAAATGCAGGGCAAGTGAGCAGTGAGCAAAAATGCACCCCAGGGAAAGAGAACAGAAGAAAGGATGAGGACACAGATGGGTAAGATACTCACCCACAGGCACAAACAGCGCCTCACAGACACAGCCGTGCCTCCATCTCTATGCTGGATTGGTCCTAGGACTCCCTGCAGAAGTCAAAATCCATGGATGCTCAAGGTCAGTGTATAAAATGGTGTTGTATATGCATACCCCGGTATGGCCTCCCGTATCCTTTAAGTCATATCTGCATCATTTATAATACCGCAGAAAAGATAATCATGTTATACTGTGCCTAGGTTACTTATTATACCTAGTACAGTATAAATGGTTCTTACATGATATTGTTTAGGAACTGGTAAGAAAAATGGTCTGTACTGTTCAGTACAGATGCAGTTTTTATTTTTAGATAATTTTTCATCTATGGTTGGTTGAATCTATGGATGCAGAAGCCCAGATATGGAGGGCTAACTCTGCAAGCCAGCTCTCATGGAGCTGAGTGACTTAACATTTCAGTTAAAAAAAAATGTTGCATTTAGAAATTTACAGGCCATACTCTGATAACCATGGAGAGTGAAAATTCATTCGTGTAGTCAATGAATGTATATTGAACATCTGTCCTATGCAACCACTAGGAGTAGAATGTAGACACAGTGTCTGTCCTCAAAATTTCTATTCTAATGGGGAATTTAAAGAGAGATAATATTATTTAATTAATACACAATTAATCATTAGAATTTTAGGAGTTGTGAAGGGGATGGTCAAGGGTACTGTAGACATTTGAGCTATGTTCTTTTTTAAAAAAATATTTATTTTATTTATTTGAAAGACAGAGTTACAGAGAGAGAGGTAGAGACAAAGAGAGAGGTTTTCCATCCACTGGTTCACCCCCCCGGTGGCTGCAGTGGCCGGAGCTGTGCTGATCCAAAGCCAGAAGCCAGGAGCTTCTTCCAGGTCTTGCATGTGGGTACAAAGGCCCAGGACTTGGGCCATCTTCTACTACTATCCCAGGCCATAGCAGAGAGGTGGATCGGAAGAGGAGCAGCTGGGGACTAGAACCTGCATCCTTAGGGGATGCAGGCACTTCAAGTCAGGGCTTTCATCCACTGCACAACAGCACCGGCCCCTTGAGCTATGTTCTAAAGTTTTAAGCATAGCCTATTGGGGCACTCCAGCTAGGGAGGACAGTGTTTGCAAAGGTCCTGTGGCAATGGAAGTATGTTCCATTGGAGAATTTGGCCAGAATGCAGTGTGTGATGGCAGAAGTAACAAAGGTCTGGACTACACAGGGCATGCTAAGTGTTTGACACTTTTTTCTGGAAGAAATGAGAAGTCACTCAAGGGTTTTAGACAGAGTTCAGAGGTGCAGCCTTGGTGGTGGGTCGCTGGGCACTGGGGAGAGAGCTGGCTCAGGCTGATCTGTGACAAGCATTCCTGCACAATGGTTGTGGTCACGAGCAACGCGTTCTGATTCTGATTGATGTGCCTCTCTTAGACAAAGCTTTCATTTTGCCGATGAGTGATCTGTCCAGTGTATCCCTGAGTCCGCCCAATTTTCTGCCTAGAGAAGGTTTCCAGTTTAACCCATTTCTCATTATGAAATGATTGGAAAAGCAAGTCTTTGTTTACCTATTACAACTGAAGGAAACGTTCTCCACAGAGAGACTGGGCCCAATCTTGGGCCTGTAACTCATGCCCTCTGATCATGATTTGCAGTAAATCCGCTGGGATCCTCAGAGTGTCTCCCTATTAATCCTTGCTCTAGCCTTACATCTTAACTTGGGAAATCACGGATCCCTTCACTTACTAAGAAAAACCAACAGACTATAACATGAGTATAGTTTCATCTGTTTGGAAGTGTTTGCATCTTTGTGAAATTTTAATGGAAATGGAAATTCACTTTCCAGAAGAAAAAATGTGAGTCAGAGGTTTTTGGATGTCTGGCTTTCCCCCCAAACCCCTATCTAGACAGCTAGGATGTGTCCTGCTAGGGTTTTTGTTTATGCTACTCTTAGGATCATATGAAATTCAATTGTACCATGAACTATGCTTTAAAAAAAAAAAAAAAAAACTTACCTTTAAAAAAACCCATGCATGAGAAAGCTGAATCTACATTAGATCGTTTGAGTTTCACACCAGATCCAGCAATGATGGAAGACTGGGGGAACTTTTAAAACATTTCTTCAGCAATTACTGTTTGCCAGGCACATGTGGGAGCTTTAGCTGTACCATCTCTTTCTACCCTCGTAATTATCCCAGGAGCTGGCTACTGTTAACATTTCCATTCTGCACACAATGAGATGACTCAGGAAGGCCAGTGTGCTGCCTGGGATGTGCTAGGACTGGGATCTGTAGTCTGTGTATATACAACTCAAACACCCCCCTCTTGTTTTAAAAGTTTGAAAAAAATAGTTATTTGAGGAGAGAGGGTGGGGGGAGAGAAAGAGAGAGAGAAGGAGAGAGAGAGAAAGATTGACAGAGGAACAAGCTCATCTTCTGCTCTGCTCCCCAAAATGCCCATAATGGCTGGCTCGGGCCAAAACTGGGAGTTGGGAACTGAATTGGGGTCTCTTGTGTAGATGGCAGGAACCCAATCATCACTCCTTCCTAGGTTCCCCACGAGCAGGAAGCTGGAGTCAGGAGCCAGGACTCAAACACTGCTACTCAGATTTGGGACATGGGCATCCTAATCAGTATCTTCACCCACAGGCAAACGCCCAACCCATCCTCTCTTTATTTCTTACTTGATATGGACTGCAGTTGGATTAATTACCTAAAATGCGTCAATAACTAAGCCACCTTTGGCCAAGTGAAGCAAGGATGGGCTTTGGCCTCAGATAGTGGCCCCACCTGTCCCATGTATTGGTCACAAGGACCCAGTGAAGTACCAGTGAAGAAGTCAAGAAGAAAGCTGCATCAGTACAGAAACCAGAGGTGGCACTGTCCTCCGGTCAGAAACTCACAGGAATTTCTGACAGCGCAGAAGTCACAGGACGAGGTGGAGCATCTCAATGGAGCTAAGCAGGAGTTGCTTAGCCCAGCCCCTAATTTGCATTCGTGTTGGCAGGAAGTGGGAGAGGTGGCAGGACAGAAAAACTTCCCTGTTGGCCTCTGCCATACCAGAGCCAGATCCACAGCAGACTCCACTCAGCAGGGAGGGGCCCACTGGAGAAGCAGCCTTGGGGATTAGACTGCATGTGGAGAGGCCATTTAAAAGCCACTGGGCAGATTTGTTTTTCCTTTCCCCATCTATGATGCCAAGAAGTAACAAAATGCTACCTGCAGCAAACATTTCAGTAAGAACCTGCAATTCACTCAGAGTACAAACTGTTCCTCAGGAAGATAGATGGCCTGTTCTGAGGAATGCAGCATGTGTTTGTTTATGGGCTTTGGAATTATCCGTTGGGCAGTCCACTGGTGGTTGTGAAACAGAAGGAACAATGGTGCAATATTTGCAGAAATTTGATCCATAATTCTTTTTCCCTATGTGTAAGGTCTGTCTCCTCCGCATTGTGCAAGGCCCAGATTTAATGCCCATTCTTCCATAAAACCATTACTTATCTATCATTTCCTACCCTGTCCTGTTTTGCTCTTGCACCAGAAGTAGTAGCTCCATTTTTTATTTGCTTGTTTGATGATCATTGTAGTGTAAGGTTGTTTTTTTTTTTTTTTTTTTCAAGATTGATTTATTATTTGAAAGGCAGAGTTACAGAGAAGCAGAAGCAGAAAGAAGGTCTTCCATTTGCTGGTTCACTTCCCAGATGGCTGCGACAGCCAGAGCTGTGCCGATCCAAAGCCAGGAGCTTCTTCGTCTCTCACATGAGTGCAGGGGCCCAAGGACTTGGGCCATCCTCCACTGCTTTCCCAGGTCACAGTAAAGAGCTGGGTCGGAAGTGGAGCAGCCGGATCTTGAACCGTCGCCCATATGGGATTCCGGCACTGCAGGCAGCAGCTTTACCTGCTATGCCACAGCACGGGCCCCTGTAGTTTTTGTTTGTTTGGTTTTTTTTTATTTGTTTGTTTTTTAGATTTTATTTATTTATTTGAGAGGTAGGGTTACAGGCAGTGACAGGGAGAGACAGAGAGAGAGGTCTTCCATCCCTTGGTTCACTCCCCAAGTGGCCACAATGGCCGGAGCTGTGCTAGTGCAAAGCCAGGAGCCAGGTGGTTCTCCCTGATCTCCCATGTGGGCTCAGGGACCCAAGCACTGGGGCCATCCTCCACTGCTTTCTCAGGCACAGCAGAGAGCTGGCTTAGAAGAGGAGCAGCCGGGACTAGAACTGGCGCCCATATGGGATGCTGGCACCACAGGTGGAGGATTAACCTACTGTGCCACGATACTGGCCCCTGTAGTTTAAGTTTTAAAGTCATAATTGTGTAGAGTAAAAACAAAATCACATAACCAAATGTTAGGAGGTACCCAGTGAAAATATGTCTGCCAGCCATTCAACTCTCTCAGTTCTTCCCAGAGGCGTTTTCTGATTTCAGTCTCTTGAAATGTCTTTCCAAAGATGGTGGTCTATATAGATGATGGCAAATAAAATTTCCTGTGCATACTATTTGACTTCTCTCTTGTTGAATCAAGTCTGTGTCTTAGAAGATATTCTGTATCAGACATATAGATCCATTTCATTTATTTTTACAGCTGTCTAACTTTATAGTTCTGTCTCCCTGTTTTGAATTACCGTGATATCTGCATTGCCTCTGTGAGAGTACAGGTGTATTCTCACCTTCACTGGAGACCTAGCGTCTGTTCATATACTGCCCTCTTTGCTGGTTTTCAGACTCATTGATGGCAAAGACTTCGTCACATTTGTTTAGGGCTTATTATAATCTTAAGGTCCACGTATTCAATAGCTAAGTTGTAAAACCCTGTCAAGGTGCCGTTTTGTCTCAGATACCATTTCACTCACAGTAGTGAGCCATGCTCCATTTCCCGGTCATGAACTGGGACAGCTTCCTAGGAGTGTTCTTTGTTTGCATCAGGCCAGAGATGTCTAGATGATCAGAGACAGAAACGTGAAGAAGCAGTGTGGTTTCTGTCGACTCTCCTGATAACAATCGAAAGGATTTATTTCCTATGAAACTTCGATTAGATTGTAGCTTCTTGACAGACTGCTGTAACCCACTGTGAGTGTTCAGCGCTTGTTTGCCTAGCACACAGCGGGAAGCTGATGCCAGGTGACTGAATAACACAGGAAGGCGCAGGCGTAGCTCAGTCTCAGTAGGAGAACACTGGGACCCGCACTGTGCTTCCTTTCTGTCTCCTCTCTTGCCGTGGAGAACAAGACTGCCCCCGAGTCTTCTTCCGGGAGTTTTCATATCACTGTAGTGATGTAAGTTTGTCAGGATATTTTGAGGGCTTGGAGTGAATGATGCAGACACGTGTGCACATTATCACATTCTGGGAATAAAGAGCCAGATTACAAAATTCAGGATCAATATGATCCCAGCACTCATCCACTTATGCACACAGAGAAACAGTGCTGCACTGACATGTCAAAATAGTAATCGTTTTAAATTTATGAATCATGGCATTAGCATTTATTATTCACTTTCTTCTGCGTTCTCTTCAGAATGTTTACAGTGCTTCTGCACTCATTTTATCATAATAAAACTATTCTGAGACAACACGGCATGCTCTGTGATTATTTTCAGCTTATTTGCTGTGTGTCTGGAAGATAATCTTATCTCCCCAAGGGGAATTAAGCAGTTGGGTGAGGAGGAGGCACAGTAACTCTTATTTTATTTGCATGATTGCATTTTTGTTAGGTTCTTAGTTTTCATCATTTTCTGGGTGGACACATTTATTGCTCAAATTTACCATCTTTTAGTAATCTAAGATGCAGAATTCTAGAATGCAAAGCTTGGTGTGTATGTGTGTGTGTGTGTGTATAAAGTCAATGAAATACTGATGACCTGATTTTGCCTTCAAACTCCACACGTATTTCCTAAGCCCCTTTACTAGAAAATCCTGCAAGAGTTCAGGTCATTCATTTGTTACTGACCTTGAACATGGCACATCACTTTCCCTAATGGAGACTTTGACTCCAGGACCCTGAGAGGCAACAGGTGATGGTTCAAGCAGTTAGGTTCCTGCCACTCATGTGGGGGGACCAGATTGAGTTTCCAGCTCTTACTTTTTTAAAAAATGATTTTATTTATTTTTTGAGAGGAAGAGTTATAGACAGGGAAACAGAGAGAAAGGTCTTCCATTCTCTGGTTCACTCCCCAAATGACTGCAATGGCCAGAGCTAGACTGATCCGAAGCCAGGAGCCAGGAGCTTCTTCCAGGTCTTCCACACAGGTACAGGGGCCCAAGCACTTGAATCATCTTCCACTGTTTTCCCAGGTGCATTGTCAGGGAGCTGGATCAGAAGTGGAGCAGCCAGGACTTGAACTGGTGCCCAGATGGGAAGTCAGTGCTGCAGAAGGTGGCTTTACAACCTCTGCCACAGTGCCGGCCCTTCCAGCTCCCACTTTTGATCTCCACTTGGCTCCGGTCATTACTGATATTTGGGTAGTGAACCAGTATATTAGAGCTCTTTGTCTTCTTTTGGTTCTGTCTGCCAAATATATAAACAAATAAAAAATGGGACTAAATAAGTTTTTAAAAAATTTTTGCCATCTATTAAATATAAAGTTGATGCCACTTTAGAATAGCTGGATTATGAATGTTACCAAACTTCCCTCCGTGGGTCTGTGTCTCATCTCCAAGTAACTGAGAGGTAGGGACAGGGTTTGCCTCTGCACTGAAGTCAGGAGGAGCTCCAGTGGCCACAGCTGCTCATGGCCCTGCCACTGCTGTCAATCAGAGCTCCACAGTAGGGACTTCACCATATGGAGCCAATTAAAGAAATTCAGGAAAGTGAACAGCTGTCAAGAGGCCCAAAGATAAGATATTTGCATTATTATGTGAAGAGACAAGTCTTATGGAGGTATTGTTTGGAAATGTGCTTTCTGGTGAGCTCCAGAAACTTTATCTCCCTTCATGATATTAAAAAGGGAAAGGAGTCTGGCAGAAGGTCTTATGTCATTTATTTTTCCTGTCAAGGAGAATTCTAAGATAGGCATTTTCTAGTAAATGTTCCTTGTTTGCAATAATTGCTTTCCTGGCATTGTGATGTAATGCTGCCATTTCCTTTTATCTAAGCCGCATATATGTCAATATCTGACCATTCAAGCCATTGTAACAAGAAACACAAAAAGAAATAGCATTGGCTGATTTCCTGAGATGTTGGGATGGCTGCTGCCAGTTACAGCCACAGGTTGGGAGACATCTCGAGAAAGAGCAAGGGAATCTGTCCCTGGAACCTGATCTGTTCTATTGCAATGCGCTGGAATGCCAGCTCTAGCCCAGGCTGTGTTCCCATGCCCCGACAGACTTGGCTGTCACTCTCGAGTGATGATGGCAAATACATATGTGCAGTGGCTTACCAACAGCAGAAATAGGGACGAGCCATCAGTCATCTTACAGAAGGCCCAAAAGAGAAGTGACAGGAACTGCACATCCAGATTTTGTCAGGGAATAATCCACCACAGTGTCTGAGTCAGAACTGGATCACGTGGGTCTAGATGGTAGACGCTCAGGACTTCAGAAGGTCATAGGGCACTTGGCGTCGTAGGGGTTCCCACTGAGAGTGGAACATTGGAGGGATCATAAAAGAAGTGCAGTGGATAATTGGCTTCAGTTATTTCTAATGAATGGTAATAAGCTATTGATAGTGGGGGACCTTTTCTCCATCATACATAGGGCACACGCTACACAGAACCTCATCAGTTCCTGCCACTGTATGTGGTCACCATTACTGTTGTGCTCTTCTGCAGATGGAAAATGGAGCCTTGAGTTTTTGAGAATTTGTCCAGGCTCACCTCGAGTCAGGGAATGGCCAGGCGTTCAGCCAGGTGTGAGGCTGACAGCCATGACCTTCACCCACCATGCTGGTTGCCTTGTCTGGACCCACTATGTAGTGACAGGATGCCTATAGGTTCTGGAGTGTGTGTTAATAAAGACAGAAACACTGTTTTTGTACAAAATAACTTCTTATGTAACATGCTAAACTGTACCTCCCTGCCTTTGGATTCCAAGACACAGGGTTTCATGACAAAAATCTACAAAACAATCAATAAATGCTTTATTTGAATTATAATTCTACTTTGGCTCAAGTGGCATAATGGTATCAAAGGAAATGTTATGCTCTGAGTTTGTATTGCACTTGTGAGAGCTGTTCTCCCTAGTGCTGCTAAGTTTTGAAAAATGAACGTTAAATTTAGACCTCAGGATTCTTTGTCTCCCCAAGGAAGAAAAAATATTGGAGTGACAGAAAAGATATTCCTTCCCTGGAATCAAAGTTGTTATGATGTTGAAAAATAGGTGTTTGTGAGTTTCCTAGTCTTGGAGAAATAGAACTTACAGGTAGAATTCCAGTATCCTAGATCCTTTGGCATTTTCTCCCTATGTCACAAAATGCACTTGAGGACCCCAATTAAGTTTTTTTTTTTTTTCAAATAAAGACATACATAGCTTAATTTATTTGAAAGGCAGACTTCCAGAGAGAGAGGGAGAGAAAGAAAGGTCTTTGATCTACTGATTGACTCCCCAGATGACCTTAACAGCTAGAGCTGGGCTTGTGCAAAGCCAGGAGCTTCATCCAGGTCTCCCATATGGGTGGCAGGGTCCCAAGCATTTGGGCCTATTTTGGTTGCTTTCCCAGGCACATTGGCAGGAAGCTGGGTTGGAAGTGGAGCAACCTGGACACAAACCTGCACCCATGTGGGTGCCTGTGTCACAAGCAGCAGCTTGATCCACTGTGCCACAATGCTGGTGGGACCCATTTTTAAAGGTGTTAAGAAACTGTATTTTTCTATATAAGTTTTACCCCTCAGTGTCTCTTCAAAAGTATTTTTTAAAGGTTAGGCTTCTCACAAGGAGTCAAGGCAAAAATTTCTTAATTTCTTTGTTTAGTCATTAGATTAAGGATGAGGTGTGCTAGTATTGGCTTGATTCTTTTGAGTAGGAGATATGTGACATGCTTGGCAAAGATGTTTTGTACCAATGTGGAGCGAAGTGGCAAGTGATTTGCCTTTTAAGACTGAGATTGTTTGGAAGTGGTAAGTCTGCGATATTTGGAAGAAAATGCTGGAGGGGTGGGTTTTTCCGCGTGTCTCAGAGCCTTCATTTCCTCCCCTGGAAGAGCAGGGTAAGTAGGAAATGCGTGCCAGCTGCAGACATGAAGCCCTGAGCCGCCTTCCACTCAACCCTGGGCCCTTCCTCAAGATTTCTGTTCCTGCAGCCCTGGGAGGCAGCTCTCCAGGGTCACCCCGGGGTGTGCAGCCTCAGGGCTCCCTACGGACCCTTCTGTGCCATTTCCCACACCCTCCTGGCATGTGAGCACCAGATGTTTGTCCCCTGAGCCCTGTGACACTCAGACTCCTCATTTCTTGATTCCCAAACGCCTCCCCACCACCATTGTTCTTTCCGAATGAGTCCGGTGGTGTCGTGTACAAGTTGCGCAGTTGCCTGACCCCTCAGCTCCGTGAACTCCTCTGTCCTCTCTGTCCTGCCCCAGACTGCTGTTGGGTTCCTTGTGTCATCTAAAACTGTTTACTAGAGGTAGGGACTGACCATGACTCCTATTTCGGATTTCCTCTCCTCTCTGTCTCCAGCTGATTCCAGCCATCTTATCTTTCCCACTGCTTTTAGCAACTGACTCCAACTCTTGCCTCATGGAAAACTCAAAGCCACCATGTGGGAAACACTCTCAATTTCACAA
Organism: Oryctolagus cuniculus; assembly: GCF_051225735.1. Taxonomy (NCBI): domain Eukaryota; kingdom Metazoa; phylum Chordata; class Mammalia; order Lagomorpha; family Leporidae; genus Oryctolagus; species Oryctolagus cuniculus. The sequence goes on from NC_142872.1 coordinate 25,807,872, forward strand.
CACTAAATCTCCAGACTTACCTGCACCTGCCTTCACTTCACCTCCCTTTCTCATGCCTCCCCTCAGGTAGGCCTGCAGCTTGTCCTGTTTGTCCTGTCGAGGGGCGATAAATACTACAAAGAAATATCAAAAGCATAAGGGGTTAAGGAATGCAGCAAGGAGGGACTTTGGAAAAGTGGAGGAAGCCTCCCTAAAACTCAGAAAGGATTCCCACTGAGTCTCTCTAAGAATGGCTCCCAGGTAGAAAGTTGAAGAACCCCATGCTCGGGACCCTAGCTCTCTTCTCTGCCTTATTCTCTGTGCCTTAGTCTGGCTGAACTTATTTTCTATATTTCCCAGTGCCTAAGACTACCCCAGGGCCTTTACACATGCTCCTGCTGCTTTCCACATCTTTTTTCTTCCATCTTCCTCTGCTCAGGTTCTTTCTCCTCCTCTTTTCTTTTTCAGTACTTGGGACACTCTTCTCTCCCCTAACTGGACGTAGTATTTCATAATCTGCAGATCCAGGCTGACCCCACTTCCTTTGAGAAAACTTTCCTGGGCTCCAGACCAGATGAAACCCTGTTATCATCTCTGTTATTATGTATTCTTATTTATCACACTGTTAGTTGTTTTTTGTATTGTATGTGGGTCAGTTTTATGCATTTGATAGGATATTTACTGTCTTTTGTATTTTAATTAACACTGAAGTTCTAAAATTGAAAATTTAAAACACCAGCTTTTCTTAAGCATTTATCTCAATTGATAAATCATGTTATTTTATTTATAAATCTAGTTATTTTCTGTATAAAATAACAAATGCTTAATTTGTTATTTGGTTGATGTAATTTGATTAATAGTTGATCATACATTTAACAGATGAAATTCCCCATAACATTTAACATAGCTTACCTCATTAATTTGCCATTTGCCATTCAAATTAGAATCACAAAAGCAAAAGATCTATGTCTTCCAGGGCACAGTTGTAGGAAGACCTATGCTCTTCCTTTAGGCACTGGCATGCTCCTTTCAAAAGTAATTAATCTCAACTTCTGGATGTAATGGATCAGATTATCAAATAAACAACGTTTACAAATAAAGTCAATCCCATTATCTGGACATTGCAAATTAAAATCACAAGTATGTTATGAATCGAGCATTTAAAATTAAAACAGCCAATCCAATCGGTGAGGTGAGTCCACCCATTTCATGTACCTGATGTTAACATTTTCTACCAGTGCACCTCAAGCAGTGATGCCTTCAGCCTTGGGGGCAGGCACGTGGTCTTGAGCAGTGCAGAGTCCATAGGCTGTATTCACCTGAGAGCAGTTTCATGGAGGTTTCCAAATCTCCCCCGTTAGCAACCCCAATATTCCTTTGAAGTATGATTTGTTCCATGACATGCTAAAGGTTGGTGAGTACTGACATAAGTAACAAATAAACACATGCAAGTTATTATGATTACAAACCCTCTCAAAACCAAATACACAAGTGTTATTAGTATGGGTTTGTGTGAGATATTTCACCACTCCAGAGCCTCTTTCCATTTCCCAGGGTGCACAGACACTTTCTCAAACAAGGAGAGCAGATTTGTCATCTCTGGCCAGCTGAGGTCACTGGCCAAGTACACGGGGTGCTGATGGATTTGACTACACGTCTAGAATACCTCTTCCTGAGCCCCAGATTTAAAAGCTGAGCCTTATTTCATAGTCAGGCTATGTCTTCCTACTTCTTAAAAATCCGTAACCTCTCTCACAGTCATACTGCCTGATTTCAGTTGGTTCTACTCATTTTCCTTAGACCAAAACTAACCCCTTTCTTATGATGTGGAAAATTCCTTCACTCCTTGTATTTTATTTTCTTCTCTCTGCATATTGCCATCATTATTATACAATCTTTTGTTTATGTATACCAATAGCACAGTTTTAATTTTACATTTCAATCCCTGACTACCTGTGTATTACCTTTTCTCCTCAATAGAATGAATCCCATAGGGCCAAGACTCTGTCTGCCTTTTGCTCACCATTTTCTCTCTCTCTCTAATTTGGTGCATTTGCTATATGAGACATTGCTGGTGAGCAAATAATTGTCCAAGAGAGGTGTAATATCCCCTACTATGTAAGAAAGCTGCATGCAGTGAGCTACTAGACAATTTCATTTCACCAGACTTCAAATTTGGGAGAATCTGCATTAGAATTTTCAGAAGTCATCCTATAGTGAATAGGGGGAGTAGGCAAGTATTACATCAAAAGGGGTTAAGTCATCTCAACAAGTCTTGGCCTACGACACATCTACTTGCTTGTGGAAAATGAGCAATTCACCAAAATATAATGGATCAGTGTACATATCTACAAAGTCAAGGGTAAGCTACAAGAGCACATCAGCACGTTCCTGGAAAAGTCAGTTCAGAGATAAAACATTTTTAAAATCCATATATAGTTTGTTCATAACAGACATTTGCACCAGGTTTTTGAAGATCCTGGTCAAGTCTAGTGAGATTGGTTTGATTTACCAGCAAGTTCACGCTGCTCAGTGAGACAGTCAACACATGAGACATGGGCATTCCCCCAGTCTAGCAAGCTGCAAAGGAGAAGGTGCCCGTGGACCCCTGCTCTGGTCTCTGAGGGAATATGACTCATCCAGCTTCAAAGACCCCCACAGAGTAAAGGCCTGTGGCTTCCCAGCCAGAGGACCTGGCATCTCTGGGCAGCCCCCCATGCCTCTCCCACCTGCACCCCTCCTTGCCTCCCCGTGTCCCTTCCAGGCGTCCTTCTCCACGACATCCCCTCCAGGTTTCTCCCGCTCTCCTCCACCCTTGGCCCCTCACGTCACTGTGAATCCTCTGCCCTGGGCTCCAGTAGCACGGCACACTTTCCACACCATTTCACACCCCTCTACCTGTTATGTACCAGACTAGACGATGGGTTGAGTGATGACGTGGTCATCACGCACAGTGCTCGGCATGGAGCCAGACGCAACACAGCTGCTCCAGAGTGAGTAAGTCACTCTGATGGCTCACTCCCGTAGCCACCGCTGATCACTCTTGGCCTTCACCCGAGGAGTGGGTGTCCACGGGGAGGGGAGCAGGTCAGGACAGGAGCAGGCATGGCCCCCTTGGGGTTTCTGATGTTCATTGTTGAGGGACACATGGGTGTCCTGGCTTCTGCCTCAGCCTCTTGGATTTCATGTAGACGGGTCTGTTCCTGAGACAGAAACCAGGTTCGGCCAGGTTCTGCCTGACAGAGTTCCCGGGTCTCAGCAGCAGCCTCCCTCAGCAAACACCCTCTCCACCTACAGCTCTTTCTGACCTCAAGCTTGGCTCCTGAAACTTTCGTACCTAGGAGGAAAAGTGATTCAAGTCTCCACCTGAAGGCAATTCTCTACTGAAAGAAAAGAGCAAATGATAAAAAGCAGCCGACACAAAGACTGCATTCACTGGAGGTGCCATGATGTTAGATTTTTATTCAATTTAGTAGCTGTGTAGCTATTTAGCTCCTCAATGTTATGATCTAAATTTATTCTGCATTGAATCTGTGAAGAGTTTAGCCTAGGATGAACAAAACAGCTTGTCTTATTGGTTTCATCCCAGGAACCCGTTTTCACCTTAGAGGAGCTGTCATACAGGGATTTATTCTTTTTCTTTTTCCAAAAGCCATGAGATTTAGTGAAATTGAAACTTAATGCAGAGGTGGGGAAACGTGGAAAGGGCTCTCGCTGCTGCCTCGGGAGGACGATGCCTGGGGAAGGCAGTGCTTTCCACTCGGGGCCAAGCCCTTGCTCCTTCCTTCCCTCTTCTCTCATCCCCATTGCTCAGTCAGTGAAAAAGAAGAAATGACAAAGGATCCAGTGTTCAGCTGCTATCTGAAAACCTTTGCATTCTCTTTATTTCAAAAATCGAGCCTGGCTGTAGGTACTTCAGTGTGTAGTTAGATATCAGTAATGACTTCGTTATTTCAGGTTTCCAACGTGCCAGACGGTGTGCTAAAACCTTTAGCATTTATCCCATTTAATCCTTTCTCCATAAGCTCAGAATCCATGCCTCACCTTTGAAAGCTTAGAGAAGTTAAATGATGTGTCTAAATCATAGAAAAAGAATTGTCAGGGCCGGCGCTGTGGCACGGCCGGTAAAGCCACCTCTTGCAAGGCCGGTATCCCTTATGGGTGCTGGTTTGCGTTCCAGCTGCTCCACTTCTGATCCAGGTCTTTACTATGTCCTGGGAAAGCAGTGGAGGATGGTCCATGTCCTTAGGTCCCTGTACCCATGTGGGAGACCCGGAAGAAGCTCCTGGCTCCTGAGTTTGAACCAGCCCAGCCCTGGCCATTGGAGCCATTTGGGAAGTGAACCAGAGGGGATGAAAGACCTCTCTCTCTCTTTCTCTCTCTCTCTGACTTTCATATGAACAAATAAATCTTTAAAAAAGAAAAAGAAGAGGAATTGACAGTACCAACATGTAAACCTAGAGCTGTCAGAGTTGACTCTTTAAGTGTAGCTGTTTATTTTTTTATTTATTTGAAAGGCGGAGCTACCGTGATAGAGAAAGAAAAAGAGAGAGGAGATAGATAGAGATACTTCAGTCTGTTGATTCAGTCCCCGGATGCCCACAGTAGCCTGGTTTGGGCCAGGCTGAAGCGAGAAGGCAGGAACTCCATCTGGGTCTCCCATGTGGGTACCAGACACCCAAGTACTTAAGCCATCATGTCTTGCCTCTCAAGGTGTGGATAAGCAGGAAACTGGATGAGAAACAGGTGGGGCTTGAGCCAAAGCTTTCGGACATGGGAGGCAGGTGTCCAAGCAGTAGCTTAACACGCTATGCCCCAGGGCCCAGCCCCGAGCGTCTGTATTCTTTACCACATAAGGCAGCTTAAACATCACTTGGTTCCAATTCCGGTGGCATTGTCACCAGCTTGTCCCAGGCTGCTGTCTGTTGTGGTTTCTGTAGCTGGATGGAGCCACGACCTCAAAACTGACCAGTGCTAATGTAGGATAGCTATGACCAAAATGAGTTATGTGTAAAAATTGCTTCCCAGCTTGGGATGCCAGCCACATGAGAAATGCAGTCTGTTCTGTCCAGGTTAAGGGTTTTGAGTACTTTAAAGGAAGGAAGACATGAGGACGCTTTAGAAAGTCCGTGGAAAAGTAGACTTAAAAGAGAACATACATTTTCCACAGATGAGAGAACACATGACATTCAGGGTGAAACAGAGTAGTTAACACACAATTTGTGTTGGGTAGAAGTAAAACAGGTGGCATTTAATATAAAGCAACCAAATCACAAGAAATCCATATGCATGTTTTTGGTCCTTTGATGGTTAATTTTGTGTCAACTTCACCCAACTAAAGGATGCACAGACAGCTTGTAGTGTATTATTTCTGGCTGTGTCTCTGTCCTGAGTGTGTTTCTAGAAGAGATTAGCATTTGAGTCAGTAGACTGAGTGAAGCCATGGCCCCTCCTAGGTAGGTGGGCCTGGTCCAACCAGTGAAGGGTCTGAATAGGACAGAAATGCAGGGGCCAGGTGGCTTTGTTTCTGCTGGAGCTGGGACATCTTCTGCCATCACAGACCAGTGCTTGTGGATCTCGGGCCTCCAGACCAAGACTGAGTTATACAACTGGCTTTCCTGGACCCCCGGGCTACAGATGGCAGGTCATGTGACTTCTCAGCCTTCAGAACCTAAAGAGCCAGTTCTCAAGACACACATGTGTCTGTCAGCTCCTATTGGTTGTCTCTGCGGAGAACTCTAATTCACTCTTCTTATTTTATTGTTTTTTAAAATTTATTTTATTTGAGAGAGAGAGAGAAATTCAGTCTTCTAAAACAGAACTTTGTAGATAAGCACAAAATACATGATGGAATAGAACCACATCTTAATGAGGACTCACTATGTGCCTTTGAAAGCTAATTTAGGCCGGTCTTCTCCTTATGCCCAGTATGTAGATGTGAGAAATTGACAGCAGGTTTCAGTCACTTGTCCAAGTAAGTGGCAAAATGGGTATGAGATCTAGATCTGGCTCTAACATCGCTGACCTTGAGCAGTTGACATCATCACCAATGAACAAACAACGATGAACTGCCTACTGTGTGCTGGGTACTCCAGACACTGGGGCTGATGAGGAGAGCAGAACAGAGTCCCTGCCTGAGGGATTTCTTTGGGGGAAGTTGAGGAATGATAAACCAGCAGAGAAACTTGAAATGCCATCTCTGGGAGGGAACACAGTGTGGGCACAGCGACTCCATATCGGTAGATGGCATGTGTGTATGTTTTATTAGAAACGTGCCTGGGAAATAAATTCAAAAGCCCCTAAGGGTGGTTATCTCTCCATGATCAGATTATTTATTTATTTTTTACACTCAGAAACATTTTCCAATATTCTTTAGCGGTTGTATAATTCTGAGACAATCCCATGCAACACATAAATATTATTAAAAACAGAATTCAATCTTAGCCCGTCCTGACAAGCCGCATAGGGTTTTGGGCTTTCTGATGCATTTTCCTTTCAGTTCTTCATGATAGAAAAGAAGTATAGATTTCCACCCCCCCAGCTGCACCAGTATCTGAAATATTTATTCCTCCCCAGGAGTCTCGCAGGTGCCCTGTGCCCCAAGCTTTTCTGAGTTTGCGCTTTTCAGGGCTTTTCAGCCCCTCCTGTAGGTCTGAATCTCCTGCAGAGCTCTGGGGTGGGGCCTGGGCCTCCGTGGATTTTGATGTCCCCCAGGTGCCAGGTGCAGCCAGGGTTGAGATCCTGGATGATGGGCTCCCTTCCCCTGCTCCTCAGAGACCCCAGACTTGATTCCCATGGAGCGGCCAGAGCAGAGAGCCACCTAGAACCTCAGCCTCCGCTTTCCCCTGTGCCTGCCCGGAGTGGCGTGCCAGGAGGAGGAGGAAGGGATGGGCTGGCGCCAGGCAGAAGGTGGCAGAACCTGAGCCCTGTAGCCTGGCTCCCCCACTCTCGCCTCTGATCTCCTTACTCCAGACCTGCAGTGTGAGGGGCTCAGGACTGGAGGGCAGCAGAAACCTGCACAGGTGGGGAGCAGGGGCCCTGCATCCCTTCTAGACTCCTCTCATTCCGGAATAGAGACAGCACTTGCTGTCTTAGCTTTGGGCCTTCACCTTGGCCACAGGCTCGAGATGTGGCCTTCTTCCCAGGGGGCTAAATGCCACTCTGCTTTGAAGATCTCGTTCTCTGAGGCCTTCCCTGACCCCCTCTTTCCCAGACACTCCCCTCCTCCTCTCCCGTCCCCTGCCCTGGGCAGGGCTGTGCTCCCACCGCTAGTGCAGCACTTAGTACGTTCCAGTGCCCAGGCTGGGGAACCCTTGAGGGCATGCCATGTCCTGAGCAGTGCATGCAGTGTCCCCCCAAGCCTCCTGTGATATCTGCCCATGCCCCTTATGGCTGCTCACCTGGGGACCTAGCCCAGCCCCGCCCAGCATTTAGCAAGATCCCGGTGATTCAGACACACTTAAATTCAAATTTGAGATGCTTCAGTCCTCAACTTGCTGAGCTGTGAAAGGGGAGTAAGAACAGCAACATGCCCAAATGTCTGGCGGACAGAGCGTGGAGCAGGAGGTACTGTTACTGCCCCTGCTCAGTGAATGTGCCCTGGGGGGCGGGAGGCTGCAGTCACCACACCCAGGAACCCTAGGGCACTGCTGTAGGGCCGGCTCTGCAGCTCCGCGGAGGCGAGGGCAAGGCAGGGGAAGGCAGAGTCTTACTGTGGCTTCCGTTTCTACAGGCCCTGAAATCTCTCCTCTACTTCTTGAGGAACCCCATGCCGATGCTTGCGAAGAGCAGGTGTGTGAGCCGACCACCAAGGAAGGTTGGCATTGCAGAAGCCCACCTAGAGCCCACTCATGTTACAGAAGTGCGCGAAATTCCCTTTAGGATCTCAGAGAACCCTGAAGCTACCGAGTAGGAAAGTGGGGCTGTCCGGCTTGTGATTCTGACATTAGTGCCGACTGATGCATTCACCCTGCACATGGGGCATATCACATGTGTCAAGATGATAGGTTTTCTGAATTTTTATTTTTTTATTTATTTGAGAGGCAGAGACAGAAAGAGAAAGGGAGATATGTTTACTCCCCAAACACACACAGTGACCAACGGGGCCAGGAGCTGGGAGCGCAGTGCAGGGCTCCTGCATGGGTGGTAGGGACTGCTGGAATCATCACCTGCCTTCCCAAGTGCAGTCAGCAGGCAGCTGGCATCAGACACACAGCCAATGGCAAACCCAGGCGCTCTGCTACGGGCTGTAGGCATCCCCAGGAGGCACCCCGACCCCAGCCCAGACTGTCACATTTGTGAGGACCGCTTTTGCGTGGACCGTTTCATTTTATATTAATATTTGAGCATCATGGCAAGCTTGTATGCTGAACCCCGTGTGGGATAGGCACAGGTTATCAGTGTTCCAGCCAGACAGCTCCTCCCGCGTAGGAAGGTCTTCTCCCTGGGAGTTCCCTAGCTCAGTGGTTTGCTGCAGAGAGGCCCACGGGACTGGCTGCAGGCCGCTTCCCTCTGGGGCAGAAACATGACTGACACATCTCTCTGCCTCGCCTGCCTCATCTGATCTGCTGACCCATCAGGGCAGATAATGATATTGATTCAGTGACACCAGCTTCAATTGCTAACCTTTAGGCCTGGCTTCCAGGCCGATTAGATCAGGGCTGCTCCTCAGACCTTTCTGGAACACGATGGGAAAGCCTTACCCAGAAAGCCAGGGGAAGCCTGCAGGTAGACACAGATTCACGTCAGGTGCAAGGCAGGGGAGCCCGTCGGTGACACAGTCTGAGGACTGAGGGTTGGGCACTCCGGGCAGCAGCCAGGAATTTCTGGCAGGGCTTGGGACAAGCTGCCAGCTTGGGACCAGGCTTGCCTCTGACTGCACGCTGTCAACCCTGGACACTTTGAAAGTGATCAGAGGTGCTGCTAAGCAAGGTAGCAGGCCAGGGGCAGGAAGCCAGCAGGCACAGTTCTTAGAGCAGGTTCAGCCCTGTGGGCATCTAAGTATGAGGATTTGCCATCCAGGACCTTATAATCCAGTGGGGAAAATTAGACTCACGGCTACAAAGCCTGCAGATGAATGCGGCTGTTCCACAGTGAGTCAGCACCAGCCGTGGCCTTGACTCTCAGGCAGAGCATGGAGGAGGTGGGAAGCGAATGAAGGCAGAAGGCAAAGTGTTGCATTTACTTTCCCACAGCACCATTGAGGGTGCATGCAAAAGCCTGCCAGAAACTGCATGTGCTTAGAGCGAACCATTTGATGTGTTTTGTCAGTCTATGCACCTGAGATCATGAACACATCCATGACCCCCCAAAATTACCTTGTGCCCCTTTGCAAAATTTCCCCCCATCTCTCCCTGTTTCCCATTTCCTGGACAAGTGCCCATCAGTGAGATTTCTGTCACTTCAGAGTAGTTTGCATTTTCTAGAATTTTGTGTCAGTGGAATCATACAGCATCTGCTCTCTCTTGTCAGACTGCTGTCATTTAACAGTTGTTTTTACATTCACTTGTGTTGCATGAATCAGGATCTGGTTCCTTTTCATTACTGAGTGTTGTTTCTTTGTAGACCACAGCATGTTATGTTTATCTGCTCAATCGATGAGGGGCATTTGTACTGTTTTGGGGTTTGGGTGACAAAGCAGCTATGAAGCTTGTATGGGTATATCTTTTGCTTGTCTTGGCAAGCACTTAGAAGTGGGGTGGCTGCTTTACTGTACGTTTAACCTAGTAAGAAACTGTTTTCCAAAGTGGTTGTGTCATTTTTACCTCTGCCAGCAGTGTAGGGAATTCCAGTTGTACCACACCATCACTAACACTTGGCATTAATGTCACCAGTTTTATAAAATTTGAAGCTATTTAGCATTATCTCATTTTGGTGTGAATTTGCATTCTTTTTTTTAAAGAATTATTTTATTGACTTCAAAGACAGAGTTACAGAGAGAGGTCAAGCCAGAGAGAGAGAGAGAGAGAAAGATCTTCCATTCCACTTGTTCACTCTCCAAATGACCGCAACGTCCAGAGCTGAGCTGATCCGAAGCCAGGAGCCATGAGCTTCTTCCAGGTCTCCCACGTGGGTGCAGAGGCCCAAGGACTTGGGCCATCTTCTACTGCTTTCCCAGGCCATAGCAGAGAGCTGGATTGGAATAGGAGCAGCCAGGACTCAAACCGGTACCCATATGGGATGCCGGCACTGCAGGCTGGGGCTTTAACCCACTGTGCCACAGTGCCAACCACTGCATTCTTTTTAATGATGAATGGTGTTGGCTATCTTCTCCAGTAATTATTTACCATCCAGTTAGCTTCTATTGGTGAAGTTGCTCTTGAAATATATTGTCTATTTTATTGCTGCTCTTTCATTGTTTAGTTTTGGAAGCTCTTTGTATACTCTGAATATGAATCCTTTATCAAACAGAAGATTTTCAAACATTTTCTTATTGTCTGTAGCTTTTCTTTTCATTTTCTTATCAGGTTTTGCCCAAAAAAAATGGAAGCTTTAAAATTTTGATGAAATTCAGTTTATCAGTTTGTTGTTTTGTGGATGTTGCTTTTGGTGCCCTACTTTAAACTTCTTTGCCTAACTCGTGATTACAAATGTTTTCTCATTTAACTTATTCTGGAAGGTTTATAGTTTTAGTAAGCTTTGCCTTTATGTCCATGGTCCATTTTGAGTTAATTTTTGCATATGTTTTAAGATATTGATAAGTGTTCTGGGTCGCTTTTTTTTTTTTTGGACATGTGGCTATCCAATTGTTCCAGCAATTTTTGCTGTCAGATTACTTTTTCCCCTTGCATTGCTTTTGTATATTTGTTAAAAACTAGTTATCCATATGTGAAGGGTTGAGCTTTTATGAAAATTTTTCTAAATGTTACAGTTCTGGATGTAGGAAAATAAAATTTGCCCGAGATATAACAGTTACTAGGCCATGTGCTTAGTGGTTCACAATTTTTTTTAAGATTTATTTATTTGAAATGCAGAGATACGGAAGAGAGGGAGTCAGAAACAGTGAAAGGAGGAAGAAAGATCAATCTTACATTCACTGGTTTACTCCCCAAAATGGCCACAACACCCAGGGCCAATCCAGGCTGAAGCCAGGAGCTTCATCTGGTCTCTCATGTAGGTGGCAGGGGCCCATGGACTTGGACCATCTTCTGCTGCTTTCCCAGGTGCATTAGCAGGGAGCAGGATCAGAAGTGGAATGGCCAGAACTCAAATCCGTGCCAATATAGGATAGCAGGGTTGCAGGTGGCAGCTTACCCCGCCGTAGCACAATGTTAGCCCCTCACATTCTTAACAACTGGGTTAGTACATAGTAGCAGATGCCTGCTGATTATCACTCACCCTGAGCAAGCTCTGTTTGAGCACTTTTCCTGTGCTTTCTCTAATCTTTACTGTCATGCTATGGGCATTTTTTGAGTTGAGTCTCAGGAATGTTAAAGAATCTGGCTTTGCCGAAAGTTCTATGTAAGTAGTACACCTAAAAGAGCAGTATGATAGCAGTATGACTGAGATTCAGTTTGCCAGTTCTGTTAGATTCGGTGTCACTCCAAACATATACTCTTTCCACCAAACCATCTGACACCTCAGACCGTACAACTGCAGGCAATACGGTTTTCAAGACATAGCAGTCAGCACTGTGAAATAACACTAAAACTCATGGCCACTGATTCTGTTGAAATGTTAGCTGTACATGGCGGGGGGAAGGGAGCGTAGATGGATTCATCCAGTAGGAAGGCAGATTTCGTGTGTGAAACGGAGCCTCTAAATAGCAGGTCCAGGATACTGCATGGGCATAGTTACACCGGGAAGCTGCGTGCTCAGGAGCTGTCACAGCTCAAGTCCTGATGACTCTGTTCCCAGAAGGCCTAGGGGAATCAGAAACACAAAATGATCAAGTCTCTGGTGATTCGATAGTGCTGTCTCTCTGAGGAAAAGGAAGCAATGGGCAGGAACAGAAAGACTGATCTGGCTGTGGGGACACCCAACCATGCCTGCTTTACTGTGCTGTCCGCGGCACCCTGAAGAGGAGTCCCCATCCTGTCTTGCATGGGGCTATGGGGACCAGAGTTGACCGTAAACCCAAAGGTCTGTGCACGAGACTCGCACTGACCCCCAGTGCCGTTCTCCCCACTTCCCTGAACTCAGTTTTGTCTCGGCACACTGCAAACCCCCTGCTTCCTCTGGCACTTACCCTGCTGCACACTGCCTTGCCTCCTGGTCATGTGCACTGACATGGTAGGCCAATGAGATGAGATTGATGTAATACCTCCTTGACCTTGAGTCTGTCCCATGTAATATGTAACACCTACTTATCATAAAACATCATCATTTATCCACAATTTAAACTTAACGGCGTGTTCTGTATTTTATCGGGCAACCCCATCCCTAGAGAAAAGCCCAGCTCTCCTACATCAGGGTGGGTGAACATTTTCTGGAAAGGCCCAGGCTATGGGTTCTGTAGTCTGTTGCAGTTACCCACCTACACATGCCATGGCATATAGAATATGTAGGTGAACAAGGCTGGCTGTGATCTAATAAGGTTTTATTTACAAAAGCAGGAAGCTGGGTTTGGGCCGAGGCCATTGTATGTGTGTGGTTGGTGTCACCAGTTCTCCAAGTGAGCGTCCAGGGTTTGCAGCGTCGGCACCACCTGGGCACTTGGTGGAGAAGCAGAGTCTAAAGCTCTGCTGCAGTTTTGGGGTCAGAAACCCCAGCCCTGAGCCATTATCGGAGCCTGGGAGACTCGGATACACAGTGCAGTCTAACAGCCACTCTGCTAGGTTCTCCCTTCCCAAACACGGGTCACTCTTCAGGATCACCGGGGCACTTCATAACATACAGACGACCGAGTTCCCCCAGATCTTCGGGACCAGATCAGTTCAGTGTGGGAGCTCGTGGTGGGGGTGGACAAACTGAATGTGTATGGTTTTTCATCTCTACAGGTTCCTCTGAGGCCCAGCTTCTTATAAAAAGTGATCAACAAATGTTAGTTCCTTTTATGTTTTAAGAGTTCATGGCGGCCGGTGCTGCGGCTCACTAGGCTAATCCTCCGCCTTGCGGCGCTGGCACACCGGGTTCTAATCCCGGTCAGGGTGCCGGATTCTGTCCCGGTTGCCCCTCTTCCAGGCCAGCTCTCTGCTGTGGCCCGGGAAGGCAGTGGAGGATGGCCCAAGTGCTTGGGCCCTGCACCCCATGGGAGACCAGGAGGAGTACCTGGCTCCTGCCATCGGATCAGTGCTATGTGCCGGCCGCAGCGCGCGGGCCGCGGCGGCCATTGGAGGGTGAACCAACGGCAAAGGAAGACCTTTCTCTCTGTCTCTCTCTCTCTGTCCACTCTGCCTGTCAAAAAAAAAAAAAAAAAAAAAAAAAGTTCATGACGCATGTTTTAAGATTTCAAAGCATGACTGTAAAGAGTTAATCTCCCAGTAAATGTAAGCCTTCCATGTCCTGAGTCACCATATAATAAGGATGCTCATAGAGATGGAAATAGGTTCAGATTAGGATTATGAAAACAATTATGTCCTTTATTCAGAGGTCCTTTCTTTTTGCACAGAAACTAAAAATGCATTTAATAAATCCCATTAAAAAACAGTCCCATAATGTCACTCCCCTAGGCAGTCGATTAGACTAATACTCCCTCCTCCTCCTTCCCCCACTGGGTAGGAAAGCTAACATAAAGTAATTTATACAGGGTAATGCACTGTGGTTCTTTACTACAAAGGGTGTTATTCTGCACAAAGAGAAATAATTAAGCCAGCCAGCCATATTTCCTTTTGGCTAATTTCCCTTCCCTAAGCTCCCAAATGCTTCCCGCCTTGACAAACAACGACAGTGTCAAAATGTTAGAAGCACAGGGAAGGAAAACAGAAAATTCATTAAAAGCTTGTTCTTTCATGAAATACCCTCAATTAAGGTCTTGGATGCTATTATTTTTACCTTATAATTATTGACTTGTTTTATTTCATTAAGAATACATGATTAAAGGGCTTTGGGCAGAGGCTTGAAGTCTCTCCTTCCTTAAAACGAGTGTTATTAATTAGCTGTCAAAATGAAACGTTCCTTTACAGTAAGGTGGTGGTAGTGGGGTATATATAGGGATTCAGGAAGGCGAAGCTCTTGAATACTCCATCATCCCTCCCTCCAAAAAATAAAAATAAAAATAAAATAAATAAAAACTTGGACCTTTGGCGAAAGAGCAGCTCCCCCGGTCTGCCCTCTGAAGTGTACTTTGAGCACTCCATTGGTTCTAAGCGGGCCGCTCAAACACCAGGAACGAGGCCCCGAGTTAATCAGGCGGCTCTGAAGAGGAGCTCGCAGGCCGAGGAGAAGGGAGGAGGAGACGAGTAACCAGTCTGGTGACTGCACAGCGTCAGAAAGTGCTTCAGGGCTCGGGGTGGAGAGGGAGGGGGAGGAGAAAGTCTTCCCAGCAGCCGCAGGTCCCGTCCCAGAATCTCCTTCCTGAAGCCTCACGTGAGCCATTTTTCTCTTGAAAACTCAGTGGTTGTGAAGGAATGGGGACATTTGAAATTTGTACTGTGTCTGAGGAGAAACTGAATCCACGGGAGAAAGGCACTCGTGCTTGCGTCTCTCCCAGCTGGAGACTTCTGAGGAACTTTGCTGTGGTGGAGACTCGCTGTCTTTCTACCTGCCAGCTGATTGGCCAGAATTAGTATGCAGCCTTGGGACAGCCCATCTGCTTAAAACAAAACCCGCTGTCCAGCAGAGGCCCAGTACATAGGATGGGCGAATAGTTATGAGTTAGTGAATCAAATGTTGACTGCAGCTTTGAACTTGGAGTCTATTATGTGTCCGCGAGAGACAGAGAGAGATCACTTTCCAGAATTAGCATGTGGGTGAACCAAAGAGCAAACAGGGGTAAGGGTCTGACCCGAGATGACAAAGCTCACCTGTAGAGAGGCGATGCAAACTCAGATCCTCTGGCTTGAAGGGCTTTTCCACCACTCAGTTCTTCCTCTGCCCAGTGTCAGTGCTGCTGGGCATACTTGCATTTCGCCGTCGTGTAGGTGCCTGGGATGCTCTGCCAGCATCCCATCAGAGAGCCGGCTGGGTGAGGAGTAGGGATTCTGAGTACCAGGCAAACATGGGATTCTATTCTGCCCTATGTGCATGCCATGGCTCCTCAGTGGCCTCGTGGTAGAGCTAAAGCCACAGAGTATTTCCCTGCAACAACAACCCAGATGTTAGCGGAGGTGGGTGGGATAGGTTCTTGTCTTCATGCAAGAAGGAATTCAGATGTGAGACAGAGTGGTAAGGAAGATAGCAAGGTTCAATGGAGTAAGGCATCCATCATTACAGATGGGCACCTCTGCAGACAGAATCTGAGAGAGTGGCCAGTCCCTCAGCCTGGGGAAGGCAAGCTTACATGGTTTCCTGGCGAGAATACACCTGGAAGGCCAGGTGGGCGGCTCAGGAAAGAGCAGAGAGCTGAGTGCGCAGTCCGTAGTCAGGCTGGGGCTTTTATGCAAAAGGGGTCTGCCAGTTCTCCCTCTGCTCCGGGATGAAGGCTGTGCTGAGAGTGAAGTAGGTGACCTTCTGCCCCAGGTTTCACTGCTCGGTGCCTGCAGCCTGGGGAGCTCCCCTGGCTAGCAGAGGAGCTTCTCCTAGGGTGCCTGCCTTGGGGGAAGGCTGTGAAGGTTCTATTGACCAATGTTTTCAGGCCCGGTAAACAATTCGGTGCTGAGAAGAGAGGATTACCTCTGGGCGGGGGAGGGGGGCGATGCTGATGCTGAGGCCACCTGTAAAGTTACAGGGTATGGGCAGGACTTTGTAGTGTAAAATACTGGGCTGCTTCCAAGGTGAGCGTCTGCTGATCTTTGTTTTCCTTTGGCCCTTCTCACGCATACAGGTAATTTCTAACTTCCTACCTAACACAGGTGAGCACATGTCCCTGCAGCCTCTCTAGGGGGCCAGAGCTCACATGGTAGCCAACCCTGGGCCCCTCAGTGGTTTTCTCCGTGTGTCCACCTCCATGTGGGAAAGGCTGAAGGGACTGACTGGGAAGGAGAGGATGAGCAGGGATCCTTACTACCAGTGCCCAACTGAAGCCTTACTGTGGCTGTGATGGAACTTGAACTTGGCATGAGGAAGCCCAGTTTGTGTTGCTTTGTTTTTCAGCTCTTTGTTTTTCAGTGGCATTTACCACCTTGGGTTTTTTGTCTTTAAGATTGATTGATTGATTTGAAAGCCAAAGTTAAAGAGAGAGAGAGAGAGAGAGAGAGAGAGAGAAATCTTCTATCCTTCTATCTGCTGGTTCACTCTTCAAATGGCTGTAACACCAGAGCTGGGTGGATCTGAAGCCAGGAGCCAGGAGCTTCTTCTGGGTCTCCCACATGGCTGCAGGAGTCCAAGCCCTTGAGCCTTCCTCCATTGGTTTCCCAGGTGCATTAGCAGAGAGCTTGATTGGAAGTGGAGCAGCCAGAACATGAACTGGTACCCATCTTGGATGCTGGTTTTGCAGGCAGCAGCTTAACCCACTGTGCCACAATACCAGCTCCTACCACCCTGGTTTTGTGGGATCACCTCAAAATTAGTAGAAAAGGTAGTGCAAGATAGTTAAAACTACAAAGAAAAGTGGAGTTTGGATTTAATTCATTAAAATCTGCCTGAAATCATTATGTTAAGATGTCTGTACCACTGATCCAGCAGAACACAGACTGCACGTGTGTGCATGTGAGATATGTTTATGAAGTCATCATCCTGTGGCTCACTGTGTACCTGCTACATCTAAGGCTAGGAAAGAGTCAGCTGGCAATCCCAAGTTACCTCAATGTGTGTTAGGTAAGGGAAAGGGCAGAGATCTCCCCAAAAGTATTTGGAGTGCTCAGGAGAAGTGAGAGCTGATCCAAAGCTTGAAGGAAAGAGGCAAAGATAATGTACAGAGAGGCAGAGGCTGAGAATGAGCGAATCCTAGGACAGGCTGAGGATGGGATGGACCCTGGTGTGACTTAACTGTGCAGTGGACTTGGGTCTCAGCCACCTGGAACCTCAGTACCTTCTTTAGAATCTCAGAGATTGACTGATCTAGAATGAGCCCCAGAGATTGCAATGTGACACACCCCCTCCTCTGGGGACATGAGGCTGGATATGCGGTTATGATTCCAGGCTTGGGAGTCCAACAGACTCCATGCTGGCTCCTGGGCCAGCCACTTAGAGCCTGTAAAACTGAGCAATCACTTCATGTCCATGGGCCTCCCTCCCTTAAAACAATGACGATTACTGACTCTGCCTCAAAGCATGATCGTGTGCCGTCAGTGAGCTGATGATGGATTCAGTGGTGTGCCTGGCAGTGGTTCATAGGTGATTGTTCCTGTCACCAGGACTATGGATTTACTGGTAGAACAACTGAAGCTCTGAGCTTGCTAGGGTTGCACAAACTAGAGGCTGTGTTGGGATTGGAACCCAGCTCTCCTGAGAGCCAGCCAAGGAAGAAATAAAGTCTGTGGTGCGAAGTAGAGTTGTGTGATACTGAAGAGGCAGGCGTTGGTGTCCGTGGGCTCCTTCTCCTAGGGCTGCTAGGACTGGGGAAATGGCCTGATCTCTGGGCGTCGCCGTCCTTCCTGGGAAGTGGGAGTGCTTCACTTGCCTCACAGAAACTGTGAAGATTAGACAAAGGTGTGCAGGGCTTGGTGGATGGCCAGGCACATGGAGGGGGTGGGCACATGGACCACTTAGTAGCCCATCTTTGAACAAGCAGGCAAGATCGCTGTGGCCCCAGGTGTAGGTTTTGTCAGAAAAATGGAGTCTTAGTTTGTTATTTGTTACAAGTTTGCTTCCTAGCATGATTAGGGACAGGGCCCACAGAGGTGGCAAAACAAAATGAGCGGACCCGCTCCCTCAGGAGGCTTCAGCTCTGCAGCCTCCCCGCAACAGCCAAGTGCACGTCGTCTTCTGGAGGCAGCAGAGTGGTCCTGACAGTGGCGTCTGAGAGCGGTGCTCCGACAGAGCCTGTGGGGCTGCAGAGCCCTGGAGGTCTGCACAGCAAAGAAGGAAGAGCGGTGACTGTCGCCTTGTGCACCTGCTCCTGGCTGATCTGGGCATCCCAGAGTCACCTCCAGACCTCCTGTCTTCTTGCTCTCACCGTTTCTGGGGAAGAAGCCAAGTTAACTCAACAGGTGTTTATTGAGCACCTTCCATGTGCCAAGTGCTCTGCTTTCCCATGTGTCTTTGCCATCCCCCCCACCCCCCGACAGTGCAGAGTGCTGAGGCGCCAGACTCCTCAGGCTCACCACAGGACACTGGTCCACCTCAGAGCCAGGAGACTTCACTGCAGTTACTCACTTTCGCCTCCCTCTTGGGACCGGGCACAGACCTGATGCACTTGGTGCTGCCTGAGCTACCAGACGCTGTCTCCACCAGTTACTGCCCATAGCAGTTCTGTGTGTCCGACACAGCACTGCCCGTCTGGCGCATGTGGTGAATGAGGTTGACCTGATCGCACCCCACTGAGGCCTGACTCCAGGGTAGGAAATCAGACACGAATGGACCAGGAAGTAAAGCCAGCAGCACAGATTGTGGCGCAGCCCAGAGGGGAAATGAACATGATTTGGCGACTGAGAATAACAAGTGGGAGCCACTTTGCAAAGGTCAAGGAAGGGCGTGAAGTGTGGAAAATTCTGTGTCCTCTTGTTGCCCTCTTGCAGGTTCATGGTGTTCATTAGCATATTAAAGACGATGAGAAATTTCAGTGAAGAAGAAACCCAGTTAATTTTGTCTAACCTAGATTTTTTTCCCCCAACTGTTTTGACTCCAGACTATTTCTCCCTGCAGAAGAACTCTTAATCATCTCTTTAAAGCTAGCGTCTGCCCAGCACATTTCTGAGCCCTGCGCGCAGCTCGTCTGTCTCTGTAATGAGCTGTGTTTGGCAGCCCCAGGGCAGGGATCTTTCAGTTGGTTGTTCTGTAGACCGAGCGCAATACTGAGGGTGAGAAATGTGTTTGCAGGTGTCACATTCATCCTGTTGTTCTTCAGGGTTATTGATTCCTTCTCTTTGAAATTCTTTCTCAGAGCCTTTCTTCACATCTCTTAGAAAGCGAACTGGTTTTCATTCTGTCTTTCTGCACAGGAGTAGAAAAAAAAGATCCTTTTCAAGGGGCCATGAATCCAGGTGAGTTATGCGGCAGGCAGCACAGCATGGAGGCTTGACAGCCCTTCCCAGGAGCCAGCTCCAGGCGTCCCTGTCTGTGTGGGGAGAGCAAACGCCTCTTTAGAATTCAGCCGTGACAGTGAGGCTGCCTGCCAGCTGGCAGAGGGCCGCTGGGCACTCCCTGACCTGCACGAGCAAGTAGGAGGAATCACAGACCTCAGCGTGACTCTCCACAATAAAGGAGGAGAATTCACTGTCACCAGTACGGAGAAGAGAGCAGAGAAACAGCCGCAGATGACCTTGGGGCACAGCAAAGGACCTCGTGCACAAAGTGTTCCATCTTTCAGGCCAGGGAGAGATAGAGAGAGGGAGGGAGGGAGGGGGAGAGAGAGAGAGAGAGAGGGACAGGGAGAGAGAGGGAGAGAGTGGGAGGGAGAGAGAGGGAGAGGGAGAGGGAGGGAGAGAGGGAGGGAGAGATATACTCCAGAAAATCTACCATTATGTCTACCATTGGGAGGACTTAATAAATATAAATATTTCTCAAATTTGAATCCTGACTCTGGCACCACAGCAGCTGTATGACCTCACTTACCTCCCGTAAGCCTCAGTGTTCTCATCCCTCAAGTGGGGATACTTCCACAAACCTCATATGAGGCTTACATGGGAAGGTAGCGATCAGGCAGTGGCAGGCTCTTTGAAGGGTGTCAAAGCGTCCTTTCGCCTCCCCTGCTTCTTGCGAGCCTCAGTTGCTGTTGACACCAAGGATTGAGTTATTTGTGAGATTAATCCTATCAGAAAGTTGGGCATGGGAGTAAGGGTGGGCAGTTATGGAGAACAGAAAAAAAGATTGAAAAATTGCAGAACAGCCCAGAAACGTTTGGGGGATGGGAGCCTAGAGGCCTACTGACAACTGGCTGCAAGCAATAAAGTGTGGGAGGCTTGTTGGCACACAGAGCATGTTGAAACACTCCAGTGAAGATTTCAGTTCCCTGGCATCCTTATTGGGAGCAAGTAAGAGCCAAGAACCGGTTCTGTGACTTTGGCAGCGATGTTCGACTCTGCGCCCCAGGTTGCCACCTGCTTAGCAGAATACTGCCATCTTCCTCCCTAAGGATGCTGGGAGTATCTGCTACAGAGAAGCACACAGTGCCAGGCTAAACATCATCTGCTCAACTCAGCTTCCTCACTGTGTGGGTGGGGAAACTGAGGCACAGAAGGACGACTGTCCTACTTGCTGGGACAGTGTGGCCTACTAAAGCTGTTTTGTAAACTCCCAGTTGCTTCTTTTCAGTAGACCTAATGCCATACATCAGGAAGGGGAGCATCTGCGTACCTGGCATCAGGCAGAGTGATAGGCTGTGGGTTTGAACCCAAGTATTAAGAAACCATCGCAAAGGGCCCTCTTATCCCTCCCCTCCGAGGCTTTCTACTTTTGCCTTTTTTTTGAACATGGTGATAGAACAGTGACCATTTTGTGACCATTAGGATACCCTGAAGGAGGAAACCAAGCACCCAGGAGGCAGAAGAGTAGCAGGAGGCTGGTCATCAGAAGCGTCATAGAGCCGCTGGGGAGATCACAGCAGGAGCCAAGTCTCACGTCCTGTGTCCATTATGTTTTGTTCAGGCTGCTCCTAGAAAGGATCTGAATTTCCTGAGTGACCACAACTTGAGCTATAACAACCTTGAGGGTGAGGAGAAAGCAGCTTCAGTGACACATGTGACCTTAGACAAGCTCCAAGATCACACGTGTGGCCACTGTGCTAACGAAGGCTGCATCTCACACTCACTCTGGGCCATTGTAGATTCTGAGATCCCCAGGAGCCCAAGCTGTCAGCAGTGGCAGTGACTGCCCAGGATGCAGAGACAGAGGCATGAGGGTCTGGGGGGTTGTAGGGAGCTGGCATTGTCTTCTCAGCACCTGGGCCCGTGCACCCATCAGCACCCAGCGAGCGCCATAAGAACTCATCAAAGATATTTAGAAATCATGGGGAAGAATGTCCTAATGATGAGCCACTTGAGGGCAGCAGCCTTGTCGCTGTGACATGGAAAGCCAATGTCAGGTAACCTCTCAGTGGTGACGTGGAGGAAACCAAACCTTGAGTGGTGGATTGGCACTAACGAATGTCGTCTTCCCTTGTATTAAAGCTCTGGGCTAGCAGTGATGAATTTTTTTTTTTTTTTTTTTTTTGCATTAGTATTAACCAAACTCCAGGCTCTGTCTGGATTCTGTTCGTTTTTTTTTTTTTTTTTTTATTAATGTATTTCTTTTGTTATAAAATCAGATCCAAAGAGGCACATTGCCCTTGGTTATGTTTCCTTGGTCTGGGTCCGTGTCAGTTGCTTACTCTTTCGTTGTTCCCTTGACCCTGACTGACAGTCTTGAAGTTTGCTGATCGGGTATCTTGTGGAAGTCCCCCAGTCGTTTTTATAAATGTTTTTCTCATTATTAGACTGGTGGTATGGTTTTTTTGAAAGATTATAGAGATAAAGTTACATCTTATCAGAGGATACATGACCGCTGTGTGATGTCACTGGTAAGCTTAGCCTTTGTCACTTGGTTGCAGTGGCTCTGTCAGGCTGCCCCTCTGCAAAGTCACTCTTCTTTTACCGTCTGTGCTTTAAATACACAAGTCACTGAGTGCGGCCAGCTCTTGAGGGCAGGGCGTGAATGGATCCTCAGTCTCCATGGATTGTGTCTTTCTAAATTTTGTATTTGAGTTGCCTTTTGCTCGTGTTTAAAAAATACAGCTGAATTTTGTACTCTGTTGTAGTAGACCTACTACTAGAAATACCTGAGACAAGTTAACTTTATGAAGAAAAGGGTTTTATTTAGCTCACAGTTTTAGAGATTCAAGGGATGGGGCAAGGATTGGGTCAGCTCTGGGAAGGGCCCTCTCGGCTGCGTCACAGGACAGGGGCATGTGTGTGCATTTCTGCTCTGCTGTGTGTGTAGTCTCTCTTTCTCCCTCCTTATAATGTCATCACCAGAATCCAGTCATGGGGACTCCACCTTCATGATCTGATCTCATCTCTCTCCAAAGCCTTTCCTTTAAATGCCATAGTCAGATGAGGTTTTTGCTCTTTTAAAACCATTAACAAGACTCTGGGTATTAAACTCCCATGTGAGTTCAGGGCCAGGGGATGGGGTGGGAGTGGGGTAGGAGGAGGCAAAACGTACTGAAACCATAGCATGCACTTATTCACTCATTAATCCTCTGGATTCTTCTGAAATTTCTATCTGCAAAATCATATCTTTTTAAAAAATATTTATTTATTTATATGAAAGGCAGAATTAGAGAGAAGCAGAGGCAAAGAGAGAGAGAAGTCTTTTCATCTGCTGATTTACTCCCCTGAAGGCCTCAATGGCTGAAGCTGGGCCTATTGAAGCCCAGGAACCCGGAGCTTCTTCTGGGTCTCTGACATGGGTTCAGGGGCCTGAGGTCTTGGGCCACCTTCCACTGCTTCCCCAGGCCATGGCAGAGAGCTGCATCGGAAGTGGAGCAGCTGAGTGTCCATATGGGATCCTAGCACTGCAGGCGGCAGCTTTACTCACTATGCCACAGTGCCAACTCCCCAAAATCATATCTGTGGTGAAAATGATTGTTTTACTTTTTCCTTTCCAATCTTTATACATCAGTATTTTTTCTGTTGTATTCTACAGGCTAGAACTTCCAGTATAATGCAGTTGATGTAGCATTACTGTCTCATTCCCAATCTTGGAAGGTAAGCTTTCACCATCTTATCACTATATACAAATATAAATATATAAATATATAAATATTCTATGTGAGATGTAACCAGTTCCCTTCTATTTGTGTCATCATAGATATTAGATTTTAATAAAGCTTTTACCACATCTATAACAATGATCATATTGGGGCTGGCACTGTGGCATAGCGGGTAAAGCCACTGCCTGCAGTGCTGGCATCCCATATGGGTGGCAGTTCGAGTCCTGGCTGCTCCACTTCCGGTTAATTGTCATGAATAGTGACAGGAGCATTCAGATTTTTCTCCCTTCTTCTGTTAGTTTTGACGTTCAGGTTTTTCTAGGAATTGGACTGTTACATCAGCCTTTCCAATGTATTTGCCTGCATTTGTTCATAATATACATATCTGTGGTGTTCCTGTTTTTGTTCCTGATGATCATTTTGTCTGCTTTGCATTTTCTTAACTTCACCTATTTTGTCATTGTTCATATAATTTGTTGGTCTTTTTTTATAAATCCAGCTGACTTTCTTGCTTTCACTGTTTGTTTGTTGTTTTTTTTTTTTTGTATTTTATTGCTTTCTACTCACATCTTTATTATTTGCTTCCTTTTACTTTGGACTAGTTTACTTTTTCTAATTTCTGAGGATCTCTTGTTAATTGCCTGCATCACTGATTTTATGCATTTTTCTCTTTAACTTAGATGTATTGCAGGGCATAATTATTTCTCTAAACACCCTTAAGCTTCTTTTTAGAAGTTTTGAGATGTCCCTTCTTTATTATTTGTCTAAGATATTTTCGAATGCCCATTTTAATTTCCTCATAGAGCTATGCTTTATTTGGAACCATGTCTGTTAGCCTTGGGAAATGTAGAGATTTTCTAGGACACACCACCTGGGTCCCTTGCCTCCAGCCTCTGGCTTCCCTTGGTGGGCAGGTTGGTCTGAAATACTTGATCTCCCATTGTCTCCTGTCCTTGTCTTTTGAGCCCTCTGTGCTCCTACTATCCATGTAGATGGCCTTCATTATCCCTGTCCATTCTCTTTCCAACCAAGCGTGCTCTGCTCATTTTCCTGCTTGCCTTTGAGCTCGGTCCTACCTCTCCCTCCTCCAAGGACATTCTACATCCATCTTTCCATGTCTTGCCTCAACACCTCACACATGGGAGACACTCTCAGGATGTATTAAAAAAAACAGCAGACTGACTGTGACGTTCACCAACACGCACACCCCTTGAGTGTGCACCGACCACCGTCTGGATGGCATAGATGACGCGTCTTGTCCCATAGGTCAGTGACTGACCATGGTGGGACTTGCTGCTCTACGAGACCACATGTGGCCTCTGCCCCTGAGTAGGCGAGCTAGTGGATCTGGCACTCTGGCTTTGTTGTCTGATGGGAGAAGCTCCGACAACCACAGGAACTGGAGGAGACTGACTGGAGCCCTGGCCTTCCTGGAGTGAGGATGGGACCCTAGGGAGGCCCTGTCAGCTCAGGGTCTATCACAATTGTTCAGAGAAAAAATGAGAGCCCTTGGGAGTGATTTAATTATGTGGGCTGCTGTGACTTGCTGTGCTATTGATTTCATATATTCAAGGAGTCTTTAAAGTGATTATTCTTGGAATGGGCAACCACCGCCACATTGATTTCTGTGAATTTGATGGTGTGTGGCAAGGAGCCAGTCCTGTGGGATACAAGACGTTTGGAAGAGGAGTGGCAGGCCCTTTCCAGGGAGGCTCTGAGGGGGAATGTCATGAGCAAGGGGCTGCTGCAGGAGAAATTGCTGACCACCAGCGGCCTCCACTTCTGTCCCCTTTCCTTCAGGTGCAAATCCAGCCCCTCCTCAGGACTGGACATGCAGCCCTTCCTACCCTGTCCCCACCCTGGGGATCCTGAGGCTAGGATAATAGGGCACTGGACTGCTTTAATCTAATACATAGTCACTTAGTCCTAATACCATTCATATTTGAACTATATTTGTACAAGAAAAGGAATATATGTATTAGCAAAAAGGCTAACGTATATTAAAGGTGACTATTTTTGGTAGATAGAGCATGAATTATAATTCGTCACAATTACTTTTATATCCAAAAGGAGGTTGGTATAGCCAAAATGTATTTCAGAAAAGGACCATATGCTCTGATCCGATGTTCCCACTTCTAGGAATATACTCTAGGAAAGTAATTTGGAATACAAAAAATATATTTATGTATAGAAATGATAGCTAACAAATTATAACTGGAAATGAGCTGGGCTTTTCAAAATAATCTAAATATGCAATAATAAGGAAAGGTAGGATAAAATAAATGTTGATACAAATATAGCATATTACATGAGCTTTCAAAGTGTCCTCAAAAGGGTTTAATGATCTGGGGGAAAATTCAGCATTTACTATGAAAAGAAAAACTGAATTACAAATTTTATTTATAATATGATAATTTCAAAAATTTTATTTATTTGTTTGAAAGGCAGAGAGAGACAAAGACAGAGCTCCCCCATCTACTGGTTTACTCCACAAATACATCCAACAGCCAGGGCTGGACCAAGCCAATATCAGGAGCCAGGTTCTCAATCTGTGTCTCCCATATGGGGGGCAGGGACCCAACTACTTGAGCCATCACCCGCTGCCTTCCAGGGGACATATTAGCAGGAAGCTAGAGGAAAGCTGAGACTGGAACCCAGATATTCTGATCTGGGATGTGAGCATCCTATGCAGAATCTTAACTGTTAGACTGGATGTCTACCCTTAATACTTTTTTTACTAGAATATTTTTTTAAAAGACTTATTTATTTGGGAAGCAGAGTTACAGACAGACAGGGAGAGACAGAGAGAGAGAGAGAGGTCTTCCATCTGCTGGTTCACTCCCCAGTTGGCTGCAACGGCCATAGCTGAGCTGATCCGAAGCCAGGAGCTTCTTCCAGGTCTTTTACACAGGTTTGGGGGCCCAATCACTTGGGTTATCCTCCACTGCTTTCCCTGGCCGTTAACGGAGAGCCGGATCGGGAAGTGGAGCCTGCGGGACACAAGCTGGTGTTCGTATGCAATGACAGCGGAGACTTAAGCTACTATACCACAGTGCCAGGTCCTTTGCTAACATCTTAATTCTGTAAAATGTACACAAAAATAATTTTACTGATTAGTTTTGGATGGCAGGATCCTGGTGTTTTCTGTTTTGTCTGAACTTTCCATAGCATGGAAATAGCATGTGCGTGTGTACACACACATACACTGAAAAACTCACGTCAGAAGGAACTTTGGAGCAGAGGCATTAGAATTTTGCTTAAACTCTATGGAGAAAATTGAGGCTTAAATAGATCTAAGTTTTTTTTTTGTTTTTTTTTTTTTTTTTTTGACAGGCAGAGTTAGACAGAGAGAAAGGTCTTCCTTGTGTTGGTTCACCCCCTAAATGGCCGCTACGGCCAGCGTGCTATGCCAATCCAAAGCCAGGAGCCAGGTGCTTCCTCCTGGTCTCCCATGCAGGTGCAGGGACCCAAGCACTTGGGCCATCCTCCACTGCCTTTCTGGGCCACAGCAGAGAGCTGGCCTGGAAGAGGGGCAACCGGGACAGAATCCGGCACCCCAACCAGGACTAGAACCCGGTGTGCCGGCGCCGCAGGTGGAGGATTAGCCTAGTGAACCACGGCGCCGGCCGGATCTGTTTTTATATTCATGTAATTTTCTTCTCTCTAAACTCAAGCTTACCTTCTTATGCAATTATTGGGCCAGTGCTTAGAAGAATTCAACTCACTGGAAGTGAATGCAGACGCATACAGCAGAGAGGAGCTGGAGAGTGCGAGGTCAGAAGTCATTCCATGTCAGAAGCTGACCCTCCCCTGCGCACGTGAACCCTCCTGTCTCTCTCAGTCACCTCCACCTGGTCTGGCACAGAGAAGGAGTCCACACTTGCCTACTCCACTCGGAGACCGTGGCCTAATTTGATTCATTTATTTTTGATGGAGTTGATCTTTATCGTTCCCAGTGGGTTTTGGATGATTGCTTCCTTTCTCTCAGAGCCACCAAACAATGGGAGGCACTGTTCTGTGTGTACAGCAGGCCCTGGAGCCCCGTGTGCAGACATTGCACAGAGATGGTCTCCAGACAGCATTCCCTGCGGAGCACGCTGGTGAGCAGGACCCCTGCAGCACCACAGACCCTGGATTTTATACAAATCCCCATTCTACGTAACTCACCTCCCCCACCCTCCACCAAACTCAGTAATTCAGTGGGATTGATTCATTTGCGTTAAGTAGAAACTGGAATAAGGGTCAATATTGACATCATAGGAAGAAGATGAGTTGGTCAAAAATGTTGGGCAATTTGACATCTCTTGACAAAATCAGACTCTGTAGCCCTTAAAGTAATAGGCTTTGCTTCCTGAATAGGAGTCCACTGAATCCACTATTATGGGAAATGGTGATCAAATCAATACTGCATATTACTAATATTATATGTGATGTGCCAAGTTCAAATGGGAGCAGTAGGTTTACAGCAGGGCCATTAGTCTGATTGGCTAAGTTGTTTAAGTGATCAACCATTAGGTATCAATGGAGATTCAATCAAAGCTGAATCTCCTCTTCCCCCTCCTACCTCAAAACAAACTAATAACAAAGAATAAAAGTAATTGTTTAAGAACACAGAGTCTATGTGTCAGAAGGTTGCACCAGTCTGTGCTACAGTAAACACTCCCAAGAGTCAGGCTTGCAGCAGCCAAGGCTGTGCCTCATTTACATCAGTCTGATTTGGCCTGGGGACTGTGGATGGGCTAGAGGGAGGCGTGGTTTTGATGACTCTTCCCTTACATGGTGACTCAGAGCCCAGGCCACTTCCAGCCGCTTTTCTACACGGTTGGGTCTTCTGTTCCTAACTCTGCAGACGTGACAGAGAAAGAAGGCAGAGAAAGCACTCCCATTTTTTTTTTTTTTGGTAAAATGTTTTTTGTTCATTTGTTTCATTTATTTGAAATGTGAGAGAGAGAAAGAGAGGTGTCCCATCCGCTGGATGCACTTCCCAAATGTGTGCAACAGCTAGGGACAGGCCAGGCAGAAGTGTGGAGTCAGGATCGAAATCCAGGTCTTTGAGCTATCACCCGCTGCCTCCCAGGCTGTGCATTAGCAGGAAGCTGGTGTTGGAGCAGAGCCAGGACTGGAGCCCAGGCACTCTGTCAAATAGGAGATGTGGGCATCCTACGCAGAGATGTCTTGACTCCTACACTGAGTACCTGCGCCAGCACTCCCTTTCTGTTGCCAGAAGTGAGATCCATAGATCCAGTGATTTGTCACATAACCTTCCCCTAAAGGATATTTGGTGAGGATCAACAGCCTCCACCCCAGGCAGTAGGTGCACTGTTGGGCTGAGTGGAAGAGTTGGTTCCCATCAAAGGCTCATGCTTCTTGCGTGGCAGCCTGGTAGGCTCCTGTGGGAGTCCCCCAAGGAAGAATGGTCTGTCTGTAATGCAGATGAGTTCCTGACATCAATATTAACCACCTTTTGGCCACAGATCCCATTGGTCACGTTTCCTTCAAATTAACATGTGCATTTGTATGTTCCTCTAAGGTGTGTGTGTGTGTGTGGTGAATTCTGTCACTCCAGTTTCCTTCAGAACTGAGATATTTGCCTCTGGATTTTTGTTCACCCTGTTTCTTTCTCCTTTAACCATCCTTCTGCTCGAACTCCATCCTGCACTTGCTGCACTTACTTTCTTCAGACACATTTTGAATGATGAGACTTTCATGAATCTTTTTCTCATCTTTTCAGCTGGACTAATTTAACAAACATTTACTAAACACTTCTTAAGTGGCCAACACTGTCTTAATCCTTATAGAAATGACAATAAAAAACCCAAAATCTAAGTAGACAAATATCCTGATCTTTGAAAGTTTACCTTCTACTTGAAGGAGGCGGTATTAAAGAGAAAAATGTCATTGTCCGTTGTGGTAATAGCCATGTGGAAAATAAAACAGTGCCGTGAGGCGGGCTGGTGGCCTCCTCTCGTTTACACAAGGCCTAACTTCTTGAGAAGATAACACAGAGGCTGAATCTTAAACACTCAAGTGAGGGCCCTCTCTTTCCTCTGGGGCCCACAGCAATGTGTTTGTGCCACTTACAAGATACTTGTCCTAATCAACATGCTGGTTACTTGTTGTTGGCTCTTGGCCCCATCTGTTAGACCGTGAGCCTTGTGAGGACAAGCCCTGTGTCTTATTTTGTCTCCTATGGTGACATAACTTTAAGAGTTAATTATGATATTTCAGTAAATATCATATTTAATATTCAGTTAATGCCTAACATGGCGCCTCCCCAGGAAGAGGAAACCCTTAGCTTGCTGAACACCCCCATGTAGCAGTGCTCCACGGTGGCAGCTGGATTTCAAAGAATTGAATTGACTAGCTATCACCGGGAGCAACTCGTAACGTCAGAAGCAGACAGTTTGCTCGTGTCCAGCTTGACAGCGAGTCGATCCCTCTGTGGCATGTCTCAAGTCAAACAACAAGTTGAGTCCCCTTCACTTCTTCCATGTGTCACTCTGAGCACACAGCTAGGCCAAAGGGCTTTCTTGGCACCCAAGCACGCTTCCTCATGTAATTTGCTGGCTTGGGCTTGTGCTTAAAAGAGTACGATGAAATAGATTCTCCTGCAGACCGTGGCGTCTTGTCAAAGACTGAATAGGGAGCAGGCTGGACTGCCTGACTCTTGATAAATACAGTGCTGACCAGTTTCTGGGGGTGCCGAATGTAGATGGGCATCCTGGACTTTCCACCCTGTCATTACGAGACAAGAGGAATATGCTGCGGTTAGTAGTATCAATATTTTAGCCTGAACCGAGTCTTCAGCATGAATCCTTCCAGCAGCCTTGGAGATAGTCTACTCTTCCCTTCGTGTTGCGTGGGAGGAACCGAGGCTTCATGGAGTCAGGCAGTTTGCGAAGGTGATGGAGCTGGAGTGGTGGGGCCCCATTGGGAACTTCCAGTCTGGCTCGGAGCCCAGCTGTGACATCACCTCTCCCTCAAATGTACACACAGTTCACAGCAGCTGTGGTCTAGGCCAGGAGCGTACCTAACATTCTGTCCACACGGTGTGTTGGCATTTAGAAGGCACTCACATCTGCGCTCACACTGGAAACTCACAAATACCCGGCAGATAACCTGGGGCTGCAGGGAGGGGCTCTGTCTGGGCTTTTTCCCAGAGCGCACTGTTTCTCACAGTTCTGGAGCGTGAAGACTGTGCATATACTCTTTGGGTTCCTTCTTTCAGCCAGGTCTTTCTGCTGGGATCACTGGCGAACAACTGCCTTAAGCTTTGCCGATAAGAATCTCTCCACCAGGACTTTGGAATTGGCACATTGGGATGCTAACCAGTTGACTGATGCTCTAAGACCCATGAGGAGAGAGAGGCTCAAGGTCAAAGCGACTGTTGCCCGCCATGTTTGTGGAAGGGCAGAGAAGGTCCCTCTGGGGAAACAAGCAGAGTCAAGTCTCCAAGACTCCTTTCTGATTCTGTAATGCCTACCTCAAAATCTTCAGTTTCTCACATCCAGTATTTTTATAAACAGTGACTCATATGTTAAATTCTTTTCTCATACTTGTGGTTGTTTTCATGACCAGCACACATGTGAAGTGGATATGATAACAAGAAGTAAATTATGATCACTATACTTTAATGTCCTCCATGCTTAGTACATTGGAGCCTCGTGCTAAGAGCTCCATGTCATCACCTGCTGGTTATCCAGATCCCCTTACGTGGAGCCATTTCTGAATTATGGTTGTCATTTTTTTTCAGCAAGCCAAAGGGCTGGTTTTGTAAAATTAATTTATGACCTCAGCAAGGGAACTTTACAAAGCACACAGAACCTGCCACTGAAGGCCCTGCCTGTTCAGTTGCTGTCCTTCGGCTGTAGTCTCTCTTCCAAGGATTATTTTCGGGATCGAGGAGTGCCTCAACTCACATGGTGATATGTACCGCTCATTTGCTACAACTGCAACATGATCATCTGCACCCTCACAATATAACTTATCAGGTATATTCTTGGCAAACAAAAGTTTGGTATTTCAGATGGGCCCCATGTCAAAATCAATGCAAGCTTCAAATCTCACTTCGTATCTTAAAAAAATTTCTTTTCCCCATTTCAATTGATCTCCAGTTCCACACATTGCGTGGTAAATATTTTTCTGCAAAAATTAGGCCTAGAAGGGGCAAAGGTTGTCATCCTTTCCCAAGGATATCCACAAATGTTTCATTCAAGGATAAGGAAACTATTAATGCCAGCCATCTTTATCAGTGGGTTGTGATTGATTCAACAGCCATGCCAAGTTGTATTTGTGACATTCCAACACCCTACTCCTATCCCTCCAGAAGTCAACAGTCTCTGTGTGTGGGCTGGTGCATCACAAGGGCGGAAGTCCAGGATGACATATGCAATTCTTTCCTTGTTCAGTCACTACAGTTAGTTACATTGTATGAATAAACAGGTCTGCAAGCCCTGTCCCTTCTCCATTGCTGTATCCAGCTTTATGTTATGTTTGAGCGTCCAAAGAGCCTATCTATAGGAACACCTCACCCTCAGCTCACATCATGGAACAGAGGTTATGTGGGTCCAGGCCTGGACATAAGGAGCCACAGGATGGTTATAGCATAAGAGGGGCCGGCAACTCTGAAAGCAGGCATCCCTCGTTCACAACCCCTCTTGGAGAATTGTGTCATCAAGTGTCCCCTTCTTTCTAAAATGAATCCTTGAATGCAATTCCTTTATCATCATGAGCCCACAGTCCCAATGACCAATGACCACAGATGCCACACAGGAAAATACTCAAAAAATGGTAGAGGAATGAATGGCAAGGGAGAAAACGTCTATGAGAAGTCACAAGTGAGTACATAATGGGTTTTCTTGAGATGGGAATAACTCGGACCACAGCATAGCAATAGGCAGAATTTCAAGGGCCTGGGGTGCCTCTTTGTAAATTGTGTCTTCCAGAGGGAGCTCATTTGAACCCTCTGGAATATGTCCTTGCAGGCTTCCTTCATCCAGAGATACAGGCAGCTGTTGGCTGGGAGGCGGAACTCAGTCACCCATCTGACTCAGTACTGATTAATGTACTACTGGGGAGAAAAGCATGCTCTCTGATAGAGGGGTGAGTCTGTCATGCACACTATGACTTTACCCAGACCACTATGTGACCGGGCTGATGTGGACAGAACACCTCCATGAAATCAGACATGCAGTATGTGCTCACGAGGTCCACCAGCCCGCTTGAGGAATGTGGGTTTTGCTTCATCATCCCAGCCCTCCACTTGAGCAGTTCCATAGCACACCATTTCTATGCCCCTAGTGTTCTCTAAAAGTGCATGTGGTTGAAATGAAAAGTGGCAATATTAGCGATGTTGGGGGTGGTGATGAGCATTTAAGAAGTGCTTACCAAGGGAAGGTGTTTGGCACAGTGCTTAATCGCATTTGAGACATCTGCATCCCATATTGGAGTGCCTGGATTTGAGTCCCTGCTCCACTTCTGAGTCCAGTTTCCTGCTAATGCAGAGCCCAGAAGGCAGCAGGTGAAGGCTGAAATACTTGGGTCCCTGCCACCATGTAGGAGACCCAGAGTGAGTGCCAGACTCCTAGCTTCAACCTGGCCCAGCCGTAGGTACTGTGAGCATTGGGGAGTGAACAGGTGGATGGAAAATCTCTGCCTGTCTCACTCTCTGCATCTCTGCTTTCCAAATAAAAATTAAAAACAGAGTGCCTGCATGTGCCAGACGCTCCCCTTTTTAAAATTTCATTTTCAGGGAGCAGTGGCTATTAGTCCCTTCTACATAAGAAGCAAACCCAGGCCATAGGGTGGCTGGACACCTTGCTAAGGTTCACAAGCACTTTGCTTCCTTGGTTGATGCTTTGCACTCCGAGAAGGGCACCCTTCTCTTGCTATTCTAATTGAGAATATTTTTTTTCCTACCCAAGTCTTACAAAATGCTTATTTTATGCCTCCTTCATGATTCATAAGAAAAATGAATTGAAATGTGTTAAATTCCATTGCAGTGTTTCTCAGCATAATTCAGGCTGCTTCTCTGGGCCAAGCTGATCGATAACATGGGGGAGTGAAGATGTTTTAAAGCCATAAAGATTAGCACAGCATTATTGATAGCAGCAGCCACAGAAACCGACGTGAAAAGCTGTCTTTGACTCTGTTAAACACTCATCGTATTTTTAAAATCTGGATTATCCAAAGAGCATCATCAAGAAGCAAAAAAATGCATAAAATTAAAGTGATTTTTGGAATGACACATACGGATTTTGTGACAAGCTGCAGGCTATGTCAGGAAAGAGTCATTTTTTTCTGGTTTCTTTCTAAATGATGCTGTTTGGGAATTCTTCCCAGGGTGGTTAGAGATGGATGTAGGCTATCAGTTCTAATTCTGCATCTCTTTGCCAATACTGTGATCAGATGGCTGCATTTGCTCTCTACTATACAACAGAATTGAGCAGGAGTTGGAAAATTCTGCAGCCTACCTTAGAAGCCTTTCCTCATGGCTGTGCACAGGACGGAAGCAAGAAGACCAGCCCTCAGTGGTGTGAGGTGCTACTTAAAAAGATGAAGCAGTGCTGGGTGTTAGGCACAGTGCTGAAATTGCCACATGGAATGCCCACGTTTCGTATCTGAGTTCTGGATTGAATGCTGGCTAGTCCATTTCTAATCCAACCTCTTGCTATTGGGACCCTGGGAGGCAGCAGGTGACAGTTCAAGTACTTGAGCTCCTGCTGCTCACGTGGGAGACCAAGAATGGAGCTGCTGCCTCCTGACTTCAGTGTGGCCCACCACTGGCTGTTGTGGGCATTTGTAGAGTGAAACCGTAAGTGGATTCTCTCTCATTCTCTCTCTCTCTCTCTCTCTCTCTCTCTCTTTCTCTCTCTGTCACCCCGCATTTCAAATCAATGGGGGAAAAAAGACACAGCACAGAAAAGGGGTGCATGACATGGCAATACAATGTCAAAGGAGGTTTTCAAGCCTAGGGCTGCCAGCAATCTGATCCCAACTCCCAAGCCCACCACGTGTGTGACCCTGTTTCTAGGTCAGATGTGGTTTCCTTCTTCCTGTTGGGCTGGCTAGCCAGATCACTGCTTCCCTTTGCCTGGGCTGGCAAAGCAGATAGCATTATATCAGGCCTCAGAGACCAACCTCTGGATTGATGGTTGATTTGACCAACTCTTGTGACTTTTTCCTGCTTCATCTAACTCATCCCATGGATGTTTATTATCACATTTATTTCACTGCACCGACTTTATTCCAGCTAGATTTTGTGAGTTAAGCGTTGTATTTATGAAACAAATGTTCTTCATGCTAATTTTTCCCCTAAGGCTCTTTGGACAATGTCTAAGCCAATATTTGCTTAGCTTCAAAATACAAGAATAATGATATTTATGCAAAACACATTAGCTTCCTTGGGCCTCTTTCTGATTTCCAAGATACACGTTCTTATAAATCCATACCTGGAGAGTTTGTGGCAGCTGTATTGCTTTCATTCATGGCTCACCAGATCTTTGCCACATAATAATACAGTACCAAGAGGAAGAGGAAATAGATACACTTTGGCAGGGAAATGGAGTTGAAGAGTAAAAGAGATTTCCTTAAAGATTCCTTGTGCTCTTACAACAGAACTGTGCGAGGGAAGCCATGTTATACAATGATCATGTCCAACAGCCAAAGGTGTAGGTAGGGGCTCACCGAGTTGGGTTTCAGTCCCTGCTGTGGCCTTGGCTACCTCTGTGAGTGGCCAACCTCTCTCAAACCTGAGGCTTGTAACAATAAGGGGATGCATCGTACCTAGGCTGTACGGTGAGTGAAAAGATTGCATGAATGTTTACGAAAAACTGCTTAGCACTATACTCAGGACATATTCATCAGTACAGGTAGCTGTTGTGACAACAAAGGGCTCCAGAGAGGGGGCTGGCCTGTCTCGTAGATTCTTACTGACTGAGACCTCCAGACCGGGACTTGTGTGAATCCATGTTTGGATTGACAATCACAGGAAATGAAATATCAGCTGTCCGCATGGTGTTGACTGGCTTACAGAAGTCACAACACAATAGGTTATTTTTTTAAAAAAACTGGGCCACAAAATAACATTTTTGGTCTTACATCTTTCCTCAGCCAATTCTTAAATCACTTCCCATCTCCTCCAAGGAATGTACCATAGATAATATTCTGATATCTGTTTTTCCTGTTTCTCCTCCAGCTTTACACACAGACACACACACATTATATAAAATCAAATGGGACAGTAACAGCCATCATTTTCTTAAAAGATTTTATTTATTTGAGAAGTAAAGTTACAGACAGTGAGAGGGTGTCACTCCCCCATTCGCGGAGGAACGACACTAAACCCTGCACTGTTCTTTTGTCTGCTCTGTCCTTCCCAGGTTGGCTGCCGGCCCCTCCACCTCCGCTTTCCCCGCTTCCGCGGAGGAGCGGCACACCACTGGCCGGCTCTCTCAGGGGCTGCTCAGATGTTCCTCAGGTGTTCCCTCAGATGTTCCTGGTGCATGTTGTCTCTCTCCTCCTTTATAGTCCTCTTCCACCAATCCCAACTCTGCTGCCCACACGCCGAGCATGCTGCTCTCCTCCAATCAGGAGCAGGATCAGCTCCTGCAGCTTATCAGTCAAATTGGCGAGAGGCAGCTGCGTAGAGGTTGTTTGGTCTCTCTCTCTCTCAGCGCCATGTTGTGGGAGAGCAGATGCATAGAATAAGTCTTAATTCCAGTAACTTAGTCTAGTCTCAGTTGCTCCCCACAAGAGGGAAAGACAGAAAGGTTTTCCATCCGCTGGTTCACTCCCCAAATGGCCGCAACAGCTGGAGCTTAGCCAATGCCAAGTCAGGAGCCAGGAGCTTCCTCCAGTTTCCCACGTGGGTGCAGGGGCCCAAGCACTTGGGCCATCTTCTACTGCTTTCCCAGGCCACAGCAGAGAGCTGGATAGGAAGAAGAGCAGCCAAGACTAGAAGAGGACCCTATATGGGATGCCGGCACTGCAGGTGGAGGATTAGCCTACTGAGTCACAGCACCAGCCCCAGACATCATATTTTCTAGGTCATTTTTTTTTCAGTGAGTAGAATATTGTGAATGTTTTCCATATCAATAAAGATTATTCTACCTGATAGCTGTGTGGTGTCAAAGTTGACATCCTCAATTGTTTGAAATTTGTTTCCACTTTTTAAATATTGTGAATGATATTTTGATAAGGATCTTGAGATGTATCTCTGTGTATGTTGCTATATATATAGGGCCTAATAAAAACTTCTAGATGCCAAACTTTTGGGTCAAAGGCTACACACATTTTAGGGCTTTTGTTACATCTTGCCAAATTTCCTATCCAAAATTCTAGATCTAGTCTTCCAAGAGAATGCTAGTCTTCCTTCGCCATTGCCAAGTGATGTATTTTCATTTAAAATTTTGCCAATTCAAAAACTGGAAATACTATCTCAGTCTTCTGATTTATATATTTTTGAACATTTTCGCACATTTATTGGCTTTTTTTCTTTAGTGAATTGCGTTGCTTAAGCTTTTTATCTGCTAGAAAATTGATGAGCTAAGGGATTAAAAACGGGAATACAATTATTCTTAAACTATTTTGTTGGCTTTGGGGACTGCAGTTAAATGAAATGCAATAGCCACGAGAGGCCATTGCTTCTCCACAGCAGAAACTGAATCCAGCGGATCACATTGAGCCTGGAGATTCGCAGTGTGCTGAGAACAGCTCAAGATTAGAGGAAGGTTTTCCAATGGAAGACGTGATGCTTAGTAAGGGTTTCAGGCCCTAATTAGCTATCATGAGACAATAAAAGGAAAACCCTTCCACTTTAAAACACAAGGTTTATTATAGCCCTCTTATGAGTGTTCCCCGGGCCAGCTTCCAGAGCATTTCAGGAAATCTGGGGAGACATTTCCGTAAGGCACACTTGTAGGATATCAAGGTGCTGTTCACAAATGTAGACTTGGAAGCACAGGATGACAGAGGGCCAACCTAACATCACTTCTGTTTCTGTTTTCTAGTGAGGTATTCAACAAAATCTGTTGTGTGAGTGGCTGCCATGGTGATTTCCTTCTGTAAGTTACTGCAAGGCTTAGCATTCAAGATGGAAAGCCCTCCTGCAACGTCGTGAGCATAGAGAGCCCAGCCAGTCCAGGCCTCCCTCCTGCCGGTGCATGCGTCCCTCCCAGACCAGAAGGATTTGCAGTGCCATGTCATCATGGTGTGTGTGCAGGAACGTGGGCTTGGCTTTCCAGGAGCACATCGGAACCCATGACTGCAGGGTGACAGCCCCACAACTCTAGGAGTCGGGGGTCAAGGGCTGCAAATCTGGGAGACTGTACACAGAACTGGGGAAGTGTAGCCGCAGTTTATTTGCCTCCTCCTCTGGGGTCCATGGCCAGGTGAAATGCTTGTGCACTTCTTAAGAGTCCAGTGCTCTTTACAAATGTACACATAGACATAGGCACGCGCACACGCACACATGCACACACACGCGCGCACACACACACACACACACACACGTGCTGCTCCCCAGCTTTCCCGTCTGCTGCTTTCATGGCCAGTTCTCGTCTCAGGCACATTGTCCTAGGAGTGTGTGGGATGGAGGCGCTGTGCCTCCTCCCTCCTTGCCCCCTGTCCTGTACTGTGACCCTAAAGCCCTTCTCCTCCTCAGCCAAACAGCAGTGTGCTGAAGAGACTGACAGATGAGATTGGACTGTGGCTTCTGCTGCTTCCCAGCCCTGTGACCTTGAAAAGGTTACCTAAAAAATATAAAATGTTAGCAGTTTTCTTCTCAGTGCAAGAGCATAAAAATAGTATCACCTTCCCAAGGTAGTCATGTGGATGAAATGAGGTAAAAGCATTTAGCAGGCCGGCCGGAGCGAGGTCGCGTTGTGCTGCGGCTTACTGAAACACTTCCAAAGAGGTGGTGCTGCGCTGCTTCTGGAAAGGAGGCGAGAGCCTGTAGGGGTGTGTACTGTTTAAATGGGAAAAGGAAATGGCTGGATCACGCTGTGGAATTTTTGTCTTCAGTTCCTATCTGTTGATGATAGCTCATTCTCAGAACAAGCCTGGGTACCTGTTTAAATTTCCACTTAAGACTAAGGCAAAGCCAGTTTCTATTTCATTTTAAGATCCGAATGAGAGAGAGGCAGTCCGCAGAGGAAGCAGGGACGTCTGGAGCCAGGCGTCTGGAGGAAGGAGCTGGAGTCTGCCCCACGCTCCGCGCACTCCATGGCAATTCCATGCCCACAGCAGGTGCCCTGTGCCAATGAGGGGGCAGTGCAGAGCCGGACCAAGCTCCTGTCCACTGAGGCCAACGTTCCAGACTTGCATAGCTGTCAGTTCCTTCACCTCAGCTGTGAAAGAAGAATACTTGGATATTTTTTTCTTTTCAATCTTAACTTCATTTTATTTACAGAAATAACATTTATTACAGAATATGTTGGAATATTACTGTAATCACACCACCAGTGACTAAGGTTGCTGTTAATATATTTGTATATATTCTCCCCAAAGTTACATATGGGATGCTATTAAAATAATGGGATGCTATTTTAGTGCCATTTACCTTATTAGAACATCGGTAAAAATCGATATCAATATTTTTGTAGACAACATAAAATTTGGATGGTTTCACAGTATTTCATATCATCTCAAGTCTTGAAATGATATCCTTAGTTATTTAATTGATCTCTAATCTTTAGACATGTAAGTGGATTCTGACATTTTTTGGTCTTCTAAATAACTCAGTGTTGAGCAGCCTGCTGACTTTACCTAAGAGTCCATCAAAAGTATTTCTTCCGGAAGTGGTAGAATTGTGAGAGAGTGCGTACGCATAGCTTCAGGGCTTTTAGATGTGTGGGAAGTTTGCATCCACCTACAGTCTCCAGCCGCATATCAGGCTTAGGTCAGACTCAGGATAAACCTTGACTGGTCTGACCCAGCTGTGGTGATTCCTCATCCCTTCCCAGTGTCTGCATTTAGTGGTGGGTTCATGACCAGTCCTGGCCAGCGAGACCTAAGGGGAAGGCTCCTGGAGGGCACATGAGAAACGGGTTCCTGTTCCGCAGCACGGAGATAACACGGGACCCTGACTGGCCGCCTTCCTAATGTTACAGTGCCAGTGGAGTAACCAGGAGGGGTCGCGCATGGAGAAGAGGCTGGGCAGAGAGGAAGAGGGAAACACAGGAAGCGCATTCTTGACCGCCTGCTGAGTCGTAAATACATTGCTGGGACCAGCTCCAGGCCAGACTGCTTCATGTAAGGTAATGCTCGTCTGTGTCCCTGTTGTCCAAGGTACATTCAGTTAGATTTTCTGCAATTTGCAGTGACAACCAATGAACCTGGGTGATCAGCAAAAGTGATATTTTTGGTTTTAACTTCCATTTTCTTGATTTCATTGAACTTGAACTTTGTTTTTCTGCTTTTGTTTCAACTTGGCAACTATGTTCCTTCTTTTGTAAACAGCTTTTTAATTCTGTTACTATTTCTCTACTGGGGTCTTGCCTTCATATTGATTTATAAAGATGTATAATATTAACTTTCTGCTGTAAGTGCTACAGATATTTTTCCAACATCTGAACTTTTCTTCATGTTGATGTTTAAATTTTTTCTGCCCTTACATCGGAATCTGTTTCCCCTGGGTTTCTTCATTCAGTTTTATGCTTAATTAGTATTTTAGCCACATAGAGAAGAGATATTCATCCACATTTTATTGTAGTTCTTTTGTGGTTTGATTTTCTATGTTAATTCTGTAACCTACATGGTGATGAATAATGTGAAACAAAAATCCAGTTTTAAAAATATTTTAGCAAATCCCAACACTATTTATTGAAAGTTTCAAAGCTCTCGCATCAATTCATAGTGTCTTTACCTATGTTAATACCACAGTTGGGCCTTTTTTGGAGTTTTGTATTCTTTCTTTTTGGTCTTCCTTTTAGATGAGTATCATACTTTCTTTATATTTATACATTTTTTCAAAAGATTTATGTATTTATTTGAAGGGAAAGTGACAGAGGGGGAGAGATGAAGAGAAAGAGATTTTTCATCCTTTGGTTCATCCCCCAAGCATGCACAATGGCTGTGGCTGTACCAGGCTAAAGCCAAGAGCCAACTAGGCCCCTACGTGAGTGGCGGGAACCCAAGCATTTAGGCCATCATCAGCTGCCTCTTGGGCATATTAATAGGAAGCTGGGTCAGAAATGCCAAATAGCCTGGGCTCGAACCAGACACTCTTATGTGGGGCATAGGCATTCCAAGTGGCAGCTTAGGCCCCTGTGCCACAATGCCTGCCTCTGCCATTGTAACTCTTTAATACGTTTTGTTATCTGAAATACAAACTCAACCTTGCTATTCTTTCATAAACATTTTTTGTTTACTCTCACTGATTTCTTTTTTATATAGAGGCTTTAAATTACTTAAAAATATCACCTAATACTTTATTAGGAGTTTAAAATTATATAATATTATAAAGATGTCCATGTCCCAAACCAGCTTCCAGCAAACTGGGAAGTCAGCAGAGGATGGCCGAGGTACTTGGGACTGTGTCACTCATGTGGAAGACCCAGATGGAGTTCCAAGGTTCTTGGCTTCGGTGTGTCCCAGGCCCATATGTTATGGCCATTTGAGGAGTGAACTGTCGGATGGAGAATCCTGTCTGTGTCACTTTGCCTTTCAAATAGATGAATGAATGAATATTATAAAAAGTATTAAATCTCTATGATATAGTGTCTTCCTATTTGAGATCACTTTTTCTCTTCCATGTATTTTAAGTCTTACTTTATTTTTCTCAACATTTTGTTTTATTTTCTGCATACAGTTCCTAGACATTACTTTCAACTGTTCCCCTAATTGATTAGAGTTTTTTAAAAAGTGGTTCATTTTCCTCTATAGTTATTAGGAGAAACACTCATTGCTTTTGAAAATTATATGGTCTTGGTGCCAGCAACAACTCTTCAGTACTAAGTGTACAGTGTGCAGTTCATAGTATTTCAAAAATATGAACGCTTGGTAGACAGGAGCAGCACCCAAGGGGACACTTAACTTTCATCTGTGTCCCAGTGTTACGAACTTGCCGCTAATGCCAAGGTAGTGAGCATTCTTGTTTTAGAAGGAAGCAAAGCTAACGTGAAATCTGAGAGGGTGAGCAGGTTAAGATGATCATACCAGTTACTAAGACAAGTGGACATCTCCCTTGTACATATTTAACCTCACTCAGTGCAATGTAGATCCAACTATATATTTCAGAAAGTTGTAAGTCACTTTCCTAATTGGCATCATTTATACAAACTTGAAACCATTTCTAGCACAAGGTAAAGGGTCTTGTTCAGAGGAACTTTGAAGACACGACTGTAGCCTCCAGAACCCCCTTAGTTGGGAGGAACTCGGCTGCACTCAGAGGAGTCCCAGGCTCCGCCTAGGTTGTCTAGAGCAAACTCCCTAACACTGAAAACTGATGTCACTCTTCACCTGTTTTGAAGCTTTACGGTCGTATCATTGCCACATCATAAATTAAAAATAGTATTTTAATTCTTTAATGTTCTCTTTGGTGTATTTTTTCTGTTTCATTTTAGTGATTGCTCTGTGGTTTACCAAATATGTTTTAACTTCTCAGAATAAGGTTTCAAGCTTCATTCCTCTGTGTGTGTGTGTGTGTGTGTGTGTGTGTGTGTGTTAGTCCTACACCAGTGTTACTCCATCCTTCTCTTCTCCTTTTGGTGGTATTATTGATACATATCATATCTATTAATTCACAAGCTCAGCAATGCGGTGTTATAGTCACTGCTGTACTGTGTGTAGTGATTTCCTTGGGCCAGTGCAGCTTTGCTGTCACCCACCTTGCTTATGCTGTAATTGACAGATATCTTACATGTCTGTTACTTTTACTTATGTTATAGTTCCAATGTTGCATTATCTATGTATTATTTTTTAGAATTGATTTTCAAATCAGCTGTCAGAAGAGAAAAATAAGTATTTATATTCATTTTATAATTATATAGTTAGTGTTACTGGTGCTGTCTGGGATCACTTTCCGTCAACCTAAAGAACATATTTCAGTATTTCTTACATGGAAGGGAGGTTAGCAAAAAATTCTGTTTGTTCCTTGTCTTGGAAAGTCTTTGTTTCACTTTCATTGAAATATAGCTTTGCTGAATATAGGATTGTTGATTGATTTATTCTTTTCCTTTGAAAATTTTGTATGCTATCCCACTGACTTCTTACTTTCATTATTTCTGCTTTTAATCTTACTGGGGTCCCCATTAAGTCACTTTCCTAATTAAGTGATGTTGTTTTTTTTCTGCTCCTTTGAGGATTTTCTCTTTGTCCTTGATTTCAGGATGTTTACTCTGACGTGTCTGTGAGTATTTTCGTTCTTCTACTCCTTGCAGTTCATTTAAGCTTTCTGAAAGTATAGATTACTGGTTTTCATATGAATTTGGGGAGTTTCCTGTCATTATTTTTAAAAATATTTGTAAGCGCCATTTCTCTCCTGTCTTTCTGGGATTCTCTCCATGCACGGTGGTGTACTTGATGTGTTCCATATTTCTCCGAGGTTGCATCCATTTTGTCCTTGTTTGTTATCTAACATAACCTCTGTCTTCAAGTTTACTAATTCTTCTGCTGGTTAAAATCTATTGCACTCCTATATGGAATCTTTTATTTCAGTTAACATACTTTTCAAAAACTTTTCAGAGTTTCTGCTTGGTTCTTTATATATATAACATAATATATAAATTCTAATATTTTATACATTATAATAAATTTATAAATATGTTACCGGAGAATGTCAGGGTTCTTGTCTTCGCGCAAGAAAGAATTCAGGTGTGAGACAGAGTAGTGGAAACTAAAGTAACAAAGTTTATTAGGGAAAAGGACATCAGTAAGAATGGATGGGCACCTCTCCAGACAGGACCTGAGAGAGAATGCCCAGTCGTTCAGACTTGGGGGGGGAGGAGCAAGGTTACATGGTTGAGTGGAGAGATTACACCTGGGCAGGCCAGGTGGGCGGCTCAGCAGAGAGGCAGAGGGCTGAGCACGCAGTCTGGTTGAGGCGGGGGTGGGGGG
This sequence comes from Oryctolagus cuniculus, assembly GCF_051225735.1. Classification (NCBI taxonomy): domain Eukaryota; kingdom Metazoa; phylum Chordata; class Mammalia; order Lagomorpha; family Leporidae; genus Oryctolagus; species Oryctolagus cuniculus. The sequence continues at coordinate 25,850,734 of NC_142872.1, forward strand.
TGGGGGGTGGGGTGGGGTGGGGTGTGTTTAAGGAGATGGGTCTCTGTCTTCACAGATTTCCTCCTGAAACAAAGGATTTTATAGATGTAAATATCAAGAATCTCCTATCTGAGTTTTCCCCTGGAGGTATCAGACAGGAGGAAGCCTAGCTGGCACCATCCTGAGTTTAGAGGAGGGGTGAGCAAGACCCCTGGAGAATGGGGATCCAGAGCAGGGTATTTGAAATGCAGATACTGGGCTGTATCTGGGAGATTGTGGAAGATTGCCAGGCAGACAGGCGGGGACCCCCACCCGGCAGGTTATCAGGTAGAAGGGGCAGGGCAGGATGCTAACACTGGGCTGCCCCTGAAACGTTATTGGGATGACTTTGAGATGCAGATGCATATGCTGGACATAGATGTCTTCTCTTTAGGCCTTTATGTCACACACACATAAGCTCATAGCTGACTTCCTATCTAACAAATATATGTAATATTTCTTTATTGGTATTCTCTATTTGGGGCAATATTGTCATCCAATTTTCCTGTACTTTTTAAATTGTGTTCTTTGTGGCTGGCGCCATGGCTCACTTGGGTAATCCTCCGCCTGTGGCGCCGGTACCCCGGGTACTAGTCCCGGTTGCTCCTCTTTCAGTCCAGTTCTCTGCTGTGGCCCGGGAGGGCAGTGGAGGATGGCCCAAGTGCTTGGGCCGTGCACCCACATGGGAGACTGGGAGGAAGCACCTGGCTCCTGGCTTCGGATCAGCGCAGCGCTGGCCATAGTGGCCACTGGGGGAGTGAACCAACAGGAGGAAGACCTTTCTCTCTGTCTCTCTCTCTCACTGTCTAACTCTGCCTGGCAATAAATAAATAAATAAACAAACAAACAAACTGTGGTTTTTGTTTGTTCTGTGAGTATATTTGGAAGTTATTTTGTATTAGTGTTCTTCTAAATCTGAAATTGGGCCTCTCACATGCATTTTATGTTGGCTGATTTTTTTCACTGTAGCAACTCTGAGGCCTGGTTTTCCCCCTCTGTGGTTTGTTACTGTTACTTCATTGTTCATGCTTTAATGACTGGATTATTTTAGCGAAGTCCGCTTCCTCCACTTACAGCATGAAGCCTGCGTTGCTGCTCACGGTGGTGCAGCTTGACATATGTCCACAGTCACTCTGGGTTGACAGTGGTATTGGTAAAGCTCTCCTCTTTCCCCCTCACAGCCAGTTGTTAAAATTCTACTGTTTGCTCTATTGTTTTCAACAATGCCCTGGGCATACATTGCTGTGTAAACTAATCTAGTAAAACTGGCGTCATTGAAAAAATAATTTCCGAGGTTGATGTTTGATATTTAGTTCTCACGCCAGGAGGGCTTCTCCCAACTGTTCCATTCCCCAGTTTTCTGTTTAAAAAATGTAGCTAGCTTACAGTGTAGGAGGCGTCATCATCAGATCCCTTGCCCATTGCCTTTTATCACAGTCTCCATTGTTCTTGAGAGCACCTTTGAACTTTTCCACTCTGTTGCAAATGAAGTCAGTTCCTCTGGGAAGTGATTAGGAGCTGTCTGTTTCATGGTCTGCTTCTCTCTGGCAGGCAAGATCTCTTAGCAGGGCTTTGGAGCCTGGGGTAGGGACAATGAAAAGCTCCTGGCTGAGTGGCACTCCTGTTCTAGGAGCTGTGGGCCAGTCACCTGAGGGGGGTCGCCTCAGCGCAGCCCATCCTGGTGTGGAGCTGTTCTCTCGCCAGCCAGGCAAGGGGGATGAGGGCACCAGTCTTCTCAGAACCCGTTAGGGAGAGTCGGTGGAAGAAGGGAATCCCCACTTCCTACTGCATTCGCTTGGTTCTGAGCCTCTGCTCTTGTAACTGGGAGCGTGGTGAGAAATGCTGAAGTTCTCTTTCCCAGAAAGAAAGCCAAGGGAGAGGGAACCCTGAGTTCTTGGCTGTGTTATCAGCCAGCCTTATTAATAATGTTAATATTAATAATTTTGTGCGTTCTTGCCATCTATTCAGATAAGAATTCTGAATATCAGTTCAAAATAAACCAGGCTACATGATAAGTTTTAAGCATTTTACTTAGTGAAAGAAATGCACAGGAAAGTGAGGGCTTTATTTAGGGGAGAAGGAAGTCTAGAAATGCAGGCAGGGTCCATACCTGGGGGAGAGCAGGCAAAAAGGCGGTGCCCCTGAGGGCACCAGACAACAAGGGAGGGACCCCAGGTGCTCTAAGCCTTTTGTCCACTCCCAAAGGGGAGTGGTTGTGTAGTCTGATGGGCAGGTGGGCATACAGGTGAGGTCAGGTAGGGGCGTGAGATCACACAGGGGATGTGGGGGAAGGCGTGGTCTCCAGTGCAGGGATCTAATGGTAGGAGTTATCCTTTCTGCCTGCCTGTCTCAGTTGCAGCAGTTGGTAGTCATCTCAGCTTTGCTGAGCTAGGGGTAAGGAGGAGGGAGTGTTCTTGGTTGAAATAACACAGATCTAGTCTTTCTTACCAAAATTTTATCATGTTGTGGAGTAAATGTTTCCTCATTTACTGTTTTAATGTAGGACCCCTTCCAAACATTTAAGTGATTTTTATTTTAATAATGTCACCAGTTCCCCTGGGGGGTAGGTGGGTAAAACTCTTTATTCTGTCCTGCCCATGTGGGCAGGGGTGTGTGAGTTTCACTGCAGGGCTCTTGTCATGCACAAAGACCTGCATTCCACATCCTGACATGGAAGGTACACAAAGTGTTAACATTTACTCAAAAGGTGAGAAAGCAAACACACACACACACACACACACACACACACACACACACACACGAGCATGGGTTGCCCCACACAGAGAAATATTCGTTGTGAGTGGGCAGTGAGCCAGAAGACAGACTGGAGGGCAAAGGTGTGGGGGAGGGGAGAGCGAGGAGGCTCCTGGCAGCCCCTCCATTGGTGGTCTACAGGGGAAGAGAGGGCCCCTCCAATTGTTGGTCTCATTTATGAGGCTGGGGTTGGTGCCTCCAGGTGTGAAGCCGCCTGGGTATTATATGGCACTTCCACAAAATCAACTTGGAAATCAATATCCGTATTTTCCTGGCTTGTCCTCCTTAGGTCCCAGGTGAAGCAGATGCATTCCACAAAAGGGGGTGTTTCTGTTGATAGGTAGAGGACACAATTTCGTGCAGCAGTGGGGAGGGGTGGCCTGCAGGTACTTGGAGCGCAGGAGAGCCATCTAGCTGCCTGCCTTTCCTGTACCAGTGCTGTAGCACTCCCTTTCTAGGTGACAGGTTGAAAGTACAGACAGACGCAGTCAGCCTCATTCTCAGATACACATGCAAGCACAGCCCTGCCCTTGTTAACGATAGTTTGAGATGCGATGCTTAACTGGTTCTTAAAGCTGCTTTATCAAGCTGACTTTTCTCAGTTCAGTAAAGCTGTGTAAAGTTAGTGTTAATCCTTTTCCATACAAGCAGATGTATTAGAAATCCTATTCTTTCTGCAAACATCAAATAAAATTTAGTTTTTCTCTTGAAATAACTCAGAGAAGATTTCTTAGAGTTTATGTGATTCAATTACTCTAAAACTCTAGGCATCTAATCCTGTGGGCTGCTGAAACTTTAAAAAATGTTTGCTCTGATAATCAATTAGAGCCAATTCTTGTGTCCACCACTATGTATTTATTATCTTCTGTTGCTGGGTAGGAAGGTGACAGGTTTGCATCTAGAAATGATGATGATTGAAGTTGAAGATAATTAGTTACGTCACTCTGCACTGTTCATGTTTCACTCCACTAAAATCCGCCCTAGGAGAAGCTGCATGGTGCTTGAGACGGATCCCACACAAACATGGTGGGCCTCCATGTTCACTGAATTCACTTTTAGCTCACGGTCCTTATGGGGGGGGGGTGGCATTCTATTTGTGGGGATTCTAAACCTGCAGTAAAGTTTATGAAAAGTGCAGCTTCCTGGACTTTCTAGATTCAGGGTTCAGATTTGGTGGACATGGGCTGTGGTACAGGAATATGCTTTTTATTTATTTATTTATTTTTTGACAGGCAGAGTGGACAGTGAGAGAGAAAGGTCTTCCTTTGCCGTTGGTTCACCCTCCAGTGGACACCACGGCACCAGTGGACACCGCACTGATCCGATGGCAGGAGCCAGGTACTTATCCTGGTCTCCCATGCGGGTGCAGGGCCCAAGCACCTGGGCCATCCTCCACTGCACTCCCTGGCCACAGCAGAGAGCTGGCCTGGAAGAGGGGCAACCGGGACAGAATCCGGCGCCCCGACCGGGACTAGAACCCGGTGTGCCGGCACCGCAAGGCAGAGGATTAGCCTAGTGAGCCACGGCGCCGGCCAGGAATATGCTTTTATCAGAGGCTCCTCTGCTGGTTTTGAGGCAAATGTTTCCAGCAGCCCTCACGCTGAGGAGCTCAGTGTGAGAGGCAGGTGCCACTCTGTGGCCCCATCGTCTCATTCTTTTTATCCTTGACTCCGACTGGCCTAGCAAACCTGTGATAGCTGGATTTTAGACTTGCTCATTTGCCAGGTGAAAACACAGTGTTCAGGTAGACATTCTGCTCACAGTTTGGCTTTTTTATTATTACCAACTCATATGCTATAACGTGGATTCTGTTAATCCACCAAAATCACTTTTAACCAGTTTTAAGAGGCAGAGATAGGTAACTGCGTACCCACAGACATCAGGCTGCGCAGTCACTCTGGGGAAGAATTGAGGCTGCCTTTCTGAGAAAGCTCACATTGGCTGAATCCCTGCCTGATATCTTGGACCTAACAGTGACCTGTAAAGCATCAAAGCCTCTTCTTCTCTTTAAGAAGTGGGATAGGAGCCGGCGCCGCGGCTCACTAGGCTAATCCTCCACCTAGCGGCGCCGGCACACCGGGTTCTAGTCCCGGTCGGGGCGCCGGATTCTGTCCCGGTTGTCCCTCTTCCAAGCCAGCCCTCTGCTGTGGCCAGGGAGTGCAGTGGAGGATGGCCCAGGTGCTTGGGCCCTGCACCCCATGGGAGACCAGGAAAAGCACCTGGCTCCTGGCTCCTGCCATCGGATCAGCGCGGTGCGCCGGCCGCAGCGCGCCGGCCGCGGCGGCCATTGGAGGGTGAACCAACGGCAAAGGAAGACCTTTCTCTCTGTCTCTCTCTCTCACTGTCCACTCTGCCTGTCAAAAAAAAAAAAAAAAAAGTGGGATAGGGTAATAAGTGTACTGACTGGGCCTTGGAGGAAGACAGAGCTGGGTTTGAATCCTGTCTGTGATTTCAGAGCAGCATGGACTTAATTCAGTTGCTTATTCTTGTTGAGATTCAGCTCCCTTATCTGCAAAGTGAAGATAATAAATTGAACAGGAAAGGAGATGTAGTTGCAAAGGTCAGAAAACCCAACTTCACCTGGCAAAATACGCACGTACATAAAACATAGGAATGCTTGTCTATTGACTCCTGATAAGCTCTGAGGTAGGGCTGGCCTCAGGAACAAATGAATCTAGGAATTTAAGCAAGGCCATTTGAACCTCTCGTTTTCCACCTGTGCTCTGTCCTCCTCCCTGTAGATTCTGTTCTCAAGCTCCCCATGGTAGCAGCTGCACGGGTACATGTACCCTCCCAGATTGGCATTTCATGGGAGAACACAAGTACTCATGCCTCTCTTGAGAAATATGCGCACACAACTCATTGCAGGTGTTTTTGTTGGATGAATCAAATGCCGGCTGGTGCCGCGGCTCACTAGGCTAATCCTCCGCCTTGCGGCGCTGGCACACCAGGTTCTAGTCCCGGTTGGGGTGCCGGATTCTGTCCTGGTTGCCCCTCTTCCAGGCCAGCTCTCTGCTGTGGCCCGGGAGTACAGTGGAGGATGGCCCCTGCACCCCATGGGAGACCAGGATAAGCACCTGGCTCCTGCCTTCGGATCAGCACAGTACGCCAGCTGCGGCGGCCATTGGAGGGTGAACCAACGGCAAAGGAAGACCTTTCTCTCTGTCTCTCTCACTGTCCACTCTGCCTGTGAAAAAAGAAAAAAAAAAAAAAAGAAATGCCTATCCTCAGTCACCATGGCCAGGGAAACATGATGTTCTGGTTGGCCAGCCTGGATCCTGTGAGCATTAGAACTAAGGATGCATCAACCCTCACATGCTCCACTTGTCTGGGAATAGGAAAGAAAGAGCTTTTCAGAGGAAAAGTGGAGCCACTACCAAGGGGAGGAGCAAGAGCTAATATAGGGCCCCAGTCCACAAGCAGTCTACTGTATCTTCTCCACAGATCTTGAATGAGATAATCCTGATAAATCACCAAGCAGATGAAGTGACATATGGCAGAGACTCAATAAACGGTAGCTATTCGGGAGGTAAATCATTTCTTACAGAGAACTGCACTCTCATCTGTCTTGTCAGGAGCACCATCTCCAGCCTAAGGGAATGAAGAGTGATCAGAAGCTAATTCTCTCCCTAAGGTTCTGTGACCTTGAGTCCTTCTAAGGTTGAGTCCCTATAGATTCAGGCCAATGGAAAGCATTGGGAGAGACAGAAAGAGGTGAGGGACGTGTGGCCTCAACCTCAGCCCACAGAGAGCTGGGTATGAATCCTTGCTCCAAAGTCAAGTCCCTACACCTCTCTTAAACTCAGTTTCTTCATCTGTATAGTAAAAATAGTATTTCCCACTTGCTTCTACAGGGAAAAACAAACAAAATAATGGTAGTAAGAAGAATTATCAATAGTCGGATCACTGTGAAGAGACTAGCAGCCACATCCTGTTGAACATCTCGGGACCAGGCACTGTGCTAATTCTTCAGTAAATGTCATCTCATGTAGTTCTTGCAGCTATGTTAGGAGGAGTTTCTAGTACCGCATCTTCACAGGGGAGCATGCTGAGGGTCTGAGATAATGTGTGGCTGGCAAAGAGAACAGAAAGTCAGGCCAGTGTTGTGGCACAGAGTGTTTAGCACCACTTGCAGCACCATGTCGTACCAGCATTTCGAGTCCCAGCTCCTCTGCTCCTTATCCAGCTCTCTACTAATGCACCTGGGAGAGCAGCAGAAGATGGCCAAGTGCTCGGGCAATACCACCCACCTGGGAGACCCGGATGGAGTTCCAGGCTCCTGGTTCCCGCCTGGCCCATCCCCGGCCAATGTGGCTACTGATGGAGTAAATCAACAGATGATGAAAACTTTCCTTTCTCTGTCTCTCAAGTAAATAAATGTGTTTAAGAGTACACAAATTATAAACAAGATTTCAGTGTCTGTCTCTGACGAGTTCTTATTTAGCATTCCAGCTAGTTCCTGTTGTCAGTCTGAAACACCTGTGACTGTGCTGAAGCAGGTGTCTGTGATGCCTACACCTGCCGTGCCCCGCTGTCTCCAGCCCGCAGGCATGTGTGCACACACGTGCAGATGTGTGCATGCACACAGTCACACTGGCACACGCCCCTTCTTTTCTCCCTCTTTTCACTTGAGTCACCTCACATTCCTGCTCAAAACTTTCTCCAGGTGGGAGACCGACAGCCTCCGAATCAGCTGCATAGCCCAGCCTTCCACAGTGGCCAGGATCTCAGCAGCCTTCTGGGGACAGAAACATGTGGGACCCCACCAGACCAGTCTCTGAACCATACCCATGGGGCTGAATTTGCATGCTCACCCTTGAAGAGCTACTCTGTGTTTGTGTCTTATTTGCCAAGACTTCAACTTAATAGAACTTCAGTGACCATAAAGGGGGTGGTATCATGATGTGAGCCACAGAGTCTGAACTCACCATTTTCACAGTGTAAAGAACAATTCATCGCTGGCTGCTGCTTCTGACTCCAGCTTCCTGCAAAAGCAGATCCTGACAATAGCTTGAGTATCTAAATTCCTGTCACTCACGTGGGAGACCTGGAATCACTTCTGTTATGGGCATTTGTGAACGAACCAGAGGATAAGAGCTCTCTATCTGCTGTTCTTTATTTCTCTCTACCTCTCAAGATATATTTTTTAAAAACTCAAGGATGGGAAAGGATGGCCGAGAACTTTGTGTGTGCCAAGCTCATGTGAACAGATTGTACACTCACAAGTGGGGTGCGTTCCTAACTTCTCATACTTGCTCCACTTCTGGGCCCTTGTGCGTCTCATGTACTCAGTGCAGGTGATAAATTCTAGTCCAATCAGAACCTTAATTCAGATGTGAGACACTCCCTACCCCTGTCGGTGATTGCTGAAGTAGTTACCTTGACAGCAGAACTCGAACATCTCATCCAGGTGCTGTGATTTTCGTTCTGTATGCATTTGAGCCCATTAGGGCTCATTAAATCCTGAGCAGGCCTCTTACCAGCTCCTGGCTTTCCTCCATGCATCATGTGGAGCAGATAAGAATACCTGGAGGCTGCACTTCTACTTTGAAGCAAGGCAGAAATCAGGCACAGAAGGCTTACACGAGCTGCCAGAGATCACGTAGCCCGTGAGGGCTCAAGCCAGGATCTGACTCTAAGCAGTAGGGTGTCGGAATCGATGATCTTGGGCACTTCTCTCTCCTGCCTCTTACACACGCGGTGGGCTGCATTCGCCTCCCTTCGTCTCTTTTCACGGCAAAGAGGCCTTGGTTCATCTCTTGAATCATGAAATACCTGAGTAACGGAAGACATTCCTCTGAATTCCAGAAAGCCTAACAGAGGATCTCTCAAACTTGGTAGTCCATTGTCATGACCCGGGGAGCTTCATAAAGGTGTGACAGCTGTGTCTTGTCCCAGAGACTCCGAGGGACTTGACCTGGGTGTGTCCTGGGGAGCGAAGGCTTTGAAGGCTGCTCGGGTGATTCCAGTGTGCAGTAAGGTTGTCGGACAAGCCCAGGTGTGTCGTACAACCAAATGTGTGTTTAGACACACACTCAGGTGGAAAATCAGGTGTGTCGAAGTTCCCAGGGATGCACACACAGCATCCCCGCACTCACACACTCACATACACTCAGTCTGTCTCTCTCACACACATACACACACACACTCATCAGCCCTGCGGTTGCCAGATTCCTGTTGGTGTGTGTCCTTCACCACTAGCCCCTGAAGGGCATATGTTCAGGTGTAATAGCGTGGTGTGTGTCTCAGACTATTTATACTAATCCCTACAGCTGTTGAAGCTGTCACTGTGTAAACGCTATTGTAATGTGAAGGGCTTTCCTAAAAATAGAGTATTTTTATCTTCCAAAGTCTGTGCTAACTAGAACTGTGGCATATACACAGCTCCTCTGCAACTCCAGTTAAGATAAAACCCCACTTATCTCAGTTGCACACCTGCTGGGTCCTCTGGAAAGCCTCTTCCACCTATCTGGGCCAGGAAAATATTCAGTAGTTTGAGCTTCCACAATCCCAGGTTGAACCACAGTGGAGTGATGCCAACTTGGGCTAGCGAGAAGACTCAGCCACTCCCAGCACAGTCATCGGTGACATCTATCTCCAGGAAGGCCAGCCCCCTTCCAGAGGAGTCTGGAACGCAGATTGGTCCCAGTGAGTGACATTTGGTGGAGCAATGAGAGAGGTGAGGTGGCAGCTATGCAAAATGGAGCTCCAGGTGTGTTTGCAGTCTGTCCCCACGTGCACACCTGCCTGCCATGGCCTCTGCCAGGCTCTGGGGATGACCGTAAACAAGGCAGGTATGTTCCCTACCTGTGACACTCACAGCCTAATGAGGAAGATGGATGTTAAATGATTCAAGTCAAACAAATAAATAGCTGCAAATTGTGATTAAAACAGGAAAAGGAAAAAGAAGGTGCCATGAGAGAGAATCAGAGTGGCTGGGTGGTGGGGTGGGCAGGGCAGATTCACCAAGCCTAGGGGATGTGTTCAGCGTGGCTGGGGAGGAGACCGAGGATATCGTGAGGGAGCTCCAGCTTCCAGGGAGGGGATGCTTTGGGGGGGGTCTTGCTGTGCTCACCAAGGAGCTGACATGCATGGTGCAGCCAGTAAGGGCAAGAAGGGGGCTAGGTGAGTGAGGGGGGTCAACGGCAGAACACTCAGGGCCTGGGAAGACAGCAGGACACTGGGGGCTTCATCCTCAACACTGGACAAGCCTCACATAAGGGATGTCAGATGACCATGTTGCCTTCTTTGGAGAAAGAAGTGAGGGCGCACACGTGGGTGTGAGGGTATCAGAAGGGGAGAGTCATGGTTCACAGCGGGGGTTAGTTTTGCTATCCCCTTGCACCACCCACTCCCAATCACGTGGCCTCTGGGACACAGTGGAGTTACAAACCTGTGTTTCAGGACTAACTGCACAGGGTTCCTGCCCTTGGGAAGACACTGTGGCTCTGCCCTTTGGTGATGCATGAGCCCTGGCTATTTTCACCCTCGTATCTCTCCTGTCTGGCTCCTGTTTTCCAGCCTCTCTGCTGATGCCCCAGCTTGAGCCCTCACCACCTTGTCCGCCCTAGATGCAGTAGATTTCTCACTAGCTTGACAGCTGGGCTTAGAACTTGCAGTATCCTCTGTGGATTAACATGACCTTGAAACCAACTCATCTTCCTAAACCCCAGTTTTCTCATGGCTCACTCTTGCAGGACAGAGGAAACTAAAGTTATTTGGTTGACACTCAATCCAAACTACTATACTTCTAGGTTTTCATCTCTAATCGCTCCCTGGATTACGGACCAATATTGGACTACACCGTGTAACTAGGCAGTCAAAGCTTAGGCGAGGTGGAACCTTGTACACCTGCAGTGTGACCCTCTTTAACTGGTTGTAAACACCCAGCTTCCCAGGATGCATCTGTGGTGCTGGGTCCTGGGGGCATGCTCCACTGGGCACTGCAGTAGGGGATGCCAGGGCTGCAGTGGTGACCGCACCCACTGTGCCCTGTGCGCTCCCCACCCCCAGCCATCTGCGCTGTGGCTTCTGTGAGGGCAGATGCTAGAGCCAATCTCTCATGTGGCCGCCTCTAGTCCTGGGTCAGGAAGCACTGAGCGCACGTGGGCATGTGTGCCTGGAACTCTCCGATCCCCCCCACCCCCCCGGGAATGCCATCAGTGTAGCAATGGGTCAAAGCAGAGGGACCTCCATGCTTTAAGTCCGGGAGCCTTCATGCTTTCTCACCCTCTTTCTCTCTTTTTCTTCCTCCCTTCCTTCCTCCCTTCCTTCTTTCAAAATTTTTGTTTGTTTACTTGAGAGGTAGAGTTACAGTCACAGAGAAGGAAAGATGGAGAGAAAGGTCCTCCATCCACTGGTTCACTCCCCTGAATGACCACAACAACTGGAGTTGAGCTGATCTGAAGCCAGGAGCCTCCTCCAGGTCCCCCACGCGGACTCAGGAGCCCAAGTACCTGGGCCATCGCCCACTGCTCTCCCTGGCCATAGCAGAGAGCTGAATGGGAGGAGGAACAGCTGGGACACGAACCAGCACCCATATGGGACCCTGGTGCCACAGGCGGAGGCCTAGCCCAGTGCGCCACAACGATGGCCCCTACTCTGCCTCTTTTGTCACTGATCCTGCCAACCACTGAAGTTTCTTCTGTTGGAGGAGAGGACTAAGAAACTTTTTTCTCATCCAGTAGAAGAATATTTTCAATGCCCCTTGCACTCAGCCGGCTGCTTCATTCTGAAATCCCCTTCCTCAGTGAAGGGACGGTGGAGGGGGACAGTTCCCATTTTCACACATTCTCCTTGCAAGTGGCTACACACTGATGGTGCAGGCAGCCTGTGGTTGACTCAGATCTGCGGAAGGGAGCTGAGAGGTTGTGTTTGTGCACTGCCTTCTCTGGGTCCCTGAAGATTGCCGGGCTCCCAAGTCTAGAGACCAGCGCCAAGTAACCATGCCACGAGGGATCCGCAGGTCACTAACGGACACAGGCAGTAGCCTCAGAGAGTGTCGGGAAGCATTCCTGCAGCCTCGGAATGGCAGGGCTTCCAACACTGGAGCTTCCGTGGCTCATTTCTCTAGGGCCCAGGGACATCACGGCTCTGAAATGTCAGAGAGAAGAGCAGTGCCACCCTGGCCTTGCCCTGGGAAATGACGGCAACTTGGCAGTCTCGGGGCAGCCTTCTGCTGCAACCGTTACAACCCCTGCTGAGCTGCTCTCCTCCACACGCATCTTTTCAACTTGTAAACTCAACTTAAAAACAAATTTTGGAAACATTGAAAATGTCAAATGTTGGTAAGAATTTGGAGCTGTGGGAATTTCACCTCCATTGCTGGTGGAAGTGTAAAATAGTGCAGCCATTACTTTGGGAAAAAAATAACTGGAAGTTTCTTACACATCTACCCTGTCACCTTCTGTTAGGCCTTTACCCAAGAGAAGTAAAAATATGTCCACGCTCAGATGTCCACAGCAGCTCAAGTACCGTCAGTAGAAGAATGTATCAAGATGTTGTAATATATTTATATCATGGAATACTGTGCAGCAAAAAAAAAAAAAAAAAAAACAAAAAAAAACACACTACAATATGTGCAACTACGTGGTACACCTGGAAAAAGTCTTGGGGAGTAAAAGAAGTCTTATGTGACGAAGGACATACTAATGGCTAACATATACATCAAGAAATGCCTCATGTTGCTACCATGTGGAAATGCAAAATAAAAATGCAAGATGCCATTTTGTACTTGTAAGAATTGCTTTTATGGCTGGCGCTGCAGCTCACTTGGTTAACCCTCCAAGCATGTGTTCTCACTTGTACGCAGTTTCACTTGTACGCATGTGTTCTCTATGTACAGAGTTCATAGAAAATGCGTATTATGAAAAAAACTATGCATAGATTTTACATTTTTTGCCCCAAAATAAACACTTTTAATTTCATTTTCCGCAGGATTTTTGAAGCATCCTTGTATGTGGGCTCTAAGACCATCAAATTTATAGAAGCGAAGTGGCGTGGTGGCTTCCAAGGCTGGGAGCTGTTAGGGCAGGGCTGGGGAGGTGATGGTCAAAGCCTCCCACTGCACCCCACGTCTTTAAGGTCCTGCTACTTCTCAGTAGGGTTACTCCGTGCATTTGGAAAGGTTCAGCCAGTTTTCTTGCTGACGTGTTGAAGGGAAAGTGTGCTCTACAGTCTTTGAGTTGACTTTGAAACTCAAAATAGAGGATGGATCAGTGGATGCACAGAGGGGTGCATGGGTAAATGTGCTGTGGGCAGTGGGCTCTCCAGCTAGGCTTATTCTACATTCTCCTTTCATCCATGAATGTATAAAATGGAGGCATGAAGGTATGCAAAACAGAATTATTCAAAGCAAATAAAAAGTACAGCTAAGCTCAAAAGGAAGAATGAACGGTCAACGCACACAAAAAGACCCCAGCAAAAACCTAAAACAAAAACCTCTCAACAAGGTTCAGGCCCTCCTTTTATACTATCAAGAGGCAGAAGTGTGGGGCTGGCACTGTGGCGTAGTGGGTGAAGCCTCTGCCTCCAGTGCCAGCATCCCCTGTGGCTACCGGTTCAAGTACCAACTGCTCCACTTCCAGTCCAGCTCTCTGCTGTGGCCTGGGAAAGCTGCAGAAGATGGCCCAAGTCCTTGGCCCCTGCACCCGCATGGGAGACCTGGAAGAGGCTCCTGGCTCCGGATCAGCACAGCTCTGGCGATTGTGGCCAGCTGGGGAGTGAACCAGCGGATGGAAGACCTCTCTATCTCTACCTCTCCTCTCTCTGTGTAACTCTGACTTTCAAATACATAAATAAAATTTTTTTAAAAACAAAAGGGGGCAGGGTTTGGGCAGGGCTTCAATACCGTCATTTCTGTCCCCTTGTTTTGGGAAATAGCAGAAATGTTGTGGCATGAGTGGGAGATCCAGCCATGGTAATTTTATTTTAATGACCATCATACGGACACCTTCCCACATCAAGTGAATGATACAGCAAGTAAAGTCTGTTTAAATGTAGGTGGGGTGTGTGTGTGTGTTTATATGTGCATTTCACTGTAAAATTCTTTCAAATTTGCTGTGTGAGTTCTGAAAATAAGGCTGGATATTTTGTGCTACCTTGCTAAATGGTGAGACCAGGAGAGTTTGCTGTGCCTTTCTGTCAGTCCCACTGTGCTCTGTTGGATGTGACCCCTTTACCATCCTATGCTCCTTATCCAAGGGACCATACAGGTTCCTGCTTACCCCTGAATTGTGGGTTCTAGTTCCCTGCCAGTCCTTGAATTATTCAACCAAGTCAGTCACATCTGCACGTGAGGGCCAGGAGGTGAACTTGAAAGTACAGATTAAGCTGAACTCCTACAGATCCTGTTGTTCACTGGGTTCTAACAAGAACTATGTGACTTTGTGTTCCGTGGTGTCATCCCCCTTCTCGTTATGAGTATACTGCGTTGATGAATCCCAGCTATAGTGCAGGATATTGCATTTTGACCAAATCCACAACCATATGGTGAGTGGGTTTCTGTCTTCACCAACAGTGTGAATAGAAGGCAATTAAAACATGTTCTGGGCCTACGTTGTGGTACAATGGGTTAGGCTGCCCGTCCCATATGAGCACCTGTTCGCGTCCAGGCTGCTCCATTTCTGATCCAGCTCCCTGCTGATGCATGTAGGAAGACAATGGTAGATGGCCCAAGTGCTTGGTCCCCTGCCACCCATGTGGGAGATCCAGATGGAGTGCCAGGTTCCTGGCTTTGGCCTGGCCCAGCCCCTACTGTTGCAGCTACGTGGGAAATGAACCAGCTGATAGAGAATCAATCAGTCAATCTTAATCATATCTCTCTCTCTCTCTTTTTCTCTAACTTTGCCCTTCAAATAAGTAAGTAAATAGATTTTAAAAAAAATGCTCCAGTGGCCCTCCTTCATCTGTGGTTTCATTTTCTGTAGCTTCAGTCAATCACATATTGGAAAGAAATTTTCGTGGAAAATTTCAGGAATAAACAGTTCTTAGGCTTTAAGTTGCGTGTCGTTCTGAGCAGCATGATGAGATCTCCTGGCTCCTGCTCCCGTTTGCCCTGGATATCAATCATCTTCTCGTCCGGCACGTGCACGTAGTGTCTGCTACCTGCCTCTTGCCGCCTGGAAACGTTTTCAGTCATCAGATCAACTGGTATAGCATCATGATACTTAGGTAATGCGTATTTTACTTAGTCATGGCCCCAAAGCACAGGTTGGTCAGTTAAATGTGGTACATTCTCAGTCTGTTGTTTAATCCTGACTCTCCCAGGGCCTGAGAGAGAGAGAGAGAGAGGGAGAGAGAGAGAGAGCAGTAGGGTGAGAACTTGTTCATCAGAAGGCAGTGGCCTGCCGCTCTTCAGGATAGAAAGCACACCGCCATCAGCTGGCTTTGTGGCATTCCAGCAAACCCCTTCCTCTCCCTGGGCCTCCATGCTGGAATTCACCTCCCAGCTGTATTGTCTGAAGAGATGCAACTTTAATTAGCATAACTGGCTGCACTTGGCATTCCCCTGTGGCAGGGAAGGGGACCCGGGCCTGTTATTTGTGGTCCTGCTTCCCGAGTTGTCGCTCACCTGGGGAAGTGTTTGTTCCATTGTGGAACAATGTGCCCCCTAGTTTCTACTAAACATGAGCTTCCGAAGACCAGGAACTTCATTGCCTGCTTAATTCAATCATGTGATGTTGCCGAGCCACTCCTTAGCCAGCATTTTTGTATTGTTACATTAATACTTCTTGTTACAAATCGGATCATCCAGTATTTCAGCCCAGCTTCCCTCTGGACCGTCATTCTGAGGCCAGCCATGCCTTCCCCGAATGCACAGCCGCCTGGGCTGAGAGCAGCAGACGGAGGCAGGCCGCATCGGTGCCCTGATGCTGACTGGGACTAAGCAGTCTGGAAGTGCGGAGAACAATGTCGCACGCGGCCGGGACAGTCACTGCACGTCTCCAGCAGTAACAGCTGTTTCTTTTATTCCTCTCAGGCTGCAAGTCTAGCAAAAGGTGATGGCTGACCCAGGGCATGTTCACTGGGGACAAAACGAGGCAGATTACACTTGGTGACATCTTTGCAGGGCCGCATTAAAATCTGGTTTGAAAGCTTCTGGGGAAGGGACAGGAAGAAATGCTTATCTGCAGATCCCACAGTCTCTGCCTGTGAAAACGCAGTTGCCTTCCCATCACCACATAAGATGCCTCTCCAAGCAGAAGGAAAGGGCTTGCTCTACCCTGAGAGTCCTCAGCCTCAGCACTACCGACTTTTTGGACCAGATCAGTCTTTGTTGTCAGGAGCTGCCTTACGTGCTGCAGGGTAGTTTGCAGCATCCCCGGTCTGTGACAGCCAAAAACACGTCCAGACATGTTCATCTCCGCCATGGAGTGATGCAGCTCAAAACCATGCACGTGCCCTTAAGCAGATCCCTGCTGACCAAGCTGGGCATTCATGATAGGGCTGGGTGGGGTGAGCCAGAGGCGAGGGCCGCCGCCTTGACTTGCCATGGCAGTGCCGAAGACCAGCCAAATGCTGGTTTGGTATTCACATAATGTCTCCTGTTAGCACACACCCTTTTAAAAAGCTGTGATAAAATATACATGAGTTAAATGAATTAAGTATGTTTAAGCAGCCTATTCAGTGTTTTTAATTATATTCAACGCTGTTGAATGATTAATGTCCAGAACTCTTTGATCTTAAAAACTCAAAAGTGCATGCCTCAAACATTCCTCGTTCTCCTATGGCCAGGCCCTGGCAGCCCCCGTTCCAGCGTCAGTCTCGATGATTTGACCACTCTAGACTGCCTCAGATCTTTCACATGCACATTTTATCTCCTCACCAGCTGCTGTCACTTTGCATAAGGTCCTTGAGAATTGTCCATGCTCTGTGTGTTTGTGTGTATGTGCGCGGGTGTGTGTGAATTTCCTTTTTTTTTTTTTTTTTGAAGGCTAAGCTATTCCGTTGTATGAATGTTCCACATTTATTTATTAATTCGTCTGTGGTTGCTTCTGCCTTTTGGATACTGTGACTAATGCCGTTATGAACCTGGGTTGTACAAATATCTCTTTGAGATGTTGCTTTCAACTCTTTTTCATGTACCTGGAAGTGGAATTGCGGGATCACATGATGATTCTATTTTTAATTTTTTTGAGGAACTGCAACACTGTTTTTCATAGCAGTGACACCATTTTGCTTTCCCACTAGCAGTGCACAAGAGTTTGGGTTTCTTCCCATCCTCACCAACACACTTTTTGTTTTGTCTTTTTTTTTTTTTTTTTAGTAATCATCTTGATGGGTGTGAAGTGGTATCTCAGCATGGATTTTTCATCATCCAGGCTTACTGAGGCATAATTGATACGTAGATAACTGTATATATTTAATGTATACAGTTTGATGAATTTGGACATATGTGTGTATCATGAACACAATTGAACTAAAAAATATATCCATCACTTCCAAAAGTTGCTTTCCTTTTTCTTATGTTTTGGTGATTGTGTTAGTCAGCTTTCTGTTACTATAATGAAATACTCGACACAGCCTGCTTTTGAAGTAAAGAGGCTCATTTGGCTCAAAGATTTGGAGTTTCAAGGGCAGAGTACCTGAACGACTCGGTTCTGGTGAGGGCGTGCTGGAGAATGGCAGGTGGCAGAGCCAGGAGCCTGTGCCACAGCAAACTGTCACATCCTGAATCAGGAAACGGAGAGGACAGGAAGGGCCACACTGGCTTACAGCAACACTCTTGTGAGAACCCAAGAGGTCACATGAGAACTACCTACCAGGAGCACACCCCTAATGACCCAGGCACCTTATCCTGGGCCCCACCACTTACAGACTCTACAGCACCTCCCAGTAGCACCACCTTTGGCACCAAGCCTCCACTCACAGTGGACATTCAAGGCACTCAAAACTACACCCAGACCATAGCAATGCTAAAGCATCGTAAGTTTACCCTTTTGCTAAATTTTTAAATGTGCAAACTGCTGTTAATTGTAGGCATGATATGGTACAGCAGATCTTTATAAATTATTAATCTGATATAACCATAAGTTTATACCTTGTAAACAATTCCCAGTGTCTCCCCTTCTCTTTGGGGTTTTCCTCATGTTTAGTGATGTGAGCATCTTTTTATATGCTAGCTGACCTGTATGTGTTTTCTTTAGACAAATGTCCTTTCAAGTCCTTTGCTGCATTTTTAATGGGCTCTTTGGTTTGTTGTTGTTGTTGTCGTTGTTGAAGTTATAGGAGTTCTTTATATATTCTGGACATTAGCCTTTTGGCAGATACATGATTTGCAAATTCCCCTCCCATCCTGCATGCTGTTCTTTTCACTGTGTTAATTGTGCCCTTTGAGACACAGGATTTTTCAATGCTGAAGCAGTCTGACTTGTTTTTACTTTTGTTGACTGCACTTTGTTGTCATTTAGAAAATCATTTTCCAATGAGAAACCAAGAAGCTTTTTTCCTGCTTTCTTCTTGGTTCAGGCCCTACATTCAGGTCTTTGCCCCGTTCTGGGGCACACACTGTTTTCTTGAGCGCTTTTATGGTTCCCTGAGGTCCGAAGCAGCTCAGCCCCAGCTGACCACCCATGGATGGGCGGTGGTTGCAGTAATAAGCTGAATTTCCTGTCTCTTGCCTTGCTACAACCTTCTTTAAAGTCCCTGACGCCATTCCCAGAAGTATGGGGGACGGGTGCCACACTGGTACTCACAGGCAAGTTCAGTCAGCCATGGCGTGTTATCTGCCACCGACCATCAACCCCTTTGGAATGGGTACCCCCAAATTGCCACCCATGCCGGGCACCCCTCTGCTTTTCCAGTGAACAGTGTGGTTTCCCATAATCCACTGCTGCTCTTCCAGCAACGTGCAGGAGCACTGCCACCGTCTTCGGAGAGCCCCTCAGGAGCCAGGGCCCTGGGTGGTATGGGGGACCTGTTCCACAGGAGCACCACAGTGGGGCTTCGGCTTTGGTTTTGATTTAGCAACAAAGCAGTTCCAGCGTTGGCTGACAGCGTCCTCCTCTGTCTCTGAAACCCAGGCCTGAGTTCGTGGGGTTGGGACGGAGCTGAGACACAGCCAGTGGCAGGGCAGCCGCCATGCCGTCCTTGGACCCAGCTCTCCCTTTCTTCCAGTGCCTGAGCTGTGCCGCTGCACGAAGGGTGGAGCCTGGCTGCCCTTCCCCTCGGGACAGGCGCTGTCCGTGGATCCTCAGTCCTTCGAGCGTGGATACTCTCGTCCACCTTGCTTATCCCAACTTAGTGTTCTGCTGGACGCCCTGCCTTACGTTCCCATGGGCACCAGCTCAGGAAGCAGCCGCACAGCCAGGCTGGGGTCTGTTGACCGTCAGTCACAGCTCTGAGCAGAGCGCAATGTGGATGTTCTTAAGCAGATTCATAAACCTCGTCTATTTGGTTCCTGTGAAGAATCCCTGTTCTTTAATTTAGAATATTTATCATACATTCTCCAACATTTATGAATTCATTTGAATCTCTCCATAAAACAAAATACAATCGCTAACCAGAAAGCACGGGTAACCGTTCCAATCATGCCTCTCTGTTGACCCTATTAATTTTGTTCTCATGGCACAATCTTACCACTGAAACGTTGGCATCGTGTGGCTGTAATAAATCAAAGTGCTCCCACTTGAGCACAACAAAAACTGGCAGTGCATCTAAATGAAAAAACAGAACTAAGAATTACAGCCACTGGTGGCTGCCACCTGTTAGGCATGAAGAAGGGTTGAGGGCCTGCAGCCCCTTAGAACTTCCCTGGGTGAAGAGAAGTGATTCTGTTTTGTGCCTGAAGTTCTCATGGGACTCGTGAATGAGTTCTCTAGTGTTATGTGTATAATTAACAATTATGCTTGTATTAATGGAAGGGTGTTGTGAGCATCTAACGAGGTGATACATGGAACGCACGCAGCGTGGTGCCTGGTATTTAGCTCAGGACATGGTTGCTGAAGAAACAATTTTCAGTTCCTTTTAAAGGTGTACACTGAGGGCAGAGTGTGGTGTGGGGAAAAGAAAATGGGCTTTGAAGTCACGCCATTGTGATGCAGCCACACTGTTCGTCAGTCTGCTGACTCCTTAAGCTCTCCATAGAGCCTCACCGTGTTCATCCATGACATGGGACACTGTCACCTTCAGCGGGCTGTGGCGAAGATGAGACGAGATGAAGCAGTGCCTAGCTTAGTGCCTGGAACATGAGCCTCTTCGTGTCGCAGTCACTCCATGGCAATGGATCATCACCCGAGCACCTGACGCTTGGCTGGACATTTGAAGTAGGTGCTTTTATTGTTCCTGTTTTAGAGATAAGGAAGCTCGACAGGGCATCTTGTCTAAGGTCACGTAACTGATTAACACCTGCTCACTTTTGAATTGAAGACTTAACTGTTTGGTGCCCAAGCTCAGGAATTCAACGCCTTGTTGTGTTGACACGTTACCTTACTGTAGGACTCTATACATGTTTGGTGGCCTTGGATTGGAGGCTGGCTGAGGGGAGGGATGGGCAAGGCAGGAGGATGGGAGAGGAAGAGGCTAACAGTGCCAAGGACTGCTCTGTTAAATGGTCGTGTTTGAAGGGACAGACGAGCTCTGTGCCTGGGTGTGTGCATGGGAGGAGAGGTCTGTGGATGGGTGGGTGTGTGGGTAGGGAAATGGGAAGGGATGTTAGGAAATTGAGCTGAAGCCAAAACAGGATAGTGGACTAGAAATAAAATCCAAATGATGAGAAAATAAAATGAGGTTCCCAGCAAGCCACCCGGGAGCTCTCCCCTGCTGGCGGCTGTTGTTCTAGAGTATTCCCAAGGCTTCTAAGAGCAAATGAAAGCATACCCTGTGTTCTGCTGCCTGGAGTCTAACAGCATGGTATTTATGGGAATAAAACCAGGCCAGGGGAAGAAAGCCAGACTCAACCCCCCCCCCCCCAGCCCTCCAGCACTCACTACATGGAGATCCTCTCCTGAAAACCCTCACCACTGAGGAAAAATGCATAGTTGAGAATTTTGACTACAGAAAAAAAAAGAAAACTAAGACCAAGGTCACAAGAAAACTCTATGCCCTTATAAAACTTTCACGTTCATCAGTGTAAAACACATCTAGTCCAATCCAATTTAAAGACTCAAGTGCATTTAATCCATTTTAAATTAATAATAACTGATACTATATAATTTATATGTGATAGAAAATTTTTGTATTACCCTTCCTTGCACTGTTGGAAGGAT
Organism: Oryctolagus cuniculus; assembly: GCF_051225735.1. Classification (NCBI taxonomy): domain Eukaryota; kingdom Metazoa; phylum Chordata; class Mammalia; order Lagomorpha; family Leporidae; genus Oryctolagus; species Oryctolagus cuniculus. The sequence goes on from NC_142872.1 coordinate 25,871,712, forward strand.
GCTTCAAAATTAATTTTTCTTTGTTACAGATACCGTATCATTTTCTCCTATTTAATTTTCAATCCAGATGTTTAATTCATTTTTGATAAGATGGCCCAGACTTCCTGACTGCCGTCTCCCTGGTCTGCAGTGCTGGCAGTTGAGCCTCAAGTGTGTTCCCTGAGCGGCCTCCTACTTGGGGCACAGCTCAGCCCTCTCTTCCCAGCACATGTGAGCTGTAGTTCTGAGTTTCCAGTAAGCCTTTTTTCTTCCTCTTAAGTCTTTACCATGAAGAGTTCTATACTACTTCTCTTTATTTCCAAACCCTTCATTTTTTATGATGATCGCTGCTAGGAGTGACTCAAATACTGTAAATGAAGTTTTTGCGGATGAACAAACGTTGACACAAGAGAAGCTCTGTGCTTCAGTATTTTAAACATACACTATGCATGGAGTTGAGGAAGGATTACAACCTAGTAGTTTAGAGTTAAGTGGAAGTGTTTCTGTGTTTTCTGCTAGCAAGATATTTCTCTCCAGATTTAACTTTCTAGATATGCAGTGAACTCTCCTTCTGACAAGCTGTGAAGTTTGTTTCTACTTGGTTGTCTCTCTCTGGAGCTTCATGCGTACTAAATGAAGCTGTTTATTAGAATGGCATACGCTGTTGGTTGATGTGGCGCTCTTGATACACCCAAAAGATGGAAAGAGCATTCAAAATCTGATGCCAGATGAGACAGTGAGAATCAGTGTTTGGCTTCAACACAAGTGAAAATATTTCAATTATAGCTAATGTTGGAGAAAGTATTAAAACGGTCACTGATATACAGCCATTGAGGTTATAAGTAGGTTACCATGTTTCTGAAACATAGATTTGGCAATATATTTTAAGAGTTTTAAATCTCAACTCTTTTAATTTTTATGTTTCTCTCTTGGAAAGAGTAAGCACTGTCATGGTGATGCGAGTGTGTGATATTTTTCAGTGTAATTAAAAATTGGTCATATGAGCCTGTGAGAGCTGGAGTGAGGTGATTCGTGCTTAAGAGGCAGCTCTCCTTAGGGGATTCTGACAAAACCAGGCTTCCTAACCTCTAAGACTAAAGACAGCCAGTGGACCATGATTAATTGAACGAATAAGTGCTCCCTGGAGAGGCTCTTTGACAGTCATGCCTCCATGTGTTTTTTTTTTTTTAAATGAGGCAGAGAATGAGAGAGAGACCAAGCACCCCCATCCACTGGTTGGTTCCCCAAATGCCCACAGTGGCTAGGCCAAGTTCAGGAGCTGGGAACTCAACCCAGATCTCTCACATGGGTGGCAGGAACCCAAATACTTGCGCCATCGCCTGCTGCCATCTGTGGTCTACATTAGCAAGAGGCTGGAGTGAGGAGCTGGAGCTGGGTAGGATACAGGCATCTTAATCTGGAGGCTTAATCACTAGGCCAAGTGCTCACCTGCCTACTCCCCAGCGGACAAGCTTTTGAAACACTTTGATGGATTGCTTTCTGTTCATTCAGACTGCAACAGGAAATATGGATCTACCTTATTCTTTAAAAAGAACTTAGGAGAATGGTATGCTCCCATGCTGCAGTGGTCCAACAATGCAAAACAGAGGTGAGAGCTGATGGGCAGGGCAGCTCTCTTCCCCACGGTTGTGCATTTCAGTATGGCTCATGGTTTTGAGGTCCAGGACAAGTGACCTAAGGCTCCAGCAGAAGTGGCTCAAGAGTTCTAAAGATAATCAACTGTTGAGAAAAATCTAACTGAACTTACCAGACCCCACCACCCATAACAAGAGGTAGAGGGACAGAGGGGAAGTTGACAGCCTCAACCACCTCTGGCCAAATTATCTCATTTTCTCAAATTTCACAAAAACTCACGAAGACATTGTTAGGACCCTCGCAGGACTTAACTCATAAACTTCCTTTGTTCAGGTGAAATGACCCCTGTGTGGAGGGGTAGAGTGTAGACAGGGTGATGGCCCATCTTGCTGCCAGGTTCCCTTGGGATCACGGCGAGACACCAGGTGGCTGACCTTTGCTGTGAGCTCGGTCTAAATGCCCTTTCTCACACATTTGGCAAACTCACCTCTCAAGATTCAGCAATTTGTCTCCACGATGTTTCCTGGTATCCAGACCAAAGCTGACTGCCCCCTTCCCTGCAGTGCATCCTTGCCTCCCTCCCTGCCTTTTCAAAAGCACCCCTGGACGTAGCCCGTCTAGACTGTGGGCTCTCGCTTCTCACTGGGTTTTGGAAGCGTCACTGCACCCCCAGCACTCAGGCTGGGATCCAGTGCAGAGGAGGCGGCTCAGAAAGGAAGTCTAAAGAGAGTGTGCACTGAGGATAATTACATCATCATCAGTAATTCCAGGCACAAATTTGAACACTGACATTGTGCCAGGTCACTCAGTAGCCATTGTCTCTGTCAGTTTCTGCATTGGCAGAAACCTGGGATGGGGAGCAGAGTCAGAACTGTAACTGAAACGTGAGTGTCTTAACTTCTAGGCCAAACATCGAACCACGAGCTAATTTTAGGTAAACTTTAAAGGATTGGCTATCTTAGAGTGGAACTGAGTACCTCCTCAATTCCGCCTGTAAGGTATAAAATGACAGATAGAGTCCCTGTCACCAAAAGAAAAGTAGATCAAACACACAGAGTTCAGATGTTGGTGTAAAATATTCCTTAATTCTCCACCTCTTTCACTCGCAGTAACAAGAGTGCCTGCTCTGGAGGGCTGTCTGGGAGACCACGTGTCCCTGTGCTCTCCACTCACCCTGCCCTGAAGTCTTCTCTGTTTTTATCCTGCAGAACCAAGCCTCAGTGCTGTCGCCAGACCTTATCCCCATCCAAGTGCTGTGTGCCCATTCTCGGTGCTTCCTTTTAGACTCTCCTGCCCAGATCCATGGATCTTTTAAGTTTATTTTATTTAATTATTTTCACTTTGAAATTTGAAAGAAGGCGAGACAGACGGGGAGTCTTCCAACAATCTCTGGTTCACTTCACAAATGCCTGCGATAGCCAGAGCTGGGCCAGGCTGAAATCAGGTGTCCCACGTGGTGGCATGGACTTGAGTACTTGAGCCATCAGCCACTGCCTCCCAGCATGCGCATTAGCAGAAGTGGAGTAGCTGGGATTCAAACTCTGCTTTGATAGACATGCAAGTGTCCAAGTAGCATCTTAACCACGGTGCCACATGCCCGCCGCACCATGGGTCTATTAGATGCCTCTCTGTGGATGACTTAGAGCCCGAGATGCTTTTCCCAGAGCCTGTCTCTCTGCAGTGCCCTGGCCCAGCGCCCTCCTCGCTAGGGAGGAGGAAAGCAGCCCCTTGCCACATTTACTTGTTCATTCTCTTTGTTGCTGCCAGGCCCTAGCACTGCCTGCCTCCTGGCCGCTTTCCCATCCTTGCACCCGGCCATGAGCAGCCCTTTGAGGTGACTTGATCCAGCCTCAGGCTGTGACACCGGCTGACTGCCAGACCAGTGACCTCCACTCACACAGGGCAGGGGCTGCCTGTGCAGCGGCAGATGAGACCGAAGCCCCTTCCCAGGTGCAGCTGCTTCCCAGGAGTCAGAAGAATGTCGGCTTTGACTCCGTCCTCTTTTCATGAGAATACTTGAGGAAGGCAGCTGGCCCAGGTCTGTGCTGGGAAGGGCCTGGCTGAGTGGTGCAAGGTGTAGGAGCACACTCAGCCCTGAGAGAGCAGCTGTGATGCTGCCACACCTCCACGGCTGTCCCCCCGCCCCCTGCACAGACAGCAGGCTGCTTCCCACCCTGCCGCTGACCGGTGGTCCGACCAGACGTGGGCACCCTGTCTTCAGCATCCTGCCGAGCTCACCGCCTTGCTCACCAAAGGACGAGCAGTGACACCTTTAGCCCTGAAGACCAGAATAAGCAGACATCATAATGCCAACCCTTAGGAGTCAGAGCCCTTTTATCCAACGCCCCGATATTAACAGTTCAGATCCAAGGGCTGGGTGCCTTTGTTCATGAAAGGTCACAGGAGGAGTGCATTGACTCCAGTCTACATTCTTAAGCAGCTCCTGGGTCAGGCCATTCCATGAAGGTGGGCCTTTGGAAAGCCACACCGGGATAAGCAACACAGGGATGCACCGACTGCTCAGTGCTCAGCATTGTTGCCTAGTTACCCCACATCCACCGTGCCTGCCAGAATGGGCACTGAGCTCTGGTCCTGTCTCTGTCACAGTCTTGACAGGTGGCTCTGCACTCTGAGACCCCAGGTTCCTCATTTTGCCAAGAGAGAGGGTGGATGGTGTTGGAACCAGCCCTCCCAACCCTGCTCTACTTCGGAGTGACATGGCAAGCACTTTCATTTTGAATTTAATGAGTATGGGATCCTGGGCCCAGTGCCAGGCTGGCTAAGTCAGGATCTCCGGGGCTATGGCCCAAGACCTTGAGTCCTTAGGAAGTTTCCCCACGGTGCAAAGACAGCCAGTTGGGAACTCAGCAAAACTGTATTTGGGAGCCACTGAACTCATGTCCTTTAAGGCTCCTGTGTCACATGACTGTGAGATGAGAGAGAGCTTGCAGATTCAGAGTCCAGTAGCACTGTAAGAAGGAGCCGACTGGGGCCAGCTCTGTGGCGTAGAGGGTAAAGCTGCTGCCTGCAGTGCCGGCATTCCCTATGGGTGCCGGTCCAAGTCCCGGTTGCTCCTCTTCCCGTCCAGCTCTCTGCTGTGGCCTGGGAAAGCAGTGGAGGATGGCCCAAGTCCTTGGGCCCCTGCACCCGCATGGGAGACCAGGAATAAGCTGCTGGCTCCTGACTTCGGATCGGCACAGCGGCGGCTGTTGCGGTTGTCTGGGGAGTGAACCAGTGGATGAAGGACCTCCCCCTCCTCCCCGCCTCTCCTCTCTGTGTAACTGTGACTTTCAAGTAAAATATATCTAAAAAAAAAAAAAAAAAAAAAAAGAAGTAGGTTCTAAGCCAGTCTTGTGGGCTGAGGAGGAGTGAGCTGGGTGGAGTGTGAGGAGGGGAGGAAGGTCATTGCCTGCTGACCGAACGGCATGTACACAGCCCTGTGGGTGAGAAAGTTCACGACTCGCAAGGGGCTGCGATTCGTCTCATATTTAGTCCCAAATAGTGCACAGAGGGCGCCTTTGGGGTGGAGGGAAACTCCCATCAAGGTAGGAAGTAGGAAAGCGGAAAGGTCCCAAGCATCTCGTACCTGGTCATTGAAGCTGCACCCTGAGGGTGGAGGGCCGCAGTCGGCCGCGTGGCACAGAGTTGAGACCAGAAGGGGCAGACTGAAATGGGCTGGGGGGAGCGAGAAGGCCGAGGGTCTCTCTGACGGAAGGAACCCAGCATCCTTGCCCCAGGACCTCCATTCTAAGAGTGGGGGAGGGTGCCCACGTTCTGTTTCCAAACTACCTCCCCGAGATTCCCCAAAGGTCCACAGTGCGGATTGCTAAGCCTTAGTCTTCTTCAGCCACACACCCGGGGCATTGATTTTCCTGGGACAGCCAAGCTGGCTTCAGTAACAGACACCTCGGGGCTTCCAACCAGGCGGAGCCCTATGGCTGATCTGCTCGGCCACAGACAGTGCGAGCCTCTGACCACTGCTAGAAGCAGACATGTGCACCTTTCAGGAGAGCTAATTGAATTTCTGTATATCTAGATTCATTATTAATAGCGTCAGAAAGAGAAACATGGGTGCTTTCTTTCTCCTTGTTATCTAAATAAACCAGATGTTTGTAAATACCGTGCTTAAAGGATGCAGCACCTGAGAAATCTGCTGGTGCAGAGTGGCTTTGGTACCGGTTCATGCTTGACAGGTGCACTGAGCTGTCAGGTATCCGTATTCCCCTGGCCAGCAGAGGCTGTGTTGCCTCACAGGTGTGAGATGAAGAACCAGAGCCCTTTAGAAGGGTTTGCATCTGAGCTCGGGGGTAGGGATAGGAGAGGTGTCTCCCTGGATAGGAGAGGTATCTCCTGGACCACCAAACAGCACAGCAGGCACTGAGCGTGTGCTCCACCAGGAAGGAGCTGTGGCTCCACCTGAGCCCTGGAGGAGGAGGAAGACACTTTGAGTAACACCGGAGGCCTCCTTAAAGTGCAGATGCAACCAGGAAGAGGCTGTCGTGCAGGTCGTCTGTGCTTTCCCTGTATCCAATTAGGCAGGTGCCCAGCTGGGCACTGTGCTGACCAAGCACAGGAGTGATATTGTTCTTGGGCGGAACCAAATAATGGCCAGAGTAGAACTTGCCCAAGTGGGGCACTTCTACCAAGGCTGCCCAGGAGGGAGTCGGCAGGCAGTGACTGAAAAGGAGAGCGATGAGGACCAACTCTGCCTCCTCCAGCATCGGCTGCAGCCGCAAAGCCAACAACAGCCTTTGCTCTGAATTCTCTTCTGCTCAAAGCATATGGTTTATTAAAATTCAACTGTCATGGACAAGGAACTTTTTTTAAATGAAGACAAACACTATACTCCTTTGATAGGAATAATTTTCTATGAGGGCATATCAAAAAACTTATGTAAAAGTGGAATTTAAAGATAAGAGTTTATTTTGGTACATGGGGATAAAGACTCGTTAATGTGGTGGTAAGGATGGACTATGCTACCGTGACAATCATGAAGCACCTATGGCTGGGTTCCTGTGGGCAGAGCCCTCACAGGCACCTCGCATTTCACAGTATACAGTTTTCATGAGCTGTCTGAACACCTCTCTGCCTGGGGAGCTTGGATTTCAATCTTTATAAAATAATCTCCACTGAGCCTGGGTGATTTTCCACTGTTCTCACCCTCCAGAAGAGGAGATTGCTAGACATCCATGAATCTTACTTTTGTCTACATTTGTTACTAAGGATCTTATGACTCCTGAATTAGGCACAGAGTCCAACTGGTACCTCTTTTAAAAACTGTCTGGGGGCGGCGCCGCGACTCACTAGGCTAATCCTCCGCCTGCGGCGCCGGCACACCGGGTTCTAGTCCCGGTTGGGGCACCGGATTCTGTCCTGGTTGCCCCTCTTCCAGGCCAGCTCTCTGCTGTGGCCCGGAGAAGGCAGGGGAGGATGGCCCAGGTGCTTGGGCCCTGCACCCCATGGGGAGACCAGGAGAAGCACCTGGCTCCTGCCTTCGGATTGGCGCAGCGCACCAGCCGTGGCAGCCATTGGAGGGTGAACCAATGGCAAAGGAAGACCTTTCTCTCTGTCTCTCTCACTATCCATATCCACTCTGCCTGTCAAAAAAAAAAAAAAAAAAAAAAAAAAAAAAAAAAAAAACTGTCTGGAAATAATAGGAAGAAGGGAAGAGACCCGCAGTCATCAGGCAGCTCTGTCACACTTTAATTGAATCCTGACCACAATTTGTACCATAGGTTTCTCTCTCCCTGTTTTTCAGGTGACAGTACTGACATACCGAAGGGTGTCACGTAGCCAGAGAAGCTGTGGTGGGCAGGATGCCACAATGACCCCAGTGATACTTGACTCTGTTCGGTGCCTTTCTTTAAGGATGGACAGAGCCTGTGTGTGGGATGGGGCATCACTTCCATAATTAGATCATGCTACTTGGCAAAAAAAAAATTATACCTCTGTAATTGGGGTTATTCACCAGTTGACTTTGAGTTGATCAAAAGGGAAGCTATGCAGGTGCACCTGACCTAATTCCATGAGCTGTTTAAATCTGCAAGGAGAGGGAAGAGATGGAGGATGTCAATAAGGTGTTTGAAGAATGAGAGAATTTAGGCCTGAGGAAGATGTTCCACTGCTGGCCTTGAAGTTCGAAGGGACATGTGAGAAGGAGCATGGTGGTCTCAGGAGTTGGGAGCATTCTTCACTGATGGCCAGCACAGAATAGGCTCTGTCCTGTAGGTACAAGGAACTGAGTTTGGCCAACAGCCACACGTGCTTGAAAGCCCAAGCTCTAGATGGGGTCTTACTTAGTCCAGCCAATGTTGTACCCACAGGCTGTGACACTGACCGGAGAGCCCAGTCCAGCTGCCCTGGACTTCTGACCTGTGGAAACAAAGAAAAAAGAAAGGTGTTCTTTTTCCGACTGCTGAGGTGGTGTGCATTGGGTATACTGTGATAGAAAAATGAAGGCAGGGGCCGGCGTTGTAGTGTGGTGGGTAAAGCCACCACCTGTAGTGCCGGCATTCCATATGAGCACCGGTCCGTGTCCCAGCTGCTCCACTTCGAATCCAACTCTCTGCTATGGGCTGGGAAAGCAGTAGAAGATGGCCCACATCTGTGGGCTCCTGCCCCAACGTGGGAAACCCAGAGGAAGCTCCTGGCTCCTGGCTTTGGATTGCCGTGGCTCCAGCTGTTGGGGCAAATTGGGGAGTGAACCAGTAGATGGAAGACCTCTTTCTCTTTCTCTCTCTCTCTCTCTCTCTCTCTCTCTCTGCCTCTCCTCCTCTCTCTGTATAACTCTTTCAAATAAATAAATAAATCTTTTTAAAAAAATAAAAAACCTTTAAAAATTGTTAAATTTATTTAAAAATAAATAAATCTTTAAAGCTGTCTCCTGCAATGCCGGTATCCCATATGGACACAGTTCAAGTCCGGGCTGCTCCACTTTGATCCAGCTCTGTGTTATGGCCTGGGAAAGCAGCAGAAGATGGCCCAAGTCCTTGGGCCCCTGAACCTCTGTGGGAGACCGAGAAGAAGCTCCTGGCTCTGGCTCCTGGCTTCCAGTTGGCCCAGCTCCTGCCATTGCATACATTTGGGGAGTGAATCAATGGATAGAAGATCTCTCTCTCTCTCTCTCTCTCTCTCTCTCTCTCTCTCTTTCTCCCTCCCTCCCTCTCTCCCTTCCTACCTCCCTCTCTGCCTCTGCTTTTCACTCTCTGTAACTCTGCCTTTCAAATAAATGAAATCTTTCAAAAAACAGCAACAACAAAAATGAATTTAGTAGGTGTTGAACTAGAATGTGAACTCCCGGGTGTCTGGGCCTAAGGCTGTACACTGGCCTCTGTTTCCACACCATCTGGGCAGAGCGATGAGAAGGGCTTACTGGGAAATTAGGTTCTCCAAGGGTTCCAGTGCAGTTTGTGCCATTTTGTGCAGAGCCGTGAAGTAGGCAGTGGGTTTAAAAGATGGTTAAGACTGGACAGCATCCCACAGGGGCTCACTGTTTAGCCTGAAAGACAAACAAGAGGCAGATGGTATAACAATGCAAACGAGCCAGTGGCGGGCATGTGGGCACTGTGCCGCCAGGGCTCACATGGAAAGGCTCCAAAGGCAAGGAGACCTTGAACTGGCACCTGACGCCTGGGCAGGCTCCCACAGGACACTGGACAGCGAGTGCATGTGAGGAGGGCCCACAGCATGGGCAGAGGTGGAGCAGAACATGCGCCATCTACTTGTGGGCTCATGTGCAGTTGGTATCATCTGGACTGCTGGGGGAGGGGCAGAGATGGAGCTGGGGATGCAAATCATACTAAAAGGAGAGGGGCTGTTCAGGCTGGGTTGTGGCAGGTGGGTCACTTGATTCAAGAGCTGAGAGCCCTGCCTGCCCAGAGACTCCTTAGAAAGCAAAGGGCAGCTCTACATCCTAGGCTGACTGCCTATGCACTCAAAGACCTCCAAGACCTCCAATGCTGCCATTGCTTGGGCCGACTGCTTTCCCCATCATCTAATCAGTAATTCATTCTGCAGGCATTCCTGGGCGGAGTGTCAGGCCCAGGACCTTACAGAAATGCTGATAGGGTTGGAGGCTGCCTAGTGGAGCAAGGGGAGTAGAGGCAGAGGGGAGTAGTGGGGAGAATTTTAAAAAGCCTTTCTAGAAGGTAGAGGAGGAAATGTACCTCCTGGGACAAGAGGGAGGAAGACTCTGGGGAACATGGAAGATTTCTTTTTCTCAAACACTCTGGGATTCTGTCCACCCGGAGGGCCTGTTGCTCATTCTGGACAGCTCTCAGGCTTCAGCTAGAAAATGTATGCAGGTTACCAGAAGTCTTTCAGAGCCAGCAACTCTGCCCAGCTTAATTGGACTCTCTGGGCTGAATTACCAGGCATTCTTTGCCTTAATTGCATAATGGCTTCTTTTCTTCATTAAAACTTGGCATAATGACATCATGGGCAACAAAACAGTTGAAGGGACATTTGGAAAGGGTAGTGTTTTCGCCTACTGCAGATATCACCCGCTCACTCTGCAGGTTAAAGCCTTTAGTGTATTCTGAGAAAGGATGAAACATTGTGTGGTGGTGGTGGTGGGTTTGTTCCTGATGAAACACTGGCTGGGGACAGTGGTTCCGCCCTGGTTGTGATAGGGAGCTTGAGCTGCCCTAACAAAAGACCAGACTCTGGGAACTGAAACAGCAATTTCTTGTAAAAATTTTTATTTATTTTAAGAGGCAGAGAGCTTGAGAGAATTCCCATCTGCTCGTTCATTCTCCAAATGTGCACAAAGGAGCCAGGTCTGAAGCTAGAAATTGAAAATGCAATCCAGATCTCCCACGTGGGTGGCAGGGACCCAGTTACTCGAGCTGTCCCTACCACTGCCTCCCAAGGTCTGCATTGGCAGGAAGCTGGAATCAGGGGCAGGACTTAGGGAAGGAACCGAGGTGTTCCATGCAGGGCGTGAACGTCTTAACCATTGTCTTCACTGCTAGGCTAGGCCCCTCCCACTGAATGACAGAAGGTTAACTATCTCTGTTCTAGAGGCTGGAATTCTCCAATCAGGGAGCCAGCATGGTCGCGTTCTGCTGAGGGCTATCTTCCAGGTTGCAGATGGTCAGCTTCCCATGTGTGCCCGTGGCTTACCTGTGGCGTCTCTTTTCACAGGGTCAATGGTCTCATCCTATCAGAGTTCCACCCATAGGACCTCAGTTAACATCAGTCACTACCTTGTATGCCTGGTCTCCAGATATAGTCACATTGAGGATTAGGACTAAAGTGTACGGATTCAGTCCATAGCAATGGGTGTTTTCTGTCCAAACTCATGAATTTGCATGCTTTACATGAGTGCTGTTTATTTTGCTTATACTACACCTCCATAAGGTTGTCTTTAGAAAAATACAATAAGCTACAACCAAGTACAGCGTGGCCCTGTAGGTTTAATATAGACTTTCTGCAAAAGCTGGTTAGTCTGCATGCCAGAATCCAGTGATGAAAGTTGTTTGCTGTCAGGGGAACAAACTGCGTGGAAAGCAGCCACTCCTGAGCCCTCACAGCGCACTGCTGGCTTACTGTGTCCCTCTGTGACCTGTCGCTGGAGCACGCAACTGGAACTGCTTCCTGCTCTCCCCCAGGTAGCTTTGGACACTTAACCCCTGCACTTCACTGGAATTTCAGGGTTCTTAGTACCCTAAGTCTGACCTGCACCTTATTTTGAGAAATGGATCCATTTTCCACCTTCTTTTGAGGATAAAGTACAGGTGGCTCTACAGGGCCCTGAGAGAGCTGTGCTGGTTGTGAAAGGTCTCCAGCGCCCACCAGCTCATCAGTGCCCCAGCGCCCGCCAGCTCATCAGTGCCCCGCAGCTGTCTGTCTCTCCCACCAGGGCCGATGCCTTCCCCAGGGGCTCTGTGCTCCAACATTTCCTACCCAGTCTTGACCCCCTCCTGAAATGCGTTTTTTTTCCTTAGACTCCGCAGATTTTGTTTTCTGAGAACATAGAATGGTAGGTGATAATGACTTGCACGGCCCTAGTTTGCTTCTGAATTTAACAGAAGGATCTGGAGACAGTATCTGAATCCCAAGGGAGCTTGATACTTTCAGTCTAACTGCCACTGGACTCTATGTCCTCCGCCCTACTGTGCCAGTGGGGTGGGGAGGAGCGAGGGTACAGGTGGATTCCAAAATCCCAAGTGACCCACATCGCTTGGCTGTTTATAGTCTTGATTATTCACTCAAGAATGATGTATCAGCTCTGCTACTCTCAGCATTGGGTACAGAGGACTCAGTAAGACCTGGTCCTCACCCTTTAGGAAACCACTGTGTGGCAGAGGCAGAGAGAGCTGCGTTTTCTGTAAGCAGACAGGTGTCACTCAGTGCTGTAGCTATCCCCCCGACCCCCAAGAAACATTTCATTTAAGGAATACAAACGTCATGCATTTCATAAGTACAACTTTAGGAATATAGTGATTCTTCCCATCATACCTGCTCTCCCACCCACACTCCCCCCATTCCCAGTCCCATTCTCCACTAAGATCCATTTTCAATTAACTTTATACACAGAAGACTAACTCTGTACTAAGAGTTCAACAGTTTGCACACACATACAAAAACTGTTCCCCAACTGTTGAGACAAGGCTGTTCAGTCATTGCATCTTGAAGTTAATTTCACTTTTTTTAAAAGTAACTTTTTTTACAAATAAGATTTATTTATTTATTTGAAAGAGTTACACAGAGAAGGAGAGACAGAGAGAGAGAGAGAGAGAGAGAGAGGAGAGAAAGTCTTCTATTCGCTGGCTCACTATCCTATTGGCCCCAGTGGCCAGAGCTGCGCCAATCTGAAGCCAGGAGCTAGTAGCTTCTTCCAGGTCTCCCACGCAGGGGCAGGGGCCTAAGGACTTGGGCCTTCTTCCACTGCCTTCTCAGGCCGTAGCAAAGAGCTGGATCGGAAATGGAGCAACTGGGACTTGAATTGGCGCCCATGTGGGATGTCAGCACTGGAGGTGGCAGCTTTACCCACTACACCACAGCTCCAGCCCCCAAATTCAAATTCAAGAATGGGGCTCTTTGCACTACTCAACCCTTAACCTAATTTTTCAACTGAACGATACTGTCAGACATACCTGCTGTACACCAGACATTTTGAGGAACACAGAAATGAGTGTGCAATGAATGCAAAGTTCTTGAAAATCACATGTAATATAGAAAAGGCGAGTATGGACAGACAGAGATGACTGGTTTTTTTCAATCTTGCGAACTTAACCCTGAAAAAAAAAAAACGCCATTTTTTTGTTGTCTTTTTTTTTTCTGATGATAAAGTACAAACATTACAACCCAATGAAAGTGTAATTTACCTCATGATTAGCACTTAACAAAAGTTTTGATTCATATGTTCTTATGAATAAAATGAGTTGTGCTCCTTTGGCAGTTGGGGGCTGTTCCAGTTGTAGCCACATTTGGACTGCGTAACACAAAAGCCCCCCGAGACAGGTCAGTCTGCAGTTTAGCTGTTTGGTCTACCCTGTAGGCTGCTTATGCTGTGTTGTGGAGGGGGAACTGAGTCCATAACCAAGAGTCAGTACTGAATCTGTTCTTATGGCAAGCTTTTTGCTTGGATGCTTGAGTGGCTACCTCTTGCTGGAGGAGGGATTAGACCCAGATGGATCATGGCAGTATCTCCCCACTTGACGCTTACGTGTCACGTCAAGGTGAATCATGTCATCTCTCCTCAAGTCCTGACATCCCCATAGGCCCTCCTGGCCTGAGCCAGTGCTATCCAGGGTGGACAGTGGCCTGGACCATGGGACCAGAAACCTGAGCATCACTTGATTTAGACAGGAGGGAGGGCAGGAGCCCAGAGAGAGGTCCCTTCCTTATCCCACCACCGAGCAGCTGGTGGGTTCTCTGGTAGCCTCATCTAGTCATACAAGGGAAAATGTTAAGTACTGAATTCCAAAAATAATCTGTGTAGAAAATTATTGGGACTGATACCAGGTCTTAGATTTTTCTTCTGGTCCAGAAATCTAGAAGTGCATCATACTCATGATGTACTATTGTACCTCTGAGTCATCAAGAGAAATAGTGTGCAGGGAAAAAGGTCAAAGACCCACTGTAGTGTTTTCAGTTGGGCATTTGACCCCCAGCCCTAGTACAAAGAAGGCCAGTATGCAAGAGTGAGTCCACTGTCCAACACGGGAACTGTGGCAGACATTGCTAATCCATCTGATACTCTGCTATTGACCACAGACAGAGCCTGAAGCTCCTTTCAACACAAAATTTCTAGAAATGCCCTCTACTTCGTAAGCTTCAGCCCATTGCTGTGTTTTGGCCCAGAGGACGAGCGAGCACTTGCTTTGCACTGTCCTCGTGCTGCTTCCCACTGGATCCTCCTGCTGGAAAGCTTGGCTGCGTAGCCATGGATTGCACAGTATGAAGACAACGCCATAGACTTGGCTGTGCATAGCCTGGCTCTGCTGCCTCTCTCTTCCCCTTCCTTCCTCTTTGCTTAGCTCTAGCCAACCAAGGGATGAGAGAGCGCTGTGCTCTGCTTGTCTCTGTCTTCTCCTTTTCCCCTCGTTCTGATCGGAATCCTGCTCTCCACTTGGGTTTTATTTATCGACTCCTCTCCACCGGTTCACGATCCCTAATGATTTTTAGAACAAATCAAACCTTGGAAAGTTTAAACAAAGGCTCATTGAGATCTTCTCTGCTGTTAATGACATAGAGAGCCTTCTGTGTCGAGCGCCCCTGAACCCCTCACTCCGGCGTCTCTTCATTTATGCCTGGAGGCGCAGTCACGCACTGTCTTCCCGATGCTCTGTGTTCATCTGTCTCATGATGTCCTTGAGGTGCTTGTGCTCCATGAAGTCTCAACCCTTTCTGTTTCTGGCAGAACATTTCCTTTCTATTCCAAAGTGCTGCCTGACTTCCCAGGTTGGGCCTAAATTTCTCTCTCCTTTCTTTGAAGGCTGTCGGGGGAGACCTGGGCAAGGGACTTAAGAGGCCTCAGTACTGTTAAGCCCAAAGGCTCTTAGGAATTGACTTCTTGACTACTCATTCCTGCTTCTTTGAGCAGAGGGGATTCAAATCCGTGTTTCCCTCTAATTCTGTTGGTTTTGCACTGAGGGAGATGGTAATCTGACTGCTAAGATTCCAGGACCTCATTGTCTAGTGAGTGGGGGGCCCGACGGGCAGACCCTCTCTGTGCTCCTCTCTGTCCTGCACCTCTTGGTCTTCCTTGCACAAAAATAAGATATAAGACACAAATTTGAGTGTAGAGGAGCAGACAGTGGGAAACAGGCAGCCTGTTCTGATCATCTCTTTAGTATAAACCACTTAGGCTCCACGAGGTCATCACAAGTGTTCCAAGACAAGAGGGTCCCTAAAAGTCCCCAACCAAGACCCTTAAAACAGAGCTGAGCTCCGATTCTCCAGCCTTGCCTTCCTCTGCTCCGCCCTGCACCCTGAGCCACAGTGATCCCCTGACATGAGAACGTGGGGTCCTGTCTCTGCTCCTGGAAGGGGGAAGCACACTTGGAACTCTGGGAGGAGCATCAGAGGCGCCACCTTGCTGTGGACTAAGTGGCCCCCACCTGCCGTAGCCATGGCTTATTCGGGGTTGGGGCTGTGATGCAGAGCTACGTGCACCTCAGCCTCTGCAGTGGTGAGCAGGAAAAGGTAAAGAAACAAGAAAGCAATTGGAACTCGAAGAGTTTGTCAAAATAGGGAGAGCCTTGTGGGATGTGATTCTGAGTCGTCCAGCAAGTGTGTGCGTGGTCTGCTCCCAGACCTGGAGTGCTGAGTCGGTTCTTGCACAGGATCACAGAGCTGCAGGTCTCCATGGGGACAGGCTTGTGTGTTGCCGTCTCTTAAGTGAAGCCAGGAACACAGCTTGGAGGCCGCCATGTCCTTCCAGGACCCAGGCCTGTTTAGAAGCAGCTCAGCTGTACCCAGCCGGGAAGGAGCTGCCATTCTCAGCAGTGCGGTTGGAAGCGGTCATGGTCGGCTGTCAGCGCCAGGCAGAACTGCAGAGCAGGAGGAGGCCGGGGAAGGTGTCAGGGGAGTGCATTCCGGGTCAGACCTGGGAGTGGGGAGGGGGCTGGGAGGTTAGGGGGGCCTGGAGTCTGAGGCATGGTCAACTCTGCAAGAGACTTGTGATCTGCGCAGTGTGTGAACCCTGGATTTGAAGTCAGATTCAAGGTCAGGCAGAGCTTGTTAAGGAAGTCAGGGCCAGCTTCCAGGACAGAACTTTGGCTGGCTGGAAGAAAACCTCTTCCAGGGGGTGGAAGGCCAGAGCTGGTCTTTGTCCTCTCCTTTTGCTGAGAGCTCCCAGCTCCTCTGGTCTTAAAGGTACAGACATCCACTCCACCACCAGTGTCTGTGGTGGGTTGAAGTTCTGGCCTGCACGATGCAATCAAAGATGCCAGCAAGGTGTGGGGAGCCAAAAGGGGCTCACGCCTTAGCAGGGGAAGACGTAAGCCCAGCAGCTTGTGTGGTGCTGAGCAGGGGTGAACCAGTGATGGCAGTGCTTCTTTGGGTCTTAGGCTTGTTCATTGCCCAGTCTTATTCCAAGAACATTTTAAGTTTTTTTGTGATGAATCTTGAAATAATCATTCATCTGAGACAGCATAAAACCAAACTTAGAAACCACAAACATGACCAGTATCCAGGTAGCTTTGAGGATTAAAAAGGACGGGACCAGGGCAGGAGCAGCTCCCTCCTCCCTTCCTGTCTGCCCATCCTTGCTTTCTTCCTTCCTCTGCAAGTACTTTGCACCTCTCTCTGCATTCATGTCTGCTTCCCCTGTGGAGTACACGCTGCTCAAAATACCAGTCTTCCAGTTCTCCAAAGATCTGTAGAGCTGACCAACCTTTGATGTTCTGTAGGCTAAGGACGAAAGTCAGAAAATGGGCTTTTTTAAGGTCCAGAACAGCCATCAGAAAGGCAAGAAAATCATGTGCGTGACTCAGGAGTGCCCGATAGCTAAGCATAGTGTTTATTTTCTGCTTTTCCCACCCACCATGATGTCTCCCTGCCTAGCGAGAGCTTTCATACAGTTCTCCGACTTCAGAACGTTGACTCGACAGGGAAAGGAGTGGGCAGTGTCGCTTCCCGCTGAGTGAGATGACTCATGCTCCTAATTTTAATGGCCTTGATTTCAATGCCCTGTACCTGACCTTGGATATCAGTGAAAGGGATTCTCTTATCAAAGAGCGAAAGCTCTCTTATCTTGCAACCTCAGCTCAGGACCGTCAGTTATGTAGGGAATCTCCCCGTCTTTGAGGCTAGGGCTGGCTAGGGTATTCACTAGGGAATAACCTTCCCTTCACTTGGTACAGCATTTTCCCTCGCTGGGAATTCCTTCCCTGCTCTGTACCTGTCTCGCCTATAAGGAACACCCTGAGGGCTAGGCCCAGGTACTGCATAGCTCTGTTTTTCTCACTGGTTTCTTGAAAAGTCCTCCAGTGCTTGCTGAGTGTGACCTCTGAGAAGTCACCTGCAGCTCCTCTTTGGTCATTCTTTGCTGGGCAGCAGCTGATGCATCATGCCAGATGTGTTTTGCACAGAAACGGCTCCCACTCCAGTCCTGTCACGGACGTATGCTGATGGGCACACAATCCACGTCACCGAACCTGCTGCCTTGTTAGAAAGATGAAATGAGGCAGTAGCCGGGTAATTTGGTAATTTGGAAAACCGGAAGAACAGCTCTGAGGGTAAAAAGAATAGGGCCAGCGTTGCCACGGCCCGTTCGCTTCCTGCCGTCCTGCACCAGTCCTTCTTAAGCCCCTCAGTACTTCCGAAACTGTGCTAAATGCTAACGGTGGATCACCCATCAAGAAGATGCGCTTCATTCCATGGAGCCCACATTTGCAGGTGAGTGTCTCAAAAAGTCCTCTCCCCAGACACGCGGCGTGTCCTCAAAAAGAGGTGGTCATTGCCCAGTGACTCATTGCACAGCCTGAGGACATGTTGTGTGCTTTCCGTTTTGTGTAAATTCACTCTTTCTGATAACTGCCACATATGCTGAGTTGATGTTGTGCAGCCATGGAGAGATCAAGAAAGAGTTTTCCTTTCTCTGCAGTTAGTGCCACATGGCCAGACAGAGTTCAGTGAGATGGCCATGATTTCACTCACCGCTAGAAGCAAAACTCAATTCCAAGAGGAAGTTTTCAAAACACCTGCAAGAGTTGCCCATTGGAAATCACCCTTTACCCTGGGGCTGCAGGTAGAGACAGAAAAGAAGAAAGAAAAATCTTTGCCTTTCTCCCGTTAGCTGGGAGAGGCGGGATGGAGTCAGAATAATCCAGACTCACACAGGAGGGTCGTCTCCAGTGGTGACCACGTGCGGAGGACACACGTGGGAAAAGAGATGTGGCGATGCCCGCTCTCACTGTGCTCTCGTGCTCACGCTTCCCGTTTTAGCGTGGTGAGAGCCAGCCAGCCGAAGGTGTAGGAGGGGAAGGGACGGAGCCCGCAGAGCGTGTTTGCACTTGGGGTGGCACAACATAGGTGATTTTCACAGCAGGTAGAAATAAGCTCCTTTAGTGAATTACGTTGATTGTCGTGACAGAGCGTCCTGAGACAGAGAGGCCGCTGTGGGCACAGCCCCAGGTCCTTGGCAGCCATGCTCAAACCCAACTTGATGTGATTAAAACTGGGGGATCTCCTTTCCAGGGCATCAGCCAGGAAAATCAAATCAGGCCGCACCTTCTCAAGATGAATTTTCTTTTCCCAATGAGTTCAAGAAAATGCTGATTAAATGGCCGGAATATACTAATTGTGTTTTTTTTATTTTTTTTATTTTTTGACAGGCAGAGTGGACAGTGAGAGAGAGAGACAGAGAGAAAGGTCTTCCTTTGCCGTTGGTTCACCCTCCAATGGCCACTGTGGGCGCTGCGGCCGGCACACCGCGCTGATCCAATGGCAGGAGCCAGGTGCTTCTCCTGGTCTCCCATGGGGTACAGGGCCCAAGCACTTGGGCCATCCTCCACTGTACTCCCTGGCCACATCAGAGAGTTGGCCTGGAAGAGGGTCAACCGGGACAGAATCCGGCGCCCCGACCGGGACTAGAACCCGGTGTGCTGGCGCCGGAAGGCGGAGGATTAGCCTGTTGAGCCACGGTGCCGGCCACTAATTGTGTGTGTGTGTGTTTTTTTTTTTTTTTTTTTTAAAGCGCTGACCATCTCTCAGAGCAGGGGTGGCGACTCATTCCCCGTCCTGTTAGGAGGAACCTTTAGTGTCTCCCAGGTCACACGTCGCCAACCAAGCCCCTCCTCACCCTAAAACTGTACAGCAAAACCACCCCAGCTTCACTGCTCTGTTCTCACCCTTGGCAGTGAGCTTTAGGGCAGGAGCTGTGTTGGTATTTATTTGAGCCTCTCATGCCTGAAAGTACCTGGAACACTGAGTAACCAGTGGTAGAAGGGAAGAAGGGAAGATTGTTGCTTTGTGAGTGACCTTGGTTGATAAATGCTAAGGCAAAGGCGACGACGTTCCAAGGCCTTAGTCAAAACTGGGGGTTTTGTTGTCCTCACCCATGTGGACATACACATCACACAGTTTATTTTTCTCTCAAGTCTTAGACAATGGTTGTGTAAGTGACAGGGAAGTGAGCCAGGTGGCCAGTGCACCTGTGCTGCCCCAGGGCTGGGGGGCAGGACCAGCATAGCTCTGCTTCCAGCCCGCCAGCCGCCAGTATCCAGCCCTGGCATATCCTACTCAGCTCAAAATTGAATATGCCCTGCTGTTTCCCAGCTGTGTGCCCTGCACCGGCTCTGCTCTTAGCTAGAATGACCTCTGCTTCCTCCCCTTCCTCCTCATCCATCTGTCTCCTCCTCCACCTCTCCCTCTTCCAAATCCCCCCACCCCGCACTATAGCTGAGAATCCCATCACTGCCCTCAGACCTGCTCCTGAATTTCTCTTCTGGGAATCCTCGCCCTCCCCAGGCCTCTCCTGCACCCATTGTGATTAATTCTTGCTTGCTTGCTTTCGCTCTTTCTTTTGCCCTCCCCTCCCCTCCGCTCCCCTCCCCTCCCCTCCCCTCCCCTTCCTTTCCCTTTCTTGGCACATGTGATCTTAGTTTATGAAGTTTGGCTTTAATTTACTTGTCCATTACTACGGCTGAACTCTACGCAACTTCAGGGCAGGAGCTGTGTTGGTATTTGTTTGAGTCTTTCATGTCCAAAAGTACCTGGGACACTGTAATTGAGTAACCAGTGGTGGAAAGGAAGAAGGGAGGATTGTTGCTTTGCGAGTGACCATGGTTGATAAGGGCTAAGGAAAAGCTAATGACGTTCCAAGGCCTTAGTCGGAACTGAAGGTTTAATCATTCCACATTATAGACACGTATTGAATAGTCACCCTGTACCCATACATATTGAAATACAATTATATGTCAATAAAATGCAAACTAACACACAAATAAGGATCCAGTTATAAATTGACTCTGCATCTTTATTCCAAATGAGAAGGTAGACACTGAAGTAGCTTCAGGACAGCCATGCTGTCACCAGCTCTGACCCTAGACATGTCGTCGCACACTCGACTTCTCAGCTCCTCCACAGCTAGCAGAAAACATGTCTAGGGACTTGTTACAGCAAAAAATAGTATGACTTTAAGAATAAGTTATATAACATAGCTAGAAGCAATGACTACTACAGGAAAAAAATTATTATTCAGTATGCACAGTCGTTGAATAGATTTATGAACCCAAACTTACTTATATTGTAATCATGAAATATGGGAAGGGAACCATAATTAGCATTCTCATCTGATGAATGGTGTTCAAGTGAACGCATAAAGTGAACTTTGTTATTGTTGAGAATATACTCAAAGACTTATCCAGGCCCTTTAGTGGGCTGTGGTTGATGAAGGCATGTTAATTTCCAGGATCCCAGTCTAAGCTCAGAAGCACTTCCTCCAGTACATTTGGTGTGCAGTCTGCAAAATGATTCAAACCCGAGGTTTATCACTGCTGAGAGGAGAAAACACCTCAAAGCCTTTTCTTGCTTTTGTGCAGGGCTGCAAGGCTGAGCTTTGGGTTACTGAAAATTGTCATTCCCTCCTCTGTTTTGGAATAGTCGTCCCTGTGGACAACTTTAGAACAACGCTGCTGCTTCGGTTTTGCAACATCAGTTATTAAGTGGGAAAGCCAGCTGCTGTGTCTTAGAAAGATTTCCAGTCCCCTAGGGTGAAATCAAAACATCTCTGGCTAAAGTGGAGCCAACCAGAACATTCAGTTCAGAAAAACACTGCATCCAGTGGTACTTCTGGTTCCTCAGCATTTTGTTGTATTTTGCATTAAAATGAAAGATCGATTGCTCACTGCTGGATGAGGTGCTGCCTGGGAGGGGCTGGCATTGTTCAATCCTGTTGTTGGGTGGTCCTGCTGGCTTAGAAAATTTACTTAGCCGGCACCACGGCTCACTAGGCTAATCCTCCGCCTTCCGGCGCCAGCACACCGGGTTCTAGTCCCAGTCGGGGCGCCAGGTTCTGTCCCAGTTGCCCCTCTTCCAGGCCAGCTCTCTGCTGTGGCCAGGGAGTGCAGTGGAGGATGGCCCAGGTGCTTGGGCCCTGCACCCCATGGGAGACCAGGAGAAGCACCTGGCTCCTGCCTTCGGATCAGCGCGGTGCGCCGGCCATTGGAGGGTGAACCAGCGGCAAAGGGAAGACCTTTCTCTCTGTCTCTCTCACTGTCCACTCTGCCTGTCAAAAAACAAAAACAAAACAAAAACAAAAAACAAAACAACAACAACAAAAAACTTACTTAACCTCTTGGAGGCTCAGATCACTGGGGCAGAAAATTAAGGTGCAAGTTCAAGACCATGTAAACCCTTGTCACTCTGAGGGCCTCTCAGGTGCTGAGTCAGTCACCAGGTCTCACAGGTGACACTGGAGACATCAACTGAGTGTTCCCGTAAGTCAGCGGGGCCTTCTGCATGCCCTCCCACAGGTTGTACATGGCCTTCCAGTCCGTGCTGAACAAGGTCTGAGCATGACGTTCAGAGCTTTCTGTCTGTGAGAATAAAGCACAAGAAGTGGAAAGGGCCTGCCTCTGTCCCAGGGTCTGCAGGTGGGAAATGAGGCCGCCTTCACATTCGTGCTCCCTGGCAGGGCCACCGCTGCTGAGCGAGCAATCACTGGAGCCCCCCGGATCTCACACAGCAGCTTCTCCTTGCTGGGGACCTCTGGACTCGACAGCACCGCGGGCCCAGGGGACCTGGCCTTCTGCTGCTAGGAATGGTGGCTGTTTATCAGGGCCATTTCCTTCTCCTAGAACACAGCTGGATAAGTTTCCCAGCCTGTCTTGCAGGACCTGTGGCTTCGGCCTGCAGCCTGTCCTCGGGGACCTATGGGAGTGAAACTTTTTCCTGGCCTGATCCATGAAAGCCTTTCACCCTCTCCTTGACCATCTCCCTCCCTTGCGCACCTGCTGAATACCAAGCCCAGGGCCAGTGGGTAGAAGCAACACTCCGAAGACGGCAGTCACTGTAGCCGGGTTCCTGAGTCTTCCGCTTCAGATCGGGCTCCACAGGAGTGAGAAACAGGCTTCTTCCATGTCAAGCTAGAGAGAATGTGACGTTTGTCACCATGGCTGGCCACGTGTAGAAATGTCTGCCTGTGTGCCAAATAATTAGTATTTGCACTATTGATTTCTTCTTGGCATACAGGCAGTTAAATGGTAGCTTTTAAGGTTTTCACCAACTAAGTCAATAAGGCATCCATTCTGGTTCTGATCCCAGTTTTCTAAGGCCTTCAGGAGTGAGTGTGCACTGAAGCAGTGACAGGGTGAACCAACAGGCCTGTCGGGAGTGGTGCCCTGGAGGGCGGAGGAGGCTAGGGCGGCAGAACCCTGTCTGCTGTCCTGTCTATGTCTGGAGCCACTTGGAGCATCCACCGATGACTCCTTGGGAAGGGAGTCATAAATCACAGTGCAGGCCCACACTACCTGAGGCAGCTGGCGAGAGTCCAGAAAGAGGCCGCACCTCAGTGAGTACCCCACGGCTGCGCAGGGAAGAGGGACATAGAGGCAGACATCAGAGGCGCCATTAACTCCGGAGGCAGGGCGACGACACGTCTGGCACCGAGGAGGAAGGGCAGCTGCCTCTGCCAGTCTGCATCCTGAGAGCTAGGTGTGTCCAGCCGCAGTATAATCACTGGGAGCACACCTCACGTGTGAAGTAGATGTCCACGTGCCACAGAGTGTTAGCTAAGTAATGAGTAACCGAGGGAGGTGGGAAAGCTCATTCTGAAACCCATTTGCTGCATCAGAAAGCCGGAAGCTCTTAGCAGGGAGTGAAACGTAAGCTTTAGGGGCACCTTTCTACCAGAGAGGCCTCTGCACGTCACAGCTGACTTCCCCGTGTCTCATCCTTGAGTCCACAGATAAGCCTATGACGCAGTACCCAAGTGTGACATTGGAAGTGCATGGTGCCCCCTTTTCTGACTTATTTGAGTGTTTTAAAAGATTTGTCCTAACAGTTCTCGTGTTTTGATCATAAATAATTTTTAAAGATTGTTCTTGGTCATGATAAAAGCTGGTCTTGGTATACTTCAGCCTGGTCCTTCACCCAGACAAAGCCAGGGGTGTTAGGCACACACTTCCTTGAGCATGGAGTATTGAACCACTACCAAGGCCAGCCAGTTAACTTCCGTCTGGAAATTTCACTGAGGAATCTCAGGTTGGGCAAAGAGGAGTAGACCTTCTATCCTGGGGCTGTACGTCAGGTCCAAGGAACCCCACCGGATTTCATGGGCAGAACCTGCAGAGTGCGGTGGTGGCTTACTCTTCAGGACCACCCAGATTGCACTGAGGTGCCTGGGGGGACAGGAAGTTCCCTCCTGTGCCACTGATTGAGGTTTCCTTAAGCGTGGCCTCCACAGGTAAAGCAGAGCACTGAGCTGTTTGCAGATGGGTATGGGTGCCTCACCCTCAGTTACATGGAGTTGAGTTTCCGGAGGACACTCCAGTAGGCCTTGGTTGTTAATGTGCCAAATAATATCTCTATACGAAGGGAAGCAAGTTCTCATTGAACCTATTCAAATAGCCAAATTGCTGTGCAGAGTAAAAACATTCAGTGAAAGTATTCGATTTTAAATTCTGAGGTGTCAGCAAGAATCAGATTCCATTAAAACTGTCATATTTCAGTTTGCCAAATTCTACTAGATCAAGGTTAAGAGATTGATTAAAAAGAAAGGCCAGTGTTGTAGCACGTGGGTTGAGCCACTGCTTGTGATGCCAGCACCCCACATCCGATTGCCAGTTTAAGTTCCAGTTGCTCTGCCTGCAGTCCAGGTCCCTGCTAATGCACCTGGAAAAACAGCAGGGGATGACTCAAGTACCGGAGCCCCTCACAGCCACGGGGGAGACCAGGCTGTAGTTCCAGCTCCCAGCTCAGCCTGGCCCAGTCCTGGCTGTTGTAGTCCTTTGAGGAGTGAACCAGAGGATGGAAAGTCATTCTGTCTGCATCTCCCTCTTCCTCTCTCTGACACGATTCCTTTCAAAAAATTACACTAAATAAATATTTTGTAAAAGATTTTATGCATTTGAGAGGTAAAGTTATAGACAGTGAGAGGGAGAGACAGAGAGAAAGGTCTTCCATTCCTTGGTTCTTTCCCAAAATGACCACAATGGCCAGAGCTGCGCCGATCTGAAGCCAGGAGCCAGGTGCTTCTTCCCGGTCTCCTATGTGGTGCAGGGGCCCAAGGACTTGGGCCATCCTCCACTGCCTTCCCGGGCCACAGCAGAGAGCTGGACTGGAAGAAGAGCAGCCGGGACCAGAATTGGCGCCCATATGGGATGCCGGCGCTGCAGGCAGAGAATTAACCTACTGCACTATGACACTGGCCCCTAAATAAATATTTTTTAAAAAAGAATTTTAAGAAATGATAACAGTATCCCCAAAATAAATGACTACAGTTAAGTTTTTTCTCATCCGTTAGTTCAGTCCTGCATAATGAAGTTTTATTCCACTAGGTCTTGGGACAGCAGCTGCTTTCATGAAATTGCCTCTGCACTAAAAGGAATCCTGAAATTCTGACCAGTCCTGGTACCAGCTGATGAGTGTTTTCTGAATGCTGCTACCTGTATGCTTTGAAGCTTCAGTGGTGAGTCTAGTCATCTAGTACCTGCTACGGTACTTCCCTCAAGTCTCTGAACCTGTTTTGTTAAAGATATAGATTCTAACCTGATGGGCTTCTGTGTAAGCAGGAAAGGAAGTGGAAAAACACCAAGTGTCTGTGGGTCATTTTTTACAGTAATGACAACGTTAGAATTGAAGAGGGTTACATTTTGTTGGAGTAAATATCTAACTTTTTCTAAGAATTTGATCAGTGTTCTGCCTTGGACAAGAACTGACTTGGGCAGTGAAAACAGTGGCAGATCTCTAGGGCCTCCCAGTCCCTTCTGTGATGTGCACTCTCTCTGAGACCTTGATGTGAACAGTGTTTTACCCATACACACTTGTTCGTGGATTTCATGAACCAGTTTTTTGTCATTTATCTTGTGTTGAGTTAGTTAAGAAAAATGTGAAATAATTGTTTCTAGCTTCCCAGTTTTTGGTAATAATAATAATAATAAATTTTTGTGATTTCCTTTGGGGCCTTTGGGACATCTCAAAGATTTTTAGGCATAGAAGACTTTGTAATATTTTGTTTTTAAAATTACAGTCTGATTTAAGAATAAAAAAAATCAAGAGTCATGAAAGATTTGGACCTTTGATTAAGATAGAAACAATAGCTTGATTACCTGTTTATCAGAATGGCTATGCAGTATTTTAAATCGACACGGAAGAAGGTGACAGCATTTATAGAACTTTAGCTCCTGAAGAATCAAGGGCATGGCAAAGTCATATAAAGCATAGAAATTTACTCTGTTGAGAGTGGGACTCTGCTACCCAGACAGATAACACAGAATAGAAGAAATGGCCTTTTGTTCTCCCTAGGAAAACACTAAATGCTCTCTGACAAATGTTTCATTTTAAGAGAGAGAAATCAGATTCTAATTTTTCATTAATGTCAGATTCAGTAGTGAAGATCTCAGGCTCCACCCACTTCATTTTATTAAACTCTTGCATCTACACATCAGCCTCGTGGGAACTGTTCCAGAATTTAAGAACATTCTTTTGCTTATTTCAGACTCATTATTTACAGATATCATTAGCCAAGGCAAATGAAATTTATGGCTACAAATCTACTACCTTCCACATACAAGCTTTTTCTTCCATAATTACTGTTCACATGTTGAACAACCAGGCACTTTAGGGCAAAATTACCCTCTTTGCCTCTTGAGATGTACATTCCGTTATCTTGCAGATGGTTGAGTTTCTTAGCTATGATAAGTAGTGTGGTCTTAACCACTTAAATTCATGAAAATTTGAAACAAATCTAAAGAGAAGAACTGAGAGAGAGACAAGTAAGTGTGAAGCACCCAACATACACAAGCGTTTAAGCAGACCCCAAGGCGCAGAGCAGTGCAGGATATGTGCCGTCCATGTGCCTTTCCCATCTTCTCCAAGTGGTAGAAAGGAATACATGCCTCCATTGACAAGACCCAAAGACACAGCTCCTCTGACAAGAAAGCAGGAAGCAGAAGTATTTATCTTCACATAAAATATGGCACTCAGTAAATAAGATTTCTGTGTTCTTATGAATTACTCATGTGCCCAAGGATAATCTGTTAATCAGCTCAATTAATATTAGTCAATAGTTTTGAAGTCAAATAATGCTGTTGGAAATTATGTTCAAACAGACATACTACAAACACAGTTGTTGACAGAAAGGGTTTTTCAGAACTATAATTCAGTTTAGTTGAACTTTTCATTTTTTTTCACAGTCCTAAATGTTATGTAGAGCCTGTGTTTTTTTTTTGTTTTTTTTTTTTTTTTTTTTTTTGTTTTTGTTTTTTTTTACAGGCAGAGTAGATAGTGAGAGAGACAGAGAGAAAGGTCTTCCCTTTGCCGTTAGTTCACCCTCCAATGGCCGCTGCGGCCGGCGCGCTGCGGCCAGTGCACCGCGCTGATCCGAAGGCAGGAGCCAGGTGCTTCTCCTGGTCTCCCATGGGGTGCAGGGCCCAAGCACTTGGGCCATCCTCCACTGCCTTCCCGGGCCACAGCAGAGAGCTGGCCTGGAAGAGGGGCAACGGGGACAGAATCCGGCACCCTGACCGGGACGGCGCCGCTAGGTGGAGGATTAGCCTAGTGAGCCGCGGCACCGGCCTGCCTGTGTTAATTTATCTGATAATTACATTACTTTAAAAAGTTTAGGAAGTTCAGATTTGTCACTTCATGAAGAAAACATACCAAATCTTACTTTAAAAAATCTTATATTATAATCCTCAGTGGTAAAACCACAGAAAATGACATGTAACTTTTGTTAAGGTAAATTTATGAAACCAATCTGATTTGCCTGAGGATTCACCTTGATTAGTTGAATTTTAATTCTTTATAAAAATGCCGCTTAGCTAGCATTTTCTGTAAGAAAGGATTTTCATAAACAAGCCTATTTAAAATATTAGATATTTAGTAGGAGTTTTCTTTATTTTGGAGGAATTCTGGGAATATTAGATTTATATAATTGTTTAAAATCTCTGTTAAGCAATGAATTAATTTAAGAGACACAGTGATCTTCTATGGACATGCCCTCTAGGAGAGGAACACATTTCACACTCGCGCAGTGAGAAGTAGGCTTTGCTCTGTCTCACGCACGTGTCTCACAGAACCCTGGCAGCCTCAGCTCTGGCAGACTCATCCACAGGGCAAGAACAGGCACAGAAATGCAAACGTTCCCAGGCACAGAGTCAAGGGGCTGTTCTGTGTCCCAGGAAGTGCACAGTATTTCCTCAGTTATGTGAGCTCACAAATGGCCAAACGGAAAAACCCAACAAGCTGACTTCTCTGTTGTTCCTTGCCCGCGGTGCTGGGTCCCCTTGTGCCAGTGGAGATCACCAAGGGGCTAGGGATGATCAAGCCGGAGTGACGCGTGCCAAGTAACTTATTGGTCACACATAAATCAGAACCAGAACTGAAGTTGGCCAAGGGCCGGAAGTAGCAGACACCGAGTTGGAATAAGAGAGAAGCAGATTCATGGAAGATGAGGTTTACACCTTGCTGAGACAGTCTGGGAGGAGCCTTCCCTGTGGTACATTTTAACTGGAACAGGCAGGTGAGTTCACTTGCAATCTCAGTGAAACCTCCCAAGCTGACAGTCGCAGTTATTTCAACACTCAAACTCAGAAACTTAAAACATACAGGCGTGGAATATACTGACTCGCCAGTAAGGGAATCAGTGAGATGGGAAAGATAGTTAAGCATTTTGAAGAGCAGGGGCTATAGATTTAGCAAGAAAGGCAACGTGAGATAATGGTGGTTATTAGAATAGAGCAGGCAGAAAAATGACCCCCTACCAAGGATGTCAACACCCTTATGCCCAGTACCTGTGAGTAGGCTATCTTACATGGCAAAACAGATTTTGAATATTAATTTAGGTTTAGGATCTTGAGTTAGTTAAATCACACAAGCACTTCAGAGTGGAAGAGGAAGTCAGTGAGCAGGTCAAACTGATGCTGTGTGGGGATGACCTGCTCTTGCTGGCTTGGAAGGTGGAGGAAGGGAGCCAGTGGTGGCCTCTGCAGACTGGGAATGGCCCTCAGCTTACACCTGACAAGAATGTGGGGGTGTCAGTCAAGCATGCAATGACTGCTGCAATGACTTGAATGAGCAGGAAGCAGATTTTCCCTCAGAGCCTCCAGAAAGGAACAGGGCTGCAGCCTGCACCGGGTTTCAGTCTGGCGAGACGTCATCTGCTGAACTCCTGACATCCAGAACTGTGAAACAGCGCAAGTGTGCTGTTTTAAGCCACTAAACTTGTGGCAACAATAGGAAGCTGACACAGTGGGACAGAGATTGCAGTTTACTGTCTTGCAAGACAGCAAAACTGTTGCCTTTGAGGCCATGTGTTAGACCACAGTGTATTTAGTGCCGCAGCACCTGATTTCATAACTAGTAGCAGATAGGGAAGTCAAACACAGGCATGGTACTCCCAGGTGATTAAACCATGGTGAGTGTTAAACAAAGACCCAGTATGACATTGAAAGGACATACCACCCATCTTCTTGCCCATTGCATCACCCTTGGAATCAGCTTTGGAATTCCCATGAGCTCGCTGCAGCCGAGGTTTTTTAGGAAATGCAGGAGCTCGCTCTGATGGAGGGAATGCGGAATGGCTCTCTTCCCTCTTCGGGGTCCCTAGCTGAGCCCTCACACCCCTTTTGGTGTACAGAGCGAGGGCTGGCCTCCCTACGCCTCTCTGCTCAGTGAGATCGGGAAGCACGAGCCCGGCCAGTAGCCGTGCAGAGCCACTTGTACCTGTAGGGCCAGCTGATGACTTAATCAGGCGCACTCCTGCAGGTGTCTGCCTGTAGCTCCCGCAGAGTGAGAAGAGAACAGAAATTCTGAGAAACACAGAATCGCTTTGCAGAAATTACCCTGAGCCGGTCTGCAATTCCTACATGGACGCAAACTATGCGATTTCATGTGAATTTTTAAAAGGCTGGTTTCATTACACGCCGGACCCGTGTGCAGCCACGGGAGCTGAGAGGAAGCCTCCCTGGGGACGCCTGCACCCACCATATTCCCGACCGTTAGTGAATGACATTTCCTGGTCATTACCTTTGTGATCCCTGTTTGGATGCCTTTATTTCCCTTACCATGGAAGAGCTGGAAATGCTACACAAACATAAAGAAAGAAACAAACAAAAAAAAACTAAAAAGCACTCCCTGAATTATTATTTTGCCCTTGAGAAAAATGAGCTAGAACATGTTTCACAGCATACCAAGTCACCTAGTCCAGTAGGCCCAGGGGCCAGCCCCTGGGTTCCAGATTGCTGCGTCATTCCCTCATCTAATTTTCATCACGCTTTGCAAGCTGGGAGTTACCATTCCCCAGTGTACAGACGAGAAAGCCCTCTCTGGAATGGGGTGAGATAATTAATGAAAGAATATAGTTAGAATTGCGCACCCCCTGGTGACTCAGAAACTTTTAGTGTTAAATAAGGGCATTTCAGCATTGGTGAAGGGTCTCCCCAGTGCTAGGCCCAGGCTAACTTTCCTCCTCTCATCCCCAGTTTGTTGATGTGTGAAGGGCCAGCTGGGCCCCTGGCATTCCCAGAAATCACAAGACCAAGCTGAAAAGACACAGAGTTGCCCTTGGACTCCAGGCACCTCCTGGCTTGGATAGAAAACAGCACCTTAGTGATACTGCGCCTCCCCCGCCCCTTCCCCAGGCAGGTGGATAGGAGAGGAACAGTGAGGCAGGGAGCAGGACAAGAGCGCACCTTGGCAAGAACAAGAAGGATGTCATTCTCCCCACGTCCCTCTCGCAGACTGCAGCCTCGGGTTTCTCGTTGTCCCTTCACTGCTCCCAGGAATGCCCTGCTGGCCAGAGCCCTGGCTGCTAGACCTTTGCGCCTTTCTGTTTTGCTGATCTCCTACCTGCTACCCCTGAGATACACAACACACTCAACCTAGCTTCTGTTTGCACAGGATCCTAAAGTAGCTTTCTGGTGAGTAGGGGGTGCTTTGTGCAGAATGGCTAGTGGCTGCTAATGGTTCATGTGTCACACTGCCAGGTACTGATCTCTGTGCTAACAGGGCTTTGTAAGATAATATCATAACCTGAAAGTGACGTGGTAACCATGTAATGGAAAGGTGGGTCCTTGTCAACAGTGGTCAATGAGAATAACAAAGGCAAGGGTTGAGGATAAAGAAAGAGAAAATTTATTCCATTTTTTTAAAGAGATTTATTTATTTACTTGAAAGTCAGAGTTACACAGAGAAAGAAGGAGAGGTGGGGAGGGAGAGAGGGAGAGAGAGATAGAGAGAGGTTTTCCATCCACTGGTTCACTCCCCAATTGGCTGCAACGGCCAGAGCTGCACCAATCCAAAGCCAGGAACCAGGAGCTTCTTCCGGGTCTCCACACAAGTGCAGGGGCCCAAGGACTTTGCCATCTTCCACCACTTTCCCGGGCCATAGCAGAGAGCTGGATCAGAAGTGGAGCAGCCGGGACATGAACTGGGCCCATATGAGATGCCAGCACTGCAGGCAATGGCTTTACCCACTAGACCATAGCGCTGGCCCTAAGAAAATTTATTCTATTGGTTGAATGAGCAGGTATCAGACAAACGTCTAAAGAACACCCATCCTCCTATGTGAAGACAGTTCAGGGGTTTTAAGGGGCTCAGAAGGGGAAGCTGTGCTTGGGAGGACATGACTAAAACACATCAGGAATCAGCTAGGAGCTCAGGAGTAAACAGCCAAACACTGAAAGTGGCTGCAAGTCCAATTAAGAGGATTTTTTTTTTTTAAATAAATCTCAATAGTCAGCGAAGTTTCTTGAGAAGCGTGCTGAAGGGCAACTGATGGCTTGACCATAACATGAGTGAAACATACCAGCACATTATGCACGGGTGAGGAGCTACAAAACATTATCTGGCTGGAATCGGACAAAGACAAAGCACTGTGTTAAGAGATTCTAGTGTTTCATTCACCTTAATGAGGCCCACTTCCTCTAAAGTCTGTGACTAGTAAGGGTCATTGTGCCCTCCATCATCCACACCTGTAATGCCCTGTTTAGTGACCTGCACCCCAGCACACCCTGTTAAAACCAGAGGGAAGACTGGGGGGAGGTGAGTTCAGCCCCAGATAGACAGCTGCCAGCAGGACTTCCTCTGGCATTTGTCAAATCGTGCTTTTTGCCCCCACTGTTAGACTGAGTCCTCTGGATGGTCAAGGGCAGTGTCTTATCAAGGCCTGCTTCCCCAGCAATGCCTGCTCCTGCCCCAGGAGGTAGGGAAGCTTCCACCGAGCCTCTTGGAGGCCACATCTGTCAGCCTGCTATCCAGAACATCACTGGCAGGTGCAGACCAAGGATATCCATCTCTCACTGGAGTCTTCCCTGCAGGGAGAGAGGAGATGTGGTGTCTGAGATCGGTGGCGGCTCCAGGAAACAAGGAGGGTGCAGCCATGAGGTAGCAGCTCCGAGCACCTGCGCGCCGAAGAGCAGCAGAAGACAAAGGCTTCCAAACACCACAGCTGTTCGCAGCATTAAGAACCTGGGAGCTCGTCATGCAGAATACAGATCACATGACTGAACGGAGCTGGTTTTCAACACAGTCTTGGCAGACGTGATACTTCCTCTAAGAGTTCTTCACAGCTCAAAACGTTTGGCCAATTCCAGCTTCAAAGTTAACTTCCAACCCTTACCGTTCTTTTTGTAGTCAAATATGATATCAAATCTTTATCTTAGGAGAATGGATTTATTTTTTTAAAGATTTATTTATTTATTTGAGAGTCAGAGTTACACGGAGAGAGGAGAGGCAGAGAGAGGGAGAGGTCTTCCATCCAATGGTTCACTCTCCAATTAGCCGCCAATGGCCGGAGCTGTGCCAATCCAAAGCCAGGAGCCAGAAGCTGCTTCTTTCGGGTCTCCCACATGGGTGCAGGGGCCCAAGGACTTGGGCCATCTTTTACTGCTTCCCCAGGCCATAGCAGGGAGCTGGAGGGGAAGTGGAGCAGCCAGGACTAGAACCGGCGCCCACATGGAATGCCGGCACCTCAGGCCAGGGCGTTAACCCACTGCGCCACAGCGCTGGCCCCAAGAGAATGGATTTAAATGTTGGACAGTAGCCCAGGGCCGCTGAGTCTAACCTGAAGGGTGAGCTTGTTGAGTTGCACCATCCTCCCACGGTCCCTGATCCTCTGCACAGTGGTTGTGGAGAAATGAGGCTAATTTTCTTGTATGATTTGTAAAAGACCCTGCAGGCAACAATAAATGGAGAGTAGAAGACTTACTGGAAGGTCTCGGCTATCTGGCTACTGAAGTAGCCAGAGCTGCTTCAGAGTAGGGGACAGCCCTCCAGGGTGACTGCTTACAAGTAGATAGCAGAGGGCACACACAGATCTGGAAAAAATTCATTGAAAGTACAACCAATGTCTTTCTATCAAGGCCACCATCAAAAACAAGCAGAGTTTTGCCTTGTTATCAGCTCTGGAAGCATGACTAACAGAAGCAAGCTTGTTAAATTCCACAACTTTTCAGAAAACACTCTTGTTCTTACCTCCTACCACATATGTGATGGATGGCAAAGAGAACACTAGCTCACACACACAGCAGGAGAGACACAGTGGCTTTGTCAGGGGAACGCGATGGCCTCTTTTCCCTGCCAGCCAGAGCCCCTAATACTCAACAATTCTCTAGAGAGAGGCTGGATATTGGATTGCTTACCTCTAAGGTCTTCAGACCAAAAAGGCAAATTCCAGCAATACAATCATTTAAATGAAGTGTCTTTATAAACCTATATGATAATTAATGAAATATACACACACAAATCAAGTTTGTAGGAAAAGATTTTATGCTTAGGATTCACAAAGTAGTGATTCGGAAGCCAAATGGCCAAGAAAATAGAGAGAGATTGAGCGTTATAGCCCTTCTGTTCTAACTGAGCAGAAGTCAATTTATGGGAATTGTTTGATGAGAGCTATTAGAGTCTGTTTTGCATAGAACCAGTACACAGCCGGTCCTGTGAGACCTTGCTCACCACCCAGCTGCTTCCTGACCAGAAAGTCAAGTGCTGTTGGTTGCTGTTTGGATCTCTTGGAACCTCCATCTCTGGTGCCCGTCTGAACAGGCTGTCTTGCAACAGAAAGAAGCAGCAGTTCAGTGGCCACAGGCTGGTGCCCAGCATGCTGGGCCTGAGGGTACGTGGTCTGACGGAAGCCCGGAAGCCCAAGCTCACTGCAGACTTCCTTTGTGTGACTGCCTGCCCTGTTTCCCATCCACACGAGGACAGGACTCAGAACCAGGAGCTTAGGTAGAACCTGGATTGCTGAGCGTGTGTCCAGTGCCCCGGACAGAGTGTGCTACCCAGAGCCAGTGCTGGTGTCCCCCAACCCCTCTGTGAAGCCACGGGTCTGGGCAGGACCATACTTCCGCTCCACTTCTCTCAAGTCCACCAAGACCAATTTCTCAGTCCATGTTGTGCCACTATTAACAAGATGTCTGAGACTGGGAAAGCTGGAAAGAACAGAAATCTGTCTTTCTGACAGGAGTGAGGCACAGAGCCCTCCTGTCGTTGAAGAGAGGAAGGCCTGTGGAAGAAGGTCAAGAGCCACGGTGAAGCCTGCTGCCTCACTGCCACTTACATCTTCCAGGTCCTAGGATGCCAGCAACAGGTCCCGAGGGTTCCCCACCCTGCCCAGAACATTCCTCGCGTCCAGCCCTTCTGACCCTGGGGGTCCATGAGCACAGGTCGGCAGGACACGGTGAGCAGTGTAGCAAAGACCAGGAAAGCACAGGAGCTCCCCTACCCTTCCTGCAAAAGGAAGTTGTTAGGAAACTGGTGCAGTTGGCCGGATGGCCCAGCTGCCTGAGCCAGGCTCCACCCCCATCCTAATGGGATTGGCTGCTCCTGCTTCCCTGCCCGCCCTCAGGCAAAGTTTTAAAAGGGCCTGTTCTGAACACGTGCTCTCTTGGCCCTTCTCTCCTGCTCTCTCTCAGCTCTGCTCCCTGCTCTCTCTTGGCCCTTCTCTCCTGCTCTCTTTCGGTTCCTCTCTCTAGCCTCCTCCTCTGGTCTCTTGGCTCTGCTCTCCTCTCTCCTCTTCTCTGCTCTATCTTCTCTCCTTGCTAGCTCCTCTCCTCTCTGTTTCTCTCTCTTATACTCTCTTTTTCTCCTTTTTCCTTCGCCGCCCTTTCACTCCGGTCTGTAAGGTGTTCCCCAATAAACCCTTTCCCTTACTCCGGTGTCCGGTGTGCTTTGTGACGGCTAACATTAAGATATAACAGAAGTGGTGGTGGTGTTGATGGCATTTACCAAGTTTTGGAGAGCAAATACCATGTGCCAGCCATTCTGTAGGCATCATCATGTTAATAGCTGAAGCAAGTTTATAAAGACACAGCAGGAAAACACAGTGTTGGACTAGATGAGTGGGCGGACAGCAAGTTCTCATTCTCTGTCTGCCCTTCCTTCTGGGTGTGGCTGGGGAGCCCCTTCCTCTGGGCAGCCTTGCCTGACCTTTCCTGCCTCACACAGGTTGATGTCTCCCCACTGGGCTTCCCTCTATCAGAAAACAAGGTCCCCCATGCAACTGTCAACTCCCCACGTCTGTCCTCTCAAACTGTGCCAAGAAATGGGCTTTATCTCCCTAAGCCCACCCCAGCCCAGCACCAAAGATATAGCACACATTAGAGACAAGCTGTCAAATGAACAGATGAGAAAAAATATGCACATGGTTGGGCCTGGCTTCCGTAGGTCCAGAACGTCTCTTAGTGTCAGGCATTGTGCTGGGTGCTGTGAATTCAACAGTGACCACACAGGTGGTATCTGCCTTTAGTGAGCCTCTAGTCTGGTTTATAAGTTTGAGTCCCAATTCCTTTTCCTCCTCCTGCCTGGAAAAATGCACCTGATTGTGTGTGTCTCCGTGTTTGGGACACAGCCAGCCCCTCTTGTACATAGAAAACAGCACAGAAATCTGGGTCATATTCCCAGCCCTGCCTGTGTCAAAGGTAATAAGTACGGAGGGCAGAGGTGGGGAGAGGGGCAGCCTTCTGTCCTTGTGTTCCCCCTTCAGAGGCTGCTCCTGCCTGTGATTGCCCCTCTCGGGACCTACGGCAATTCACCCTGCAGATACCTGCTGTCATGTTGACCTCCGCAGCCATGATTTGGCATATCAGATGCCAGAACTTGCCACCTCCCAGCTCCTAGTGCAGATCACATAGCAATAGGTGAGGCAGGCACCAGCAAGGGCACCCACTGCTCCCCTTCCAGCACCCATTCCCTGCCACAAAAGGAAATAACTGCTATGCCCTTGTGAGCAGGTGCATAGATTAGCCCTCAGCTAACCTGTGAGATAGGCACCACCACGCATAAAGAGCCTGAGGCTCTCAGAAGTTAGGGAGACTTGCTAAGACCACATAGGATTTGAATTCAGGTCTTGCTAGATCTGTAGCAGGTTTTTATCTCACTACTTTATGAAGCAAAATGAAGGACTCTGCTTTGGAAAACCGGGGAGCAATTTGCTGAAATGGCCAAACCTAGATTCTCTGCTATTACCAAAGGCTGTGGTTTTCCTCTCTGGAAATAGAGTCCTTTCTTATGACCTAGAGAAAAAACAAATCTTTGTAGGTGGAAGAGAGCTGACAGGAAGCAGCTCAGGCGGGCTTACCAGGGTGACGTTAAATTGCCACTGAACCAGTGAGCTATGGCAAACGCTTCACTCATGATCAACTTTATAATCCTGCTGGGGGCAGGCTTGCTGCCTGCCTTGCAAATGAGATTCCAGAAAGATGGGCTGAAATCAGGGTGAAACCAGGACTTACTCCCAGAGGATGCCAGGCGCTCACTGCTGGGGTGGGGTAGAGACCCCTGCGTGGTAAGGCAGGTGCCACTCATTGCAGCTGGTGTGCTGGGTGCCAGCTGTGAGCCGGACCTCAGGTGGAGCCCCAGGTGTCCAGCCACGAAGCTGCAGTGCTCTCAGGCTGCTGAAGTGGCTGTCAGCTGAGGGAGCCTCCGAGACGTGCTGGAGCAGGGGCAGCGCCCTGTCACACCTCTGCAGGAGCGACGCAGGTACAGATACTGGCAGCAGTGGCACACATCCATTCAACAGACACATGGAGGTCAGTGAGGAGGCAAGGCTGGCAAAGACTCAGCCCTTCCATCTCAGCGGGGCCCAGCTTTTGAGTCTCCCTGATGGAAAATCCCTGCAGACAGCATGTTAAATTCCTGGCATCCTGAATCGCTGTGCAGCCCAAACAGGACTGGGGCACTAGACAGCCCGGCCTCGAAGCCTGGGTCTTTCTACCATCAGTGCTGCTGCCATGGCTTCGACACTGCCCTCTCTGTGGACGCCAGGTGTCTGCCTGTCGGTGAGCGTTTTCTGGAGGCTGTAAGGCCAGAGGTTCTGTCATGAGACCAAGTGAGACGAGTTGGCTAGGAGGCCCAGAACAAGGCTGCCCTGCTGTTCACTGTTCTTGGGAGCCAGTTCCCATCCCTGAGGGAGGTACTCCGGGCTGCCCTGAACAGCCCTGGACAATCAGCACCCCCACCCCCACCCCGTGGTAGACGTGGAGAGCTGTCAGCCACGTGCCCTTCGGGACAGGCTTTGCTGGGCAGTGCAGTGGCACACGACTCCAGCGGCAGCACGTCCAGGACCGCCTCCCTGCGGAGAGCTGTCCAGCCTGGCCCACCCTCCTGGGCAGCAGTGAGAAGGGGGAATACTTCTCCCAGGCTCACTCTCAGGTTGGCCAAGCTGGGGTCGGGCCCACACTGATCTGGTTCATCTCTGCCCCATCCTGCTTCCCCCATTTCTTCCTCTGGTGTTTATCCCTGGTATTCCCAGTGTGTCTCAGCATCCGCCTTCAGGGACTCCAGCCTGCAGCAGTGTTGAATACTTCAGGGGTATGTGTGATTGAGCAGTGAGATTGGGGGGAGCGATAGAAACTCACTGCACAGCCCCCACTCTGCCTGGGCCTGATGCTCCCCACTGAGCACTAAGAGGGAAGCACGGATGGCTCAGCTCAGACTCCTAGCTGCAGGAGCGGAGCTCAGTCTGATCCTCCTGCTTGTACCCAGAGCCAGGACGGCAGGGCCTTCGAAGGTCATGGGGAGCCCTTCCGGCCCTGCTACCCAGCTCCTTCCTGGCTGAATTGATCATCACCTGCCTTTCCTCTCCGCTGACAGCAAGCTGGTCCAGCCAGCAGCATCTTCCCCGGGCTCTGTCTCTGACCCCCTGCTTCCATCCACATGGCTCCATACCACAGCAGCAGCAGACCCACAGAACAAAACAGATGGCTTTCTCTCTGCTTCAAACCTCCCATGGCCTCGTACTGCTTGTAGAATAAAATCAAATTCACCCAACACTGCCGTTCTCCATCCAGCCCTGCCTACGCTTCTGATCTCAGAGATACTTCTTGGGGCTTGCTGCATGCCTTGCTGTGTGCTGGGTGCCGGAGACACAGCAGAGAACAGAATTCCTACATCCAGTGCATCTCCATCGCAGTGGAGCTAGGCGGTACAGACACTGAATGCACAGACAGCAAGTGTCATGGGAAAACAGGAAGTAGGGGAGGGGCAGGCTGGAGGGGAAGCAGGAAGTTGGTGCTACAGCAAGGACAGGGAGGGCTTTCTGAGAAGGCCCCATGTGGCGGGCGGGTGTGAGGGGTCCTGGCCTGTTGTGAGGAGGTCAGGCAGCCCCCAGAGCAGAGCGAGCGGGGAGGAACAGTGGGGCTAAGTACACACAGGGTCACTGTGTGCGTCTGATGTTCTACGCTGAACAAGATGGCAGCTTCGTGGGGGGCATGAGCAGTGCTGCTCCGATTCACCTTTTCACAAGATCCTGGTGGCTGCTGGGGACGTGCAGGGACTGGGGAGAAGGCCAAGGAGGTGAGGGGTAGAGTGGCTGTGGTGGAGGCATAAAGACTCCATTATCAGGTTCTGGATGGACAGTGGTCCTGGCTGGACTTCCTGTAGGGCATGGCAGAAAGACAAAGGCAAATGCAAGGTGTGGGCAAATGCAAGGTGTGGGCAGGGAAAGAATGGGGCCCCTCTCGCTGAGACAGGGAGACAAGGCAGGGGCATGTTTTGTGGGGAGATTGGTGCAGCTTGGACTGTCAAGTTCAACAACCCCCGCCCTCCCCCCCATATAGCTCATCTATCGTTCTCCGGAAAATGCCAGCCTGTGAGCCCAGGGCCTTGGCACTTGCTGCACCTTCAGACAGGTGCTCGCCCTTTCTCACATGAGCTGTGGGTGCAGCTGTCGGAGAGGCAGTCAGGGTTCTGACCCTTGAGTACCGTCTCCCTTTAGGTCTCAGCTCTCACTGCAGGAAAGTCGATCTCAATCACAGGAGCCGCTCATTGTGGGG
Source organism: Oryctolagus cuniculus (assembly GCF_051225735.1). Lineage (NCBI taxonomy): Eukaryota > Metazoa > Chordata > Mammalia > Lagomorpha > Leporidae > Oryctolagus > Oryctolagus cuniculus. Next base: position 25,910,174 of record NC_142872.1, read on the forward strand.
GGAGGGGGAGCGTGTACTACCATCTGTAACTTCCCTGCTCATTGGCTGATCCAGGACAGCTGCAATGAATGATCCTCTGGCTCCCTGGCATCTAGCACAGAGCCTGGAACACGGCAGGTGCTCCGCAGACATTCGTGAAATTAGTTTCATAAAGAAGGGGGACCCTGGCTCTAGACTCTGGGGGCAGGAGGAAACAAACCTAAGAGCAAGAGTAGGCAGGGCCAAGGGTCGGGCTGGGCCTAGGTGGGGTCCTGGAGCACGGGCTCTAGATCCCGGGAGCAACCCAGGGAACACCAGGCTCACCTGCGGCCACGCGGGGCCCACAGCTCCTCCGCCAGGTGGCGCAGGGAGACGCAGGGCCGGGAGGAAGATGCACTGCAGCTGTTACCCCAGGGAACCCCGGGCCGCGGGCCGGCCGTCCTCCTCGACTCCGCCGCGCGCAAGGGGCCCTCCGCCGCCCTGGTTGGGCCTCAGTGTCCAGAACTCCACGCACGAGTGCCCGCGTGCTCCTTCCCTGACAAGTCACGACCTTGCCCTGGACACTGTGTGTGAAGGTCGGCCTGCTGTTTTCAGGGAACGGGCTAGATAGGGTGCTGTCCCCTCGGCGCACCTGCCGGGCCTCGCGGGTTTCCTGGAGCCGGTCTGTGTATGGGGGCGCTGGGGGCCACGTCTCCACGGGCGGCACCTGGGGACAGCCGTGACGGCGCCGAGGACGGCTGTGCTCTGCGGGCCTTGCCTCGGCTTCCCGAGGCCTCACCAAGTGCGCTGTCCGCATTGTGGGGCTCTGGCGGGGCGGGACCCCAAGGGGACCGCACCCCGGATCTCCGCACGCCCCCACGCCAGCCCCAGGTTGGCATGTTCGGAGGGGCTGGCTCTGGGTCGTTCTTCCCCTGTGTCTTAAGCCCTTGGATCATCCTGGGACAGCCTCTCCCGCCTCCTAGGCCCTAATGTGGACGTGAGCCCAGCTTAGCCGCCGAGGCCCCAGGCCCCAGCCGCACTGGCTGCCCGGTCCTTCGTCGCCCTCCAGTGGCCGAGTCCGCGGCTTCCCCCGCTCGCGGCAGACACCGCGTGCCCACCGCAGGCCTTGCTCTGTCCTGGCCAAGGACACAGGGCTGACCTGAGGGGAGACCACGAGAGTCCCTCCCTCATCGTTAGCGGCTCCTGGACCCCCGTGGAGCCCTACCCGTGCTATTTTCTCCTTATCCATACATCCTCTGACAAAGTTTAATTTCTAAATTAGGGATGGTAAGGGGTTGACATCAGTAGTTAGAGAAGAGAAGTTAGAACATAACCTGCTCCCGTGTCAGCAGATGTGATAAGCAAAGCTGGCTTCCAAGTGACAAACAAGGCAGGTCACGCATGAATCTCTGGTTTCTGGAATTTCTGTTGCAAGTGTTCAACATTGGTTTACTGCCTGTCACTGACACCCTGGAAGGTAGAGCCACAGGGAAAGGAGGGCGGGGCTGCTGCAGTCTCCCCAGGAGGTCTCCCCAGGAGGTGCAGGCCCACCTTGGAGGGAACAAGGACACCAAGTACACCAGCCAGCAGGTGCCTTTGTGGAAAGAGACACAGCACAGAGGGACTGGCAAGGGCTCGCAAAGGGTGCAAAAACCCACCATGCCCTACAGCAGGTGATGCACCGGCCTGGGAAGGGGCCCAGGAGGGCGGGGCGGTGTGGGGAGGGCCAGGTGCGGCCCCGCAGCGTCTGCAGCTGCGACCCAGTGTGCATGAGAGGCAGCCCCTCTTCCAGTGCACGCTACGACAGGACACTTGCTGAGTCCTCCCAGCTCCTGGAGTGCCACGAAGGAGGCTTGCTTTCTCCTCCACCTGCTGGGAATATCAAAGCACAGCGAAAGGTTGATTCTGACACTTGCAGCAGTCCTCAGGTTCCAGGAGCCACAGGACGCAGGCGGTGCTTAGTGGTGCAGCCTGTCCGCCTGCTAAGCCTGCAGTGAGCTGAGGGCTCATGGTTCACCACCTTGGAGGCCCACAGGAGCCTTTGTGGCTCAGAGGCTCAGTAGGCTGCGGCGATCGGCATGAGCCAGTCAGCATGATTGCCTTGCCCATGTTCCTCACCACTGGAGTCTAGCAGGGCTTTGGAACCATCTAGAAACCCCACTCAGTAAACACTGCATAAGCCAACCGCAGCAGGCATGCAGGCTGTCCATCTCCTTCCCTTTCCTTTGCGTTTGGAGAACACCTGTTCTTTGTACAGAACCTCGAACATCGTGAGTGCCATCGTCCACCCTCTGGGCTGCAGACGCCGGAGCCCATCATGTTCGTGCACCTCATTTTGGTCCCCATTATGCAACCTCCCCTCAGCTCCTGTCCCTGCCCTTCCTGGCCTGTAGTAACCACTCATTTTGTAAATTCAGATAAAATGTGTACGTGTTACTATTATTATCATGTGAAGGGAAAATGTGGTTTTTGCCTTTTGTGTTGGATAATTTCCCTTTAATATAATGACCAATTGTGGTGCAAATGTCAGGATTTCATCCCTTATTAATGCTGATTAGCACTCCCTTATATCTGTATGTCGGTTTCCTTGTCCATTCATTGCTAGACGCTTTGGTTGATCCCATATCATGGCTATGGAGAATTGTGCCGCAGTGAACGTGAGAGGGCAGGTATCTCTTTCATGCACTGTGTCATTTCTTCCAGGTCTACACCCAGAAGTGACATAGTTGGGTCACCTGGTAGATCTATTTTTGGTTTTCTCATGGGCCTCTATAATGTTTTCCATAATTGGTGTATTCTGATTTGCACTCTCAGCAGCACTGTATAAGGGGTTTCTTTTCTCCACATCTTCATCAGCCTGTGTGTGTGTGTCTTTTTGATAATAGCCATTCTACCTGGAGGGAGATGGTATCTAATTGTGGTTTGGCTTTGCATTTCTCTGATGGCTGATGATGTTGAGCCTTTATTCATATCTTGGTTGGTTTCTTGTATTTTTTTTGAGAAATGTCTATTCAGATTCTTTTGTCATTTCATAGATTTTTTTCTTAGTTTTGGAGTTCCTTATTCTGGATATCATCTTTTGTCAGATGCATACTTTGCAAATATTTTATACCATTGTTTTTGTTGTCTCTGGTGGTGGTTTGCTTTTCTGTGCGGAAGCTTCTTAGTTTGATGTCCTCCCATTTATCTGTTCTCACATTTGTTGTCTGTGCTTTTAATTTTTTTCAGAAAATATCGTCATCTACAGCAATGTCTTCAAGTGTTTGCTCTTTTTTTCTAGTAGTTTCATACTTGCAGGTCTCACATTTGGATCTTAGATCTATTTTGTGTTGATTTTTGTGTAAGGGAGAGGTAGGGGTCTTGGTTCAGCCTTTTACAAACAGGTTTGCAATATTGAGGAGACTGTCTTTTTCCCAACGTCTGTTTTCAGCCCCTTTGTCACTGACACGTTGGCTGTAGATGCCTGCATTAGTTTCTGCGGTTTCTTTTCTGTTACACTGGTCTACACATGTTTTTATACCAGTGTCATGCTGCTTTGGTTATCATAGCTCAGGGGCCAGGAGCTTCCTCTGGGTCTCCCATGCCGGTGCAGGGGCTCAAGGACTTGGGCCATCTTCTACTGCTTTCCCAGGCCATAGCAGAGAGCTGGATTGGAAGTGGAGCAGCTGGTACTCGAACTGGCGCCTGTATGAAATGCTGGCACTGCAGGCAGCGGCTTTACCTGCTGTGCGACATCGCCAGCCCCATGACTGTGTTTACTAGTTACGTGAACAGTGTCGTCGACACTTTCCTGGGAAATCCTTGAATCTCTAGCTTGCTGTGGGCGGTGTGGGCACTGTGACGGCGCTGACCCTTGCAGTCTGAATGTGAGAGGCGTGTCCGTTCTTAGGTGTTCTTCAGCTGCTTTCACCAGTGTTCTGTCGTTTTCATGGTGCAGGTCTTGTACAGCCTTGGTGACATTCAGTCCAAGGCATTTTATTTTTACAGTTATTGTAAATAGGATGCTCTGATCATTTCTCTCTCAGTGAGCTTGCTATTAGTATATAAAAATGTGTGTGATGAGAAGCTCTTGGAGCTTCTTCCAGTCTCTTGGTAGACTCTTTGGTCTGTCTCTCTACAGAATCCTGTCATCAGCAAGCACGGATGTTTTGACTTCTTCCTTTCATACTTCTGAGCCTTTTATTTCTTTCTCTTACCTAATTGCTCTTGCTAAAACTTCCAATATTATGCCAAAAAAGCACACTGAGGTAGTACATCCTTGTGGGGTTTCTGCTTTCAGCTTTTCCGTATTCAATTTGGTGCTGGCTGTGTGTTGTCATATAGAGCATTGCTTATGCTGCAGTGTTTTCCTTCTATACCTAGTTTATTCAAGGTTTTCTTCTTAAAAATCATGAATGGATATTGAATTTTATCAAATGATCTTTCTTTGTTGAGATAATCATTTGATTTTTATTCTTCTTCGTGTCGATGTGATGCATTGTATTTGTTGATCTGCATTTGTTTAACCTGAATGCTGACATAGTCCCACTTGGTCCTGAGGACAAATGGGTTTTGGGCTGTGTTGCTACATTTGCTTTGCTGGTATGTGTTGAGAATTTTTGCATCTGTGTTCATCAGGCACAATGATCTATAGTTTTCTTTCTTTGTTCTGTCTTTGTATGGTTTTGGAATCCATGCAAAGTGGACTTCACAGAGTGAGTTTTGAAGAACTCCATCTCTTTAATTTTTTTTTAAATAGTTTGAGAAGAATTAGTGTCCATTCTTCCTTAAAATTTTGGTAGGAATTGCCAGTGAAGTCATGTGATTTTTGGCTTGGCTTTGTTTGGAGATTTTGTATTACTGATTCAATCTCATCAGTTGTTAATGGCCTGTTCAAGTTCTCTGTGTCTTCATCGTTCTATTTTGGTAAGTTAGATATATCTAGAAACACCCATTTCTTCTTGGGTTTCCAGCTTGTTGGTGTGGAGCTGCTCAAGATGTGTCTACTGACCCTTTATGCCTCTGTGCTATTGGTTGTATTGCCTCTTTTTTCATTTTTGACTTTATATTCGAGGACCCTTTCTCTTTTGGTAGGTCTAGCTAATGATTTGTCAAGTATGTTTATCTTTTAAAAAATAGACTCTCCATTAAAGTAATCTTTTATATGATTTTCTTTTATTTCATTTAGTTTAATTTTTATCATTTCTTTTGTTGACTTTGGGTTTGGTTTTCCCTTGTTTTGCTAGGTCCTTGAGATACATTGTTAGCTTGTTTATTCAATATTTTGCTTTTGTATTTAGGTGCTTGTTGCTATAAACTTCCTTACTAATACTACTTTTGGTGTATCCTGAAAGCTTTTTATTCTTCTATTTGCATTATTTTTGAGGAATTTTTTCAATATATCTTTTGATTTCTTTAATAACCTGTTCTTCATTTGGGAACATATTGTTAAGTCTCCATATACTTGAAAATTTTTGGAAACTTATATTTTTTTAAAAAAAATTGATTGATTTATTTGAGAGGCAGAAAGGGAGAGAGACGGATACAGATGGAGATGAGAGCGCCCTTCTGCTGGCTCATTTCCCAAATGCCCGTAATGGCCAGGGCTAAGCTAAGGTGAAGCTGAGCTGGGAACACATTCCAGGTCTCTCATGTGGGTGACGAGAACCTGCACCTCACAGGATCTGCATTAGCAAGGAGCTGGAATCAGGAGCTGTAGCTGCCTGTCAAACCTAAGTACTCAGTGTGGGATGCAGGCTGAATGCCCACTCCCAGAGTTTGTTTCTGTTGATTCTAGTTGTATTTCTTTGTGGTCAGAAAAGAAATTGACATGATTTTGATTTGTGAGATTTTTTTAGCCTAATATATGGTCTGCCTTTGAGAATGTGCCATGTGCTAGTTTAAAAAAAAATGAGTATTCTGCAGGTGTTGGATGGAATGCTTTGCAAATGCCTGTTAGATCCGTTCAGCCTGTAAGGTAGTTTCACTCTGATGTTGCTTTGTTGATATTTTTGTCTGGTCTTGAAGACCCTCACTATTATTGTACTAGAGCTTATCTCTCCCTTATGGTCTAATAACATTTGTTGTATAACCCATGTGTTGTGACATGCATATTCATAATCATCCTGTCAACTGTTGAGTTCATCTCTTGATCACCCTGTAATGGCCACCTTTGTCTCTTTTTACAGGTTTTGTCTTAAGCCTGTTTTGTCAGAAATAGTTGTTTCTGCCCACTTGGATTTCTTTTTACATGGAAAACCTTCTTCTGTCTTTCACTGTGAGACTGTGTGTGTGTGTCTTTATTGGTGGATGCATGTCTTAAAGGGAACATACCTTTTTTTGAAAATCTTTTCAATCTGTGTCTTTTGATTGGGGATTTTAGTCCATTTACATTCAGAGTTATTTATGATAAGTTATGGTTTAGTCCTGTCATTTTCTTTAATACTTCTTCTATTTATTTTGAATGTCCTTTGTTCTTTTTCTCATGGGTTTCATATTTTCATGTGCTTTCAAGATTGTAGTTGTCTTTGTTTCTATATGTAGGACTCCTTTAAACATCTTTTGTAAGGCAAGTTTGATAGTGATGAATTCCTTTAGTTTTTGCTTGTCTTAGAAAGTCTTTATTTCTCACCTATATATGAAAGATGGCTTGGCTGAGTCAAGTATTCTTGGCTGACACTTCCTTTCTTTCAAACCATGGAATTTATCGTTGCATTTCTGCCTGGCCTGTAAAGTCTCTGATGAAAAACCTGCTATTAATCTAATGGGAGTTCCTTTAAAAGTAACTGGCACTTTTGCAAATTTAGGATTCTCTTTTGTGTTGAACATTTGGAATTTTTTTAAACATTTTAATTGTTTGAGAGGTATAGCTACAGACTGAGAGAGAGGAGAGACAGCTGATTGACTTCCCAAATGGCCACAACAGCTGAAGCCAGGCCAATCTGAAGCCAGGAGCGAGGAGCTACTTTGGGGTCTCCTGCATGGGTGCAGGGGCCCAAGCACTTGGGCCTTTCTCCATTGCTCCCCCAGGCCATCAACAGGGAGCAGCTGTGACTTGAACCAGCTGCCATATGGGATGCCAGCACCACAGGCAGTGGCTTTACCTGCTCCGCCACAGTGCTGGCCCCTTCATTATTCTTTATAATACGGTACTATCCCTCCCTCATCCCTTCCCCTCCTTTCCTTCCCTCCCCTCTCCTCCATTTCCCTTCCCTTTCCTTTCCTTTCTTCCTCCCTCTTTCTCGCTTCTGTCTCGGGTGTTTTGAAAGGTCTGTCCTTGAGTTCAGATATTCTTTCTTCTGCTTGGTATAGTCTGTTGCTGAGGCATGCAGTTGTATTTCGTATTTGATGTATGAGTTCATCCCAAAGATTTATTTGTTTCTTTTTTCAGGATCTCCATCTCTACTGAATTCCTCATTTGTATTATGCATTGATTTCCTAATTTGCATTTCACTGTCTATATTCTTTTGTCTCTTTTTTAATATCCTTATAGTCATTCTTTTGAATTCTTTATCAGGCATTTTGTCAACTTTCCATTCTTTGAAGTCTGATACTGAGGTGTTATTAAGTTCCTCTTGGTGTCAGATTGCCTTGTTGTTTTATACTTGCTGTGTTCCAACCTTGAATTTTCTGCACCTGGCAGATCTGTTGTTTATATCACCTTGTAAAGGCTGGTTTTGGGGAATTGCAGGTCTTTTTCTAAAGATGTGTCTTCCGGTGCCAGTTTGGTAGACTCCAGTTGGATATTGTACCTTCCTTAACTGCATTTGATGGGAGCAGTGGTGGGAGTCGAGGCCATTCATGGGGCTCAGTAGGGTTGCTGGGATCCCTGGCTTGCAGGCTCCCAGCCACTGTCTGTGAGGATTGGTGCTGGTGCCAGAAGGGGTGGAGAATTGGGACCAGCTCAGATGAACAGCATGCATTGACCCCCATTGCTGTGTGAGGGCCCCAAGCCATGGGACTTCCGTTAGTACTGGGTTGGGTGGGGATGCACAGAGCAACACCTCCTGCACACACACACACACACACACACACACACACACCTCTGTCTCTGTGAAAGCCTAAGCCATAGGACTGACAGGTGTGAGTGTGGTTCGGTTGTGTACTACCTGTGTTGGAGCCTGAAGCTGCACCAGCAGTGCTGGTGCTGCAAGCATGCGGGTGTGCATAGTCCTCAGCTCAGGCCTGAGAACACGTGCAGTTCTCAGCAGCAGCGTGCACACTGGTCTAGGCTCACAGGAACTCTGCCTGGGGATCCTGGTGTGCGTGGGTCCTAGTGGCAGCCAGCGATGACCCTGATGCATAGAGGGGGATGGCCTCCGTGTCCTCGTAGTGCACAGTGCTGAGTGGGCCAGGGTGCTGGGCTCACTGTCGCTCTGGTAGGTCCAGCTGGATTCGCGTGGCTGCAGCAGTATTGGCTCCTGTGGGGCTTGAGTCCTCTAGGACTGCGTAGATCCCAGCAGTGATTCTTTCTCAGGATGGGGCCTCAGTGCCACAGCCTGTGCCCTGGGAGCTGTGTGAGACGTAACAGGAGTTCATTTTCTGAATCAAAGGGACTCGCTGTGAGATGGCTGTGCAGCTCTACTTGGGGGCTCCCGCTGCGGGGTACCTGTGGATCTGTACAGAAGCTAGGATTCCTGTTGGGGCGGTCGTACACTCGGCTCTGCTGTTTTACCCTTTGTCTTGTGACCCTGGTCCCTGGGTTGGGTCTGAATTGCTGGCTGGATTTCCACCCCTCTCCTTGCTGCCACCCTGGCCTCATGTCCTTCTGGGTCCCTGTTATTCCCCTGCTGAGCTCCAGGGTCCTTCCTTGGATACTCACCTCGAGAAACCACTTATTCGTTGTTTTGGTTCCTGTCTCTGGAGGAGGAAGCAAGCATTGGGCACTTTTATTTGGCCATCTTGGGGGATCTCTGCCCTGTGCCGTGGAACCTGGAAAAGGTCAAACAGCAGGATCCAGGGAGCTAACCCATCGCATGAGGACAGTGCCACTGGTGTGGGCCCAAGGGCTCCTGACTGTCAGCCCGTGCGTGCTGGAGCCTGGCTGAAGCAGACATCCGCAGCCACAGGCGGCGAGTCCTACTTCTGATTGTGTCCAAACCACAGAATCTGAAGTGTGCACCCTTGGTGGTTTGACTTCACTGTTATCGAGATCAAACAGCAGATACATTCGCTCTGCCCGTGCTCCAAGGGCACACAGACTCTCCCCACCCCTGGCAGCCTGCACACAGCCAATGGGAGAAGATGACAGTTAGATGAGGAAAGGGAGGAGGGAGAGGCTCAGCAGACCCTACCCCCCACTCCCGAGTCCCAGGACGCTGTGGCTCTCAGCTGAGACCTAGCCAAGGTCAAGTTGCAGATGGTAGCTGGAGATTTAAATCCATAGCAAAAGAATGGTTTCCTTATCGTCCTGTGTGACTGTTCTCTGCGCTCTGCAGGCCAGCGCCCGGGCTCTGACCCTGCAGACCGGCAGTCCAGATGCAGAGGTGCCGGTGTCCGGGGAGCTGTGCCGCTGTGTACCTGATGATGCCCCCCCGAACCCACCCTCGCGGAGCAGTGCGAGTCCCGGGAAGAAGGTAATCTGTAGGAGCGCTCTCTGAAAGCCTCCGTCGGAATCCACTGCTGTGCAGCAGCCCCGTGTTCCAGCGCTAGGGGGGCCTGAGTGCGTGTGGGATGAGTGCCAGGTTCAGGCACAGCCATGCTGGGGTGCAGGGCCTCATCCTAAAGGAAAATATACGTGGATTTCGTTTTTGTGAGAACCATGGTGTGTTAAACACGGCCTCATAAGAAACCAGCTGTGTTGATTTGGAAGCAAGTCACAGCTCTGTTTGTTTTATTCAGTTTTAAAATTCAGTTTTAAACCCAGGTAAACACAAAGCAAAACCAACATAAACAAAGCCTGGGAAAGAAAGGAAGGAAAATGACTCGCACCGTGGACTTGGCACCAGCAGCTGCTGTGCTGATTGCTCAGAGGAGGGGAACACACTGGGGACCAAGGGCACGGGCACGGCTCTCCTCAGCCCCAAGGAGGAGCTGGGGTCCGGAGGCAGAGGCAGGACTCGTCTCCGTTCTCGATTTCCTAGGCTTGGAAGAGGTTGTGAAGAAGATTCTGTTGGTTCACCACCCTCGCCAGACTTCTAGGTCAATGGTTTTCAACCCTGGCAAAACATCAGCATTATCTTGGGAGCATTTCCGAGTCTTAATATCAAGCCACAGTGCTAACCAATTCAATTACAATTGCTAAGAAGCAGGACTGCCTGAGTGCCGTGAGCACGCAGCGGGCTGCCCACCGCGCTGGAGTGCCCTTGTGCTCTGTGAATGCCGGGACGGTAGGCCGGTGTCAACCGTGCGGTCGGTGAGGGCCTGGCGCTAATTCCTCTGTACGCACTGCCTGTGTCGGACACTCTGTCCTTGCTTCACTGCACCGATGTCCTCGGTGTGCATACGGGCTGGAGGTGGGTAATCGGTTTATACTTTACAAAACAACTGGGTAAATAATGAAAGTGTGTCCTGGTCCTCCCAGCATGTACTGTCTTCCAGGAGAACACAGTACTGGCCTAGCAAGTTCCTTAGCCTTTGTACAATCCACCTCAGTGTGAATGCAAGCGAGCCACGGGTTTGAAGTTTTTCCTTAATTTCTTTGATCTTAGCCTCAACAAAGCCATTTGTCATCTTCCCTCTTCAAATAACTTTTTTGGGTACATTTGATAATGTGACAAGCTGTTTTTCTAAGAGAAAAATTATAGCAGACAGATAGGTCCTAGATGATTTTTTCACGCTTCACCATCATGTTCTTGTCCCTTTTTAAAGAAACTTCCCTCAGAAGTGCCTCTCCCAATCAAAGGAAGGCCATTTATGTCAAGATCTGTAAACAGCTGGGAGTCTGTAAGATCCTTCCAGCACATTGTGTTCCTCTGACTTTCTGCAGTGTTCATTTTTCTCTGTTTCCTTACTCTTACCCAGCCTGAAGAATATTCCCCAGTGGAGAAAGCAGTGACAAATGGACCCAAACAAAGGGGGCGGTGCCCAGAGGGGACTTAATAATTACTTAATAAATGAATGGGAAAATAGCTAAGTGTCTCTGCAGCCCCAGGATGGATTTCGGCAGTGCTGATCAGCACACGTTCCTAACTCCATGTCCATGGCATGATTCTGCACCACCCCCCGGGAAGTTCACGGTCCTGGAAGCCCCGCGGGGCCCTGCCACCTGCTGTTGAAGAGGAGCGGGCTGTGTTCTCCTCCTGCTCAGAATCTGATGCATCTTGGGAAAACATGTTTGGATTCAGAACCAAAGGACAAGGATTGAGTTTGGAGACTTTGGGACCCTGTTTATTGCTACTTGAGATAACCAGGTTGTTTTTCCTCTGTAAAATCGCTATCCATCTTATTTGTGCATGTCTTTCCTGAATTTTATCTTTTAACTCATGCGCACTTCAGTATGACATGCTTAGCCATGGTTTATAAGTTGTCAGTTGCCTAATCTTTAGGAATAGTTAATGACTGAGTCTATTTTTTGAGGATATATTTACTTATTTGTAAACGATGTATTTAATTAATGAGTTGAAAGGCACAGTGACAGAAAAAGAGGGAAAGAATGAGCAAAATGGAGAGAGAGATCCATCTGCCATCTGCTGGCTCATTCCCCAAGTGCCTGCAACAGCCAATGCTGGGCCAGGCCTAAGCCAGGAGCCAAGAACTCCATCTGGGTCTCCCACTTGGGTGGCAGGAACTCAAGTACGTGGGCCATCTTCCACTGCCTCCCAGGTACATCAGCAAGAAACTGAATTAGAAGCCAAAGGCAGGAATCAATCCTAGGTACTGCATAAGGCATGTGGATATCCCAAGAGCTGGGTTAACCCCACACCCCTGCTCCATAACACCTGCCTTCTTTTCCCAGGATTTTTGCCAAGGAATAACTTGGTGACGTGTCTACAACAGAGTCAGCCTTCAGGCGTGACACTCAGGTCTCTGTAGCTGTCCCTGTCTTGTCTCTATCACAGGTCCAGGGTTTGACAATGCACAGAAAAAGACTTTGAAAATACTTGTGTTCCAGTCTGTTCTCTGGCTCTTTCAGTGGGTGTATTGCTTTTTCAAAGAAGAGTAAGAGGGCCTTGTTGAGAAATTTAGTTCTCATTTCAGGTAGTAGAGTGAAATTGGTTATCTATCTGATTGTATTCGTTGTTGACATGCCTCAGTTTCTCCATGATGGCCCATCTGAGGGAAACTAATGAATTTAACAGACAAAAGACCAACAAGCCTCCCTCCTCTCAGACTATGTGAACTCACCAATCTGTCCAAGACCCGTGTCTCCACAAACTTCCTAGGGAATTTACATTTTCAGAACTCCCTAATTTTGAAAAAAATCAGTCAAGAAAACAGGAAATCATTAAATTGTCATTCAGAATGAAAGCTTTGTAGGAAAGAACCATTAATGGTGCAAAGGACTCCACTGAGTTCAAGTTAAAACCAAGAATAAAACTTTTGAAAATTGAAGAGAATTCCCAGGAATTTCAATTTCATCCCGAAGGCTTTAAACCAGTGCTTTCAGCTGTGTCTCCCAAATTCCCCTTAATTTGGGGGCCCCAGTTGCTAGCACTAACCTGAGCTGCCATCTCCTAGGAGTTGGACTGCTGAGGCCGCCTCGTTAGCAGGTTCCCCTCAGTCCTTCTCCATGTGGGAGCCAGGGAGGCCTTACAGATCCCAGCTCTGTGCCCAGACACTTCAGTAGCTGCCCAGAGGAGATGGTACTTGACTTCATTAGTAACCTGGGAAGTGACAGTTACAACCACAGTTAGGGACAGGGCATGCCTTTGATACTGGCAACAAATGTGAAGTCCCAGCCTTGGGAGGGCAGGCACACTGTCTGCGTTTGCTCACCATTTGATTCAGCAGCTTAGCACAGGGCCAGCACTTAGGTGCCCAGTGCATGGGGCACGTGAATGAGTGGGTCAGAGAAGCACGAGAAGGGCACCTACAGCAGCTGCCGTTGTTTGACAGCGCACACTGGCACCCGTCCCCTTGGCGAAACAGAGTCTGCCGAGAGACTCCCGGGTGCTTTCCAGTGTGTTTCCTCTTAGCCGATGTAAAAGGTCCCCGTTATCTGCCAACTGTCTTCTCCCATCAGAGTGCTGAAGTGGGTTCTTTGGAGCCTGGATGTTCCCGTATTGAACATCAGAGGTTGTCCAAGAGGACTGGGACTTCTTTTGTTCTGAAAAATGACCAGACTGTGTCACATTATATACAAATCCACTCAGAGCCTTGCGGTAGCAGCGCCACACACTCATGGTTTGTGGGGGAGCAGCGAGAACGTGAGTGAGAGAAGGCATGTGAAAGTGCTTCGTGAAGCAAAGCACCACGCAGCCCTAACGCCCAGGGTAATGAAACCAGCCTGCCTCTGTGGTGCAGGTACAGCCCGGTCCTCCTACGTTCATATCATAGGGTTGGCTTTTGGCGTTAAGGCAACCCTGGGGGGCCCTCTCTTTGATAGCCCCATCTTTTCTGCTTCTCTTTGCCCTGCTTTGTGTGCCCCATGATTTGATGCCCAGCCTCCACAGTCAAGGTCCCCATGTATTTGGGGAAGCACAAGCACACTTGGCTTTGAGTTTCAGCTTCGCATCGTACAGTGTCCTGAGGCTTGACCAGCTGCTTCGCCTTTCTGCATCTGTGAAATGAGAGTGATAATGCCTTCCCAGAGTGGGGATTGTGGGGATCACTCAACACGGCTTCCTTGCTATATGGTTGATAGTGAATCTGAGCTGTAGAGTAGTTCCCATCCGTTTCCTTGTGGAATCTCAGCCGCCTGAAAAGCTCACGGAGACTAATAGGCAAGGGTGAATGGTGGAGATAGCACTCAGGGCAAGAGAGCTACCCATCCCTACACAAAGCAGAGGTCTGAGATTTGGCTACATGGAAGCCCACCAGCCCCCTCCATCCCTCCGTGACCCCTGAATCATCTGGATGATGGAAGAGACAAAAAAAAAAAAAAAAAAAAAAAAAAAAAAGGCAGACCCTTGTCTTACAGTATGTTCAAGGAGCAGGGGGTGTTTCCAGGTCTTAGCCAAAATCAGCACCATCCTGGGTTGGAGTGGACCACTTTAACGCATTCTGGGAACAAAGCCAGCAGCAACATGCACACCAGATGGTGGCCCCAAATCTCTTATTTCTTAACCCTGGACTTAGAGCCCAAGGAATTATCCCAGAGCCAGACATGCACTAGTGGTGGTCTTGGTGCAGGGTTGTGTGAGCCTTCGAGGAAGACCACCCCTCTGTGGGCTCCTTACCACCATCTGCACAGTGAGTGGGTTAGATGTGGGCAGTCCTCCCCTCCCCAGTCTCCCCCGCTCACCAGCTGTGAAAGCTCTGTGCGTGGCAACCCATACCTTAGGATTAGGGAATCTTTCTTGGGTTAAAAGTCAGAATCATTCCTGCTGTGTTGGAAGCCTGTCCTTGTACACTCAGTTTTTTGTTCTTTGGTGTTTTTTGTTTGTTTGTTTTCCAACAGAGAAGGAAAAGCAGCTCCTTCCTCCACTTTCTGATTTCTTTGTACTCAGAGGTCTCCAGTGTCAGGTGTGAGGCCCCCAAGGTGCTGGCTCATGGCCCTCTGAGTGTCCCGCCACGCTGACACTGGCATGGGATGCTTTGATTCTCTGATCTCTCCCCATTGCCTCAGTGCAAGCAAGTACCTAGCATGCAGTATGAAAGCTGGCTCCCTCGCACCCTGCAGCCGCTTCCTGTCGGGGGTTCCCAGCACCGTCCCGGTTTCCAGCATGAGCCTCGGTTTCCACGTCAGGAGTTCTGAACTGCAGTGGTGGAAACAGTCCCCGTAGGGAGGACTGAGAGCCGCGAATGGTTGTGAGTTCTGCCAGACTGGAGGCAGAAAGGAGGAACAGAGTCGGTACCTGGTGGTCAGAGCAGCGCCACCCCAGGCCAGAGGAAAGCGTGCAGTGCCCTACATATTTTTATGTGTGTGGTTTTACTGCCCTCTAGTGTCTGTGAGTGCTAAGAACGTGTGGAGCCCAGAAATGCGTCTTCACCGCTGGTCTTGGAGCCACAGATCACAAAACGTGAACATGAACATCACCAGCTTTTGAACAAGGAGGAAACTGGGCATCGGACAGGGCAGCACTTGCTCAGGCTGCTGAGATTAGAGACAGCACAGCAAGGATGAAGCGCCTCACCCATTCGTTCGTCCATTTGTAGTCTGTTTTCACTTTTCTTGTATGAAATTGGAGAGGCGACAGAGTTCTTTGTTCTGTAAATTGGGTCGTTTTCTCTGAGGTCTCTGAGAGCAGAAAGTTATGAACCTCTGACTCCAGAACCGGAGGTGATTCAAACGTTGCTCCTAAGGGTCTTTATGTCCCCTCGCAGGGAGGAAAGACTTGCTACCCGTCACTCACAGCTGCACTCCTAGTGCTTTGCACAGAGTTCACTGTGTATTACACAGAGTTCGGGGTATATTACATGCTAAGCAATGTAAATCAATAAGGAAATGAGTGCGAGGAGCATTTGCTGAAATCTTGGTTGTGCTGGTTGTTATCGTTGGAATAGGTCTGCGGAAGAGCACAGCGTGATGGGAGGCAGTCGGAAACAGCTGCTTCCAACAGGGGCCCTTTGAGACCTGCTTGGTGGCCGGCTTTGGTTTTGTTTCCATCCCCCCACCCCCTAGCATTGGCTAAATCTAGACTGGGTGCCGTGACTTCTGCATTCTGTTTCCTTCCTTCCTTCCTCCCTTTTTTATTTGAAAGAGTTACACAGAGAGAGAAGGAAAAAGAGAGAGATGGGGGTGGGGGGTCTTCCCATCCGCTGGCATATTCCTCAATTGGCCACAATGGCCGGAGCTGTGCTGATCTGAAGCCGTGAGTTTCTTCTGGGTCTCCCACATGGGTGCAGGGGCCCAAGGACTTGGGCCATCTTCTTCTGCTTTCCCAGGCCACAGCAGGGAGCTGGATTGCAAGTGCAGCAGCCAGGACTTGAACCAGCTCCCATATGGGATGCTGGCACTGCGGACGGTGGCTTTACCCGCAACGCCACAGCGCCAGCCCCTGCATTCACTTTGTGATACGAAAATTTGCCTTTCAAATAAATAAATAAATCTTTTTAAAAATTCAGTAACTGTATTTCTCCATTGCTTAAAGGTGGAGTTTTACACTGCTCCAGTAGTGTCACTGGACGTGGGAAGGGGACAGTGAGATATTGCTCACCCTGTCAACCTGGTGACATGAAATCACATGGGGGCCTGGCGCTGTGGCATACAGGGAAAGCCTCTGCCTGCGGTGCTGGCATCCCACATGGGTGCCGGTTTGAGTCTCGGCTGCTTCACTTCTGTTCCAGCGCTCTGCTATGGCCTGGGAAGCAGTAGAAGATGGCCCAAATCCCTGGGCCTCTGCACCTGTGTGGGAGACCTGGAAGAAGCTCCTGGCTGCTGGCTTTGGATCAGCGCAGCTCTGGCCGTTGTGGCCACTTGGAGAGTGAACCAGCAAATGGAAGACTTCTCTGTCCCCTCTGCCTGTCCTTCTCTCTCTGATAACTCTGAGTTTCAAATAAATAAATCTTTAAGAAAGAGAAAAAGAAATCATGTGGTAGTGACTCTCTCTCCCTTGCACTTAGTAGGGAGGAGATAACTGTGTCTGAAGGTATTGTTCTAAAGACAATGAAAGCTTGAGAGACCTAAGATTGCTAAGAGTTGGGAAGCCCAGTGAGTCCGTCATGTGTGCATGTGTCCCACTGAGATGTGTGGAGACTGCACAGGGTCCACAAGATGAGCGGAGAACAGCGGCTGAAAAGCTGGAGACTGGGGCACAGCTGTTTATTCAGGGGAGTCTCATCCCAGCCTGTCTTGGAGGAGGGGCTCGGACAGCTTCCCCAGAGTTTCACTTGGGTCTGGGACTCCCTTCCCCACAAAGGCTTTGAAGAGTTAAAATTGTATATGTGCAGGTGTAAAAAGTTAAGCTTAAGCTTACAGGTTTAAACCTTCCTGGTGCAGCTGTGAAAATAAGACAGAGTGAAGTAGCACCTTGACAGTAGGGACTCCATTTTGGAGCACTTGAGACTCCATTCTGGGAAAGCACCCCACCCCCTCACCCCCACCGTGAGACTCTGGTCTGAAACTATGATCTCAAATAGTCGGACAATAGCAGTGCACTACATCACCCTTGGCAGAGCACATAAACCCCCTAGCATGATTGATCAAGCTTAAAAGTAAAAGGGTTACACCTGGGTTACCTGGGCTAATAATAAAGATGTGATTTGTCTATGTCTTAAGATCATAATTGCTGATTGTAAGATTTTCGCAACCGCTTAGCAACCGTGTATTCTCTCCCCCTCCCGATTTTGCGGTTTTTGCCTTTATAAACCCTATGCTGTAGTTCCTCGGGGCTCCTCTGTTCTTGTATGTTCAGAGAGCCCCAACATGTTGGAGCAATAAATCTTTAACCCTTTGCTGGTTGCATGAGAGAAAGTCTCTTGGAGTTGTTCCTCAGGCAGTGGGCATTTTCTGACCCTAACATTTGGAGGTTCCACCAAGATCTGACTGCTGCCTGCGGACGCCTCCAACTGATATCTCTCGGGGTGAGTATGGCGCCTATTGTTTTGATTGAACGTGTGCACTTTGATTTGTTGTTTGGTGAGGTTTGTTATTTGTTTGTAATCGGCAGCGTGGTTGTCGGACTCGAGCGAGAGCTCCACCCGACTGTGGCGGGCAGACGTGCTCCAGAGCCACAGACCACATCCCGGGGGGTCGCCCCGAGAGAAAGGGAGAACTGGGGATGCCCAGTGTTTCCTGTTTGGTGGGTTGCCTGCAGTAGGGAAATAGACTGCAGAGACTCACGTTTTGTTTGTTTGTACTGCTGAAATTTTGGTATTTGGTTGAGCTCGTTAGTCTTTTTGTATTTGTTAAGGTGCTTTGTTGGCTGTCTTGTTGTTTGTTGATTGTATTCTCTTGTCATTTAGCATTTGTATGGGACACCGTGAAGGTAGACACTTTGTGTGGTCATTGTGTGCTGCTTCTTTACGCTGTTTGTCTGTTTGTGTACATTGTGTTGTCCGCTAACATGGGTCAGACTGTGTCTGCACCTTTGTCTCTAACTTTGAATCATTGGTCAGAGGTAAGCGACCGGGCGCATAACCTTTCTTTGTCAGTCAAGAAGGTAAAGTGGCAGTCTTTCTGTGCCTCTGAATGGCCTGCTCTCGGAGTGGATTGGCCCCCAGAGGGCTCATTCCATTTACCACTCATTAGCCGAGTGAAAGAGGCCGTTCTCCAGCTTGGCCGTCATGGGCACCCGGACCGGGATTTTGAGAAGACATCAGAGGTCAGTATTCCTTCCTTCAAGCGGGACCAGATCTGTGGAAGTGACTGTTGAGTGTCCGGCACCCCACAGCTCCCCGAGAATGCAGAGTCCCCCCTGGCCACGGCTTAGCTACGGCTGAAACTCCAGAGGGATTGTAAGGAACGGGAGGGAAATTAGGAAGGGCAGCTGGCTGAGAGCCTGGAGACCCCCTGAGCTCACTTCAGCTTCCTGGCGGCCGGACTGTGACCCGAGGACCAGGTCTCTCTCTTGGAGGGACGCCTGGTCACGCTGCCTACTGCTACGCGAGCAGGGCTTAGCTTCGGTCGAGGCTAATATTGGCCCTTCAGGTAAACTCAGACAACTAGGTAGTGGGTAACCTTGAGCAATTGGAGATTTCAAACCCCACTCAGCCCCCTGACATGAGGAGCTTCATTGCTTTCTGCCTTCCTCCTCCTCCCAGGGGCTCCCTCCCCCACTCTCTTGCTCTCCTCATCTTCATTCCTATACCACTGGCCAGGAGAAAGGGAGAGGGAAATTCCACAAGTCTCTCCACCTAGGGAAAAGCTGTTACCTGTTACTGGTTAACCCTTTCCAACCTGGTAGAAAGTTTTCCATCTTTGCAGCTTATGGTAGCTCTGGTGCGTCTTAAAGTTTTTTGTGAGCTATTACTGTTGCTAAGCTTTGATTGCCTGAGGACTAAATCTGGAAAAGAGCTAAAGTTAACTATCTGTTGTAATTGACTGAGTGTCTGCAGTAGTCCTAATTATCTGGCTTTGGTTAAATTATAGGAGGTTCCCAACACTCTTGGTGAAACGGCGCACCTACCCAACCCCACAGCTAGTCCTGCCAGGCCCTGGTGTGCACAGTCTTCCCTGTAAATGGGGGACCACAGCCTTTCTCTGCACTCTATTCTAGTCCATGTGGCCTGCCGCACCCAGGCAGGCATAGCCAAATATCTCTAGGCAGAGCCCCCACCCCAGGGCTGCTTTTTTCTCCTCTCCTGGAGGAATTTCCAATTCAATACTACTGCGGGCCTTACCTAAGGGAGCCAGAACCTTAAGCCATTAACCCTTTCCAACCTGATGGGTTTTTCTCTTTGCAGCTAATGAAAACCTAAACAATGGGTTCATATGCTGATAATCAGCTCTTTTCTGTGCTGCTGTCCCTGACTTATCTGAGAGCGTTCACCTGTCTTGAAGGTTTCGCATTTTTCTATTGCCATTAGAGTCTTGATTGGGAAAACTACAATGCGAAGTTGTTTACATTGTTTATCTGTCTTTAATGTCTGAGTGATTACCCAATTGAACAGAAATGTACTAATTTTGGCTAAATTGTTTGACTCTCTGACAGCTTAAATTCTTTTTATTTATTTATTTATTTTATTTTATTTGACAGGCAGAGTGGACAGTGAGAGAGAGAGACAGAGAGAAAGGTCTTCCTTTGCCGTTGGTTCACCCTCCAATGGCCGCCACGGCCAGCGCGCTGCAGCCGGCGCACTGCACTGATCCGATGGCAGGAGCCAGGAGCCAGGTGCTTTTCCTGGTCTCCCATGGGGTGCAGGGCCCAAGCACTTGGGCCATCCTCCACTGCACTCCCTGGCCACAGCAGAGAGCTGGCCTGGAAGAGGGGCAACCGGGACAGAATCTGGCGCCCCGACCGGGACTAGAACCTGGTGTGCCGGCGCCACTAGGCGGAGGATTAACCTAGTGAGCCGCGGAGGACAGCTTAAATTCTAAGCCGAGTCTTCCAACTTTGGGCTTCCAGTCGGATCCCTGGAACTCTTAAAGGATAAGACTCTAAATTTGTTAAAGTAACAGCTGCTTGGGTCGATTCAGATTATATAAAATATATTAAAATGTTATAAATGGTGTCAGACCTATGCTGTATTTATGTTTTTGCCTTCCAGCTAAAGTGGTCTTATAAAAATAAGAGTAAATTCTGTGTATACAAGCCTTTATGTTGTTAACTAAAGTAAGCCAATGCAGATTGGTTCAGAGAATTGAGGTAATGCAAACGCCCTTTGGTTTGCTCAGTGGCTTGCTTGCTCAGTTTTACATGTCTTTGATATGCTTGTTTCTCTTAATGAGGAAGATCTTTTCAAAGCTGTAAACATGCACTAGTGTTTACTGTCCTGGAGGTGTTATCCTCATGTTACTTAAAAACATGAAAATGTAATTTTAACTTTTATTTCAGATAATGGTGTGGTATTCATTAATAACTCAGTGTCTTAAGTCATCTAGGCATCAGTGCTAAGTAAAACTTGGAAAAATATATTATATATACTTTTAACATCTCAAATTCGATAAAAAAAACTGTTTGAGTTTGTTAACGTGTGTTCTCATAGGTTGTCCATACATGACAATTCAAGGCTATGTAAAAGTAACTACGGGTGTAAAGTTTCAAAGGTATAAACAAGTCATAAAAAGTTTTAAAATGTTTACGATTTTAAAATATTGTTTACAGAGTTGAGTGCTAATGCCAAAATTACACTGACCTAAAGTTAAAGTCTGATTTTCTGTTATAACAATGGGTTTTTTTTTTTAAAAATAAAAAATGTGTACTAATGTTAGTAAATATCTAAAAATGGTCTAAATCATAAATCTTAAAATCTGTTTTTGCAAAAACTGTAATGTCTTTTTTAACAGTGTCTGCTTAATCGATTACTCTGCCATTTCTAGAGTTAGGTCCTGTAAGCTCTTTTTGACTCTGTTAAATAATTCTAAATTATGTAAACTCTTATATACAAGGTTTTTTTTATTTCTGGTTTATTCGACAACAAGAGACATAAAATTCATGTTAATCCATTGTGTACTCTACTGTCTCTGTTAAGTTATGGTTATGCGGCAAATGCTAGAAAACTGGGTTCCAAAAAAAACCAAGAAAGCTCTAGTGTCCACAGGCTACACGGTAAATACCCGGAAGCCAAAGAATAGCAGAGACCTCTGCCACAATTTCTCCTCTAAGTCAGGCTACGCAGTAAACACTGGTTAAACTGCCAGTTAAATCTAAAAGCCCAGAAAGTCAGGCTAGAGACCCAACTCGCTGTCTCACTTCTCCTCTTTTCTCTTCCAGAAGGGAAGTTACTACTGTTCTGCAGGACTCTCCTCTGTGACGTACGGTTTGATCCCCAGACCTTATGTAAGGGATGATTGACCTTTTCTGTAATAATGCCTGGCCACAGTATAGGGCCCCAAACAACATAACAACAACAACAACAAAAGTTAAACTATAAAATAATGTGACAACTAGATCAATTTTTTGGTGTAAAAAGTTACACTGACAACCTCAAAGTATGCAAGCAGGTCATCACGGTTGATCTTACCTAAAAGGTCATAGTTCTCCTCATGGGCACGGTCTTAACTCGCAGGAAAATACTAAGTGTCAGAATTTGCCCATGACCATAGTTTTTCTAGCTCACCCTGATATTAAAAAAATCTTCAAAAATCAGGGTTGGGTGGAGCACCCCCTTGACTGACATCATAGAGGCTGCCTCCTTGGTCTACTTTATTAGAGACCAGGAGAACGAGGAGCAAGCAAGCAGCAGAAGATAGGCAACAGGCCAATCAATGGCTGCTTTGCACGGAGACCCAGCGAGGCCAAGGCACCCCAAATGGCACCTGTTACTGATATAAGGAGCCAGGGCATTGGGCAAGCAGCTGTCGTGACAGCAAATGCCTTCTGTCAGCTCTGCCAAGAGCACGGTCACTGGACACGGAACTGCCCTGGGTGTCGAAGGACTCCTGGTTCAGAACCGCAAACCCTGTGGCCCTGAGCTAAAAAGTCTTTGGCTCTGCCCGGCCTCTGCCCAGCTTCCAGCTCCAGCCACTGCTATTGAGGGGATGGCCTAGGGTCAGTGAAACGCAAGTTGCCTATTTCTATCAGCCTCCTATTCAGCTCTCCTCCTAGTCCAGCCATGTAATGCAAGTCAACAGGGTGCCTCCCTTAAAGGAGATTTGCATCTCTTTCAATTCTCTTCCAGCACCCCATGGATAGGTCTGGGCCTCACACACCCAGCCAGGCCTTAAAAGTCTATCCAATAATGTTAAGCTTAGAAAGCCCTCCCTGCCAGTTCCTAAAAACAGGGCTTTCAGTAACAGCTAACTCAGATAGCCCTACACCTATTTGGACAGGTCCTCACTGAGGACTTAAAGGGCCTATCTCTTGAGGGGGGTACACAATAATCCATAATATAAATGGTTAAATGTAAATAATTCATTAGTCTGTCTTCTTTCCCAGCCTGAGACTCTAGTCTTGTACATTGGCTTAACTTCCTAGCAAAACTGGCTACTAGATATCCAAAGGAAAAAAAAATATTGTCTCTGGGTCAATCAGACTGGACAGGCACAAACCCAAATTTGTACTTTTCCTGGAAAAAGCCAAACAGCTCCAGGACCAGGCCAAGCAGGGCTGGGATTTCTGGCCTAACATCTGATCATAAAAATCCTTGCTATTTCCTCTCCTTGGCCCACTAACTTCTGCAATCTTGATGCTTCTCTTTGCACCGTGTGTTTTTAATGCCCTTGTTTGTTTTGTCTCTAACAGACTAAAAGCTGTTGAACTCCAAATGGTCATCAGGCAAGACTTCCAGCCCATTCCACTGGACGACCTGAGCAGCCCTCTGGACCCAGCAGCACAGTCTTTCCAAGGCCACTGTTGCACACCATAAGACAGGTAGCAAGAGGAAATACCCAAATCCCCCTCGATGCCCACATGCCAGCTTCGAAGAAGTTACAGAAAACGGAACTCCATCCATAATCCCAAAGAAAAATTTTGGGTATTACCTCTTGAGGGGAAAATATTAGGCAGAAAGTCAGTTATGAGCTTATGTGTGTGTGACATAAAGGCCTAATGTGTCCAGCATATGCATCTACATCCCAGTCATCCTGACAATGTTTCACGGGCAGCCTGGCCTTTGCATCCTGCCCTGCCCCCTTCTACCTGATAACGTGCCAGGTGGAGATCCCCGCCCCTTCTGCCTGACAAATCTTCCACAATCTCCCAGATGCAGCCCAGTATCTGCATTTCAGTATTACAGAACAGGCGGGGGTTGGATCTCATTTTCATGGTGGGGGGGTTATGCGCAGCCCTAAAGGAAAAATGTTGTTTTTATGCCGACTGAACTGGGGTGGTTAGAAACTCCATGGCCAAACTCAGAAAACAACTGGAAAAACAGCAACGGGAGAGGGAAACTCAACAGGGATGGTTTGAGTCATGGTTCGGCCGGTCCCCATGGCTTACTACCCTACTGTCAGCCCTAGCAGGACCCTTAATTGTTCTACTCCAAATTGTAACCATAGGACCTTGTGTGTTAAATAGACTCATCACCTTCATGCGGAAACAAGTTGAAAATGTTAAACTCATGGTCATAAGACAACAATATGTCACATTAAAAGAGACAAAAACGAATAATCTCTAAGATTAGAGATCCTCACAACAAGGAGTGGGGAATGAAGAGTTAAAATTGTATATGTGCGGGTGTAAAAAGTTAAGCTTAAGCTTACAGGTTTAAACCTTCCTGGTGCAGCTGTGAAAATAAGACAGAGTGAAGTAGCACCTTGACAGTAGGGACTCCATTTTGGAGCACTTGAGACTCCATTCTGAGAAAACACCCCCCCCACCGTGAGACTCTGGTCTGAAACTATGATCTCAAATAGTCGGACAATAGCAGTGCACTACATCACCCTTGGCAGAGCACATAAACCCTCTAGCATGATTGCTCAAGCTTAAAAGTAAAAGGGTTACAGCTGGGTTACCTGGGCTAATAATAAAGATGTGATTTGTCTATGTCTTAAGATCATAATTGCTGATTGTAAGATTTTCGCAACTGCTTAGCAACCGTGTATTCTCTCCCCCTCCCGATTTTGCGGTTTTTGCCTTTATAAACCCTATGCTGTAGTTCCTCGCTGCTCCTCTGTTCTTGTATGTTCAGAGAGCCCCAACATGTTGGATCAATAAATCTTTAACCCTTTGCTGGTTGCATGAGAGAAAGTCTCTTGGAGTTGTTCCTCAGGCAGTGGGCATTTTCGGACCCTAACAGCTTCCGCCCGGGTTGGGTGCTTCTCCCTGAAGGATGCAGCTTGTCTGTACTCAGGCTAAGCTCAGTGGCCTCTGTGCTAGCTGCACGGCAGTGGTCACAGCAGATCCTCTCTGGAAAAACACGTCTTCCAGAGCCTCAGATGAACCATATAGGTGTTTTAACTCAACCCTCATAATCATTCAAAATGAACCAGACATGAGGGAATTAAGCTATAACCCATCCCCCAATCAACCAGACAATAAACATAGACCCATGGGGGATTCACATATTGGAGTCATCAGATGGGGATATTAATAAGGCCATCATTAATATGGCCAAAGAGTTGAAAGGTCAAATGAAATTACAGTAGAAATGTAGGGCAGAGAAAAAGGCTGCAATAAAAATTTTAGAACTGAATAGTACAAAAGTAATGTTTGCTACCATCAGAGAGAGAGGGAATAACCTGGAGTACAGGTGAGAAGAATGCGTGCAGTCTGAAGCACAGAGAGGCAGTGCTGCAAATGCGGGAATGAGCACAGGACACAGGTTTATGTCACAGGAATTGAGATGAGGAAAGATGGACCAGAGCAGCGTTTGAAGAATCAGTGGCTGAGAATTTTCCAAAACTGGTGGAAAGAATCAAGCCACACATTCCAGAAGCTCTTCCAACCAAAATAAGAATATAAAGAAAATCACAGCTAAGCACCTCATGAAAATAAAACTCATAGCAATCAGTAGAAAATTACTTGTATTATAGCCACACCATAGGATAGTAAATAGCTGTGTATATGAATAATTTGCAACTACATCCAGTAGTATTTTTAAATCTCTTCACTTAGGGGACAGCACTGTGATGCCCTGGGTTAAAGCCATGGCCAGCAGCACCAGCATCCCACGTGGGCACTGTATCATGAGTCCCAGCCGCCCCTCTTCTGATCCTGCTCCCTGTTAATGTGCCTGGGAAAGCAGCAGAGGATGGCTCAAGTCCTTACACTCCTGCACCCACATGGGTGACCCACAAGAAGCTACTGACTTCTGGCTCCCGGCTTCTGTCTGGCCCAGTCCCTGGGTGAATCAGTGGATGGAAGATACTCTTTCTCTCTTTCTCTCTCTCTCTCTCTCTCCTTTTAACTGTGCCTTTCAAATAAACAGATAATTATTTTTCTCAAAAAAAAAAAATCTCTGAACAGTGTTTAGAAAACCTATTGACATAAAAACAGAACATTTTGAGTTCATAAGAAGCATAAAATATAAAAAGGAAGTAAAATAGGCATATAATTATAATGAATACAATAAAATGGTCAATAACTTTGTCAAGGTAATAGTGACTGGGGGCCGGCACCGCGGCTGACTAGGCTAATCCTCCGCCTGCAGCGCCAGCACACCAGGTTCTAGTCCCGGTCAGGGTGCCGGATTCTGTCCTGGTTGCTCCTCTTCCTGTCCTGCTCTCTGCTGTGGCCCAGGAGTGCAGTGGAGGATGGCCCAAGTCCTTGGGCCCTGCACCCGCATGGGAGGCCAGGAGAAGCACCTGGCTCGCGCCTTCGGATCAGTGCGGTGTGCCGGCCGCAGCGGCCATTGGAGGGTGAACCAACAGAAAAGGAAGACCTTTCTCTCTCTCTCTCTCACTAACTCTACCTGTCCAAAAAAAAAAAAAAATAGTGACTGGGAAATTAGGGGTAGAAATGTGGTTTAATCCAAAAAACGATTGCATTAGACAATAATGCTCTCTTTGAGCATAGGAAACCAGACCAAAAATGCGTACTATATGATTATAGGTGCATAAAGCACAAATTGCATAATTTTAGACATTAGAGTAGTGGTTTAGTTCTGGGAGGGGGAGAGGGTCGTGGCCAGGGGACACCAGGGAGCTTGGGCGTTGCTGGGAAGGGGCCCTTTCTGTGTGCTTACACAGTTGTGTGTACTTTCTGACCAGCCTCACATGTGCCCTGTGCTCTCTCCCGGCCCGTGTGTGTTAGACAGCAGAGCTCTTATTTCAGTGAAGAGGCTATGGAAATGTGTGCCTGACCCAATGAAATCAATTCGTGGAGGACAGGGTGCTAATCTGCTTCGAAAGTCATAAGCAGTTTCATGGGGTTTGCCCCAGGAATTCCACCTCTCATAATCTGTCCTAACAAGCTATGTAAGGATGTGTAAAAAAAAAAATCAGCTACAAAAGAATACTAAAGACACCCACAAGTGTGAAAACCTGAAAATTACCTTCATGTAAAGAGAAGATGGTTGAATAAACTGACACACTGAAGCTCCTCAGGTTACCACGGGGTCACGTCCCGGTGCACCCTGCCCAAGTTGGAAGTGAACACAGTGAATGCCCCTAACCCAGGAGCGTCCTAGGACGCTCTGCCACGCAACTCACTGTCGCACACCAGCTGACTGCCCGGCATCGTCAGCGAGAGCCACACTGCACACCCCTAGCCTCGGGAAAGCTCGAAAACACGATTTTCATGGCTTCTGGTAGACGTCTGTCATCCTCCTACCACCATGAAATTGAAGAACCATAAAGATAAATGTGTTAACTTGAAAAGCTATAAAAAAAAACAATTTATCATTAGCTCCTCAGTGACGAGTTATCACACAGCATTTCTTCTAGGATTCTAATTATGTTGAATAAATTGTTGGATTATGTCCACAGATTTTCTTTTCTGAGCAATAAAAACTTTTGTGTTCGTATTATCTCACGTTTTTCTTTAGTAATGCGCTAAGTATATTTGCTGACTCCTTGGAAGGGCAGGGGCCTGTGGGTCTCACAGTTGGCCTGTGGATAGGAGGAGGGAGCAGCAGGATGTGGTCTACTGTGTACTGTCTCCTCTATGTGGCCTTTAGGTGCTTGGTCGGGTGGGTGGGTTATTTCGTCCCGCCTCTCTGGTCATCCTGGAATCCTGTGATCCAAGAGATCTCTTGGGCCTGGGGACTGGTTGCTGGAAATGTGTGTCAAGACAGCTTTTCCAAGAAACACCATATCCTGGAGCAGATTCCCATGGGAAGCGCCAGTGAGGGAGTGTCTGGGGTGTTCTGAAGGTGACCCCTGCTTCTGTGGATTGTGTTAGACCTCTTTTTAATCCCATGAACTCAGCATTTGGATGTCATTGATGTACAGAATGTGAGCATTGCAGCTGAGGAGGTCCTTGCATTTCTGGAAACGTGTGGTTATGAAGTGAAATAGCATGAAGAGGATTGTTCTAGGTCAGGTGGAGTTGAACTCTCTTACCTCTTACAAAGTAACTCGGGTACATATGATACGGAGAGTTCTCTCGTTAACAATGCACTTACCTGACCATTGAGTAAAGCTTTTTGCTTTTGGCATCTAGTCGTCAACTTAAATTTTTGTAGGTAAGGATTTTTACGTAATAAAACTAAGTATCTCTTAAAAATGTAATTTCTTTGGAGTTGGGGAAATGTTGATAAAGGGACACAAAATTTCTGATAGGAAGAGGAAAATTCAAGGGATCTGCTGTACATCGCGGTGGCTAGAATTACCAACAGTGTCTTGTATTCGTGAAAATTGCAAAGTAGATTTTAACATGTTTGCCACAAAAATTATAGGTACATGAGATAATGCATGTGTTAATTATCTCTGTTTAACTCTTCCACAATGTGTATGTGTGTGTGTGCATGTGGTAAATAGACACAATTTTAATGTGTCAGTTAAAAGGAAAAATACTTTGTACTGAGCACATACCTTGACAGGCACTGGGATATCCTTGTACTACACTACAAGGTGGGTATTTACTGATCACTCCTGTTTGGAGGCCCAAAACCAGTTCTAAACAGTTACATTTGCCCACTCACCTGATTATGAGTGTCGGATGTCAGTGCACATTTATCTACACCAAGTTCATTTTTCCCATATGTGCATTTCCTTCCAGTGTTCTTGTTCATTTATTGGCCCATTCCACTTTAATGTGGGATTTTGCAGGTGTAGTGCTTGGACCTGATTTTTTTCTTTCAAACCTAGAAATCTTTTATTCAAGGTGTACAAAATCCATGCATTTCATATATACAAATTTAGGAAAACAGTGATTCTTGGACCTGATTTTCTTGTGATGCCCCGTAGCCCAGGGGGTCCCTTGGGGCCAGCTGCCAGTCTACAGCAGGCTGCGCTGCCACCCGCCTCCATCTGCCCACACCCCCGCCCTCCCCACGGAGTGCTCGCCTTGCGCTTCTGGAATGTCCTTTCTTCCCAAGCATCTGAGATGGAAAGTCCCAAAGAAGTCAGTTGGAGCGGATCGCATCACCCCTGTTACCCATTCTGTCATTGCTTCTTGGGTCACATTAGAATCCTTTTCATGGAAGCTTCTCCAGGGGGGTGGTTGATTTTTAAGACTGCCAGCCATGGCGCCAGGGTGATTGTCATGCTCCTGCCCTGGGGCAGTTAGTGGGAGGATGCTGAAGGCACACAGCTCTGCCGTCTGTGGTCTGTGTTTGCACTTGAACATGAAAACTGCTAACCAACAGGGCCTTGGAGGGAGGGGCAGCATCTTCCTGAGCTCAGCGTGCCTGCCCAGCACTGGCACACAGTAGGTGGTTGGTGAATGCTTCTCACATAAGGGAAATGTGCCTTTGCTGTGCCTCTGCCTCTGCCTTCCAGTCTAGGAAGTGGCCATTGAGCTTAATGAAAGAAGAATGAAACGTATTCGAGATGACATTCCACACTCAGGAATATTTGAAAGGGAGAGAGAGAAAGGGAGAATATGAATGGGAGAAAGAAAGAATGAGAGAGATTAAGAGATTTTCCATCTCTATTTTACTCCCTAAATGGCCAGGCTGAAACCAGGAGCCTGGAACTCCATCCAGGTCTCCCATGTGGTAGGGACCCAAGCACTTGGGCTATATTACCTGCTACTTTCCCAGGTGCGTTAGCAGGTAGCTGTATCAAAAGTGGAGCAGCTGGGACTTGAATGGGCACTCAAATGGGATACCAGCCTTGTAGGTGGTGACTTAACTCCCTGCACCACAGTGCTTGCCCCAGAACCCAGGTTCCTGATTCAACTACTGCAGCAGATCCTGTCTGAAATGATTTCTTCTCAGAAAAACACAGTCAGGCCAGAGCATGCCTTCACTTGGGTGGATTAGAACATGTCATTAGAAGATGAGCTTTGGTGAGATTTAAGACCTAAAGCTTTTGTTTTGTCACAGTTACAACGAAGAGAGAAAGTTTTACTCAAAATCAGTATTCTCACTGATCCTATGAGATCTGCTGCTGGTAGCAATTCTGCTCAAATGATGATGTCCATGAAGTTGGTTTCCTGCGCTAAGAATCTTTATATCAAAGAATCGGACCCTGAGCTGTGCTGTCCTCATGCCCGCCTATGAACCTGTGAGTGCTTAAGACTGGATCTGGCCTTGGGCAGCTGCAGTTCCTGTGAAGTCCGCTGGGGCTCTGAGGATGCTGTCTGTTGCCCTGTGGCAGGGATTCTTTTGCCCTTGGTGCTGTGGACGCTCGGGCTGGAGCATCTCCTGCAGGGAGCTGCCTGTTCTCTGTAGGGTGATAGGCAGCATCCCTGAAGCCAGCTGTGCCAGTGCTGCCAGGTGAGGCAACACAGACTGTCTCCAGGTGTTGCCAGCTGCCCACCAAGGGCAACTAATTGAACTATTTGAGAACTGCTACTCGAGGAGAAGCGCTCTAATGGGAGGGATTGATTACTTCATGTCCTTGCTCCTCCTTGGTGTGGTGCTCTTCTCTCCTGCTTCTGCTGGCCCTGGGTACCCCTGATGCTAAAAGTTAGGAGTGGCACCCACCCAGAAAGAATGGAGCAGTACCTGTCCTGGGCTCGTCTTACCTCTTTGTCTTTGTACCTGGAAGCTACGGGCTGCTCTGATAGGCATTTGAGGTGCATTATTCGGTTAGAGAAGTAAAGGGGGAAAGTAAATGTTCCCAGTGCTCTGACTGCACAGAGGCCAATAAAAGGGCTTTTTGTGGTCCTGATCCTTGGAAAAGGTGCCAAGTGTCAGGTGTCAGGCAAGAGGTCTCAGCCACACTCTAGAATATTCTTTGCAAGGTGAATGGTCCCAGAGCACTGCCACAGTGAGTCCTCCCCACATGTCCTTGTGGGCTGTGTGTTTTCAGGTGAGTTCACAGGTCCCGGAGCCGCCCTGCTGCTGAGACTAAGGCAGCGGTGCTGCTGGCAGTGAGTGCTGGGGACTGGGGCATAGCTGGTTCTTAGCCTGCCGCAGCTGTTTGAAAGCCAGTTGTGGCTTCTGTCTGTATGTTACAAAGAAGTCAGGTTTTCTGCCGATAAGTAAGTAAGGACCTACTCCCTATTTGGCGTAGTTGCATAAAGTTCAACAGTTTCTGAACAAATGCAATTTTAGAGTAACCTTTCTGTTTTCTTGTTTTTGTTTTAGACGTTAGCTATATAATGAATCATAAGGTAACATTTGTTATAGAGAAGATTAGCAAGTACAAAAAGTGCCACGGCATAGAAAACACATATTATTCTACTGCCAAAGAAGGTGAAGCAAGTAATTTTGACATTTTGTCATAATTCAGTCAAGGGTGGTTTTACTCCGTGACTTTTGTGTAAGTAATACAATGCATTCCCAGAAAAAAACAGATGATGCGCTTCAGTGAAGTAAGGCGAGGAGGGTGTCCTCACATCGCTGCAGGGGGGAGGGGCAGGTGTATGGAGATGATCCGCACCTGCTGTTACCTCTCCAGCCCTCAGGGGGTGGGAAGAAGGCAGTGACCCAAGGGGGCAGGCACTGTGGCGTAGCAGGTAAAACCATTGCCTGTGGTGCCGGCATCCCATGTGGGTGCTGGTTTGAGTCCCGGCTACTCCACTTGCAGTCCAGCTCTCTGCTGTGGCCTGAGAAAGCAGTGGAAGACGGATCAAGTCCTTGGGCCCCTGTACCCACATGGGAGACCCGGAGGATGATCCTGGTTCCTGGCTTCAGATCAGCGCAGCTTTGGTGTTGCTGCTGTCTGGGGAGTGAACCAGTGGGTGGAAGACTGCTCTCTCTCGCTCTCTCGCTCTATCCAGCTGTCTCTGCTCTCTATAACTGTGCCTTTCACATAAATAAATCTTTTTAAAATAAGAAAGCAGTAACCCAAACCAGAGAGAGTCCCTGGCAGCTGAGGGTGTAAGGCAACATCCTGGGGTGGGGAATACAAACCTTGTTTTCAGTCTTTCCCCTCTGCCAGTGGCCTCCACTGGCCCACGTTCCAGGCACAGGGCTGGGTGGAGAGGGCAGTGAGTCCATCGAGACGAGCAAGCAGGAGGCACCCAGCCCGGATCGGAGCACAGTCTGACTATTGAACAGTCAGACATCAGGGAGAAAGCAGCTGCTGCTTCCCCAAGATGCAGCCGTTGTTTCAAGTTCATTATGGGCCTTCCAGACACTTTCCCAGGTGGCTACCTGGGTAACATAAGCCCCTGGAAAGTGTGTGGTTTTGTTAGGGCTGTGTGGGGGAGTGTGTTTTGTAAACATTGTGATACAACATATCCAAGTATTATAAAGGAGTTTACTTTTTCACTCAAGGATACATCTTGAACTTTTCCCATGTCAGCATGTCACTAGACCTAACCTAGTGCTTCGTACCCTGTGCGGTGGTCTGTAGTCAGGCTGTTCTCCATGTCCTGGGGTTCTCTGGCTTACTTCTTCTTCTTCTTCTTTTTTTTTTTTTTTTTACAGGCAGAGTTAGGCAGTGAGAGAGAGAAACAGAAAGGTCTTCCTTTTCCGTTGGTTCACCCCCCAAATGGCTGTTACTGCTGGCATACTGCAGCCGGCCTACTGCGCCAATGTGAAGCCAGGAGCCAGGTACTTCATCCTGGTCTCCCATGCGGGTGCAGGGCCCAAGGACCTGGGCCATCCTCCACTGCACTCCCGGGCCACAGCAGAGAGCTGGACTGGAAGAGGAGCAACCGGGACAGAATCCGGCGCCCCGACCGGGACTAGAAGCTAGGGTGCCGGCACTGCAGGCAGAGGATTAGCCAAGTGAGCCACAGCGCCGGCTCTCTGGCTTACTTCTGAGCACACGGTAAGATGGCTGTTTGCCACTGCCTGAAATCTGGCTGTGCCAGTGTGATGGACTTTGTTCAGGGATGTGTCACCCTCTTGCCTTCTTACTCTGCTGCTGAAATCATGGCTCTTCTTTTCTTTTTATTTAATTTGTTTGAAAGGCAGAAATACAGGAAGAGTGAGACAGACAGAGACAGATCTTGCATCCACTGGTTCACTCCCCAAATGACCACAATGGCCAGGGCTGGGCCAGGATAAACTCAGGAGCCTGGAGCTTCTCCCCGGTTTCCTATGTGGAAGCAGGGGTCCAAGGGTTTGGGTCATCTTTTGCTGCTTTCTCAGGCCATCAGCAGGGAGCTGGATCAGAAGTGGAGCAGCAGGGACTTGAACTGGTGTCCATATGGGATGCTGGTGTTGCAGGCAGTAGCTTAACTTGTTGGGCCACAAGAACTCATGGTTTTCTACACTAGCACTATCCAGTTAATAGAGTGCAAGCCACCGTGTGAGCTTTCACATTGTAGGAGGCTGGGCAAGATGGCAGCTGATTAAGATGTGCCAGTGATGATCTGGGCATGAGACTCCAATTTGAACAGTTTTTCAGACACCAAACCCTTGCACAAGAAAGCTGGGTGAGAGACCACAGTGTCTGGTTTTAGTATAATGGCAAAAAAAAGATAGATGGAAGAAGGCAGGAAGGAAAGAGCTGAAAAGTCACCCATCTTCTGCCCCAAGCAGCATTCCTCTACGTGCCTCATTTGTGGGGAGGGAATGAGAATTAAGAACAGGGTTGAGACTTTAGACCCAGTGCTAAGCAGGGATCCGTGTCCCTTCCCAGGGCCGGTACCTGCAAACTGAGCTTGTGGACCCGCCTTGCGTGAGCAGCAGGGTGACTGCCTCCTCCATGTCTCCCCCGGCCTCTAGTGGACAGTGGAGCAAAGCCCCAGACCCTAGCATGCAGCGTGGGAAAATCAGTACGGGACTCTTCCTTCAACCTCAGTGCCCAGCCTGCCACAGTAACACCTGGCATCAAAGAAAGCCCCAAGGCCTCCTGTCCCTAGGCCAGTGTTCCCAGAAGGAGCCTCTAACAGTTCACTCTGAGCAGTAAATTGACTGCAGATTTGGGGCAAATCGGGGATAAATGCGCCCTCTAGTGCTGAAACAGCAATAGTGCACCCGTAGCAGGCTTGTGAGGGCCCTCAGCTGTAAGTCGCTGTCTAGTGCTGAAATAGTGAGCTAGTGACTAGTGCTTAGAGAAAATGAGCAGCATTTCTGGGAGACAGGTGCAAAGTAAACCAAGTAATAAATGCTGGAAAACATTTTTATTTATTCTTTTTAAAAGAGTTATTTATTTATTTGTAAGGTGAGTTACAGAGTGAGAGGGAGAGACAGAGAGGTCTTCATGCTGGTTCACTCCTCAGATGGCTGCCATGGCCAGAACTGCGCTGATCTGAAGCCAGGATCCAGGAGTCTCTTCCAGGTCTCCCATGCAGGTGCAGGGGCCCAAGGACTTGGGCCATCCTGTACTGCCCTCCTAGGCCATAGCAGAGAGCTGGATTGGAAGTGGAGCAGCTGGGACTTGAACCAGTGCCTATATGGGATGCCGGCACAGCAGGTGGAAGCTTTACCCACTATGCCACAGCACCAGCCCCTGGAAAACATTTTTAATCCCTCGACACATAGGTGAAATTATGTCAACATACATCTGGAATTTTTGGGAATCTTGATCTCACTTAATGAAATGATGGCAATAAGTTTTAAAATCATACGAATCCTTGAGCTGAAAAGTACCTTAAGCAAAACTTAAAATATGACACAAAGCATCAGTAGCAGACAGATCGGACAAAAGAAAAGAGTTGGTAAGCTTGAAGATAAGCTATTTGAAAATACCTGGGGAGGGGGTAGGAAAAAATGAGAAAAACTGAAGAAAGGTTACAGGAACTTAGGGACAGCATTCCAAGAACAGTATGTGAGTTACTGGGGTTTGAGAGGGACTTGAGAAAGTCGGAGCGTGGTCAGAGCTGGAGAGTGTACTCTGAGAGGTGGTATCAGGAGACTTCCCAGACACAGAGATACAGCTATCCAGATGCACAGAAATCAGCCATCAGACTCAGCTCAACCAAGACACATACTCAAGCTCCTCACGTTAAAGACAAAGCAAGGACTGTCAAAGCTTCGGGAGCGAAGAAGGAAACAACAGACAAGGACGTCCGGATTTGCCTAACTTCAGGCATCTGAAGAAAAATCTGACATGCCGGGAGAGAGTGGGATGAGATTTTCTCAGTACTGAAGGGAAGAACTGCCAGCAAAGGATGCTACACCCAGTAGAGCTATCCTTCAGACAGGAGGGAGAGATAGACTTCCAAGGGAAACGAGAGAATTTATCACCACCAAACCTGTCGCACAACATAGACTAACGGAAGTATTTTAAACTGGAAGAGACACTAACAGATAAAAAGAAAATATCTAAAGGTAGAAAATTCCATGGATAAGGAGCCTAGAAGTAAGCCCATGCATCTACAACCAACAGAGGTGCTGAGAGCAAGCCCTGGAGAAAACGCCTTTTCCATAAACAGCGCTGGGGAAGTTGGGAGAAAGAAATACAGAATTAGAGTGCACCCCTGTCTTCCACCGTGTGTCAGCATCAGCCAGAAATGCATGAAAGACCGAATTGTTAGAAATTTAAACTACAAGGGCATTGCAATGGGTGAGGGTTTAGGAATAAGACCCCAAAACCACGAGAAGTAAAACCAAAATGCTCCTGATAGCAAAGGAAATGATCAGTAGATTTCAGACAACTTGCAGGATAGGAGAA
This sequence comes from Oryctolagus cuniculus, assembly GCF_051225735.1. Lineage (NCBI taxonomy): Eukaryota > Metazoa > Chordata > Mammalia > Lagomorpha > Leporidae > Oryctolagus > Oryctolagus cuniculus. Next base: position 25,945,200 of record NC_142872.1, read on the forward strand.
AGTATCTCAAAAATGTGTATCTGACAAAGGGTTAATAATCACAGTGCTTAAGGAAGTTAGCTCAATAGCACAGGAACAAATAATCCAAATCTGAAATGGGGACTAGATCTGAATAGATAATTTCTCAAAGGATGACATGGCTCACAGGTACATGAAAAATGCTCAACATCATTAGTGATCAGGGAAATGCAAATCAGAACCACAGTGAGAATCCCCTCACTCTTGTTAGAATGGCTATTATCAAAAAGACAAAAGATAACAAGAGCCCACAAGGATGTGGAGAAGAGGAACACTTGTATACTATTGATGGGAATGTAAATTAGAACAGCCATTGTGGAAAGCAGTATGGTGGTTCATTAAAAAAAAAAAAACTTAAAAAGTAGAGCTGCTGTATGATCCAACAGTCTCATTACTCAGGATGTAGACAAAGGGAGTGAAATCAATTTGTTGAAGAGATGTCTGCATGCCCATGCTTGTTGTAGCACTATTCATGATAGCTGAGAAATGCAACTAAGTGTTCATCAACTGATGAATAAGGAAAATGTGATGTATATCATACATACACATATGTATCACTTTTATGCACGCATATACACATGATGGAATCCTAGTTAACCATAAGAAAGGATGAAACCCTATTATTTGCAGCAACACGAAGATCATTTTGTTAAATGATATTAGCTAGGTAAAGACAGGTACCACATGATCTTGCTCGTATGTGGAGTCAAACAAAATTGATCTGTGGAAGCTGAGAAGAGAGGGGTGGTTACCAGGACCTCTTGAGAGAGGAGCGGAAGGAGAGCTGGGAACGTAAGCTGAGGTTGGACAGGAGTAGGCAGTTCTGGTGTTCCATTGCATAATAGGGGCATTACAAATAATGCAATGCACTGTGTAAAGGTTTCCCATTTGTTTTTATTTACATATTTGACATTATCCTTGGTATAATATACAGATGTTTTAAAGCTTTCTGTAAATCAAATCTTACTTTCAAATGGCAGTATAAAAACGTGGCATAAGCAAGTCAAGTTATTTTAGTAATTTCCCTCACTTTTTGTATATTCACATTGTGATTATTTCCAAGCATTATTATACACAACACTATAATGAGGACCTTTTGTCCACACAACTTTTATACATGTTAGTTAAGTTTCACTAGGATGAATTCTAAAAATGTAGTTCTTGGGTCAAATGATCCATGAACTTTGTTTACAGTTCCAGAAGACCCTTGAAGTTTATATCTAGTTCTCAATAAATTCTAGCAGATTCTTTTTTGAAAAAGATTTGTTATTTGCACTGCTAGAGGGAAATTTCAGATTTTTTTGTTTGTTTGTTTGTTTACAAAGCCTTAAACCACTTTATCTGAGAGCGGGGCAATAGACGATTAAATCCCAGAGCCTGGAAAGATGGGGCTTGAGGAGGCATCCTGGCGGGGAACATCCGTCAGGGTGAAGGGCAAGGCGGCCTGTCTCAGAGGCGGCCGTGCCGGTGGTCCGGAGAATGCCGTCTGTTCCTCTCTCGGGGACGATGGCCAGCGTGGGACCTTGGGGGTGACCTGCGCCTGGGTCCCCGCCCGTAGAGCTGCCGCCGCAGGTTCCGGGAAATGGGCCGCAGGTGCCTGAAGTTGCAGAAGCCGCCTCGGGTGCATTCCCCCATCTCGTACTGCCGACAGCACGACTCCCGGAAGTCGGTGACAGGAGACAGCTCTGCGTGCACGGCTTGCCCATTGAACCAGCGGTTATGGAGTTCAGCCACTGCCCGCTCCGCATCCTCCTCCCGCCGGAACTTGACGTAGACGTTGCCCACGAGGTGGTCGCCCAGGTTGTCGCAGACATTCATCTCCTCGATCTCCCCGTACTTCTCCTGCAGCTCTGTGAACACCTCCTCGAAGAAGTTATCGTAGTGTTCCTGCACCTCCACGTCGCTCACGTGACAATGCGAGCCGTCTGCTGTTTGGGCCGTGTTCTGTGGATTCCGGTACAGGTTGAGCAGCACTATGGTCTGGCTGAAAGTCGGTTTGTTGTGAAGCCGAGAGCACTGGTCTCCGTGCCGGCAGGCCCCGATATTAAAGTAAAAAGAACGGTTAACCTTGTCCTCTCAGTCCCGAATATCGAAGCTAATTATTCAGCCATTTTTACCCAAACCCCAAATTTCAGATTTTTATATGGTCTAAATTGAACATTTGTCACGTGCAGATGCTTTTTGATGCATTGTCAAGTGCAGTGTTGACAAGGTCTCATAGGGTGAGCCCAGGGAAGTGACCCGTCAGGATAGGTAAGAGGCAGTGTTGACATTTGAGCCCTGCTTTCAATAGCAAATTGAGGCTGTGTTTGGTTTGCTTTGCTTAATACTTCGAATATCTTCTTTATGTGGTTCGTGTAGCTCTAACCTTCTCCCCAGTCCCGATTTTAGCCACAAGTCTTGGCTCTAAACAAAAAAATATATAGTTGAAGTCCTCAAGTAGAAAGAACGAATATCAGCCATGGCTGCTTCTGTAGGAAAAACCTCTTCAGTGTGTGAAAACGGGGTTGTCAGGCTGTAGCATCAAGGTGCCAGGAGAGGGCACTGCTGGCCCACCTTCTGCTTTGGAAATAAACAGGCTCTTAAGAGAGGAGGCTGACAAATTCTGAGATGGTTCCCTTCAGAGACCTTGCACTGAAGGGAAAATAACCTGATGTCTGGCATACGGGGCTGTTTTCCAGTGAGCCTCATTGGGGTTCTCCATCTGGATGATTTATGCTCACAAACAAACCACCTTGTTTCAAAATACACGAGAAGCCATGAGAAAAGACCCAGAGCTGTTTGAGATGGAAAAGCATCAGATGTGTGTTAGCGTAGTTCCCATTGTACACAGAAATAAAATGTGAATGCAGGCACTGTCGTGGTTGCCATGCTGCGTGGGACACCGAGATCCCGTGTCGAGTGTCTGGGTTCAAGCTGGGCTGTGCCCCAGGTTCTAGCTTTCTGTTGAGGCACACCCTGGGAGACAGCAGGTGTGGTTCAAGCACTTGAGTCCCTCCACCCATGTGGGAGAACTGGATTGAACTGCCAGTTCGTGGCTTTGTCATGGCCCAGCCTTGGCTGTTGTGAGCATCTGGGGAATAAATCAGTGGACGAGAAATCTATGTTTGTCTCTGGATCTTTCTTTGTCTCTCTGTGTTTCTGTGTCTATCTCCTTCTCACTCTCTCTGCCTTACAAATTTAAAAAATGCAAATGGAGAAATAGATGGAATGCAAGACTTCCTTTTGGAGATCAATAGAATTGAGCGTGTTAGGAAGGATGAGAACTGATTTCTGGACATTTTTGCATTTTGTTACTTGGACACTGTTGAGATACTGCAGCAGGAGCTGGGAGCAGAATGTTTGCTCGTGCTCTGTGAAGCCAGCCCTCCCTGCTGTGATCTGAGCTCCTTTCTCGCCTGGACCTGGGCCATGGTTTCCTGATGAGTTTTCTTTCCACCGCTGTCACATCTCCATCCCCTCTCACCCCTACTCTACTTTCTGTGGCCTGAACAAACTCTCTAAGACAGGAGCTGGCTCCCACAGCTTCCCTCCTCAGAACTCACCAGTATTTTCCCTCCATCCAAGACAAAAGCCTATGCTCACATGTCTTCCATGACCCTCAAAAGTCAGGCCTTCTCCCACTTTCCCAGCCTGTCGCTCCCCGTCTTTGTGGAGGAACGACACAGGACCCTGCGCTGTTCTTTCGTCTGCTTGGCCCTCCCCGGGTTTGCTGCTGGTTCTTCCCGGGTTGGCTACCGTCCCTCCACCTCCGTGGAAGGGCGGTTCCCCCTGCCACATTCCCCACTTCCGCAGGGGAGCGGCACACCGCCAGCCGGCTCTCTCGGGGGCTGCACAGGTGTTCCCTCAGATAGATGTTCCTGGTGCATGTTGTCTCTCTCCTCCTTTATAGTCCTCTTCCGCCAATCCCGACTCTGCTACCCACACGCCGAGTACGCTGCTCTCCTCCAATCAGGAGCAGGTCCTGCTGTTTATTGGTTGAACTGGAGGCAGCTGTGCAGAAGCTGTTTTCTCCTCTCCCAGCGCCATATTGTGGGAGAGCAGATGCATAGAATAAGTCTTAGTTCCAGTAACTTAGTCTAGTCCGGGTTGCTCCCCACACCAGCCTCGTGCTGTGCACCTCTTCCTGCTCCCTCTCCCAGTACTGCGCTCCAGCCACGCCGGCTTCTTGCTGTCTGCGCCCTCCCCTCCCCACCCTCCGCAGATCCCTGTACTGGAAACTTAATCTCCAGTGCAGCAGGCTTGGCAGGTGGGGCTTCGTGGGAAGTAGTTACTAACTGTGAAAAAGATTGGCGTTTTTCTGCCCTTGTGCCAAGGGAGGACCCAGTGTCCCTCCCCTCCGGGGATGCAAGGTACAGGCTCCATCTTGGAGGCAGAGCCGGAGCCGGCTGGTGCCGTGTTCCTAGGCTCCTAAGTCTTCACAATCATGAGAAAATGGATTTCTGATCTTTGTGAGTGGCTGGGTCTCGTGCATTCTGTCACGGCATCACAATGGGCTAAAACACGTTTCCCCAGGCGTGCTGTGCTGCTGTTTCCGAGGCCCTGTGCCTACTCTTCCCTCTGCCTCAGAGTTCCTTTGTCACTTTACCCAGCCTGCCACCTAGCAAGTCACCTCTTCCTGATCTGCCCCCAGATCTCCAGGTCAGATCACCTGTGTTAGGGTTGTCCAGAGACACAGAACCTACCGCACGTGCACGTGTCTGTGGTGAGGGGAAGTCCCACAGTAGGACATCTCCAAGCTGTAGAACCAGGGCGCCCAGGGGTGTCACCCTCAGTCTGAGCCCCAGGACCTGAGAGGACCCAGGGGCTGCCGCTGCAAGTCTCAGAATCCGAAGGTCAGAGGTCCTTGAGTTCTGCTGTCCAAGGGCAGGGCGAGAAGAGTGTCCCAGCTCAAGCAGGGAGGAAAAAGCCACCTTTCCTCTGCCTCTTTGTTCTGTCCAGGCCTTTGGTGGATTGTAGGGGGCCGCCCACACTGGGCAAGGGCAGATACTCCTTCCTCAGTGCACTAACCGAAATGCCAGTCTTCCAGGAACAGCCTCACACACCCAGAGAGAATGCCCTAGCAGTCACTGTGGTACCCTTAGTCCAGGTAGGGTGACACCTCAAATCGACCATCACGTCACTCTCCTGTCGGTACTCTGATGACTGACCTCAGGTACACCTGGTGTTGCGAGTTCTTATTTGGTGTATGTTTCAGGCCCTGTGTACAGAGAGCTCCTACAGGAAGGGAACTGTGTCCCATTCACCGTTTAATTTCTAACCCTCAGCTTATTCCTAACATGTAATAGATCCTCCATAAACTGCCTTTAGTATCATTTGAATTTGGGTAGAGATCCTCCATGAACTTCAGTAATGTGGCAACATGCCATACATTCCAGTCTAAAATTTTTGGAGGTTCTGAGATAACATTCTTCAGAAGTTTACAATTCATATTATAATGATGTTTGCTTGTGGTTGCTTTTATTCCTTTTTTCCCCCAAAATTATTTGGTTTTGGCAGAAGGGAGGAGGCTATCTGAGGCTAGGATTTGGATAAGTGTGTTCATAGATTCCTAAAAAGACATAGAACTTAAATGAATGATGAGAGTTTTCCTGGTGGGTAAGAAGGAAATATACTGTGAGCATTTGACAGAAGAAAACAGAGAGATTAAAGCGGAGAGAGAAGCAAAAGGCCCTTGAGAGCAGGTTCATCTTAGCGTAGAGAGGAGAGACTGGAGAGAGAGCAGTGAGTAAGGGCCTTCAGTTCTCCTCCTCCAACTTCTATTTCTGTCCTCACCAGCAGGAATTAACACAGGTGAAAGGTCACTGCCAAGTTTCCACCCTGGCAGTTCCTTTGTTGATAATGAGCTCTGAATGATCATCTCATCTTCAAATGTGAGTGTCTCTGAGGGGAGTATCATTCACTCAGTGACCTACGGAATTTGTCACTTCACAATGTACACTGTTTTAATGAGTCTTAAACTCTTTACACTGGTCCTACACCAATACAGGGAATCATAGGCACATCCACACATGTGTATTCACATAGGGTCTCACATATCTATGACCCCATGTGGGATGTCACTCCATTTTCCCATTGATGGATGGAGTTTTTGGGTTGAGACGAACCATCTGTCTCCCACATGGCATTTCTACTGCTTCAGTCACAGCTCCAATAATCACTTCCCCTAAACACATTAATGGGAAATGATGTAAAAAATAATTAAGTGTAACTATCCACTGCATTAGAAATTGATGATATCTATGTTTTGTAAATTAGAGACATGTGGAAGAAAATTATAGCTCTCACAGTTCACTGCTGCAGAGAGATCTCTTTATTGTTGTGTAGAATTCGTTCTGGTACGAGGAATATTTGAAAACTTTGTGGTTAAATATAAGGAAGTGAAGAGTTTAAGTGAAAGAGAAAGCCACTTAGGAAAATGGAGATCCAAGGAAGGTGCTGATGAGGGTGAGTAGTAAAAAGGCATCACACCATCATAACCTGCTTCTAATTTGAGAAATTAAATGTAGTCTAGCATAGAATAGACCGTTATGAACCAAGAAAACCAGGCAGAAATTTGGTTGATAGAAGTTGCTTCTGGTTTAAAATGAAATCTTAGACACAACTTTTCTTATGTTCTCACCAACTCACCTATGGAAACTTATATCATGAAGTAAATAGAGAAGTTTTCAACTCTGTCCACCTGGTTCCAGACATGACCAGGAGAAGGGAGCAATCGTGGACGAGCACTTGGGGGCTGCTTGTTATTTTCATTTTTTTGGCAAACTATTGCTCCTTCACTCCTTCCGTGTGGTCCACACACATACTTTCTCAGTGACTTTGTTGTTTCTACTAGTCATAGACATACACTATGAGGAAACAGCTCGACAGATGTATTGGTACGGAGAAAATGCATGGGGAGTGTGTGTACGTACTTCTACACAAGGATTTTTCCACATTGGTTGAGTCCCAACTGTGCTTGGAACCCATGCACATCTGTCTGCTCTGTAATTGTGAAATATGAGGAAAGAAGTTGACCAGAGTTCAAAGGCACCAAAGGCAGATACTGCTTTTTAACAACATTGAACTCTGTAAAACTCATTTATTGAAGCACATGAGAGGGGAAAAAAAACCACTGTGGAATTCATCAGAATATTAACAGGGTTGGCGAAAGTCTATTATTATTTTTTAAGATTTATTTATTTATTTGAAAGAGTTAAACAGAGAAGTAGAGGCAGAAGCAGAGAGAGAGAGACAGAGAGAGAGGTCTTCCATCCACTGTTTAGGTCCCCAATTGGCCACAACAGCCAGAGCTGAGCTGATCAGGAGCCAGGAGCTTCTTCCAGGTCTCCCGTGTGGATGCAGGGGGCCCAAGGGCTTGAGCCATCTTCTACTGCTTTCCCAGGCCATAGTAGAGAGCTCGAATGGAAGTGGAGCAGCAGGGACTCGAACCAGTGCCCATATGGGATGCCGGCACTGCAGGCAGCGACTTTACCCACTATGCCATAGTGCCAGCCCCGAAAGTCTGTGTTACTCTGAAGATGTAGAGGAACTACATGAATCCAAAGGAAGTTTAGGAAACCATTTAGATTCTCAGTATGATGCCAGTAGACATGGCCTCTGTAAAACAGAAATGAAAATTCACAAGGCTAGGATAAGTGAAGTGATGAGATGGAAGGGAAGATAGATTTCCTGTAAACGAAAATACAGATGGAAGCAAGTATAGATTCCCTATAAGCTAAAAATACAGAATTAAGTCTACATTGGAGGCATTAAGGATCAGAAATTGAAAGGGGATTTAAATTTAGTTATGCAAGAAACAAACATTAAAATATAAATGTGTTCAATAATTAGAGGAATGGAATAAATACTCGGGTTGGAGTGATAATGTAGAGGCAAAACAGAAGAGATTCCACTTACAATTACAAGAATTGATAATTGAAGAAAATTCTGTAGTTTTTTTTTTAAACAAAGACTTCAATGGCATGATTTGGGTGATAGGGATTCTTACCTCATCTCCAGATAGAATCATTGAAGATTACTTGTACCTAGATAAATAAAATATTCGTTATAAACAAAAAAATTCCAGAAGTGTCCTTTCAGATGACCTACAAGTGACCCACAAAGAAACATCTGAGTCTGAATCATTCCTATGGAATAGCATCTTTGGGAGACTAAGAGAGCAGTGGTTTTAAGGGGGAAGCAATGTTTTACAATAATTATGTTGAAACAACAGGAAAAAGCTCTCAGATACACTGATGCTAAATAAGAGTACCATCCACAAGTTACCCTTTAAAATTGCTTGAAATATCTCAACTGGCAGAAAGGGCCATAAGTCATGTATTAGGGTGACATGTGTAAACATACCGGAATTTCTTATGCCACTCAAAGTCTCTCCCAGAGGAAATAATTTGATATGCTATGATTTATGATACAAAGATATTAATTGAAGCATTATTTATTTTAGCCAAATGTTGTAAATAAGCTAAAGGTACAAAATCTTAGGAATATCTAGATGACAGATTTGTCTTCACTCACCAGAAGTAATATTCAGGAAGAATTTTGAGATGAGAAAATACAAAACAGTTAATTGAAAAAAACATGTTAGAAGCTGGTTTATGTAGAATAATATTTATTATGTAAAACACATGGTGGAATAGATTAAAGAAAACACAGCGAATGTTAAGTGTGGATGCTTCTGAATAGGGGTGTGGGGCTGAGCTTTAAACTTGGACACAGTTTCAAAATTTTCCAGGGAGATGTTGAGCATAGGGATGGAGAGGGCAGCAAAGCAGGATTGCAGAACTTTGAAAGGACTTCAGAGGTTGTCCAGGATGGTGTGCTTTCCAGCCAGCAAGCCATTGCTAGAGCTACTTAAGCAATATTTAGTGTTTCCTGGAATAACAAATTGCATCCATTGCCCTTTCGCTGAGTACTAGTCACCTAATTTATTTATGTGTACTCCCTCCAAGTTGAAGAAGAATCATAGATGCACTCATCAAAAAAGTCTAGAAACACTATCTCATGCCTTCCACTAGCTGGTCTGATAGCCTTCCTCATACCCTACAGTGTCCATGATCTAGGGTGTTCAACCAGGGCCAGTGGTTGGGACACCTGGTTTCCACTACCGTGGGTCATACTTGACTCCCAGGAGGAGACTGTGTGGACTATTTTTGCAGAAGCACTTGTAATGCCAGGTGCTTGGAGCCTGACAGAATTGACTTTTTTTTTTTTTGACAGGCAGAGTGGACAGTGAGAGAGAGAGAGAGACAGAGAGAAAGGTCTTCCTTTGCCGTTGGTTCACCCTCCAATGGCCGCTGCGGCCGGCGCGCTGTGGCCAGCGCACCGCGCTGATCCGATGGCAGGAGCCAGGTGCTTCTCCTGGTCTCCCATGGGGTGCAGAGCCCATGCACTTGGGCCATCCTCCACTGCACTCCCTGGCCACAGCAGAGAGCTGGCCTGGAAGAGGGGCAACCGGGACAGAATCCGGCGCCCCGACCGGGACTAGAACCCGGTGTGCCGGCGCCGCTAGGTGGAGGATTAGCCTAGTGAGCCACGGCGCCGGCCTCAGAATTGACTTTCAAATATGACTCAAAAACTTAAAAAGCTGGACAATTTTAGGCAAGTCAATTAACCTTTCTGAAACTCTCTATCCTCAAAGAGGTGTTTTCTGATTGTACCGACATGGCACATACAGAGCACTTGGCACGCGGCCTGGTGCGGAGACCCTGCCCACGGCCACTGATTCTCTCCAGCCCTCATGAAGCCTGCAGCATCTGCACTGATGACCCCGCTGACTCCCCAACCTCATCCTCTGAAATGGGGAGCACTGTGTGCCCCACTTCCAAACGCGATGGAGCAGCTTTCGTTTGCCTGTAGCTTGTTCCAAGTGCCCTCTCCTATTATGCTTCCTAATTGAACACTGAGTACTGCAGTTCCTCTTGGCAAGAGTTCTGAGGGGCTTCCTGCTTGCTTGCCAATCTGCTTCTGAAGCAGCCTATTTTCTTTGCCTCTCGTATTGTCAGTGGGAGCCTCTGTGGAGACTTTAAGCAAGGCTGACTGAGCCACAGGAACAGAAACTACCTCCTGTGGAACAGCTCCCAGGCCAGCCTGGCATGGTTGTGGGCATTTCTGCTGTGTTCGGTCCTTTGGGCTGTCGTGCAAGGCCCAGACGCACTGATGGAAGAAGGATGTGTAGGGCTGACTTCTTTTTTCAGCTTATCGAGCAGGCCCCAGGGGACAGGCAAAGGAGAAAGGTTGGTTCAGAGCCACACTGAGCGTGAAACCCCTCTCCAGCCCCTCCTGCGCTCGTCTCTCCTGCTGGGCGCAGACTATCATAATCCCAGCCAGCCTCTGCCAAGCCTGCGCTCCCCTCTGGAGCATCCCCCGTCACCTGTGCAGTTCACCGTGCGGTGGCCGTCCTGTACACCGCGGATCCACTGGCCCCACGTGTTTGCTCACTGCCCAGTTTCCTCAACACCCATGGCCCTGGCTTACCCTTACCAAGTGTCTGAGAATTCAGACTGGGGAATCAGAGTGACTCTGAAACTTGGCTCTTCCTCTCCTTATCTGTGTGATCTTGAGAAAGTGAGAAATCTTTTCTAAATAAGATTTTCCTCCTTTGTAAAATAGGCATACTAATAATGTACTCAGATATCTCATAGGAGCGCTATAAAGATTAAATAAGATAATCCATAGACTCAGAAAAGTTCCCAGCATATAGTTAAGTGTAGCTCCTCACAAGGTAAGATTGAGAATCTACCCATCCTCCCACCCACTCATCTATCCATTCACCCACCTTCTGTTCATCCATCCCTCCTATTACTCAATTCCTGGTGCCCAGAGATAAATCAAACCGTCTTTGCCCTCCAGGACCTGGCAGTCTTACCAGGGAGACTGAAATACAAGGAGGCTTTCCAGGAGGTTACACACCTGCAAGTCTTAGGGCCTGCCAACTCGGAGCCTGTCCGTCTCATCCTGTGAGGAGACAGCTAAGAGAATTTTCATTTGGCTGCAGTATGCTTCCTCCTCATTGCTCTTAGTTACTCTTGATACCTCTTAATGCCAGAGAAAAAGCTGGAAGCTGTGGACCTTGTGCTGTGTCCTGATTTCAGTAGTCTAGCACCCTCTTTTGTTGTAAGGGAACTGGAACAACTTTGGAGCCCAGGCTGATGGAGCTCCTAGAAACTTTGCCAGGATCATAGTTCATTCAAATCAATTATTCCAAGCCAAGAGGCAGTCAACCCCTGGATGTGATTGGAGAGTCAGACAGCAAATGTTGCAGGTTGCCTGATGCCTCCTTGACACACTTTGCACACAGCAGGTCCAGCCAAACCATCCCAAGCAAGAAATGAGACAGTCACTGGGAGGTTTTCAGTCGCACAGATGTCCTTTTCAATATGAGATTAATCATAAAGGTCTCTGAATCACACAGAGCAGCGAAGCACATGGATATAGAAGTGGTGTCCAGTTAGCACGGAGGATTGCAGTTGTAATCAGCGCTGGGATTCTTGTGAAAGCCAGCTGGCTTACCCGATGCCAGCAGACCTGAGGTTGCCAGGGACACCTTGTGGTCTTCAGGAGCCAGGGGAGGGTGTGGGCAGCTCTGCGTGTCCTCATGATCAGAATCAAAGGCTCGTTTGTGCGTTGCCCCTGTGTCTTTGCACAACTCTCCCTTCCAGTTGGCACCTTTGCCCACCTGGCAGAACCCAGCCATTGTGTCCTCTCTTGCGTGGAATTTCACCTAAACACACAGACACTGATTCTTCCAGGAGTTCTGTTCAGTCGGCACCCTGAGGCTTCCCTTTTACTGTGATGTGCACACATTGCTGTGTTATGTGTGTGCATGTCTGTAGTTCCTCTTGTACTTGAACAAGCAGGGCAGGGGTACCTTCTGTATTGCCATGGTCAGCACTGAGTTGGTATTAGAAGAGAGAATAGACAGGACTGTCGCTCCCCCTCTTCATGGAGGAACGACACTAAACCCTGCCTAGGCTTCGTATCCGAGTCACGGCACCATTATGTCGCTCCCCGTCTTCGTGGAGGAACGACACAGGACCCTGCGCTATTCTTTTGTCTGCTCGGCCCTCCCCGGGTTTGCTGCTGGTTCTTCCCGGGTTGGCTACCGTCCCTTCCACCTCCGTGGAAGGGCGGTTCCCCCTGCCACTTTCCCCACTTCCGCGGGGGAGCGGCACACTGCCGGCCGGCTCTCTCAGGGGCTGCTCAGATGTTCCTCAGGTGTTCCTGGTACATGTTGTCTCTCTCCTCCTTTATAGTCCTCTTCCACCAATCCCAACTCTGCTACCCACACGCCGAGTATGCTGCTCTCCTGCAATCAGGAGCAGGATCAGCTCCTGCAGGTCATCACTCAAGCTGGCGAGAGGCAGCTGCATAGAAGTTGTTACTCCCTTCTCAGCGCCATATTGTGGGAGAGCAGATGCATAGAATAAGTCTTAATTCCAGTAAGAGTCTAGTCCAAGTTGCTCCCCACACAGGACCAGATGAATGAATAGAGTTCCATCCACACTGGGAGGGAAAGGCTTGGAGTTGCCCTTAGCAAGGAGTTGAGAAACTAGAACAGCCTTGGACGGTCTCCTGGGGAGGAGAGGAATGGGGCACAGTGGACGGCAGCAGCTCAGGCCTTCCCCCGAATCTAGCAATTCTCTTGCATCCTGGCCCCTGCCTAGCTTTGCTTTGGTTTCAAATTATTTTACTGCATTTTCTGATAAGGTTGTTAGCCTGTTTAATACAGAGACCATTACATTTAACATTTTCACAACAGATAAATTAGAGGTCAATAATATTACAAATACAGATACTAGTAAAGTAGCAGGTAATTAGGAAGTGGTATATTTTGAGTACACAATAGTTTTTATATATTATATACCTGTTTATATATAATGTGTTTAATTTTAAGTTTACATACAGATGATCCTCATCTTATGATGGGTTCCGTTCTGATCAAATTAAGTTTGAAATACCCCAAGTCAAACTAAGTCCACAATGCATAGTACATGTGACCTGCAGAAATCGCTAGCTGAGCAGCACCGTGTGGCTTCCCCAGACACTGATGGGCTACCTGGGGGCTGAGCTCACTGCTTCTGCCCAGCTTCGTGAGGGAGGGATGTGCTGCATCTTGTCATGCCTGGGAAAAAAAGGAAAATTAAAGATTCGGTATGATTGCTACCAAGTACACTTCACTTTGGCACAATCATAGTATCAGAAATTCCTAAGTCAGACCATCGGAAGTTGGGGACTGTAATATCATTTTCTTATGTCTGTGTTTACTAGCTTAGTGAATTGCTAACAATACAATAGCACTGGGGAAGTGGCGTGAGCCGGCTCTCCCACTGTCAGGTCAGGGTCATGGTCTTGGACCTTCCGTGCAGGACTGTGCAGCCCCCATCCCAGCCCTGGAGACTTCAGGTGGGAACTGTCCAGACAGCACAGCCAAAGGAGAACTGCTGTCCTGCCCATCCCAGAGACCAGGGATGTCGGAGGCTGTCACTGCTTACTGCAGGTTGGGCTCCTGGGGCTCGGGGACTCTGACCTGGAGATTTGTGTGTGTTGGGGTGCCAAGAGGACGATACCCGGGAAGGAATGCAGACATCTGGGTCAGGCAGAGGGAGGAGTTGAGCCATTTCTAGAAGCCATGAGGGCTTTTTCCTGATCCACTGGGGAGCGCAAAGCTAGGAGGGCTCCTCAAACTCATCCTGCATTTAAGCAAAGGGGCCCGGCCTCTGCACGCCAGGCATGGGGTCGCTGGATGTGGGCTGTTCCCGAGGAGGAGGTGTGGTGTTGGACAAGGCCTCTCCCTTCTGCCCAGGGCTGTGCTGAATGGCATCAAGCAGGTGACCCTTTTGGCAGCTGGGAGCTAAATGGCTGGGTCTCGCAGGGGGTCTGCTCTGTACCCACAGGTCCCTGACAGGGTGGCCGCTGGGATCAGCCGGGAGAGTGGAAGAGATGCAAATTTGGGGGCCGTCCTGCGGATCTGTTGACTCAAACTCTGAGAAGGGACCCAGCAGTCTAAGGAGGTCTCTGTGATTCTGATGCGAACTGGAGTTTGGGAGAAACTGCCTCATCCCAGCCATTCTCAAACTCTGGTTTCAGAACCGCTCACCTTCTTAGAACCTGCCTGGGACCCAAAGAGTTTGTGTTTATGTAGGTGATATCTACCTATATTTACCACGTTAGAGAGGAAAACTTTTTTTAACATATTAATTTTACTTAAAATGGTAAGCTCTTAATTATATGAAAAATGCCTGCATTTTCCCGTTAGAGACACGGTAGTAAGAAACTGGTGTTATTTCTGAGCTTTGAGAACTCTGTAAGCTTGTGTTCATACAACTGGCCTCCTGTGCATTCACACGGGCACAGGGCCTCTGGATAATTCCATTGTATCCTTGTGAGAAAATGAGAAAGAAAAAGGCAGATGACATCTTGGGAAGGGACCCCCACTTTGAGAAACACTGCTCCCCATCATTTCTCCTTGAAGCAAGAGGCATAGGCCTTTAGGTCAGATATATTTTTAAAAATGCATATCTATCTGTATATTTATCTCCGTATCTGTCTATGTAAAAGTTGAAGTGATAGATGCAGAGAGAGAGAGAGAGAGAGAGAGAGAGATCTTCCATCTAATTGTTCTCTCCCTGGATGGTCACAACAGCCAGGCCAAAGGGTCAGGCCAAAGCCAGGATATTTATACTCCATCTGGATCTCCCAAATTGGTGACGGGGACCCAGGGACTTGAGCCATCATCTGCTGCCCCCCAGGGAGTGTATTTAGGAGGCTGAACAGGAAGCAGGATCATGACTTAAACCCACTGACTCTGATATCAGACGCAGGCATCCCAAACAGCGTGTTAACCACCACACCCACTACCCGCCCCAGGTCAGATGCTGCTAGTTCACGTGTGTAGAGAAGTTTTTGATTCTGTCTCAGGTCTTGTGAGACGGGGCTATGTCACTTCCTGAAGAGTGGTTTTCTTCCTCCCTGGTTGGTTGTCTCCCGGGAAGCAGCTCAGAGCTTTCACGGAGTCTGTTCTGGTTGCGTGCTCACGGCTTGTGAAGAGCGGTGGGCGGGGTTTCTGCACGGAACAGCACCTCTGCTTCTCCAGTCCTCCGCGCTCTGGGGTTTTGCACTCCTTTGCCAGCAGCTGTGGTTGCCCTGAGTTCAGTCTTCTAATTTCGTAGGTGAGAAAGATGCTGGGATTTGCAATAGAGTTTCACCTGACCTAGAGAGTGCGGCTTTTAGTCTGTCTTTGGGACAACAACAGAAAAAAGGGCCTTAAGCACTGCACACTCACACCACACCACACCACACCACACCACACTTCATTCTGAGTGACAGCTCTTGTCCAGCACCGGGCTGTGTCCCCTCTGCTACCTCCAGTGCCTTCATATCACTGGTTTTGGGTTTCGTCCAAATGGCTGTGATGTGTGGGAGGCTAGGTGACAGGGGAGGGGTGGGGACAGTCGTTCTCAGCCCCCTCTTTGTCCTACTCACTTCCCTCTTGGGTCCCTCCAAATATGGATTCCAGGGCCCTGTGAGTAGAGCTACTGAGTTAAGAGGCTGCTACAGGGACTCAGTTTACATTCTAGCTTCTTCCCTTTCTGTGGGAGGGAGGGTTGCAGACACAGGGTAGCACCCTTCAGCCAACCCAGTCAGCACTGTCTCATTCTTTCTCCCTCTGGCTACAGCTGGCCTGGGCCAACTGCTTCCACCGAGGCCCAGGATAGCCCTGAGCTAATTCCCCTCACTGATGCCCAGGATGGCCCTGAGCTAATTCCCCTGCTTCTGCCTCCACTTTGCTCTGGTCACATGCTTCTTGTAGTTGATGCATTTGTATTGGATCAACCTTTAGTCTGCATTTCTTAGGCCTAACCAGCCTTGGAAAAGGGGTGCTTGCCAGCTAATTGAGTTCTCTGCTTTCAGTATGAGGCAAAAACCACAGCAAATAATACATTTTCAGGTTATATTTGTTGTGTTTCATTTCTGCCAGCATTTTCCCATATTGCTCTCCCGCTTTGGGACCTTGAAGATTGATTGGCAGGGTAAGATAAAGGAGTCCCCGGGTGCTTAGCAACATCAGCACCTGATGGAGTTCACACCGGCCATCTGTACCCACTGGCGCGTAGGCAGCGCTTGGCAGATGTGTGCCTTCTCCAGGCCAGACCACAGGACCACAGAGTCTGAATGGCTTAGGCATGGAGTCCCTCCGCAGGCACCTAGGACTGGAAGCCTCCTCCAGCTTCCTGCCTGCCGGGCTTCTCCCAGGAAGTGGCACACCCCTGTTGAGATGCCCGACGTGCTGTGGAAGTCTCCTGTCACGTCCTCCTTGGCAGGTGGCCTGGGAGCTCCCAGGTCTCCAGGAGCTCATCTCGTTTTCCTTCTTCCCTTGCCTGGCTCTCACACACATTGTTCTAATTCTGTTCTCAGACTGAACATGTAGGAATCAAATAAATTGGTTCTACTTCAATTCCTTGATCGTGTAACCCCACAGGGCTCACAATATCATTCGTCATGACCCCTTCCATCCCCATCTCCATGTCGCCACTCTAAACTTCACTGCCTGCCAGGGATCCCTCCCCACAGCCACCTTGAACCCCTGTCTCAGGGAGCAGTCCCAGGAATATCTCATTGCCAAGTCTCCTCTCTTCAACCTTGCCGTGTTCTCTGTAGCTTTTAGGGTCCCAGCATGGAAAAACATGGCACACACAGTTGGACAATTACAGGAGAAATTGATAAAGGGATTTTATTTTTAAACAATGATGTGGCCAAAACCAGGGATGGGGCAGAACTCCAAGACTGGGCGTGGAAGTGGTGTTCCTGGAACCCAGACAGAGCGGGCATAAAGAGGGCCTGCCTGATAGAAACTGTCTGCCATGGGTGGTCGCGGCCAATGTGTGGCAGCTCAACAGAGGGAGACAAGGACATAAACCCCAACCTAAATCCCATGCCTTCTGGTCTCCCACTCTTGGCTGCCACTGGCTGGGCTCCACCAGGAGCCAGAAGGCAAAAAGCTGCTTGAATCAATGCTGAGAGGTCAACTCCCAGGCAGAGAGCAGGGAGTAGGGGAGGTGAGGATGGGGTCTGGAGCAGCAGAGAGGAGGTGACCGTGGACTGCCTTCATGCCTACCAGCTTGTGGAAAAGAAACAGTGATTTTTTTCAATTGGAAGGGAAGGAGCTAAGATAACGAACAGACACTTTGACTTTAGCTTTCTTGCCTGCACTGTGCATCTCAGTTTCTGTCTCTGCCAAATGATGCTAAAAAACAGGTTTCCCAGGATGATGTGACTGTTACGGTGGGTCTGGGGCCCATGGGATGTGGCCTGACACACACGGAGGCCTCGGTAAATGGCAAATATCCTTGCCAGGCCAAGCTTTCCTCCTGTTCCCTTAATCACATCAGTATTTCCTCTCGCTTTTGCAGTTTCGTTGTCTCCAAGGAATCTTTCCCTTCTGTCAGCAAACGTGTGTAGACATCCCTTTTACTAATTCGACTTTAATTCAGTTCACAGAAGTAAGTGTGCTGACAGGCACTTTTGTGGCCCTGGCCACTCCCTGCCGGCGGAGGCCCTGGCATAGATGCAGCGTGGACTGGCAGCAAGCTCCTTGTCTGTGGTCAACCCAGGAGTCACAACCAGCCGGTTATCTCAGCCTCTGCTCTGCTCAGCCTGCAGGGACCCACATGAAGGTGATATGTGTTGGCAAAGACAGCGTTGGACCTGGGCAGCCAAGCCAGCCGGGTTGGTTGCATTGAGTGTTCTGTCCGAGAGGGGGCAAGGGAGAGATCTGGAGCAGTCTGCCTGTCTTTGGGTGGGCCTCACTAGGCAACAGGCGGGTTTGTGGCTTATTAGGTTGTTCCAGTTGTGTCCTGAGTGGGAGAAATCCATGGGCTCCACAAGCCAGGGGAGGCCCTTCATTGGTGATGTGATAGGAACGCCACAGCTGTGAAGTAGACTTCTAAGAACCACTGGCGTAGACAGTAGGCGTGGAATGCAAACTTGCAGGGCCCATGCCCATGTGTCCCTTGCATTTGCTGGTCAGAGCCCTGTGACAAAGCACCACCGGCTGAGTGCCTTAGATAATAGAAATTCTGGTCTGGTGGTTCTGGAGCTAGAAGAGAAGAGGCAGGACCTCGGTGGGAGTGGTTCCTTCTGTGGGTTGTGAGGGAAGAAGGTGTGCCAGACCTCTCACTTAGGTTTGTAAATGGTGTCTTCTCCCTGCGTCTGTCACTTGTCAACTTTCCTCAGTGCATGTCTCTGGGTCCAAATCGTCCCTGTGTGTGAGGACACTGGTTGCATTAGCTCAGAGCCCATCCTGAAACCTTACTTAACCTAATTATCTCAGTAAAGACCCTGCCTCCAATAAGGTCACAGTCTCAGGTCATAGGGATTAGGACTTCAGCATTTGAATTGCAGGGTGTGTAATTCAACCCTTAGCACCTCCTAATGATTTGAGCTGATGGGGCTCATAAAAGTCAATGTATCTAGAAGATTCTCAAGCCGGCTCCATTCCCATGTTTAATTTTCTAACCAACTGTGTTCTGCCAAAGGCAAGCTCCTGTTCCATCCTCTCTTGTAATTTTTTGCTGTGGTGTCTCTGTGTGCCAAATGCAATAAATATTCATGTACAGTACAGGCTGTTGACCACAGTGGCCCTTTTACGCACATCTAAGCAGGTCCCTGAATAGCACTGAATGAACTAACTCAAAATCTCAGACCAAGCCTGTGTGTTTAGCTTCATGTGCTTCCATCACAACCTTGGGTAATATTTTCTGAGAGCCATTATTTGCCTTGTCAACATAGACCAGGAGAAGGACATTAAAACCAAGTCCTACCAAAACAGAATTTGCTGCATCTTGTCCTGACCTTGTGTCCAGAATCCCAGGGCGTGACTAGTGCCTACCCTCAGGGCAACATGAATAAAAGACTTTTTTCTCTAGGGCTTGAAATGTTCTAACCTAATACTCTGACTCCTGGTAGCTGAGTGTACAAATGTTCTTCTGCCGAAAGCTGGAGCTCCTCCAGGGCTCGGAGGTGAGGCAGGATGGAGACCATGGACATTCACTTTGCCACCATCAGCATCTGCAAACAGCTTCATGCTAGGTACTTGGCTAGGCAAGGGGGAGATGGGTGGATAAGTCACGTGCTCTCAAAGAGCTCTCAGCTGGCAGAGAGATACTCTTTGTAGACAGCATGAAAGTTGAGGCTGGAGAAGCTGGAAAGTGGTTGACGGGAGCTCATGTAGCCCTACCTGGACCAGACTGCTTATGACCCGCCTGGGGATGAATACCATAGAAACGTAATCTAAATCCTGGGATCTATTGAAGTTGAGCTCTTGTCTGGTTTTCAGGCTGATGAAGACATGCACTGTGCATTATCCTGGGCAACGTGTGATTGGGAAGGCAGGTCATAGATTAGGGTAAGGGAGAATTGTCCTCCTCTACCATGGTCCGTGTGGCTGTGATTCTGAGGTCTGGAGAGGGTGCTGATGCCAGATAAGCTGGGAGAGCTTACCATGGAACCAGAAGGCCCACTCAGCAGTGAGTAGAAGTGGAGGAGAATCCCCGGGGATGGGCTTGCTCTCTTAGCAGTTGAATGCTGGTCCTCTCTATTATAGTTTGCAACCGTTCTTGAAACTCTGGTAAAATTTTGAAGCTAGCCTGTGCCCCCTGCACATGGTAATAGGAAGGGTAGGTCCTCCTGTTTTGGGAAGTAGACACATATGGAGCAGGGTGTCCTCTGAGGCCAAGTGATGGCATCAGCTGGGGGACAGGCAGAGGAAGCCATCCCGACAGACAGACTGGCGGAGCACATGTTGTCAGGATGCAATTATGCAAATAAAGCATCGGTGGAGACTCGGCCTCATCAATCCTGGGCCACAGGTCAGCACAGGTGCACTGTGGCCGAGTGTTCGAGTGCCTCTCTTCAGCTCTGAAGTCCTGTGTTTAAGCCCAGGGACCACTGCCATGGTTTGAGTATGACTTTCAGTGGTCATAGGAAACATTTCAGCTGAATTGGGACTTAACTGGAGTGAATTCCAATACTGAAGGCTTGTAGACACAAGTCCTGTAGCATGTGGCAACCATCCTATAATTTCACAGGATCAAATGGGAAGAGCAGTTAGAGGACGAGAAAATTCTGCAGGGCTTCAGCCTGAGACAGCACGGAGATCAGCAGTTGCATTGTGGTAACAGAAAACATGACAGGCAGATAGACCCTCCCTGAGACAGGCAGCCTGTGGGAGATTCCGGCAGCACTGTAATAAACCATTTCCTAATTCAAGTGAACTAAAGGCTCCTTGTTGCCTTAGGACATGGTGAGGCATGCAGTCCCCTCATCTCGGGACCCCCTGCCATTCCGAGCCAGCCAGGGTGGCTGTGATGTCTGTGGGCTCGTTGGTAGACTTTCTCTGTTTGTTTCAG